>NC_134573.1:152944352-153544352 GCF_050947875.1 Dermacentor variabilis
GCTCTCGCTTCCCGAGGAGGTCTCAAACAGACGCTCGGATCAAGATTTCCGTCCAGTTAGAAGAGACCTGAGTCATTTAATGGACACTCTCGTGACCACATAGAAAAGCAAATGTGGAAGAACTGGGCTCCCTGGATTCTCCGCACCTTTCTCTGGGCTTGCGGTTTCTTAGTCTTAGATCGAGATGCAACAAACTGAGCTGCGTTGTAATGGAGATAAAAGTTAGTTGGCTTTGACCAAATGCATACTAATGTGCTTACGGTGAATGAGAAAGTTCGAACGAATGGCATGTTCGAACGAATGGCATAATGAAGATGAAAGCAATTAATAGATAATAAGCCCTTTGATAACATTTATAACAAATCAATGCTTTAAATGTCTTATGCAGTGTTTAAGTTGTAGTCCGGACATTTAAGTGGCCGCGCATTCTTTTCGAATAAGTCTTGACTTTCGCATCGGTTCGACGGGCAGCGCCTCATGTGATGACTGTGGTCGCGAGCAGGCTCTTCAACAAGTTCTGTGTGACTGCCCTCGCTACAATGTACACAGACGATCAATCGCAATCGCGATAGCGCTCTTTGATCAAAGGCCTTTATCGGAGGAAATCATTTTAGAATGCCGACCTCACAAGTAATCGCAGCTGAAGGCGATGCGGACACTGCTGCAGGTCTTAAGGACAAGAGGTCTGCACAAGCGGCGGCAGGCTGAACTAGTGGTCGTTGTGCTACAAGTGATCATATGCTGTGATAGTCTGCGGTGATAGTCATAGCAGACGAAGAGGGGACGAAAAGCTTTGTACAACATGTACGTATAGCAGGTAATAGCATGCAAGTAGCGGTGCCGAAGAGCGCACCAGCGCGACGGCGTGACTGGTGGGCGACTCTCTCTCGAATAACGGGACAGTTGTGCCTTAAACGAGGCAGGCAGGAACGAGGCAGGGTCGGTGCCGACGTCGACCGCGTCGCTTTCCACTTTCGCATAGCAGAAGTCCAAGCTACATACCACCGGTCTCCATGGCAAGGGGTCAGCAGTTCTGTGGAATTCTGAAGGCTGTCAGTGGATTAGTCGTGGTGCTCCACGCCCCCCGGACGCCTCAGTTCGACCCGCGGAGAGGGTTCGGCAGTCTCCTGGAACTTTGCAGGTTGTCACCAAGGGCAACCACTTCAGAAGAACGAAGGGAGAGGGGGAGCGTCCGTTGCCTCGATGTAGGTGTGGCACAACACTGTGCTCCCGCCATCTCTCTCTGCTTTCTTATAACTTTACCCTCCCCTCCCCCGTTCCCTACTGCAGGGTCGCAAACCGGATTTTTCCTTCTAGTTAAGCTCCCTGCCTTTCCCCATCTCTCTCTCTCTCTGTGCAGACATATCGATCTCTCTCTCTGTGCGACATGTTTGCTTTCATTTTCCCCGTTGTATAATTGTAGAAGGAACGTCGCATGCTGCCAATGTAACGGTCTTCAGAGACCCAGTCAAGCTGTCTAGAGCGGCTTTTAGCCCTGAAGACCATCCAGATTTTCTGGATAAATAACGATTGATTGATTGATCGATTAATATATTAAGTTGTTTATGGATGCATGTATGTGTAATGCCTCGCACTTGTACCAGTAGTAGTAGTAGTAGTAGTAGTAGTAGTAGTAGTAGTAGTAGTAGTAGTAGTAGTAGTAGTAGTAAGTAATAAGTATGGCAAAATACTACAATAAACTGCATAGTAAGCAAGAAATAGCTAAATGAATAAATGTTCATTACCGCAATATGCATGTTGTGGTAGAGAGAGAGAGAGAGCATGGAAAGGCAGGGCAGTTAACCAGACTGAGTCCAGTTGCCTACCATACACGTCGGGAGCGGGAGGGGGAGTGAAAGAGAGAGAAGGAACACATGAATCTATATCGCACTTTCATATGCACTAAGTTAGGTGCTGGATGTCTACTGCCGGGGAATCAAGTCTGTTGCCTTCAGGTTGTGGAGAAGCGCTCGAATGGCTTTCTGGGCTAGTGTGGTAGTAAATGTAAACAGAAGATTAGAGGTGGGCGAATACTATTTTATTTAATTCGAATCGAATTCGAATACTAAGTATCGAATATTGAGTCGAATAATCAACCGCAGTCGCATATACGTATTTAAACCATTAATATTTGTTTCTGTATAGTTAGGTACCACGCCTGTGTGACTAGTAAAGAAAAAAAGAAGAAAGAGAGAGACAGATTATTAGGGCCAAATAATCAGTTTTAGACACTAGATTTGGAATTGTCATTAAAAACTGCATGAATAGCTTTCCGGCATCTTCAGAGCCTGGTTGCAAGCAAGCTTTCAAAGAATGAATGGCTTCTGTACTAGAATCAAGCTTCACAAATATGCTAAATGAGTGGTTGCCGAAAAGGAATTAAGAAGTTGTGGTAAAAGATAAGAAAATCAAGAAAGCTGCTCAAGGACTTGTGTGCCGTAAACACATGTACGAGGGCCAGTTGCAAAAAAAGAAAATCATTGGTCGTAGCGTTAAAGATAAAAAAGCTACATGACTAGCAAAAACATTACATAGCGGACTACAAGCAATTCTCACAGGTTATCAGGAAGGCTTCTTCTGTGAAGACGAAAAAAAAGTTGGCCTTATTTGCTTTGTTTCTGCATACATGCCTTCGAAAACAATTGCCATTGTCTTGCTGCTGATAATTTGCGACACCTTATTTAGCAGATGGAGAACAGCAACGCAATTTTAACAGTTGGTTATGAAATATTCGGTTAGCTTCAAATGTTCGAGAATACCGAATAGTTCCTTTTCTAATTCAAATACGAAAAGCTAGTGTGGAATACTCGATTCGTATTCGAAACTTCAGATAAGCATCCACCCCTATGGAAGTTATATTAAGGTTTGGTTTGAATAACATTAAACAACTTATTTTATAAAGCTTAGTGGTCGATTCCAGTAACAGACATCCACGTATTGTCCGGTTAATTTCCCGTAGTTAGTATGCAGTTTGGAAATAAAGAAATTATTGCGTTTTGCAAATCTTGAATTGGTGCAATTGCCAGTTGATGACAGAAAAATGGCTGATATATTCAAGGTACGTCTAACGAATTAATATCTGATATATGTGAAGCATAGACTTACTCCTCGAAAGGAAGCGTAACAACAAGTAATTTAATCTACTGGAGGTTGCAGGAAGAGGAGGAGGAGGAGGAGGAGGAGGAGGAGGAAATAAAGAGAGAAGGCAATGATGCTAACCAGAAATGCATCTGGTTGGCTACCCTACTCTGAGGGACGGGAGAGAGGGAATAGAAAGATGAGATAGAGGAATTCTCAAGGTTGGAACGGCGTGAGAAGGGAAGGCGCTCAATGTTATGCGTCTTGGTGCTTGATTGTCGCTGAAGTTGCAGAATACGCGGCTCACAAGTTTTTTTCCGGAAAGGAAATGCAGTATTTGAGATGCATCGAGCATGCGTAGAATCGTACAGGAATGGCCGTGTTTCTAAAAAGACGCTTCAACGGAAAGCAATTTTGCTAGACGCAAATTAAGTGTGCGCATGAAAGATGAACTGTTGGTTCAGCACAGCGCTCTTTTTCTTAATTAATCATTTGTTCTTGCGTCTTGTTTTCACCTGTGTTTACGCGTGCCGAGGTGTCCTACTTGGTTGGGGCTGTGTTAATGTTTTAAGCTTGCGTTCTTATTTTCACCCTACGCCAAATGATAGGTTGGCTTTAGAGATGAAATTCGACGCGCCACAGCAACGCGGGGGCTGTAAAAGGCAGCGTGTTGGATATGTCCGGATAAATTTTTGACCACGCGCCGTAACAGGAAACATGCTGTACTTCTAGCCTCTTCACTTGGGCCCCAGTTAACCTCAACCAACCTCCTAACAGTTATTTGCGCTAAAGTTTCCCGCCCCCACCCCCTAAACCACGGCTTACCATTAAATTTTGGCGAAACGATTAAATGCTAGCTGACGTCTCCTGCAATACAGGCCTTGCGGCATTGTTCTTTTTTAGCTGTCACCACCACCACCACCACCACCACCACCACCACCACCACCACCACCACCACCACCACCACAATCATCATCATCATCATCATCATCATCATCATCATCATCATCATCATCATCATCATCATCATCATCATCACCACCACCACCACCACCATCATCATCATCATCATCATCATCATCATTATTATTATTATTATTATTATTATTATTATTATTATTATTATTATTATTATTATTATTATTATTATTATTATTATTATTATTAATTTCTCAAGGTGCCCAGCGCACGCTGGCGACCGACATCCGCCGCTCACCAACCTCAACGAGGTCGCTCACTCCGTAGCACGAGGCCTTGTCAACCGTGCCGGAGACAGCGCCGGTGCACCCGCGTAACGCGATCGCCTCACCAGTTACAACGACCTTACGAAACCAGTCTATCTCGAAAGAAGAACCTTCCCAATCCCTCATCACAAGCTAAACAGAGCACAGGCAACCACCCTTCACCTGTTACAGACAAACACGTACCCCTGACTAACACGTTACCATAGGATCTACCCAGACATCTACCCTAGTAACACTTGCAAGATCTGTAAGACTCAGGCAGCATCGCTTCCCCACATGCACGGCAATGTAAGCAACAATATCTGGCAATTAAAACTGTGATCCTCTCGTCGAGATGGCACGCCGCCCTGCCCAGCTCCCACCTCGACGACCAACTCTGGGCTGCCCAGCAAGCCTGCGAGGCGGCGAAGAGGCAAGACTTCGACGTCCCCACGTGGGAGGCCTAGGCCCAGCCAACTAAACTGCTGGTTTCAATAGAAGTTTGTTCCTCCTCCTTCTCCTCAAGCGGAGATTACGCGCGTCTTTACCACTGTCTTAATAATGCGGACTGGCATTCAGTAGTTGAACCGAGATATGTTAATGACCAAGTCACGCCATTCACGAATATGATTCATGGTGGCATAAATAACTTTATATTACTGAAAGGCACTAAACGCTATAAGTTACCCCACTGGTTATTTGTTGAATTGACAACAACTTTGAAGCTAAAGGACCGTGCTTACAGAGAGGCGCATCGTACAAATCAGGAACACTGGCATATAGATTTTAAAATGCACAGGGCACTCTCTAAATGTCTTTACAAGCGTGATCATTCCATCTCTATAGCACACTTGGAAAGTAGTACTTCTAAAAATTCAAAGTCTCTTTGAAGTCACGTTCGTGAACAGTCAGCCAGCAATACGAAACAAGATATCTCTACTTAGTGACAACAGCCAACCTATTCCAGACGTCGCGGGCGCCTTCGTCCTACATTTCGGGTCTGTGTACGGTGAAGGGCACAGTGACGGTGTTAGTGAGCTTTCCAATCACCCTTCCCTGGATTCAACTCTATCGGTCTCAGAGGAACTTCTCTTTAAGAGCATCAGACGCCTAAAACCGCCTTTTTCGTGTGGTCCTGATGACATTCCACCTGCTTTGATTAAGGCGTACAAAGCCTTGCTTGTTCCAGCGCTTATTTGTATTTTTAATTCTGCTTTAATGACGAAAACATTCCTGAAGGCTTGGAAAACAACGCGAGTCGTTCCCTTCTCTATGTCAGGGGTAAAAACTGCTGCGAGTAACTGTAGGCCTATTTCTCTCCTATGCACAGCATCTAAACTATTCGAGTCAACTCTGCATTCAATAATTGCATCCTCTATTGAAAACACTATCATTCCTCAGCAGCATAGATTCATATCGGGACGCTCCACAACTACCAACCTCGTTAGCTTCATTATGCATGCCTCTCAAGCAGTGTACAAGAAAGGACAACTGGATGTCTTTTATTTTGACCTCTGTAAGGCATTTATGTCGTATGTATGCCACAAAATACTCTTTCAAAAGTTGACACAACTTGATCTGCACCACTCCGTCACAGAGCTGACCAGAAGCTATACCAACGCGACCGGTACAGCTATCTTAGCCTAAATGGTGCAGTCGTCGGAACTTTATGCGGTTACAAGTGGAGTTCCTCAAGGGTCTGTTCTGGGCCCTCTTCTCTTCTCGCTCTTTATTAACGACTTTTCGGCAGTCATTCAAAACTCTTCGATTTTGTTGTATGCTAATGACGCGAAACGCTTCAAAGCGTTAAAAAATGTTAGTGATTGCGCCGCTCTTCAGAAGGACCTTGCAAATTCTGCGTCATGGTGCACTGAAAACAAGCTGGTCATAAATGCATCAAAACGAAAGTCGTAAGCTTCACGCGAAAGACTAACAGGACTTTATTTGCCTGTAGCGTTAAAAGCGTTCTCCTGCCAAGACTTCACGGAACGAAGGACCTCGGAGTGTACTTCGATAGCTCTCTGAGTTTCTCGCCCCACGCTCAACAGAAGAGGCACCGTGCAACTCGAACGCTTGGCACAGTATGTCGGGTGACGAGAGACTTCAAACAACCTGGGCCATTTGTAACTTTATATAAGAGCGCATGCCTTGCAGTTCTTGAGTACGCCTCCGTGGTTTGGGGCGACACTTGTAGGTTAAATTGTGAACTCCTCGAAAATATGCAGAAAAAGTTCCCATCTATATTTAAACATCGATTCTGTCAAAAGCCTTCCGTCTCCATAGAGCTAACACAGACGCTCACGTTACCTACCCTCACCTGTAGACGCGACAAGTCGAATGTTCTTATTATTCACAAATTAATACATGAAAGAATCCGCTGCTAGCACCTGCTTTCTAATGGGCGCTTTTACATTCGGCAGAAAGGCACAAGGCAACAGCGCGTCTTTCAACCTTCAAATTTTTGTGACCCCCTATATGGAGTACAGGAAATATATAACGCCCATTCGGAGTGCCTGGATATCTTCATGCATAATTTTAATGTTTTCCTGAAAGGAGTTGCAGAGGAACTTCAATAACTCAAAAAAAAAAAAACTCTCATATCTGTTGTGTGTTCCACCATTCTGTAATCCTTCTTTTTTTTTTGTTTCACCACTTTTGCTTTGTATTATCTTCGTGTACACATTTTACGCTCTGTTAAAATCTATATTCGCGAAATTATCATTCTTTTTTTGTGTGTGCGCGTGTGTGTATGTGTCTATGTGTGTGTGTGTGTGTGTGAGCTTGGCTTGTTCTTCCTGTGCATTATTTTGCCGAGTTCGCCAGCACCAAGATCCTTCAGGTTGTTCCTGCGCACTTTGATAAACACCTTTAATTGATTGATTGATTTATAATTATTATTAATATATGAAAACACACACACAAACACACACACACACACACACACACACACATATATATATATATATATATATATATATATATATAAACGAGAAGAAAGGGGGTGTTAACCGAGGGGCCCGATTTTTATTAGTCATATCATAAGAAGCCAACAAACAACTATATACTTACAGCTATACAACTACATACTATACAAACATATATATATATATATATATATATATATATATATATATATATATATATATATATATATATATATATAAACACGAAGGCAAATGGGGAGGAGCAAGCTGGCAACTGCCACCAAGGGGGGCTCAAAGCCTGTCTACTCTTTTAGGAAGGCGGTGATAGAACAAGGAAGTTAAGGAGAAGGAGAAGCTGCCATAGTGTACGGCAATAATTCGACGCATTAGTTCGTGGACGTCGCATCGCCTAACTCGGCCACACGCCCAATCGGATTGCCACAGGGAAATCAACGGATGTCGCCAACATAAAATTGAGTCTTTCTTATTATATTGCTTCAATTAAGTTTTAGAAAAGAAGCCACTACTCAGAACGTAGATACGCTTTGGACATACACAGCTGCATGCAGGGAAATACTACTACTACTACTACTACCACTAAAACTACTACTACTACTACTACTACTACTACTACTACGACTAATAATAATAATAATAATAATAATAAAGAAAAAGAAGAAAGAACAACAACGTTGCAAGCTCCCGGCTGCAGGAGCCTAAAAATAGATCGCCGTCACTTCTCCACGTACAACAGCAGTGCTTCATCGCACGCTCTGCGGAAGTGGCGGGAAAGACGTGCCTGGCGGAGGCAGGCCGGATTGCGTTTTGCAGGAGCCCAGTTACGCAAGTCGATATCCCATTGGCGGCTCCATTAACGAGCGTTTCGCAACGACGTTCTGCCGAGCAATTGCCGCGGGCGATCGCTTTCGAGGCAGCGACGGTGATGTATGGCCTCCCTAGCGTGCTGCAACCGTCTGCGCCTCGGTTGCCGCCTTGGCGCGCTCTCTCCCTCTCTGAACCCTGATTGACCTATGCGGGTCGGCTTCGCCGGAAAAGGAGACTTCGTTGGGTCTGGTGTCAAAAAACGTGGCAGATTGCCTCAACCCGAGTTGCGATACCTCGAGAAACCCGCCATTCTGCGGGAACTGGATTTCGTGGTGGTAGCCTTTGTATATAGAGAGAGACACATACAGCCTTCCTTACCCGTGTGATCGGGCCCTCGCTCTAAAGAGTATTTTTTGTTGCTGTTGTCGTTGTCGTTGTTTCAGGCACTGAAGTGCGCGCAGGCACTGAGAAAGCGCCCCTGACAAGTTCTGTCTTCAAATGTTACACATCGGGTTGCTTCGTCGAACTGCGTCAGCGAGTAGATGAGAATCTTGGCTTGTATTTTAGATCGAACGCACGCAATTATCACAGACACAAAAGTGATCGCCTACACAAAGTTGTGCCCGCGAACGACTAGTAACGCTCGAGTTCTGCCATGACACACGTCGTCTTGATTCTGAGAAAGGCGGGTTTCCCTTTACGGGAATCGAGCTCTTCTTTCTTGAAACGGAAATCGAGTCCCGAAATACTCCCATGTGGCTTCGACGAAGGGGTAATTTGGACCTGGTAAGCAACGAGCTTTAGGTCTCTGTCCGACTATCTCAGTACCATGCTCATCAGCATGCTGCCTAAATATCAGACGTCACGCGAAAAGATTTACCCGAAACAAAGAAATGGCATGATCTTTCCCGTCGCTTTCTGCCTTGCTCTCGTAAACCTAACGGACATCAGCAGCTCGGCCCACAAAGTATTCATAAATCGCAAACTGACACCAACCGAAACTGTCATATCACCCCTCTTAACCAATTGCGTAATTGTTAATGAAAACATGAGGAAAATCCCGTGAGCACCGGTAATACAGAGCATGCACAAGAAAAGAACCCACCAACTTCCAGTCGCGCAAACTATGCTACTAAAATATTCGTTCATCCTAACCGAACAACAGCATGAAAAATTATGCTGCTGACAAGCTTTTTCAACGTGGGTCACACCACCTCAGTTAAGGTGCGATGAGGGCTAGCTGCGTGATGACGGCTGTGCGCATGCGCGACGCTCTCAACCAATGGCGTTTCCGCACTGCCTCACGTGCCCTGCACGCCGTGGTGCGCCTCAGCGGTGGCTGCGACCTCATAGAGAGAAAACGAAAGAAAAACCCCACGTGCGTCCGAGTCGAGCCGAGCCGAGCCGAGTGAGAGGCCGCCGCGGATTCCGGCGGATACTCTCGGATATCCTCATCGGTCTTGGCGAAGCGGCTCGGCTGACCGGCAGCCGACCATAATCGGCGACCGTCATCTCAGGCTCTCGGCGACGGTAGTAAAGGAGAGGAGGGTGTGCCGCTGGCTTGCAGCCGTCGTTTCTTTGAAGAAAGATCCCGCCTCGGAGAAAGCGCAAGAAAGAAAGAGAAAAAAAGCAAAAAATTCTCGCGGCGCGCCAAAGTGATAAATGTGCGGCCCAACCCACTTCTTCAATCATACTTTCGAGTCTTCCATCGCCCGCCATGGCCACCCCGTCCACCCGAAGTCTGGCGCGCGAGCGGCGTATAATCACAAACCTTCGTCTTCTCAAGAAGTTGGAGGTTAAAGTAGAAAACAAAAACAAAGAAGAAGGTCCCTTCTCAAAGAGAAAGGGTTTTCCGGATTACGCAGCCATCACCGACGTCGCCTAGCTGCAACCCGACGCGAAGGGTGCTCACGGCGTCATTGAACGTGAGGCGGCCGCGGAGTCGAGTATACCTGCCGCCCAACAGGCAACGGGACACTCAATATTGAGCAAGTTTCCATAATTCATCATCGCGACGGAAGCTTACTTTAGGTCTGTCGCGCGAACGTTATAACGACTTCGCGAAGGGTGAGACGGAAACGCCTGCGCAAAGGCTCGTTCGTTCGGAGGCGGTAATCACACCACCCCCTTGGACACACACACACACCATGGCGCTACACACAAAGGCTCGCACTGGGCGAGCGCGCGCCATACTGGCTAAATTGCAGTCTCAGTCACCGGAGCTGATTTAGAATTGAAAGCTGACTGGGCTCAAAGTTCACTTCATCCCTTTTCATAAACGACACCGGGAGCGGCCGTTGGGAAGATTGATCTTTCCTTTTTTTTGCAAAAAAGTCAAGCCCGTAACCGAGTGGCAGGAGCTCGTTGTTAGTATAGGGCCGAGGACCTCCCTTGGAGACGGAAGTAATTTGCGCGCATATATAGCTGAACGCCGGTTGATACATGTGGCGTAAGGCAACCGGTAATGAAGATCTTTAGATATGCGGCGCGAGGGCATCGCGAAAACGGCCGAGATGCTCGTAACCATAAACGCCTGACGTTCTCGCTTGATGTAACCGTGCCTGCGTGAGGTGCTGAGACCAGATCAGCATTGCAGATAGGCACCGTGCTATAAGGGATATAAAAACAAAGTTCGCTACGGAATCCATTTGGCGTACTGCATTCAAGGAGATCTTTTCCGATGAGATGAATTTAGAATCAAAATGTGCGCCTAAAGCGGCCCCTAAAACGTATTGTCGCATACTGGCTCTTGACTGAGAGCGTGCTCTTTTAAGATTCGCCAGATAAGCTCTGGAAACTGGTCCATCGGCAAGGCGGTGAATCAAGCGCTGCTCAAGCTAAAGGCCTGTAAGGCTTTAGCACGCCTTGCAAGTAGGAATTTAAATGTTCTTCTGATATTTAGATCCAGACATAGGGTCGATGCTCTTGAGGACATCCGCGAACACGGGAATATGAAACGAACCGGAGTACCACCACATCCACGCGTGTTTATTCCCGGATGACAGCATACTACAGAGCACGGCTGTAGACCTTTGACATGGTGCGCTTAAGCTTACGTGTGCGTGTGGTATTACAGATAGCCAAATTTATTCCGCAGCCTTCCATGATGATCTGCCCTGATGATCTGCCCTGATGACACCTACGCAGTCAACCAGTCAATAATGTAAGATATCACTGTACGGCCATTCCGCGACATTCGCAGCAAGCCTAACGGTGGCATTCTTAATAACAACAACAACAAAAAAAAAAGCTAAGAGACATTGGCTTGCTTGATATATGGTTACTTTCCCCGGTGACATTTGAACAGACGTTCAGTCGGAGTATTTTCCTGCCTTGATCGCTGGTCTAAATCCACCTGCGGCTACCGCAACCACCACCACCCACCAGTATGTGCCAGACCAGATTATAGCCTACACCGCGACAACGACCAACAACATCAGCCAGGATAAAGCGTATCCTGAAACTTCGGATAGCGGTTGAGTGGTCAGATGTTCAATAGTACACACCCTTTCGATTTGATAGGGAAAGTATGGCAGATTTACTCAATACGTGTTTCAAGGCGTGCTTGACTCACCGCGGTGCCCGAGTGGATATATGTCATTCTACTGCTGGGCTTCGACCTTCGACCTTGACCTACAACTATACCTGCATTCACAAGGCCACAAAAGTCATATTGCGCTTCTTGAATGTGTGTGGACTGTATACGAACGCTTGCGATTGCTAGCGAACATTCCTCAGCGAGTGTGTTCAAATTGCCTGCCTCTAAATTATTTTTCTTATCGTTCCTTCTTCTTATTATCTACCTTTCTCCTTTTCCCCTTCTCCAAGTGTAGGGTAGCTAACAGAGTATGTCCTCGGTTAACTTCCCTGCTTTTCCTTCTTTCATTTCTCTCTCTCCCTCTGCTGCTGCTGGGCGTGCGGTCTCGGCTTCGTTTCCCGGCTCCAGCAGCCGCACGTTGATGCGGCCGAAATGCAGAAACGCTGGTGCACTTAGCTTTAGGTGTACATTAAAGAACACCAGTTGGTCAAAATTAACACGGAGCCCCCCACTACAGCTCCTCTCATAACTCAAACGATGCTTCGCGACGTTAAAGCATGAATGCATGCATGCATACATGCGTGAATGAATGAATTTTAATGGGGGTTTATTAATGGGGAATTATTAAATGGGGAATTGTTATTAATGGGGATTAATGGGGAATCATTATAATGAACCAGTAAGTCCTGCTCGACTGACATGGTGAGAGCTACGCACAAGCCCGTTTCTTTCTTTCAACGTCCCAATATATCCCGACAGCACTTGTGCGCCTGTTCACTTTTGGCAGCCTAGCGCTGACGTGACGTTTATTTACATTGCGATTCCCGGGAAAAAAGGGGCCATTGTTGACGCTAGAGCTCGTCTCCGCACTTTCTTTCATTATCAATACAGGAAGCATTCATAATTCGCTAATCTGTTTTAGCACGTCGTTTCGCCTTGTGCGCAATTATGCACAATGAGCACGAGAAGACGCGCGTTTCATGTTAATTAGTGTTTACTCAGAGCGGATCATGTCTGATGGCCAAGCAAGCCCTCCGGCATAAATATCAACTTTGGCGCTAAGTTCGTATCCGGAAGTGAGACTTTTCTGTTTTCGATCTCGGGGGAAAACACATCCCTAGCCGCTTTCGAAGAGAGGTCTTACGGAAATAGGAGAGAAAGAACAAAATCAAAACGCAGAACGAAAGCCGAAGCTCTAATAGAATCAAGAAAAACTTCCACAGTACTGTCGCGTTAAGTTCCTATCCCAATCTCAGGCTTGATATGGGGATTGAGGACCGGCGGCGAATAGCCGCCCACTTAAAAGTCGCTCCGAACAATATGAGTCGGAGAAACCTCGGCAGGCTCGAGATTTGCTTCGTCGCTTATCAAAAACGTTGGTCGTGAGCGAAGAAAAGAAATGGATTTGAGATTGAGAGAGCGCAGGGCCACCGCCGAGAAGTTTGGGATGTCTTCGATCATCTGGTTGTTTCGCCGATTGCGGATAACAGGCGTGGACAAAAAAAACAATAAATAAAAAAAAACGTAACGCGAGTTATCAGAACTAGGCAGCTGGCCCAGGCAATGCGCGGAGGGGTGTCCCAGACGAAACGTATAGGCCAAGGACGCAGAAAACCGCACGGATTCAATCAGCGCTTGGACAGGGGGCCTGTCATCTGTCTTATTTCGCTTCGGCGACGGTCAAAACAAACAAACAAACAAAAAAGTGGGAGCTCGCAATGTCTGTGTTTTTATTGTCAGAGCGAGACAAAAAAGCCGAGGGAAAGAAGTCAAAGGAGAGGAAGAATAATGGAGTTGAGGAAAACAAAATGCCGTTGAACGAACGATTCTTCAGAAGGTGGGGCAAGGAGATGCCGATGCTGAGTGGAGCCACCCTGTAGCGTCGACTCGTCTGCTTCTGGACAGCAATGACAGCGGGCCACGTTGTCATCGTCTGTGACCGGCGGTGTAACCAAAATACCATGCAGCACTTTGGAAGCCGGAGCGGCTCTTAGGTAATTTATGTACGCCGAATTAGCGAAGCGCATGGGAAAGTTCTCATTTACGTTCACTGTACGTTCTTGCAGTTATTTTGCTTCGATTCTGTAGTCTCTTTGCTACCTTCTGTTTAAACGATATCCGATCTTAACAAAGAATTTTGTGAGGAAAGAAATTAAGTACTGACTGGAACAGAGGGTGTCACGTCGTTCGCTACCGCTATTGGCGGTACCACCGCACGTTGTCCAAATTGGCTGTCGTTCCTACGTGCCACTGACAAATACCCAACTTGCTAGCAAATAGTCCAGAATGTTTGTTGCTATTGGCCTGTATACTTTAGAAGCTATCCCTGTAGAGTACAAAACGCGAGAGCGCTGACAGCTTGTAGGGCGTGTATGGACTTACTCCACAGGTTGCGCGCGAAGAAAAGAGCAGCAAAGGGATGAATGAGTAAGGTAGCCTGTAAAGTGTCTATAGAAGCCCACAGAATAAAAATTTATAGAAGCTGGGCAACCTAGCAGTGACAAGTGTTGTAACCTTATTCAGAACAAATATTATCTTGTACCAGCTTGGTGATTTCGGGGCCTGATGAACACGTGCCAGCAACAGCTCGGACTATCCTGCACTGTTTTAAATGCAGACGAGCACTCGTCTTCGCTCGCCCGCTCCTACTGCGAGCGGCTTCGCATGCCGAACTAGAAGAGGCCGGCAGTGAGGCTGCAGCTCCTCGACTGCGCAAAACACACACGCTCGCCGCGCAGCCTGGAGAGCTGCGGTGGCGGCAAACGGTGGCATGGCGCGCACAGCGTAACCGCGGACGGTTTGTTTTGCGTCCTTGGCGCGCTCTGACAAACGACCTGGGGCTCCCGGCTGACGTTTACCCCAACGGGAGGGCAGCTGCCCGGCTCGTGGCGGGACCCGCGACGGGTCGTAGGACGCTGACAAAACACAAACGGCGAGGGGGGAGGGGGGCGCGCAGGAAAACAGGACGCCTCGAAGTCCTCGGGGACGGTGGAAAATGCGCCTGCAGTGAAAGGAAGAAAAGAAGGCGAAATACTCGCCGTTACGCATTCAGCGAAACCGGAGAAGAAACGAAAACGGCCAACGAGGGCCTTCTTTTACCTGGATTCGGAAGCTAAAGGAAACAAGCCGGGTACGCAACCGACCGCGACTACCGAGAGCAACAGCGAAGAGAGATAGCCGCGCGCGAATCTGCTGCTTGTCATGTCCACGATGTGCGCTATGCTTGCCCGTTTGGAGTCACGGTCGGTGCTTCCGGCTCTCGCGTCTGTTTATTTCCTCCTCGTGGAAGTCGTTTGACAGACGACCAGAGCTCGGGCGAAAAGGAAACGATGAAATAAAGAAGAAAAGTAAGAACAGATTCCCCCAAGACATTTCACAAGCTTTCTCTTTCTGCGATGCAACTTGTATCGACCTAAGATGCTACTAGTCTTGATCTCGGCCCGTATACTTATTATGTAACCATCTCAGACCACGTTCAAATGATGACGCAAGGAGAGATGGGGGGGGGGGGGGGCTTTCGAATCTAAAGAATGTTAGCCTTGCAAATAAATGATTCTTCTCACTAAGCTTGATAAATGACAGCAGCAGACAGCGCTGTTTTAACCGGAAACGTTTTAAAACCATTATTCGAGGCAATTCGGGGTAATCGTTATTGGAATGAAAAAAAAAGAAGAGTATTGTGGCCCTGAAAAGTCCTACCACGCTGATTGATACTCGCGGTTAAATGAAGCCAGCAAAACCAAAAAAGAAGCATTATTGTGGGAAAGGGCTATATTGCTCTTTGAGCCAGAAGTTTGCGAAGCTTCGTGGCAACCATAATGTCATGCTGACGTCACACATTTCAGAGCATTTTTGCATCCTCGTGTAATTTTATTGCAGTGATAAAAAAAAAGATAGCCCGCCGCTGCAGTTCAATGACCAAAGCATTGCGCCGCTAAGCTCGAACTCGTGCGTTCGACCCCGGCCTCGGCGGCCGAATTTCGATGGGGGTTGAAATACGAAAACGCTCGTGAACTTAGATTTGGGAACACGCTCAAGAACTCCAGGGGATCAGAAATAATCCGGAAGTCTCCTACAACGGCTTGCCTGATAATCCGATCGTAGTTCTGGCCCGTAAGACCTCAGAACTGAAAGCCACAGAAGGTTACCGGGTTTAGCTCCTACTAAGTGCTTCTTTATTAATACATAGCAAACTAGCCTCGCGACCCGATGATCCCACGCTAAGCTCGTAACGTAATTACAAAGCGTCGCCGCTACCTGACATTTAGTTCTCAATTGCTCTGTGACCGTGTCACGCCCCAGGCCACTCGGAACACAGCATTATAGCGGTCTTTATTCATGAATTCAGGAGGATAATGTGTATCTATCTTATCGTTTCTCCTTTAAGTTCCTTTAATGCAAACTGAGCGTGCTAGCATAGCCAACAGGTTAAAAATATGACGAATGTCATCCGTAGGCTGAATCAAGACAACTGCAAATCACGAATATAGAAGCAATGCATATTTACTCCATGCATGCGATGCTACAATAACACGCCGTCAATGGCAGGCGAGGAATTTCTCCAGCAGAGTGCCACAGGAACATGTTAATTCCCTGAGTGCCGCACAATCTGCTTTGATGTAACGGGTCCGAGAGAGAAAACTGCACCGTTGACGATAGTAGCGCGCTCCTATATCCGAACAAGAAAAAATATGGTCACGGAAAGATAGAAACGAAGGGATCAACAGTGGATGAACAAGAGAGCCTCAGCCTGAAGTCATAATTTTGACAAGGACAGTTATCTAAGCTGGTGTTCATTTTAAATGCGCAAGCATTTCTAGGCTATACTCAACGACGAAACACCTCTGCCCGTCCGTCACGTAAGACGAGGTCGCTTTCAAGATAGGGCCCCCAGCAGCGAGTGAATTGATCTTCTTGCTGTCTCCCGCTTCAACACGAACCAAACGGTGAGAACACAGTGCACGCGAAGCTATCAGCACACGGCGCACTCTGTCCACATCGCAGATTGATTGATTGATCGCGGCCACACCCTACGCAGCCGCCTCCGGAGTACGGTGGATCACAGTTGATAATGGTTCACTTCGAGAAGAAGCAGCGTCATCGACCGCATCTGTGTACGAGGTCTACCGAAAGTCTACGGTCTACCGCCGTCCACGGCGAGTATCGGAGCGCACCCTGAGATTAAAACTACAGGCAGCCAGCAGGCCTGGGGTTTGATCGTCTCCCCTTGTTTGATTACTTTACTTGTGTGAGAAACATCAAAAGACGATTCATGCCATGAGCATTACGTCCCAATATCAATTATTTATTAATGAATTCATTAATTCGATGACGGTGCTGTATAGACGGTTTCACTCGCGCGATAACAGCAGCGAGAATGCGGCCCCAAGAAACTTCCGGTCGCGGGCCTTATCAGCCTAGTGCGCCAGAACACAAAGTGCGTTTTTAAATTGTTTTACTGTGCTGAAAGTCTATGTTTAAGTTTTTTGATAAAAAATATGCACATTACGCCTCAAAACTAATACGAAAGAATTCGTATAAGTTAGGGTAACATTCACTTGTAGAATTGCGGTTATGTATCGAGGAAAAGTGTTGAAAGTCTGCGGGTTTATATTTTAACGCACTCCTGCTACTCGATATCGCAGCCAATGCCTTTCTTGTTCGCTAAATTTAGCGCGCTACGTCAACGAGAAAAACTGGACGCCGTCCAGGGCCTATGTTTGAAAACAATGAAAGGGACTAGAGCGTTTTGAGGCGCAAGGGCCAGTAATGACTAAAGAGCGCCAAGAAATGGTATGATATAGTCAGTGGTGTGATCAATGGCAACGGGTATATGGGACATGGCTGTATAGTGGCCTAAAATCATTCGCTATAAAGTGTGTAAAATGCATATGTATTAATGCTATGGCAGTGATATGCGGGTTGTAGAGGGATTCGTAGGGCGAACGTAGAAAATGCGCTACGTGGGGGCGACAGGCTGTGTCAATGGCAGTAGCCCTACTGTCTCGCCAAAACTCTTAAAACATAAGAGCCTGGAGGCATGCACTATACAAAACGCTACCAACGCAGCAGCGGCCTCTCAGGAGAGACCGGGCTACGAATTTCTTAGGCTTATAATATGTAGTGTGGAGACTTCATTTGAAATACTTAAAACTGGCTTGGTGCCAAATAATGGTTCCTAACCAAGAAACATTGCTGGGTGAAGTGGGATATGCTTTCCGTAAGCTAGCGCAAAGTGCTTTTTCCTTTCAGCATCTGCTTCCGAACGCTCCAGCAGCACGTGACAACTATGAATTTCAATTAGGTCGCATGGTTTCCGCTCCTTCCATCTTACACTCTACTTTGTTCTCAGGCTTGCTTCTGAAAGTCCACACAAGAGTGGTTGCCTATAGCCACACCGCGTTCGGAACGTTGGCAGCGCAGTTGCGTGCTTTAAACGCTGCTGACACCGTGAGGCTTCGACAGCACACCTGCGATGTGACCTATAAGGAGGCCGCAAAGGGAAGCCACGTGTGTGACATGGACTGCCGAGTGGAACTCCCTCCGGGCGCTCTAGAAAGAGCTGTAAACACGCGCAATAGGGAAACAAACAAATAAAACGTCGCGTCAACTGGACAGGCATGCAGTGCCGCTCGTATAGAGTAAAAGCTATGCCAGCGCACGGTGTCGCAGTTTGAGAATGCGCGATGGTGCGGCGGCGACCGTATACGTGTGCGTCTCGTCACCTGCGCGAGGGCCTCGTGGGCGCGGGGAGGGGGGGGGGGGTTGACGTAGTCGTGGGAAAGGGGAGGGGAGCAGGGAAGTAAGGAGCCGCTTGAAGGTGTGTGAGACGAGCAACAGGGCGGTGCGCCCCGTTGCCGCCTCAGCCGGTGACAACAACGCGCTCCCCTGTCCTGCGTGGGACACGACACGAGAGGGCTGTCTGTGTAGCGGCGAAACCCTCCGTGTTCGCCTGTCTATCTCGGCTGTCAGGGGGCGACGCGGCCTTCTTCGTCTAGCCGACCGCTCCGGCCCCCGCGAAGCGCGGGGCATCCAGCTGCACGTCCTTTCTGCACGGTCGACTGGCCGTTCAGTGAGACCGCAGCCGGAGATGTCGGGCGCCGAGGAGAAACAACACCGCTCCTTGCACCCGATAGCTCAAGTGCTGCTACACCGTGAGGGCCTTATCTGGTCAGCGGAGCGAATGGTTAAAACAAGGTTGTATGACTGGTGTGTAGGTCCGAACAAGACAGGGGTTTACGTCCCATGTACAACACCTGTTGTTCGCTGGCTAAAAGAAAGCAAGGCGAAGAAATGCGGGGAGGTCGATCAGGCGAGCGTCCGGTTTGCTACCCTACGCAGGGGAAAAATGAAAGCGGAAAGGCATTCACTCTGCTTACCTGGTGAGCGATACGAAGGATTAAAGAAATTGCGCAGATCCAACGCACACGTTGAAATCTACGTGAAGAGATGCTTTCGTGAAGCTCTTAATTAAATACTTAATTGAATGCGTACAGTTGTTAAGAAGTTGTTAAGAACCGTTACAAACTTAGTTTACTCAATACTCTTGCCAAAGTAAACATGTCATGACACGTAAAACAGGCACGCTGATAAGCACCAGTTTGATCGAACACCTTTGCGTGGGTGTTAATTTCCACCCATTCTTGTTGTTGTTTACATATACTATTAGCTAGAAAATGAAGCATACTTACTGCAATTGCATCGATTAGTTAAATAATCAATCACTAACTACGATAGAAAGCCGTACATTTGACATTGAAATAAAGATGAGAATTTACTGTTATGGACTCTTAGTAGTAGCGACTCCATGAAACGGAACCAGAGAAGCAGAATACAAGGGAATATTGAAAAAAAAACGCAATTGTGTCTTCTAGCGCATTGTTTAGTAGAGGAAGCGAAGTTATAGAAAGAAAGATGAAGAAAGGAAGAAGAAAGAAAGAAAGGAAGAAGGAAAGACCAGAAGAAATAAATAAAGAAAGAAAGGATTGGCATGTTTATTCAAACAAACATCGAGCAGCGCTCCTTAACACCTTATGAGCGGAAGCTCAACGCATCCACACGGCAGCACGTGCGAGCTTATTCACATGAATCGAATTCTTCTTCCGCGAGACGGTCACAATGCCCCTGCCAATCAAAACGCTCGCCGGCCCCTTCACGAAGGCGGGGCGGTCTCCGCTGGAAGGCGGCAAGGGCGCAGAAAGATGACATGCTCAGATAGGGCTCCTTATCTGAGCTCCGGTTCCTTTCATTCCTGGTGCCTTCTCATACGTTGAGGCCTTCGCCAATGCCATCCGCGTACTATAAGATGCATTCAGCACGCGCAAGCACGTGCTCCCCGCTTACTTGAAAAAAAAAAAGAAGTATATATATATATATATATATATATATATATATATATATATATATATATATATATATATAGAATGCCTTACGTTCTTACTTAGTGCCGTACAGACCCTTGTAATAGCCACGCACACTCCGTGCATTAAACGAACGTTGAAGACCCGCCGTGGTTGCTCAGTGGCTATGGTGTTGGGCTGCTGAGCACGAGCTCGCGGGATCGAATCCCGGCCACGGCGGCCGCATTTCGATGGGGGCGAAATGCGAAAACACCCGTGTGCTTAGATTTAGGTGCACGTTAAAGAACGCCAGGTGGTCAAAATTGCCGGAGTCCTCCACTACGGCGTGCCTCATAATCAGAAAGTGGTTTTGGCACGTAAAACCCCAAATATTATTATTATTACGAATGTTGAAAACAGACGAAAGAAAACAAAACAAATCAACACAGAACAAACAAACAATTTTAAGGTTATAGACGTATGTAATCCAACCCATAAACTTTTTAAAAAAATTTTTTTTTTGAGAAAATGTCACGAGTGCGGATTGCCTGTGGATTACTAATGTCTAAACGCCCAGAAATGGTGTTACACCGGTGCATCTTGAACAGTATTTGGTGGTGCTGCTCGCCTCAGCCTGTACATTGAATTCAATAATCTCAATACAGGGCTGCGTCCTCAACACATAGGATTGCCTTTACACGTTCGTTTTTAACACGTAGAATGCGATATCCCAACCCAGGCTGGGAGGTACATTGATCACTTGAAGAATATATTCTTACGTCCCAAGGCTACGCATGACACAATAATGATATATTGAAATGGTGGCTCTGGGCCTATTTGAGGGAAAAGGAAAAGGGAAAGGGAGAGAGCGCTAGGGCTATGGAAACTTCATACACAAAGTCGCAACGGGCTACGCGAGACGCTGTTTTGGAGGGCTCCGCATCAGCTTCCCCGGTGATGCTGGGTACACGATCGCATTACCGTTGCGAATTCATCGTAGGGCGGAGGCCACAACCAGGAACCGAACCTACGACCTTGTGTACACCAGGAAAACGCCGTTGTGATTGAGCCACCCCATCACGGATATAATCTAGTTTCATTTTGCCAAAAATAAAACAGGTCAGTTCCGAAAACTTATAATTGCGCGTTGAGGGAAAAATTACTCCTTTCTTTTACCGCTTCGCCACTATTCGCCTCACGCAAAATATTGATAAGAAGGGTGCAGCTATTGTACAGATGTATACGGTACTTGCTTGCCTACAGCACGCGTTCCGAATAAAAGAGAGCTGCACTGAAAGCAAGCGCCGTGTTCGAGCACCTGATTTGTTCTTCCCCTTCTGCCTAGAGCGTCGATTGTGTGCAGTGCTACGAAAAAAAAAAATAACAAATGAATAAAATGAAAACGAGACAATGCACCGTGACATGTCGGTAGGCGCAATGTGGAACCCTCTAGGGGAGGCTTTGAGCGACGCAATGAATACTCGTCGCCGCTCGCTTGTCAGAGGCGTTCACGGTGTACCTGGAAGGCGCGGAGCTGCTGTGAAACGTCATCTTCATTCATTGAAGCGACACCTCGGCCTTACACAATGTCCGCGTTATCCACAAGCCCTTCTATTTCCTGCTACTGTTCTTTTTCTTTTCTTTTTTTTAATACAAGGTGTAAGAACACCTACCGCTAAAAAGAACTTCGCCTCTTTCTGGCGGGAAACGTACACAGAAAAAACATTGCATCCAGAATACTCAGCACAATGCGTTGGCGGGCTAGTTGGTGCGAATCCATGAATACTTTGTTTAGCGCAAAAAGACAGACACAAGAAAGCGCCTTGTCCTGTCGTCTTTCTTGTGTCTGTCTTCTTGCGCTAAACAAAGTATCCAGAATACTCCCCTAGTGTGCATGAAGAATAATTTTGTCAGGGTAAAAACACTCCGCAATAGCAACGCCCTGTTTTCTATGAAAGAGATATGAAGAACGACGCTACTGAGCCACGCCCCGAAATGTGTCATAAAACGACTGCTCATTAAGGCAGAAGGCCTGCTGATGGTACAGGAGATATCCACAACGCTTATTGCCACGTAGGAGCCACTGCACGTTCCTTAAAGAGTAGAGACGCACGAAGGTAATAAATAATACCATTGGTGAAAGCTCTGACTGGGGGAATAAAAAAAAACGAAGCGCAAAAATACATAAAATCTTCACATATTTACGACCTCCATAAAGAAAGCCTCGTCTGGTCACTCAACAGGGAGTCACGCATTGCGCTGCTACGAAGTACAAGATCGTGCACGCCAGCGTGCAGACGAGAACAATGGTGCATAAAACGCGTGCCACGCCGATGCCAAAAAACAACAAAAAACAAACAAAAGCTATATGAAAGCAGTTCATCCGCCGTGGCCACTCCAGCAACAAACGATTCGTGGTTCCCTGCTAATGGCTCGGTTAGGATGACCGCTGGTCGTAATCTTCGCACGTGTAGCAGGCTAAAAGGTAGCGCTTCTCGGAACTCCTCGTTCCTCTCGTGGTCATCTGCCGAGGACATTAACAACGATATAAGTTTGCCACGCTTAAGTAGACCGACCTAACCGAAATTAGTTGCTCTACCTCTGTTGAAAAGCAACGCGGCGGTCTCGACGCCTCGCGAAGACTGATCGCAAGTGCTTCCGCGCGCTGACGTCGCTTGGAACCTCCGCAGGACGCCTCTCTTCCATATAATCAGGCACAGAAGTACCTATAGCTGTGGAGTCACAGAAACAATATGGTGGAACCGATTCCAACGCTTTTCGTTACATGCATGGGGCGCTTTGCGTCGCTACGCTTCAGGAAGGCCTCCTGTGAGTTACAGTTTTTTTGCCGTAGATTATCGCGGCACATCTATCCAACGTCGTCATAACTTGCAAAGATAATTGTCGCTCCTATGTCCAACGGCGCCGTCGTTCAATGCCTCCCAGAAAATGCACCTGGCCTGGGAGTTCGGAGCTGCGATGAAGCGATGTTGGGCAAATATGTCTGCCGCAGGACGAACAGACGAACGTAATGCACTGCAAGTTGTCTTGCCCACGCGCACTGCTCTCCGGCTGCTCCGCTCGCGCCAATTATCTCAGCATGGCAGCTGCCGCCATCTTTACAGGCTGCGCGATCGCGTATTACGACAGTGGTTCCGGGTTCTTCGATTTTTTATTTCAATCGATCCAAACAGCGCGCTTTTCAACGCGACATCCGCATCAAAAGCCTGTAAATTTTCCTGCCGTTAAGGCGTTTCGCTGTCTGGAGGATATAACACCTTAACGAGCCTAGTTGATCGCTAGAAGACGACCGTAATCAAGACGAACCGTCCACGCCGCCGTTTTATCCCCAAGATCAACGCTAAAACCGGCTTTCCTCTGTAATCTCTTGCCGAGAAGAAAGTTTACTCGCGGTAAGCAACTCCGGTGCGCTCCGAAAAAAAAAAAAATAGCACGGTAAAGTTCATCGCGTACGGGCTTCTGAGCCAGAGTGTGTCTGGCCTCACAGGAAGTAAAGTTCACCACCTTGCACGTCGGCAAGCATTAAGTCCTGCATAATCAACGATAGCTATTTTTATAACGCCGAAAAAAAAGGAACATTATGAATGTAGGACAAGGCTTCGGTATGCTTCCGCACCGGGCATGTAGAGGATTTCGCTTCATTCTTCTACGCGAGGTTGGGCACATGGGTGGCACTACTCAATCTAGGAGTATTCTTGGTTCTCTTCTTCTCATAAATTCGGACAAGAAGAGTGGACACTGCGGACATCATCACTTTCAGCGGATTCTGCTATAGTACGCAGGCAAACGCACAGGAATAAGTGTACCCAGGTCCGAGACCTTCCCTGCCGCGCCGTAAAATATAAAAAGGGAGAGAGAGAGAGATGAAAAACAAAAATAAAAGGCGGGGGGGGGGGGACGTTGCCTCAGTAAATGGATCTAGAAACTTTCCTCGCAACCGATCGCAGCCCGGCTTCTTGACCCAAAAAACGAGACACTCGCCTTCCATGACGCAAGCCTCGATCTCTCGTCGAAATCCGGCGGGATTCTTGCGGTCGTCCTTCCCGCTCCTTTTTTTCATCGCACTTTGCGCTCTCGGCCCGTTTTACCCGCCACCGTCAAGTCGGGGATTTTTTCGTCGCCGCGAGCGTGTTGAGCCCTTTAACCCCGCGTGGAAATATGACGGCCTAAACAAACGTGACGAATGAGAGAGGAGCCACGGAAGCGGCGACGGCGCCGAAGCGATGTGGCGAAGCGAGGCGCGGTGGGGAAGCTCGCGAGTCCAGGGTGTATATGCGATATGCTTGAGCGGCTACGAGATAGTTGCGTGCAGAAAGCTCGGTGGGGAGGGAGTGGAGGTGTGGGTGCGGAGTTGTCTGGTTACCGAGTGTTTAACGACGCGATGAGTCGGGCGCAGCTGTCCAAGTTAAGTTATGCGCTTTCTTTTACAATCTTCAGTAAAGGGCTGCAAGATTGCGCAGTATCCCCGTATATGTGCGTATGCGGTCTGATAATTTCTTCGTGTGCTGCAGGCTCTCCGAAGGAGCTAGTAAGAATAATTATACGCGGATACCGCGTTCATTTCGCAACGCTTGTAATAAGTACGCAGTCTTAGCGGAATGCATCCAAAATGCGCCAATGAGACGTCCCCTGCATTATTTGTTTCTCTGCATTGTCACTAGTGTTTCACGTTGTAAGTTTCAGGGTGGCAGTTTCCAGCCGGATTTGTTAACTGTGCCGCCGCGCCACAATGATGCAAAACTATTTCTCTTACTCAATCGCTCTTTTTTGCACGTTCATTCAAGACGCGCTGGGATTGATCTAGTTATACGCTGTTTTATAACCACGACGCATACAGTAATACTCAAATGTGCATTGAAAACACTCTTTTGTCGTCAAATTTCTCTCGTCATTTGTCATTGGATGGTTCATGTTGTCAAAGTATGCTGCGTTCCATAGTATAATAAATGTTACAATCTGTCGACTATTAGCAGAATAGAATCAAATTCAAATGCTGTAGAACTGCTGAGGGGCCTCGGTACTAAATCTCTTCAGGATCTGCAATGAAGCCCACAAAATCACGCTGAGGTTATCTCAGTATAAGCATTTATGAAGCAGTCACTTCTAGAAATGAACGTCAATCACGCGCTTTCTCGATTTTTTTGTCCATCCGCCAAGTTTTATCAAAGTTGCACCGAACTCGCTGACTGGTTATAGAGACCAGCGCGGGCTTGCTGGTAGTGAGACGCTACTAGAAAACGCCTCGAGAAAAAGAACATGTAAAGGAAGTTTAGAGAAGGTTTAAGTTGGAGCGGGGTGGTGAAAGATTGAGCGAGCAAAGGGGAGAGAAAGGGGTCGCTTTTCTTTGAAAATGCAAATGACTCGAGAACTATACGGCGGTGCTCGGCGATGCACGAGCCATCTGACTTCTTCTCCTCTGGACCGGAACAGGGAGCTTCTCTCATGGAGAAAGAACCTCGGCAGTACCGCAACGGCGTTCTCTCCTGTCGAGACTTCGAAAAGCAAGGAGGAGAGAAAAGGAACCGGGGAAGAAAGAAAAGAAACGAGAGAGGACGCAGAGGACGCGATCCCAACGCTCCCAAAACATGCAACTACTAACATAGATCATCGCCGAAATGCCCAAATAACTCACGCTTCTTCTTTTCACAAGCGTTTTCTCTCGGTTCTCCGTGACGAGATTACGGCAAAGTTGAACCAGCACACACGGTTACGCTCAACTACGGGAAGAAATAAAGCGTAGAGCTTAGGAGAGAGCGGAAGGAGAGTGGTTGGGGAGATCGGGTGCTGCCACTAGAAGAGGAAGGAGAAGGAAAAAAAAATAAAGGTGCGCGTCTGGAAATCCCCGCGCTTCCGCGCTTGCAGAAATGGCTAGTAAGTGCGGCTCCTCATAATACGCGCTCTCGCTCGCTCCTATGCATGCGACCTAGTCGAGGCACAAAAAAAGGAAAAGAGAAAGAGCCGACGCGGTGAAACCTGAGCTTTCGTCGGTCGTTCGAGTCGCCATATCCAAATAAATTAAGGGTCTCAGGATCGTCTTAGAAGAGCCCGCCCGTAAATAACGGCTGCTTACTCTTCTTCGTCGCACGCCTCTTGTTAAGCCTCTGTCCTTTGAAGGCGCGCTTGCACTGAACGCTTCGCGGGGTTGAAAAAGGAAAAAAAAAACAGAAAAAAAAACGGTGCAGTGCTGAGAGTAACGTGGTGCGTACTTGTTCGGTCGCTGATAGCGCGCATTGGAAAGTACGTCGTACTTCAACGATGCTTCTGGCAAGCCTGTTTCTTATAGCTCGAGAAGCGTGGTTACGAGAGTACTTTAAATATTATTCAAGGCAAATTTTTGTAAGCATGAGTGTACTACAGGCGCTTTAAGCTACACACACACAAAAAAAGCTGTATAAGTCGAAATTGTGACTGCTAAGTGAAAAACGCTAGCAGTGAAAAAGCGCATAAGAAAATGCAGTACTATATTGGCAAATGTTATTCATCACCGACAAAACATTTAAAATACTTTTTAGACCCACAAGCAGAAGTACTACATCATACCAATACTTCAGCTGATGTTCGAAATACCTGCCCCCATGTTCGCCTTCATTAAAATAAATAATTCCTACTGCTTTCTTCTGAATTATCGCTGAAGCAATGGCTGCCTTCACATGCGACATATTGGAGGGAGGCAATCAAAGCTACTACTTCTTGAAAGACACACGAAATATCGTGCTCAGAGTATATAAAGGGCAATGGGATATCGTTTCTTCTGAAAAGTAATTGTTTGTTGACTAGCAAGCCTTCTAAATTACAAATAACTTACCTGATAAGCAAACGTTAAGGACAGAAGGTAGGGTACATGTAGTTAGATAATTAAATACTGATTCGCACATACGAACGCGAGTACAAATTAACTTACTGACCATGTAGTATTCTGATATGTGGAAGGCCTAGCATTGTTCAGTTGCACCTTTAGCGACACTGCACGTATTTCAGTCACACTGCTTCATACCCAAATATACGGGACACCGAGGAAGTTGAAGAAGAGGAGCAGGAAAAGGAAAAAGGCGCCCGAGCTCGCCGCCATCACGAGCATGGCGCTAGCGTCGAGGCTTGACACTTCCGGTAGCCTGCTTATGTGACTCCAAGAGCACGCTCTTCCGGTGCCTCTCCCCTCTCCCCCCCCCCCCACCTCCACGTTGTTATACCACCTTCTACAGGCTGCGCCTTTTTTTCCCCTTCCATCTATTCTTTCTTTCTCTTTTATTTTATTTTATACCGGAAACCTACCGCGGCAGAAAAGGATGCCTGTATGCACCACAACTCTCCTCCTTACCATTTTTTTTTTGCTGACGCCCATACACGTTGTTCTTATGTGTTCTTCGTAGCCGGTAGCGCAAGTTTTTTTTTTTTTAGTGCTTCGTAAGGGAGGGCAAGGGGGTGGCTGGAATTGCTCTTGGAAGAATGGGGCGTTATGTGAAAGGAACGTTTCCTTTCACCCCGCCTGCACTGCCCTGGAACTCGCGCTAAGTCCCGTGCGAGCGTTCCGCTGCGCCCTCTAGCGCCCGAAAATTTCTTCAATGGCGTGTCGTCGCGGGAGAGTGGAAAGTGCTTCATCATGTCCATGTTTTCTCGGTGCCGTCGCGTGCGTCGAGGGGCAAGACGAAGCCGCTCCATATTGTGAGCCCGAGAGCACTACATTACGACAAAAAAATTAAATAAAAAATCTAGAAGGAAGTCCAGAGAAAGAAGAGAGGAAAACAGGAAAAAGTAAAGATGCAAAATATTATGCCTAGAGAAAACCTTTTACTGTTTTGGAGGAACAGGACCCCCTAAGATAACGAAACTTCGTGATCACCTACTTTGGGCGCTCAAGTATGCACAACTACGACCCGTGCGAGCTATTTCTTTCAGCGCGGCATTTAATGCATGTGCATACGGAATTCAACGTTCAATCCTAACTTGCTGATCTATCTTACTGGAGCAACTTTACAGACGATAAATATGCGTCGCGGCTGTGTTTGTTGATAGATGAAACGTTCCTTTCTTCGTTCCACCTTCTACTGGGCGTCTAACTTGTCTGTAAGAGAGAGCAGGAACAACAGCAATGTGACAGAGTATGAAAAACTTTCTTGACATGCTGAAACTGCTAGTTAGACACTGTAGTTGCAGAGCTCTCTAAAGAGTTGCCTAAATCGATACACTTTCTGGCATGATGTTACGTACCAAAATCAGTGCAACGGCTCTTTTCGTCCCGTAAGACTGTTTCATTCAGATAAAAATGAAACGATAGCCGTATATTCTCATTCTCTTCTTTATACGCCTCCAGTACTTTTCAGCCACCTCAGTAGTGCCCCTAATACAAACGATAAGAGGTTCCGCACAACTTCGCGAAAAGGAGCAGAGTATCTTAGAGCAATCCAGCCCTTGAATACTTTAGTATTAGTATGACGTACAAGGCGTACTTTATATCGCACAACATCCTAAAAATAAATAGTTTAATAGACAACACTCTGGCAGAACAGCCCCACAGTGGCGTCTTCCATGAGAGCAGCTTAAGATCGGTCACATTCGTTCGTTATAGTCATTCAATCACTCAGTCGTTGATGTCCCGCGGCAGCACAAGAGCTATGAGAAACGCCTTAGTATAGGGCTACGTCTTAACCTTGAACACCAGGGGTTCTTTAACGGAAGCAAAAATTTTGACACGTGGTGATTTGCACAATCCGCCTCCCCAAGAACACCGTCACTGCGGCCGATAATAAAAACCACAATCTCGCGCTCAACAGCACAGCAGTACTCATTTTGAACTCTGCAATAAGTTAACTGCTGGTGCTTTGTCCCTGAAACGTGGCGTCTGTGATTCCCAATGTATGTTACGCAACACAGTATCAGTGTTGAAATAAGGCTCAAATACGTGCCTCGCCTTTCGTTCGCGTCCGGCCGTTGTCCAAATAGTTGCAACAGCTTTCAAAATACTTGCTCCGTGTTTGCACCGGCGCCCGAGAGAATCAGCTGAGCCAATGCGCTATTCGCTCGACGGAGGCACCGATCGCCAAGAGGAAATTGCGAAGCGAGTCTTGTAGGGGCAACGCAAGACTTTGTCCAGCTTTGTAGCTAGCCTTGAACCGCGAGAAGCTGCCATCTGTGAGACAAGCTATACAGCGCGCGAATGCTGTCGGACGGGGCTACGCTTAGACAGCTCTCGCCATCGAGCATTCAGTACCCATAGCGACAGCCATCGACAGGAACAACCGGGGCAAACAGAACATCTCGAGTCAAACTGAGCGGCCCTCGAGACTGCAACGTCGTATGTTACCCGATTCGCGATGCAACGAACACGCCACGACGGATGCAAACAAGAACCGTGCTGCGTCGTTGTTCGCTGCCCCTGGGCGATGTCGCGTCTGGCGTTTTATTCAATGGAAAGAACCAGCGTGTGCGAACAATACAATTTCGACACGGTAGCCAGGCCACGGGTATTTGGCGGCGCGATAGAAATTGAGGGCGGAGTAGGAGTAAGGGCAGTAGAGAGTTGCCTTGGATGCAATATCTGCTCACAAGTCACTTACCAGTGCTATCGTTCATTTCACGCTTGCGCTGTTATCACTCGGCTAGCAAGACAAATGTGTGCTAATACTTATTGCATATGCCCACTGCAGCGTTAAGACAACTCTTCTTCAAGTGACAACTACAAATGTGTGAGAAACATCAGTAGCCTTCGAGAACACCCTCTCAATTGGCTAGCGCGTTCCAAATATATTGTAATATGTCGCGGGATCTTTCACAATATATGTAAGAAGCTTGGTCCGCTCGTAACATGGTGTCACCTACGTTTTCCTAGTGCGTCGCTCGATTCGATCAAAACGGACTCAAGCCCCTCGAGACAAAGAAGAACATTCGTCCGGACAAGAATCCAAACAGGACATGACACCAAAGAAGAAGACTTCAGTATACACATAAACAAACTTCAAATACCATCTTCATCTCCTAAGTGACAGCCTTATGCGTACTGCAGTCCCACTAATAGTTATACGATGAACAAGGAACACAAATGATGTACTTAAACTACACGTTCCTAATAGTAGCAAGTGGGGCTTAAAGTACTGACCGGCCAGTTTGCAACATCCCCGGCAGAGTCGGTAGCATCTCTCAGACAGTGGTAATGCATCCAATAGCAATGGTTGACCCGTTGACACGTTCCAAGCACAGCCAGTCGGCATAACCAGACCTCCGACAGATCGGGTAACTGTGCCGGCTGGCGATGACACTGCAGGCTGTAACGCCAGTAGCCTTGATTAGCAGTGACAGATACACAGCCAGTGACGTGCTTCCTCACTTGTCCAGTGCTCCCGGTAGTTTGGGATCAGCGATGCATCTAGAGCGAGAGATTAACGCTGCGCCGAGCCCGGGCCTGGAATGCGGCGTCTAGGCTGAAACCCTGTATTGTCAAGGGATCTATTGTGGCGCAGCAAGGCCCAATAACATCGAGTTTTGTTATATTACGTCACAGCATAGTAGAGAGATACACATACCTGCTCCGGGACATTAGTAGAGAATCGCGTCGCACAGAATAGGAACTTATGAACGACACTCTCTAGCAGACCCATTAGAACCTCTGTCGTCATGGTCACCTCTGTCGTCTTTCCTTTCAGGCGCAATTCCACGGGCCACGCCAAGACGTGGAACCTTCAGTTTCTATTTTTTCCTTTCTTGTTGTGCCGCTTGCGAGAGGGATGAATACAGAAATAATCGGAAAGTCATACACAGCTGTGCGTTAACGAATTACCGATGTTCAAAATAAAAACAGACTCCCCAACGGCGTGCAATATGGCCCACAACACACGTCGCGAAAGTCTAACATTAAACAGTAGCTAGCCGTTTGAACACTGGCTGAAAGCACCCTAGGTAGTAGGTATATATTAAGGAGGCATACTTTCTGCGAAAAGTGGTCGTTGAAGGGATGACTGAACGAATGCACACAAGGAAACATGTGCGGTCTTGCAGTGCAACTGACTCCCATTGTATCTACAGCCACCCAGAAGTGCGCTTCTCCCGATAAATTATCTTTTGTGCAGTGAAGGCCATTAGTCTATTCTCTCCATTGCTCTTCGTGATTTTACTCTCTTTCTCAGTGCTGATTTATTACTCATATTGTTGGGACCATCGACATCTCTCGCCTATTTTCGCTGACATTTGACACGTAATAGCAAATCACTCCAGGAATCTCAGAGGGAAACTTGAGGTGCTAGCAGTACGGCAAACTTTAGCAAAATATTCACCTCTTCATATACTCTGAAAGGTATTCCTGTGCGGACTGCCCTGCCTGTGGAGTGACGGCTACATTGGATCATATGTCGCGGGAGTGTGAAGCCATCGGCTTCTCCTTCAGCGAAGATACGTTGGCTGCGCTCTTGGGCAGCCCCGAAATTAATGACCAAACCCTGGCCGTCCAGAATGCCCGCGATCGGGCCATCATGCTCGGCTTGGCGGTCCCTACGTGGGACTAGCAGGGTGGCGCGGGCTATCCCCTGCGTCTTCTCTGGACTGAATAAAGTTGTCTCCCTCCCTCCCTTTGAGACGCTTTTGAGACGCGAGGAGTGTGTATGCGTGCGACTGTGACCTAATCACTAGAGTGTCGGGCTGATGTGCTGGAAGCCAGACGTTCAGTACCGCCGCTGCCAACTATTTTCTTTACGCTCAAGTTATCCGAAACGAGGCGAGGAAGGAAATCTACCTAAAGTGCCTGGTATGAGGCAAATAATTCTTCGCATTAAAAAAGAAAGAAAAGCTGCAGAGTTAATTGTACCAACCCAAATTGGAAGCGTCACAGTCAAGACTCGCGACTGTTTTCGCGTGGTTTCTTTTTCATGGCTACCGCTTCAACTCACCTGTCTTGCTACTGCACGCTGACATAACGATGACCAGAGCTCAGTGGGCGGCGTATGCACTGTACGTTGCGTTGCAGACATAAACAACCGATGTCCGAAGAATGCATTTGGTTTACTGCCACTGTAAAATCGGGAGAGCTCGTGTACGACACATGATAGTGCCCCTTTTATTTAACGATGCATGCTGTTTCTTGGATCACAATGTCAGTTACCGGGAGTAATAAATTTACTAAATACTTCTAATAATAATAAAAAAGAAACATCACCTACAGAACAGAGAAAATGAGTAAAGCGGGCTTTTCCCCACAAGCGGTCTTATTGCGGAAAAGCCAGATTTCACGAAGGCTTTTTTACCAAGTTGAGCGCGCATGAGCTCATTGACAGGGGCAGCGTTTTGTAGCGATCAATTACATTTACCATTCCTATTGCCAATCATGTATCACGCATACCGACAGGTCTGGGCGATTACAAACGGTGCGACAAGCCAACGACGAAGCGTGGAAAGAAGTGGAAGTAAAAACGCATCGTTGAAATTTACCGCCCCTGGTTTTTGAGGCGCATCTCTAGCAATCTTTTAACTGCCGACGGAGGGATCATAGCAATTCTGGTAGCATCACAAAGTGCTGGTACCTATGCATCTGACTCGGCTGCGAATGTACAGATAACGCCTCTCACCTTCGCATAGTAATGTGTACTTTGCTGCTTTCGAGTGCTGCAAAGAGCCGTGATAGCGTTTGATTTTCAGACGGCTGTTCATGACGTCCTGGGGTCACCACCTCAACATAGATAAAATCATCTGATTTTTTATTAGCAGATAGGCTGGATAAATTTGAGCACCGCGTAGAAGCCTACTACACCATATCACATGCGATAACAACACATCTGTAATTAGACGATGAACAAGTCTTAACGCAATACACATTGGCAGAGTTCGAATGCAACGCGTAAAAACACTGTTCTGCTCATTAAACACCATACTTATAAAGTAAGGGAAGTACACTGAAACAGTCGTATGCATTAACTTTATCTAAACCACGTAGTTTCTTCCGCTTTCTTCCGCTGGAAGAGCATTTTTTTTTACTGAAACTGTAACAAGACTATGGTACTGTTGCGTCGGGATCACGCAGCAAAGAAAGCCTGTCCGCTCCATCTCCCAGAGCTTTGTCTTCCAACGCCGCACGCGTGCATCTTAAGCGCGTTCCATCTCCTTTACCGCTGAGATAAACAGCCCGGGTATCCAAAGGATAGGCGCGACATCTGCGTGCTCCGGGCCCGGAAAAAGGAAACGCGCTTGCGGTGGCAGGATTAGGAGCAAGATGGATGCGCTTCTCGTGTATCACTCCGCGTCCCTTCACTGCGCTGGCTCTCGGACGCGCCCGAGTACTCGCGCAGAAGGCCAGGAGAAGAGTGTACGTGCGCGTACACAAGAGGACACGCACACACACGCGCCCGCAACGGTATCGTGCGAGACGACGTGAAGAAGGTTCACTCACCCTTCGGTCGGGCATCCCGCGTGAGAAACAGTGCAGATGCGGGTCCTGTCGGAAGAGGTGGGTGCGTATATAACTGTACGCACTCTCCTTCTATAAGCAAAGATACTACTCCCGGCTTGGTACCGGCGTCTGAGGTTTGGATCCTTCGGCAAGGAGAGTCGGGGGCGGCTCGCTCCACGACCCGGCTTCCTTGAACGAGTTCCTATTTGAGATGGAAATATTTCTCAAAGTTAGTGAAATTACTCAGAGTTGGCCTAGACTCGATGCGAGCAGACCTGGTGTAGCGCTTTTATAGGGCGGCGTCCTATAGCACACGTTCCCCCTGTGTACGTGGCTTCCCTCTCCCCCCACCGCCCTTTTCCAGATGCTTTTCCCTTTGTGTCTATCTCTCACACGGTTTCAGCGAAACAGTTTGTGCCTGGAGAATATTATTGCAAGGAAATGCACGCTGTATTAGTTGAACAATTATTTGAATAATGCATTTATTCATTCTGTCTACCGAGAGGACTTGCTTACGAACATTATATGTGACAGTGGTGTAGCAACAAAGAAGCTTAGTTATCGGGGCACTCCATTGTCCCAAATCAGGCAAGGGGTCGCCTCACGGGTCTCAGTTTCGACTGTACTGCCAGGGGCGCAAGGCATAACTAACTATCAAACATAACTCTCACTATACGAGGCCGCTGCCTACTCACTGCCTATCCTTGTCTCGATAAAAACTACAATTTCTGCCAGGTTCGTTGTTCGTTATGGGGTAAATTTCGGCTGTCACGCTTTGATGTCGGCTCAGAGGTATCTCCAAAGTACACAGACCTCTTAAATCGAGATCACATTATATTCAACTCCTTTTCTTGATTTCTGATATTTAGCTACAACATTCTGGAATGTGGAACTGGATGCCTCGGCTTATATAACATGACAAACAGTTCAACGGAGGAAGTCTAAAAGCAGTGAAGAAGAAACTAGGAATAGGCAAGAATCAGATGTATGCGTTAAGAGACAAAGCCGGCAATATCATTACTAATATGGATGAGATAGTTCAAGTGGCTGAGGAGTTCTACAGAGATTTATACAGTACCAGTGGCACCCACGACGATAATGGAAGAGAGAATAGTCTAGAAGAACTTGAAATCTCACAAGTAACGCCGGGAGAAGTAAAGAACGCCTTGGGAGCTATGCAAAGGGGGAAGGCAGCTGGGGAGGATCTGGTAACAACAGATTTGTTGAAGGATGGTGGGCAGATTGTTATAGAAAAACTGACCACCCTGTATACACAATGTCTCATGACTTCGAGCGTACCGGAATCTTGGAAGAACGCTAACATAATCCTAATCCATAAGAAAGGGGACTCCAAAGACTTGAAAAATTATAGACCGGTCAGCTTACTGTCAGTTGCCTACAAAGTATTTACTAAGGTAATCGCAAATAGAATCAGTAACACCTTAGACTTCTGTCAACCAAAGTACCAGACATGATTCCGTAAAGGCTACTCATCAATAGACCATATTCACACTATCAATCAGGTGATAGAGAAATGTGCGGAATATAACCAACCTTTATATATAGCTTTCATTGATTACGAGAAAGCGTTCGATTCAGTCGAAACCTCAGCAGTCATGGAGGCATTACGGAATCAGGGTGTAGACGAGCCGTATGTAAAAATACCGAAAGATATCTATAGCGGCTCCACAGCCACCATAGTCCTCCATAAAGAAAGCAACAAAATCCCAATAAAGAAAGGCGTCAGGCAGGGAGATACGATCTCTCCAATGCTATTCACATCGTGTTTACAGGAGGTATTCAGAGACCTGGAGTGGAAAGAATTGGGGATAAAAGTTAATGGAGAATACCTTAGTAACTTGCGATTCGCTGATGATATTGCCTTGCTTAGTAACTCAGGGGACCAATTGCAATGCATGCTCACTGACCTGGAGAGGCAAAGCAGAAGGGTGGGTCTAAAAATTGATCTGCAGAAAACTAAGGCAATGCTTAACAGTCTCAGAAGAGAACAGCAGTTTACGATAGGTAGCGAGGCACTGGAAGAGGTAACGGAATACTTAGGGCAGGTAGTGACCGCGGATCCTGATCATTAGACTGAAATAATCATAAGAATAAGAATGGGCTGGGGTGTGCTTGGCAGGCATTCTCAGATGATGAACAGCAGGTTGCCATTATCCCTCAAGAGAAAAGTGTATAACAGCTGTGTCTAACCAGTACTCAAGTACGGGGCAGTAACCTGGAGGCTTACGAAAAGGGTTCTGCTCAAATTGAGGACGACGCAACGAGCTATGGAAAGAAGAGTAATGGTGTAACGTTAAGGGATAAGAAAACTGCAGATTGGGTGGGGGAAAAACGCGAGTTAATGACATATTAGTTGAAATCAAGAAAAAGAAATGGACATGGGCAGGGCATGTAATGAGGAGGGAAGATAACCGATGGTCATTAAGGGTTACGGACTGGATTCCAAGGGAGGGGAAGCGTAGCAGGGGGCGGCAGAAAGTTAGGTGGGTGGATGAGATTAAGAAGTTTGCAGGGACAACATGACCCCAATTAGTACATGAGGAATTAGTTGACCAATGAACAGCCTTGGTATGCGCCGAAATTTCTCAGAACCTTTGTCTGAGCAGGAGCAGATCCCCGTGGAACAAAGTTACAAGTCAATTACCCTGAATGCTTCAGTGTGGCGCGTTCAGTTCAGCGCAGAAATGTAGCGAACCACTCACACCCACGTGTAAGGCGGTAAAAAATGTGAATTTTTCCGCGTTATACTCGTTTTTACTTGTTACGTTTAAAAAGGATTCTGGCGCCTGGTACTCATCATACATATACGTTAGTTTTTCTTCCTTTCTTTTGCATGTTTGTGACAGCAACCGCTTCTTCTTATAACCCTTTCATTGTTCGATTTTTTTTTGTCGCCTTCCAAGCTTGCGTCAGTAACCGCAACCCAGCAGAGCACGAGGGAATGAAATCCGCGCCAGCAGCAACAAGATTATACACGGCAGACGCAATCTAATCCCAGCTCGGAGAGCCGCGTCTGCTTACACACGCACAAACACGAAAGCGCCTTAGATGCATCACGTCCGATTTCAAGGAGGGTGCGCGGCCGACCGAGACATCGGGAGGAAGCGCTTCGTTCGACGCAGCCCAAAAAAAAGAAAGAAAGGTAAAGACAGCTTACCCGCGCTAAGAGAACAAACATTGCACACTTTTCCTCGCTTTCATCATGCCCGCGATATGCGGCCGCAGATCTTGTCGAAACCACGGCTAACGGTCCGAGGCGACGCAGCGGGCTCCTGTTTCAGCGCCCTTGACGCCTCCACGCGAACGAGAAACATGCCTGCCAGCGCTTGCTTGCACTCGGGCCCTCATCATGGGATGCTTCGCCTCCTATCGCGCTGGCGAGTGCGTGCGCGCGTGCCCGCATATAACTCAAGCACTTCCATGCAGCGTCTACGGGAATAGCCAGAGCGCATATATATCCTTCGCGGAGTAGAGCTATTCGTGCACTGTCTGTAATTGAATTTTCCTCGCGCCTTGCGGGCTCACGTTCATACTCCTACTCCCTTCCCCTTCCTTTCCCTCCCCTTGCCTCCCTCTCCTGGGTGTTGTCCACGTTCCGAACGCGTGACGGCGCTCATTCCATCTCTCGATCTCTCGCTCTCTGCGAATGTTGCTTCGCCGCACTATGCAAAAGTCTTGCAAAGAAGCCAATCAAAAACTGCCAATGTAAGGAGAGTGGTGGTCGGCGGGCGCAAGAAGAAAAATAGAGGAAGTAAAAAAAAAACAGGGAAAGTAAGAAGAAAATAAAGGAAAAAAGGGAAGGCGTGGGGTGGTGTGAATACGTAACAAGCCCAAGTTTCGGTTTCTTCGTCAGTCTACTCTGTCGTCGTTGGCGGCTGCGATTTATGCAGGAGCGCGTGCTATGAGGAGGGGGAAGGAGGAAGAGTAAGAGGGGAGATGCGAAGGAAGTGAACAAATGGGGCTGGGATTACAGCCAACCCATAATAATTTAAACAAGTAAGCAAGAAAAAGTAAACAGAGAAGAAAAGCAATCTCAGACATTTCATAGTTCGTTGACATGACATATGGGATGACGCGAGCTGCATCAACGTTCACAATGAGGCGGAATGTGAATTGCGTGCGTAGAAATAGCTGAACGAAGAGACTACTTCAGAAGCCAAGTCCTGGTACTTGCACACTAACTTTGTTTTCGTAATTTTAAACAAAGGTCATGTCTAAAATAATGGTGCACGTGCTACATTTGGAACCGCAGATATCGAAACATTTCCTTTATAATGTAGTATTTACTAAATATGAGTTCCACCACTTTCGCCTCAAACCGTAAGACGGCGAAGCACACTTTGATTGTCGTGGGATATAATTAATTAACTAAGAATCAGGACAATCATCCCTGATGCCGTACTTCGAGTATTAATTTTAAAAATTCAGCAGAGACACTTAAGGCTGCTCACGTGTGGGAATGCGAAAGCATTAGGCTGTTTGTAGACCTCGGAACGCCATGAACGCACTCATGCTACCCATTCATGACGTGGCGCCACCTCCTCCCCATTGGCTGCGCCGTCACGCGCCCAATGACGTACGCACTTGGCCGCTCCTCTAGTCATCCAGGCGTCTGCGACGTGACATGCGCAATGACGCATGCACTAGGCACACTTTTAGTCATCCAGAACCGTGAAGCCGCCTTTCAAAAAGACAACCAGTAATACATCATATGGTTTGTTTATGTTATTAGCATATTCATTATGGAGAAGCCACGGGATCGACAGACATGCCGAGCTACGTCGCTCGACAAGGTCTGTCTTTCGAGAAGAGGCTGCCCGAGAGCGTAGTGTGGCTGGAACCTTTGATTCCGTCCCTGAGTGCATTTCGCATCTAAACGCTTGTTTGTTTGCCAGATTTTTAAAGTTTTGTTGGACTGCGTAGCGTGCGTGCATTTGTTTTTCATGTGTGTCTAAATGTAATGCAACTAATTTTGGCGTGACGCTACTAATAATTCCATACAATAGAGAGAGAGAGAGAGAGAGAGAGAGAGAGAGAGAGAGAGAGAGAGAGAGAGAGAGAGAGAGAGAGAGAGAGAGAGAGAGAGAGAGAGAGAGAGAGCCGCTGTGACGTCGGGGAAGCATGTTTGTCTCGCACCCCGGAGGCCCGGGTTCGATTCCCACCCAGACCAAAATTTACTAAATTTTCTTTTGAAAGACTTTCATTTACTTTGTTTACAGGACGTCAATCCGAGCACTTTTTTGACGTGTTTTCACTCCTTGCGCCGTCGGCCATTTTTGGTACCATCTGGAGGTCTCGCCGACGCCGACGGATTTTCGCGTAATGTGGCATATATAATGCTTTCGCATTAAAAAGAACCAGAACCACATTTGTTCCCAATGTTGTAAACAAAGAATATGACACTATTTTTGTTTGGGTCAAAATAAGAGAAATCAAAGTTGCCTTTCTTTGTCAAGTTTTTTGTCTATGCGGAAGCAACTGAGCGTTAAATGGGTCAAAGCGGGCGGCGAACGGAAAGCCAGTCTGAGCACTTTGAACTACGTATGTATCACCTCATTATGCAGACACCTGCACTTCTCGTGTTACTATCCTTCAAGAGAGCGCATTTTTGGACGAAAAGATGTGGGATTATGCCTTCAAAGCATTCAAAAACAGGCACAAGCTCCATGGCTAAAGACCGCATTGATAGGCTAGCCGCCCTGTATATATGTAGTCAGCCGGTGGTAAAAGCTTTGCCGCATAATTTTGGGGGCGATGACCAAACACAAAAATTTTCGTTACAGCTTAATCCCGTTTTAGCCGCTTTCTCACTCGTAAAGCCAGCAATAGCATCAGCATGACACTATTGAATTGTTTAGAATTATACGAATTTTTTATTCACAGAAGAAAAAGAAAAGAATGCTAACGTACACGTGATGTCTAGGTGTGCATCGCGATACATCTGTCCGCGAGGAGTTGCCTGCTTGTAAGAGCTCGAATTTTTCTTGCGTATTGGCCATCGTGAGGGAATTTTGCCAGAAAGGCTTTCTTGAAGTGTTCAAAGCGCTATGTCTTCCTGCTTACCATAGATGATGATGGTGTTCTTTTCAGTATTATGCAGACGCACGTACACGCACCTAACCACACACGCACATTGCTTGGCTCCATACGGGTAACCGGCGTTGAAACTTCGCAAACCGACAGCTTAGCCCGAACGCACAGCCTATAGTGAGCCGTGGAAACAGTTTACAGTTGCACAAGCAACGCTTTCGCATCAGCAAGTTCATCGCTCGTACTGAGGCACCTGTGCCCAGCTTTTGACCTGACTGGTGCCGGCGTGATTGAACGGAGGAGCGCATGCGCACTTCGCAGCGCACACGGCCATGGACAACGCTTGGCTAAACGCATCTGGCTCAAGCAAATGCTGCTACTTGCAGGCAGGCGTCTTTTTAACGTGTCTCTTATCGCTGAAACTGTCGCGCCATCTTACTAAACTCCCCTACAGGACGGTATCAGCATACGTTAGTTGCGCGCCCCAATTACCGCAGCGCCCCCTCGTTAGCACTGGTTCCCTGTTATTGCTGGCCACAAAAGCCTTAAGATGTGCAGTCGAGAAAACGGCGTGACAATTTTTGTCGCGGCTCCCCTACTCAACCTGCCGAATGCGTTGAGTGTTAAGAACTAGCGTTCTCATGCTGTTCGAGTAGTCCGAGAACTTACGTGGTCGAATGAGAAACTCCTATAACTACACACGCTCGTGTGCAGCGCCGTCAAGTGCATTGCCGAGACATAAAAGAAGAAAAGAAAGACAAAGTGAATGCTATCCTTTCTTGGTGACGTTCACTCAAGTGTATATTAAATGTCGCGTCTGCTCAAACCAAGCCAAGATGACGCGCACACCCCCGCGCTGCGCACACACAGAGGCCGGCGGCAAACGACTTGGCCGCGCGTTTCGATTCGCGAGAGTGGAAAGTTTCGTGATGGGACCAGAGAGATGAAGCGTCCGTCTCTCTCGGCCTCGTCCTTGCAGTTGTGCTAAGCGCTCGTCCGAGGCGAGTGACCCCTTTCCCGGTCCCCCTCGCTCCGCTCCGCTTTCCGACAAACTTTCACCGGCGTAGGCGGGAGGCCTGACGCTGTGCGCCAATTGGCAGCGGCAGTCCGTTCTCTCAGAAGCGCAGCCCAGAGGCGGCTAGCCGCTGACTGCAACAGATGCGGCTGGCCGAGCCTCCTTCTCCTTTACACCGCGCAGTTTCCTGCGCCGCAACCGGGCGAATGCCTCGAGGCATTCAGAGATCCGCGCTATTCTCAGGTTTCGATAGCCGGGCTTGTGGAGAACAAAGTCAGGCCTGTCTTTATTCTCCACACAGCGGTGCTCCTGGAACTCTGAATGCTGTAAACTTTCTTGCATTACAGCGATAGCTGCCTAATGCCGTACTTGCTACCGATTTCACGGTGCCTGTCACCGGTATCAAGATTTTATTTATTTTTATTTAGGGGTCATCACAGGGAGCGTTACAATCATAGCTAATCATACACAGTCTAAGTACACACTCAGGTATACAGAAACACAGAGACGCAATACTGAAGTGCATATCTAATGCAGGTTCAAGTTCGCGCATATAATTTTTATCGACAATAAAGTTGGCTAATGCATTTACCCTTTCTCTTTCGTCGGAAAAGAAATAGTAGCAAAAGCCATCGCTACGCGATAAGTAAGGGCCAATGGTCCTACTATTATTTGTTCGAACACTTTTTCCTGAGATGCCGAATATACATGTCTTTAATGTTTCTATACATGTCTCTCTAAAAACTCTTACCGATGATTCTTCCTGCGGCACTCCAACAGCTCTAAACCACATGTATTTAGCATATCTGTAACTGAATCGGCGCTTTTGTATTTAGAACAGATGAAACGGGCCACCAGCCTCTGATTCTTTTCTATTTTACCTTATAGAACTTTCTTGTGTGGGCTCCATAGCATGCAAGCGTATTCCAAAATTGGACAAACAACTGTATTATACGCTATAAGCTTAACATGTCCGATGTAATTGTTATCTCAAAAAGAACAACCTTTGGTTAGCCTCTGAACAAATTGTTTGAACATGTGAATGCCACTGTAGTGTATGCGGTATGATTACTCCTAAATACTTAAAACTGCGTACATTAAGCAGAGCAGTTTCCCTAGTCTGATATGTAAATCGAAGCTCACATTTCTCTCTGGTTATATGCATACATGTCGTTTTATCGTAGTTGATTTCCATGTCCCACTTTTTTACCCTACGCATCCACCACTTGAAGGCACTCATCTAGCTTAACATGATATTGTGTGCACGTTACTGGCGAATAAGTTAAACAATCAGCAGCAAAACGTTTTACCTTTATAGCTGGAACAAGTAATTGGGAAATATCATTACTGTATAGAATAAACAGCAGCGGTCCCAAGATGGATCTTTGAGGTACCCCTCAGAGCACCTGCATTGGACTTGACGTGTGGTTATCTATGCGTGGCTATTTGCTGACGCATACCTAGGTAAGCTTCTATCCATTTTAATACTTCATCATTGAGTCCTAATTTACTGATTTTGAAAGGTAACTTTCGGCACGAGGCTTTATCGAATACCTTCTGAATATCTATGCTGATGACGTCAGTTTGTAGTCATGTAAAATCATGACTACAAACTGTCAAAATCATGTAGCGTTTCCTTCAGCTGTGTCAGGAGAAAAGTCACTTCTGAATCCTTCTTGATATGAACAGATAGTTGACTTGTTTCCAGGTAACTCAATATGTGTTTAGCTAATATACGCTCCATAAGCTTGCAGCAGACTGTCGTCAGCGCATTATTCATTTATAATTATTTATATGCATGGTGTTCGCCAACTTTAGTAACGGGATTACTGTAGCACTACGCCGGTCCATTGGTAATGAATGAGCTCTAAGTGATGATGAACGTCTTTTCTTGACAAAATCAGAAAAAAATTAATTTCTCCTCCGCCAGGATTCGATTTCGAGCATGCGACGTGTCAGCCGTTAGGCTATCGTCGTTGTGGCTTCGCCATCGGGCCGCCATTCCCACGCCATGATTGATTACGGTTCTTCAATCATGCCAATTTCGAAACTCTCTTACAACTACGAGTATGCTCGGACACACTCTTTTGTAGATGGCGTGAGTGTAATCGACTAAAGCGCCACCAGTGAAGCGACAAGGTGAAACTCAACGGCACCCATCGCCTTCTACAATGTGGCTAATCAGTTTGAAGGAGGCCCCGATTGGAAATACTATGTATTTGATTTTGCTTACAGTTTCTGCCAAGATATTGTTTTAGTTCCGGGCTCGAAAGGACGCATTTTATGGTTACTTTTGTTGCTTATAGGTGACGCGACAGTGAGCAGTAAGCACCCCACACACTATTGGCCAATCACTGTGTTGTTTCGAAACACGTGGGCTACGGGGAGTTTCGCAGTTTGGTTGAATGGAGAGCTTTGATTTCCTCGCGACGTCGTCATCGTAGTGGGGTTGTGCCGTTGTCGTTACATATCCGGTGTCGTAGCGTTTTAACTGAAACAGCTGTCAATGTGTGGACGGCAATTGACACTTTCCTTCGAGGAGAACTCTACCACGTTCTTCGGTACTGTAGTTTGTTGATTCTTTGGGCACGTAAGACCATGAATCACTATTCTGCGTATGTATATAGTCACTTGTACAACGGACTCAATGCCTGAGAAATATAAAAAGACAACTGCCTTTTCTGCTTCTTGCTCTCTCTCTCTCTCTCTCTCTCTCTCTCTCTGAGATAGCAAGTTGAACTCTTACGAGCCGCTGCGGTATAACTGTCTCAACGAGTACAACAAAATAAAACGTGGGAAGACAAGTACGCAGGGACGACTAAAGCTCATCGAGGTGCGACCGTCAGCGCCCAAATGCGAGGCGAACAAACCAATCCGTTTCCGTTTTTTAGATCTGGTGTTTATTCCTCGTGATTTCGGTACATCCACCGTTGTAATTGATCAAGGGCTGTCTGATCACTGCCTTGTCTCAGTTTCTATTCCCCTGGTGCCGCCTTCGCAGACTGCAAACCAGTCCTTTCATTATGTGAAAGACTATACACGCGCCCGTGATGAATGCATTATCGACCACCTAGAAACTTGTCTAACAGATTTTGTTAATACGGATGTTTGCAGTTTGTGGGACCAATTTAAACGCATATGCTTCTACTGCATTGAAAACTTTCTACCGTTCAAACGTAAGAACGTACATAAAAATATACCATGGATGACGAGAAGCATCATTCACCTCAAGCGTAAAGAAAAACAATTAAAGAAAAAGCATGCTGATCCCCAACTTATATCCGACACTCTAAATAACCTTGCGCGTGCGGTGCTTACCTCGAAAGACTACTACTTCAACACGTCACTCCCAAACTTCATAAAAAATGATCCAAAGAAGTTTTGGAACTATATCAGCGAAAAAAAAAAAAAAGAAACCCATATCACAGGTTCGTGTCGATGGTTCATTGGTATCTAATCAGACCGCCATTGCGCAACACTTCAATGACTATTTCCATAGTGTATTTTCTGCCGCTAGTGATTCTTTACCCACCAGAAACATGGACCATGCTGTAAATTTAAACTTCATTTCTTATCCTGGCGTCCTTGCTGTGTAGCTTGACTCTAAGACTAAAGCTTCTTGCGGTCCCAACAATATACCGAACATATTTCTTCTTCGCTTTGCCGAGTCTGTTGATAAATACTTAGTTATTATTTTTCGTGTCTCTCTTCTATCAGCGGAATTGCCAGATGACTGGAAGTCAGCCCGAGTTGTGCCTATATTCAAGAAAGGCGACCCTCTATTAGTACAAAATTATCGCCCTATCTTCTTAACATCTTCCTGTTGTAAACGTATAGAAAACATAATAGCTCACAAATTACACGAATTCTTAGAAGAAAACTCAGTTTTATCAAATCATCAACATGGATTTCGAAAAGGATTTTCTACCACAACACAATTGGTTACTATAGTTCACACCTTAGCAGCTTGTCTAGATACGAACAGACAAATTGATGTAATATTCCTAGATTACAGCAAAGCATTCGATACAGTCCCACACGATAAACTAATTACTAAGCTTCGGATGATTGGCATACCAGAATTACTCATTTCCTGGATTTCAGCCCATCTGTACAACCGCAACCAGTACGTTCAGGTGGGAGAACAAGTCTCTGGCTGCCTTCCGGTAACTTCTGGCGTTCCGCAGGAGAGCGTACTTAACCCTCTGCTTTTTTACTATATAATAATGATATTGTCAATGTCGTTAACACCCCAGTTCAGATTCGTCTATTTATTGATGACTGTGTTATGTTTAGAGAAGTTACCTGCATTACATACCAATATGACCTTAACTCTAACTTAGACAATGTGTTGAAATGGTGTGAGCAATGGGGAATGCTTCTTAATGCAACTAAGTGTGTCTATCTCCCCATAAAGCGCAAAAAGTCCCCTTAGACTTTTGTGTTTCTTAAGGACGACGGGTTTGTGCGACCACCTGTGACTATTAAGGCAATTTCTGTAAAACCGCACGCGTCAGCGAACTTGCCACAATTTCATTCTTTCCTTCCCTCCTCTCTCTCCCTGTGATCTTTGCTTTCCCCTTTCCCATTCCCCCGGTGTAGGGTAGCCAACCGGACGTTATTCTGGTTAACCTCCCTGCCTTCTTCTTTTCTCTTTCCTCCTCCTCCTCCCCCCTTAGACTACACTTACAATTTAGCTGCAGCACCTTTACTGAAAGTAACATGCTATAAATATTTAGGCTTAACATTAACGAGTGACTTATCATGGAACTTGCACATAAATACCATCTGTTCTGCCGCTTTCCGGAAACTATGCCTTCTGCGCCACAAACTCAAGGCTGCTCCGTCTAGTGTTAAACTACTCTCTTACTTTTCCTTAAATAGGCCAAAACTTGGGTATGCTTCCATAGTTTGGGACCCTCACACAAAAATTAACATTAAGAACCTAGAAAGAATTCGAAGAAAAGCAGTACGATTTATTTACAGTAAATTTAAGGCTACTGACTCCCCCACTGCATTACTAACCAATAACGGCATTGAAATATTGCAAATTCCAAGAAAGAAAAGTCAACTAGAGTTTCTTTCAAACTCAATTAATCATAGGATAGCCTTAGACACCGCAAAATACGTATCCCCCTTGATAAGCAGACCCACTCGACACCACTGCCCCCATTCTCTAACATCTATTTTAGCAAGGACTGACACTTTTCGGTACTCTTTTTTTCCCGCAAACAATAGAGGACTGGAATAAGCTAACTGAAGCGTATACCCCCAGCGCCCGTGAGCTGTATATCATTTGTGTAAATAACCTTGTTATTTCGTGTATTAATTATAGTTGTATTGTAATCAAGTTAAAAAAATTTTTCTTAATCGGCTACCTTACGACCAAACAATTTGTGTGAAAAACGTGTTACGCACTTGTTTCATCTTGTTCTGTGTCTATCATCTTTGTTTTTTGCTCACCCTGCTTGGACTTCTTGGCTGCAGTATTGTATAAATCAAAAAATAAATAAGGCAAGCCGCAATGATCTGAATACGAAAGTGAAGGAGTGGTGTGTTGGTTCGTGCGTGTCCTTTCGTCTTTGCAGACAAACTTCTGACACTTCGATGCTGCAAGACAGGTTCTTGACAGTGTTTATTGTAGAGATAGGTGGGTCATACTTTGACGGCGATCAAACGATACTGACCTTCTTCTTTTTTTTTTTTTTTTTTTTTGGCATGTGCGGAGCCGAACACTCCAGTGGAAACAGCTCATTTGCATTCACTAGCTCAAAGCAGCCTAAATTTGTTATGAAGGCCTGCTGATTAATCTAGTGAAGTGCTTACAGCAGGAGTTGTCGGCCTTGTAAGTTAACGCAGTCTTTGCGAGAAGTGCAGGTGATATGGGCGCTGATAAATTTATGACAATGACTGCTATTACCTTAAGTACGTCTTAGTTGTAGACCATTAACTATGCGCACCGGCTCAGAGGAGAAAAGTAAACGTGGTGGAGTGTATCCCACTAAATGGATTAGCATGCGCTCTCTAGAGTAATCGACTTATTGTAATGGCACAGAATAACTACAATTTTTGTTACTGCTTCCCTTTGAATTACCCAGGTGATGGAAAACTCACCAGGGTGAGGCCTCTGCCAAGAATCTGGGCACGTAACAGACAAACAATGTTCTTGTGATAAACTGTTCGTAAGAACATATATACCAGCTTATTATAATGTCAGACATGTTACTAGCTGGCCGGCGAATAGCAAAGAACATTTACTAGCAAAAAACGTTCGAGAATTCCACCCCTGAATTTTCATGGAGCCTGGGTATGCAGTCAGCAAGCACAATCGTGTAGCAGTATTCATTATGTGATCATGTTCTTGATCTTTCAATGTTCTTTCTCTCTTTCTTTTTGGTAGGTGGCGTGCCGAGAGATGGTGCAGAAATTATTTTTGCTTGTTCTTCTCTCTTTTTTCTTTTACTAATCCACGCACTGCACGAACTTCTGGCCCTAGTAATAGTACAGCGTCAAAATGTTGTCAGTACGTCAACGACAATTTCTGAAATGGATAAGCTGGCGAACGAGCTACGACGAACGATCGAGGCGTGCAATCAACGTAACCTCATCACGCCGCCCACACGCCACGCGCTCAAACAACCTCGTGCAGCCCCAGTTCGGTACACGCCGAAGGAGCAGCACGATACGCCGGCGCACCGTACAGCCGCGTACGTCCTCGGGGGACACCGCCACGACGCCGCCGCGAGCGGTGGCGACGTCGGCGTCCGCCACGCGCGCCTTGCTTAATTCCCGTAATGGCCTCGCCTTCACTTAACCCCTTTAGATCTTCTTCCCTCCCGTCTGGACCTGACACGTCATGTCCCACGGAGCGCGAACAACCCGGAGCGTCAACTAGCCTGGGCCCCCGTTTATAGGGAGAACCCCCCCTCCCCCTTAAACTCTGGCGCTCCATTTCGTATTTCGCCTCGCCGGCTTGGATTTTACCGCTTTTCGACTGCTCGCTTCCCGGCGCAAAATTTAAGAGGTCGAGCGGCACGGTTTATAATGTGAGAGATCCCGGAAAGGGAGTTCGGGAGCGGGAGAGTGCGGGGAAGGAAGTGTAAGAGGGTCCAGGGGAAGCTGCGGTGCCTCGGGCGCCGCAACGCAGGGAGCGAGTTGGAGACGCCGTCTCGAAGGGGAAGTAAGGAAGGGGACGCTGGAGGGAGCCGCGCCGTCTCGGCGACGAGTCAAAACATAATCTGGAACCGCCGAGACGGTATACGATCCACTGCAGTGAGGAGAGATGGGGAGGCGGGAACAAATTTTCCCTGTCTGCATTCCGCCGTGTCGCATAGTTCTAGACAGCGTTTTTTTTTAAAGGGAGGGGGATGGGGAGTGAACAGAGGGCTGTGTTTGGTCGAGCTGTGGTTAACCGCGTCAGTGACTTACAACTCTAAAACATGTCATTTGTATATGCATCTGTTGCACGCAGAACTACCGGCCGAGATCACCTTAGGGAGCAGTATACGTAGACCATGGAGGCAGTACAGCGTTAGAGCTGCAGGCAGCAGTGTTCCAAGCATACCTGCGAAATTCCGAATACGGAGTGGCTTGAGTCGTAGCGGCTGGACTTTAGAAACATCACTAGGGGTGCATGGCCGCCTGGAAACTGTGTGTGATGTGCTCAGTGAGTTCTGCATGGCATTGTGGCTTTGTCCTTTAAATGCAGCCACTCCTTTCTGCTAACTTAAGATTTGCAAAGCATCGTGAAAAAGTTTTCAATATGGTGTTTGCTATGGCAGTTTACAATGATTTTGACAACAACTACAATGATTAATAAGTGCAACAGGATATATAACAGGATATATAACAGGTGTAACAGGATCTGATTGGTCCCATGCCGAGTAACTAAAAATTTAGGCGGACACATAGCCACTCAACGTGTAATTTTCATAGAAGGATTGTTCATTTCGCTAATCCGTGATCATCGCAATAAAATGTTTAATCTAAACTATTTGTTCTCATCGTATGGGGCTCCGCACGTCATCAATTCGCGTTTCATGGCATAAGCTAGCGGGGCAACCTGTTATCTCGTTGTTCGCGTCGCTCGTTAAAAAACATCAGCCCGAAAATACACACCCGCGAGGGAACGCGTAACGAAATTGGTTTAGGTGCAGGTGCACAAAAGCTCCCAACGTCAATTTTTCCCTTGCGATTGGACCGGCCCTTCTAGTATTGCGGCAACACTACCGCCTTAGGGTGCACCGAAATCGCATCACAATTCTGGCTTAGCCTTGCGTCGAAATACAAGCCGCAGGCGCCTTCGGTAGATTCAAGCCCACGCCTATACAGAAATCACCGGCGCTCCTCCGCACAGGCGATGTTGCATCACTGCCACTATAGCAACCGGAGCTGCAAAGCCTGCGCGCAGGGCGAGAAAGAGTTGAAACGCGCGCGTATATCTTCGTTATTTGACTTTGTGCCGAGAACACGAGAGCATCGAGTTTTAAAGGAGTGCAGCTGGCGGTGAGGAAACCGTTCTGTTCTCGCAACGTCCCCTTCGACGACTCCATATAGCTGGCTCGCAGAACCGTAAAGCAGCGAGTGGGCCCACAATGCTCGCGCGCGCCTTTCACGCACGAGATGCTACCTTTGCCATAAATTCGCAGTAAGCAGGAGAGCACGCGTTCCCTCCATTGTGTTCGCCTGCTCCGGCCCGTGCCAGGCGCACTCGCCTGAAATGAAGAACGTGCCCGTAAGGCGAGTGCGTACAACCTTTGTCCCAGAGTAAACAAAACAGGCGAGAACGCCAGAAGCGATTAGTGTCCCTACCCCCTTGTGTTCCCACGAGGAAGTACTTTACAAAACCACGCGGTGTCTAAGCCTACTCGCCCGAATGAGAGAAAGCGTGTTGTACAGCGTGCAAGCGCCTGTTGGCCTCGTCTGTGGTTCTGGCTTTGGATTTGTCTTTTTGGCTAAGCGCGCGCGCGAGAAGGTACTATACCGAGAGCCCGCCATGACACGCCCCTGGCTCTTGCTCCGTGGCGACTTAATCAGGGACGTAGCCTCTGGAGACGCGGTCCGGTATGCCGCTCTTCGAAGCAAAGAAATGCCGCTCTCCGGAGGAGCGTATTTTGAAGCGAGAACTTTTAATGAGTTCGCTGGCGGCGAACTTCACATGCGTTAAGACCGGCTCGAATACGTGTTGTCGAGCACTCGGGCAGTTCTTAGGAAGAAATTTCGGCCCCCTTGTGAGCTTGGATAGTGTGAGCCGAAGTTATTCCGCCTTCTATTATTACCAACTCTTCCTATAGTGTGAAGAGAGATGGTAACCATATGCAGTCGTCATAACGCTCTGCGAATTCGCTTTTACTTGATGCCGATGCTAAGCACCCAATACAGAGTCATTGACTAAACACGCCTCGACAGAGCGTTGCAACTGTCTGTTCAACATCATCGCGGCCTTTATTTGCAAGAGACGCATACTTTCAGCCACGCAGGAATCTATGGTTGCATTTACGCACCGTATCACATAAAAATAATAAAAAAATAATATAGAAAGAAGGAGAATAGAACTATAAAGGAGGGCTTCTTCAAGAAACACTTGACGTGGTTCTTTACACACTCAACCCTTTTTACGGAAAACAGGCGCGCACAAATGCGAGAAGGGGACCTCTAGGTAGGATGTACCACTGTAGTGTTTTTGGCTCCTCGAAAACTTTCTGGCATTTGTGCGCGCCTGCTTTCCGTAAAAAGGGCCGAGTGTGTAAAGAACCACGTAATCCGTTTCTTGAAAAAAACTCAGTGCCCTTCCACTCTCACTCACTGAAGAAGGATGAACCGCGAAGCTGTGTATTGTTGCGTACTCTATGGTAGCGCATCGTAATGCTTCCGAGTTGTAGCGACGCCTGTTTATCGAAGCTCGACCGTCGTTACTATTCGGTAGCGTGGCGTTGTTGGCGGGCTGCAGGCATCCGGTAGACCATGGCGACCAGGCAAGGACCAGACGATTTCTAGTGCGAAACTTGCACGGTTTATTCAAAGGTTAGTGAAAGATGATAAGAAGACAATGAAGTGTAAAAGTACATTTCGGAGCCCCTTAAATAGGCCCTCTAAAATCGTGGGAGGGATCTTGCTCCCGTCGACATCACGTGACAGGCACAGAGTCTGGTTTGTGGATGGGAGTCCCGCCTCCGTAGATACCAAGCCGCAGGTTCGGGATCGTAGACGGTTATCCTTCTCTATCGCGCGTTGCTGGTTCCCGGAAGTTCTCCTGTAGAGCTTGACAGTTCGAGGAAAGGGTCCCTCTAACATCGCACACACACACACAAAAGGGGCCTGTAAACACTGCGGGGCGTCCGCCAAACCGGCGTACACTCGAGACAACCATGGCGAATTAGGAAGTCAAACTTCGTTTCGATGAGTCATGGGTGTCGAGAATCCATTTTGCACGGGGTGCTAGACGCCAACCATAACAGTATGCGGGCCCCTTAATGGCGAACTGCACCTTCACCGCGGGTCGGCGCGGCATTGCACTATCTTCGGGATTGGCCCACGTATGGGGAGGGCTTAACGCCTGGTTCACTTCCGCCGCGAGTCGGCCCGGTATTGCACTATCTCCGGGGTCGGCCCCGGAGATAGTGCAATAGTGAGATAGTGCACTCATCTTATTCTCACGAAATAAGTGTTACCGCCCTCAAAGCGGAATCTGGGCTGCAAGCTTTATCCCTCCGCCGACGCATAGCAACGCTTTGTCTATTCTATAAGCTTTACCATTCATCACTTAACAGTGCCCCTTACATAACACCACCCGCATACATATCTCCTCGCACTGGTCACCAACTGCAAGTTTCCCGTACACGTATGAGAACTGTTAATTTTTCAGCATCTTTTTTTCCTCGTGAAGCCAAAGACTGGAACAGCCTTCCTCGCAATATCGTCGTTCTCACCTGTCCATCATCTTTTTCTGCCAATGTGACTGAGTACCTGTTGTCACAAATTTGAGTGCTTTATTTTTTATGTACACCCACCCCTTATGTAATACCCCCTAGTGGGGTCTTTAAGGTAAAGAAATGAAATGAAATGAAATGAAACGCATGGGGAGGGGAGTCTTTCACTTACGACATAAAAATTTCCTTGGACGGTAGAGGTATACAGCTTCGCTGTAAAGCTGTTCCGCTGGCGTCGTGTATAAGATTCCTTTAGACTGCGCCAAAGTATACATCGGCCAAACTAGGCGTTGTATAAATGATCGTTTGCGAGAGCATGCGCTATCAATGAAGAATGGGACTGGCTCGCATTTGCCGTATCATTGCAAAGTGTGCAAGTGTGAATCTCTGCTGGAAAACGCGTGCACATTACGAAAAAGTAAGGATACGGTGGCACGGGAACAAGCAGAGGCGAGGTATATCAGACAGTTTGATGACCAGTGTATCAGCGTTCCCTCATTGTCTCTTCGCGGGAATGAGTTTAGTTACCTGGCTGATAGAATATGATTAGGTTTGGTTTCTATCTCATGTGACCTCACCCGTGTATGTTCTTGTTCGCATGCCTGAGGAGGAGGAGGAGACAAAGGGGAGGAAAGACAGGGAGGTTAGCCAGTGTAAGTACCGGCTGGTTACCCTGTGCTGGGGAAAGGGGTAAAGGAAATAAAAGGAAAAAGAAGAAGAAGAGGAAAAATATGGAAACCAGAAAATTCACACAGTAACTCGATACTACGCGCTACAACATTTTAAGGACATGCGAATTGTGCGACCGCATGCCTGAGGGCCTATGAGTGAAGCATGGGGGAAAATAAATATCAGTTGAGAGTGTGCGCCTGTCCGTTAGCTTTTTATTTTGTTGTCCCTGTCCTATCTTTTTTTTTGTGTGTGCCTAGAACCGTTTCTATAAGCCATGTACCAACTAGCCCGGCAGCAGACGTTACTAAAGGATAATTCTGTTACGCGGAAACTCAAAGGTCAAGCCCTTTTCCAGCTGCCGTTTGAAGTCTGTCTGAGTGGCGGCGGCCGCTAGGTGGCAGTACTGTTTTCAGGTAAGCGCGAGCCGACGAAAAATCCCGACCAGCTGGAAGTCTAACAACCTCGCTGAAAAAGAAAAAAAGAAAAAAAAAGAATGAAAAGCTGCACGTGTAATCACAAACACCCAAAACTGCAGCGCGACCACGTGAGAAAGTCCTGGGCACTTTCTCGACCTTTTTGGGGGGAATAAAGGGACGTGCTGACTGGGCGCCCAATGGCCAACGCAGGGCGCACCGTTATTTCACCGTCCGTGTATTTATTTGCTATTTTTTTTCTTCACACCTTAAGTCGATATCCCTGCAGAGCATTCTCGTTCCGCTTCCGTCCATTTCCTCCCGCAAACACAGTGTGCACGAGGCATTAACGTCAGAAAGACTACAGAGCCTTTTCAAAAAGAAAAAAACAGAAAGAAAGAAAGGAAACGAGGCACGCGCGCACAAGCTCGCATTCAAGCGAGAACCTCATCGGGTCCGCGGGGCAGGTATTAGAGAAGAGCACGGTCCGCCGAAGAAAAGGGCAGGGAATGAAGGAAGGAAGGAAGCAAGGAAGGGAAGGAAGGGAAAAAGGCCTTACGAAGATCGAAAGTTTCGATCACTAAACACAGTGCGAATGGTTCGCCGCCTGTCATGGGACCAACGCGCCAAATCGCCGCCTACGCGTGAAGCGCGTATAGGGGCGCTTCCACGCACAATGGGGCTGGAATGAGCGTTGTGCCGCCTTGGCGGGCGGCATGGCACCGCCGCGCCGGCCCCCGACGCCATTACGCATATGCGAGACTACCTTTGCTTTTTTTTTTTACTTTTTAAATGTTGCTTTCTTAGCAAAGCGGCAGGAGTGGAAGTTCGTGCGCCACGCGCCCCTAGTGATGCATAGCGGGATGTTTACCGTATAACGGTGCAGCCGTCCGCCAATGCCGCTGGGTATGTTTTGATGTCCTAAGCCGTGAATGGTGCCTGAAGGTTCGATCACAACGACCAATCGGCAGTTCTACCGGAAGCAGAATTATTGACACTTCCAGGGCTTATAGGCGTAAACATTTCCCTAGCACAAGGAAGTTGCCACTAGTGGTATACTGGCACGTCCGTAACGCACCCACCCCGAGGCGTTGGAATTCGTGCAACCTTAGTTCTGCGTCAGTCGATCTATTAACTGCAAACGAAAGAGCTGCTGTGGTTTCTTATGTTGTGAAATTTTGGGGTCGCTGAATGGGCACACCCGCGAATCAGTTGCTGCTGTTGCGAGACTCTTGAAATCTACATTTCTTGCTATCCGCCGAGAAAAGGACTGAGCTACAGCCGGCACGGCCACTGTACAGGAGGAGGACAATAACTACATACTCCAGCGAAGAAAAAAATACGTAAAGAACGGACAATGAGTGTAGAAGAGATAAAAGACGTATAGGAATTGTTCCAATTGAATACGATGAAGTTCACGGATTCATCTTGTTTAAGTATTATCTGCGAAAAATGGAGAAACTTCGGTCATTGGTAATACATCGTGACATGTTAGCCAACGAAAACTACAATAAAGGATTTAAAAAAAGAAAGACAAAACACCATCGAAACAATTCCACGAATCAAGAACAGAGAACCAAAATAAATTTCTCAAAGTAAAAGGGCGAAAGATGCATACGAACACGTCATATATATAGGAATGCGGACAAGAGAAACATTTCTGTTTACAAATAATCAATCGGACCACTTTCCACGAGAAGACCGCGCACGACTGTGAGAACGATTTTGCAGGAAGCGTTCCAACGTAACGTGGAGCGATTCATTAAGCCAACTTATTTCCGCGAACAGGCTCCGTTTATCATTAAAAAAAAAAAAAAAAAGAAAGAACGGAGAATCGCAGCCTCCATACCAGAGGCCTGCCTCGAAGACAGTCCACGCAACACGCTCGCCCTCCACACGACCAGAAGCGGCGGCGACCGCCTGTCCCCGGCGTCGTTCTCTCCACTGTACACCGCGTTTCCGCCGGCTGCCCTTCCCCCCCTCTCCCTCCCTCCCTCCTTCCCCCGGTCTGTATCGGCGCCTCGGTGTGCGAACCGGAGCACCTGCGTGTGTCACTACGGGCTCGCGGTTGTGCGCGCGCGCGCTCTGTCTCGCCAAAGGCCCATTCAGCGCAGAACAGCAGACTAGGCCGGGGTCCCGGTCGCCCGGCGGGCGGCGAAGCCCCCCGCGACCAACAATGCCGACCGCTTTATGGATTGCCCCTCGCGAGCGAGCGCGCGTACTCCGTAATTGGGCTTCTCGGCGGGTGCGCTACGGAAACTTGGGACGCCCGCCTCCCGGCCTGCACGCGCTGTGCGTACACCTCGAACTTTCCAGCAGCCACGCGCAAAGAAAGAGGACCCTTTGTGCGCCCCTTGGTGGCCCACATGTGTAAGGCCAACATTTGCTCCCTGTTTCGACTTTCGCTTATCTTTCTTTTTTTCCGAATTTTTTTATTCCGGCCACCTCCGTTTCCTCTTCACTTGTTTTCCGCGCCGTTCCTCTTAGTTCTGAAAGGTGCGTCCTTGTTATCGTGTTTCGTCTGCCGTTTCGCACTGCGCACACTAGCAAAAGTAATTGCGGGAGCGCAAGAAAGAAAGAGAGAGAGAGAGAGAGAGAGAAAAGCGGGATTTCATTTCGGACGTTCGTAGTTCACTTTCATCCGCTGTCAACGGTGTCGTGTCCTTGTAGCAGCTGCCGCTGCTCCTGCTGCTGCGGTCCCAGAGCGCCTCGTCACGCCATGACAGAATCACTCGGCTCTTGCAACCTCGTGAACTCTTGATCCTGCCACAATATATATATACACACACACAAAGCACCCTGCGTGGTCTGTTTCCGCTTTTACGTGACACTTCACCGTCTCGCTACCAGACAGTGAGACAGTGACCTCATTTGGGAGTTCAGGCCACGCAGAGTGTGTCGCTAACCGAAACGAACGCTTGCGTCAAACGAAAGAAAAGAAGAAAGAAGGCATTGTAGCTACGTGTACGGCAGCCTAGCCGGCAAAACCTCTACGTGGTCTCACTCGATGTGAAGCAACCTTACCGAGTCGCCTGCGAAGAGGCAGTGCTTTTACAAACGCTTATTAGTGCCTAATGATAATTGTGGGCAGTACTATAATTGCAGCACACGCACGTTTCAGCGGCAACCTTGAAGCTCCTGAGATATGACTTCCAATTCCTTCGATGACCAGTTTGGCCCTATGCACCAATTTCGGACGATCAGTTCATATATAAGCGCTTGAACCTACTTGATGGATGCCCTCTATCAATGAACGTAAAGTTTGCACCACCGTCGCACCCTAATAAGCAGAGGCCATGTCGTCAGCGCCCTCCACTGCTTCTTAATAGACAGCGATATTGTGGGCTGCATCTCACTGACGCTTCCGTTTTGTTGTGTTTGAGGTAAAAATTCAGTGTTATGCTTTCCGCTTATCAATTTTATGAACACGTTTAGGTATCACTCACATTATTCATTGCAGTTGTGTGATTCATGCAATATGATGTGGTGACTACAGCAAATAACTGGTCCGTGCTTCCGGTGCTCAAGCCCGTTATGAGACTATATATATATATATATAGGTATGTGATTGGGACTTGTGTCACGTATGTAGTGGCTGTTGTTTTCGTTTTACTATCTCCTCCTTTTTTGTGTTTTTTTTTCCTTTCTAGGTTGTGTTTGGAACGTGGGATATGGATGGCAGCCCTAAAGAGGCTTACGGCTCCATTTCTCTTCACAGAGTAACAGCTATTAACAGCAACACAGTTAACAGCTATTAAGAGCAATAACGGCAGGAAAAATTGAACAGCTATTTTGCAGCGTAGGAGTTACTGGGACCTCGGCACCGTGCTTTTGGGATGCACAAATCTACGAAAGCACTGCACGCGTTCGTCCTTTCTTAAAAAAAAGTTCACCAGCCTTTATTTTCTCCTGTAAATGAATCACGAACTCGAGCGTGCGTGTGCGGCCTGTTAACTTTTGTTCTCTTCCATTTGATATTTCTTGTCCTCTTCCTCCCTTCTATAATGCAGGATAGCTCTCCGTTCTCAGCCTGATTATTCCTTTTTTCGTTTTCCTAATTAATTATCTCCCTCTGAGCCTCATTGCTAGTGCTATTAATTATGTCCTTACATTTCGCTAAATAACTTACACACCTTCTCTCAGCTACCATTAATATGGGAAATTATTCGCCAGTCACAGATTCGTTCGTTCTTTCGTTCCACTCACTCACTCACTCACTCACTCACTCACTCACTCACTCACTCACTCACTCACTCACTCACTCACTCACTCACTCACTCTCTCACCATCATTAACAGCTTAGTTTATAGCCACCACAGGTCAAGGACGCGTGTCATCCAACGATAACCAATGGCACCTGTCTTTCGTCACTTCACTCAGTCCTAAGCTTGCAAATTTACTAACCACATTACCCTATCTAATTCTCGGCAGCACTCGATTGCTTTTCTTTTCCCTTGACAGCAATACCGTACGCACGAGCCTCTTAGGTTTTATAACGAGCAACGAGCTTTATAAATTCATTTACTGCCTAGTGTTAAGAAAGGCCCAGCTAAGGTGCAAGTTTGACAGCCAGTTGCGACAGCGGCGTCAACTTTCTTGGAACGCCACCGTTACGCTCTAGCCTCGTCGCCGTTGTGACTGAATGCGATCAGCGGACCAACTATTGTTACTGAGCCCGCCACCGCCGCCCTGGTCTGCCGCGAGCGGGGGAGTGCTCACGGGAACGTAGTTCGAGGCTCCTTCCCACGCGCCGTCCAAGACGCAAGACAATGGGCACCCGGCCGCGCTGCGGGGGTCAGCTCGGGGAATAAAAGGCACCTTTCCTGACACAAGCCCCGAGTTCTACGAAGTTCGTCTGACGTCGGCTCCGGACCGTGAACCAGTGCGGAAGTGTGTATGTGTAAGCCGTCCTGCAGAGAGGTGGCTTGTTTACGATGACTGGACGAACGTTTCTGTCACCTTGGGATCGAGGGGGGACCGAGTGTTTATAAACCGCTGTTGTGCGGCTGCTCAATGCACTTTCTCAAGCAGTCATGTTAGACTGAAGTACTTTCTCTCGCAGTCATGCTAGACTGATGTAGATACTGTAAATAAACCCATATTCCTTGTTCTCGATGAGAAGCAGTCCTTCCCTTCATCAACGTCCTCAGCGTAGATAAGTTGGACGACGGCATGGGCCAGCTACCTTCTAATTCATGCCGGACTCCAATCTTGACAACGGGTTACGAGGGATGGGACTGAGCCCCCAATCCTAACACTAGGCACTGAGGCCATGTATATATATATTTTTTCATTTAGTTTTAACAAAGTTATTTCATTACTCCCAGTACTCTTCCCTATACCACGACATTCTGTTGCTGTATCATAAACCACCGGTAATCTGCTCAGCGCATTCGTTGCATGAGACGCCCAACAATTCCTATTATCGTTAACCTCAACTAAGATATCAGCTACGTCCGTTTTCTAGCTAATCCACTCCGCTGCCTTCCTATGTCTTAACGACAATCACTACCACCATTTCCACTTCCATCGCTCGTTGCGCGGTCCTCGGATTGTTCCAGTGTTTTTCTTGCTACCTCCAAAGCTCAGTCTACATAGGTTGGTGCTTGTAGACGGCGTGTTTAATTTACAAGGAAATATTCTGTTCGTACTAATACTAAAACGAATGTATATCCCATGCACATATTGGAACCCACGTGAAGCGAAGCGGTTGTTCATGTGCTATATAATTCTAACGGCAATGTGTACAGTCGTGTTGGTCTTCGCCCTATGAAATGCGTCATCTCAAGCAATGCTTATATTTACGCACTGAAAAGCTCACAACTTTAATGTTGTGTAATCTTTATGTTTACTGACAACGGCGTTCACAAGACATGCCGACACGGAAACACCAAGTCAGCCTTGTGCAGTGTGAGATATCTATGAAGATATCTCACGAGGACGAATGCGATGTATGACGCCCGTCGAGGAAAGGATGGTCGGAGGTGTACGTACAAAGAAGTACGACATATCTTAATGCATTTAGGGGGCGCTATGGCGTAAAGCTATTCCAAACTGTTTCTATTGCATTTCTGCAATCAGTCCTTCGCGATTGGTCAAAAATATTTCGGGCTATACCCGCTTCGCCTGTCTGTCATGCGACGTCAGGAATGCCCCCTGAAACTCCCCGTGTGATATGACGTGTACACGCTGATTGTGCGTGATTAGACCGAACATATGAAAAATAATTATTTGCGATTCCGCGCCTGTTTCGCCATCAGCCCACCGCTATTCGTCAAAAGTTTTCGGGCCGCGCCCACTTCGCCTTTCTGTCCCGCGACGTCACAAAACATCAAAAGCCCGGCCCGTGAAAGTGACGTTTAAGCATTAAACATGCATTAATATACCGAACAAAACATATATTTTTTTTCAGTATAGCCGGATACTACCCCGTTTCGGAAGGAACAGATGTTTTCCATTATAGAGTTCTGTACATCTTGTGTCACAGTGTTTCAAGTGTTTCAAGTGTTACAAGATTGGCCACGTGAAGGGTGTCTGTGTGAACAACGTCGTGTGCCCGCGGTGCTCTGAGTCTCATTCAGAAGACGCCTGCAACGCACATGTTCTAAAATGCCCTAACTGCAGTGGTCCTCACAAGGCCTCATCAAAGGATTGCCCGCGGATGCGGACGGAATTCACCATTCTAAAACGAATGGTGCGGGACAATTCGACGCATCGAGAGGCTGCTACCGCTGTTCGGCGACGTCGGCATCGCCACCGAAAACGTTCGCGAAATTCCGAAACTGCAGATAGGTACACGCCAGCTACCGTCAGACGGACTGCCGCATCACCGCACTGCGCCACCAAGACAGATACAAGGAAAGCAAACAAAGCGGGGAGGCTCGCCCGTCCTGAAGAATGGCCTGAGCTACCGAGCGCACAACTCCCTGCTAAGTTACCTCAAAACGCACCGACTTCGACGGCTTCTGCACCTGTTGAAGCGACGCTGACTGATGATCTCCAGGTCATCAACATTCTGCGGTCGCTCATGAATGCCATTCGCGTTATACTTACCAACATGAAGTCTACGTCTGCGCAAAGCGCACTACAGGTGCTGGACACTTTGAGTCCAGTACTTGCAGCTCTTGGTTAAAATCATGGCTCTCCAGAAGCCGTCGTTTCGTGACGCAGTCCGAAACGCGTCGATATTTCAGTGGAACGCTAGAGGACTGAAGTCACGCATGTCGGACTTTCGACAGTTTGTGTTCACGAATAAGTTCCCAATCATCGTCATCTGCGAGCCGTTATCAGATAACATCAGACTGTCCGGGTATGAGTGTTTCATGTCCGCCACCCACGGAGAATCCAGCAAGATCATCGTATTTATGCGACGTGATCTTACGTTTGTCCATCACCCAGTGTCGCCTGACCAAGAAAACCAATACGTATGTCTGACAGTAAAGAAAGGCAAGCTCACTTTCACATTAATTGGAGCCTACATATCGCCCTCAAGTCGGCTGGACTGCGAGAGATTACGGCGAATCACGACGGCGACTCCGCAGCCTTTGGTGATTACTGGAGATTTTAATGCCCACCACCATATCTGGGGAAGTTCTAAGATAAACTCGAGAGGCAGAAAATTAGTGTCATTTGCCTCCGAACAAGAACTGTGCTTGTTAAATGATGGAAGCCCCACCTTCCTGCGTGGAACTGCCTACTGTAGCTGCCTGGACCTGACCTTTGTTTCACGCTCTTTCACTAGAAAGGTCAGGTGGTTTCCGGATATTGAAACGCGGGGAAGTGACCACCTACCCACTTATCTTAGGGTTGAAGGGTTGACGGACTCCAGGTTAGCCGGCGTCACACAATGTATCGACTGGCCAATGTTCAAGTCAATTGTCGAAGACGGCTGTCGTGATGACTTATCCTCTAGCCTAAGGACATCATAAAAGGTGCCCTAGAGGTTGCGAAAAATTCGCTTCTGAGAACGTATACACGCACCGAATACGACATCGAGCTAGAGAAGCTTCGTGCAATTCGTCGTCGTGCAGAACGAAGATACAGGCGCACGAAGTCTGTACATGACTTGAGGTTGGCCAGAAGAACTCAAAAGAAGATTCAGCGTCGCATGGACAAACTCGCATCGCAAAGATGGAAATCATTCTGCGAATCTTTGGATCCACGAAAACCTTTGTCTCACATATGGAGAACTGTTCGTGGTCTCCGTGGAACCCCACAGCAGCGCCACCCTTTTAAGTCTTTGGCCCTTCACCAACAATGCAGCGAGATTGACGTAGCGGAAGCTTTCTGCAGGAGGATCGCTGGCGAAACTAGTTCCGCTGGAACATCGCCGCTCCACCACTCACCGGTTTCACGCGACCCCCGCATGGATAGTCCTTTCTCCATGGACGAGCTCGAAGCTGCACTGGCCTTGTGCAAGCGTTCATCTTCACCAGGACCCGACGGTATAACCTACCGTGCCCTATGTAATCTTGGCGAAGAGGCTCGAAAAGTGCTCCTGCTCTTGTTCAACAGCTCCTGGCAGACAGGTACGGTTCCCCAGGAATGGAAGACCAGTCGCCTAATTCCACTACTCAAGCCTGGCAAGTCGCCTGTAGACATTGCATCATACCGACCAATTGCGCTTGCCAGTTGCATCGGAAAACTAATGGAGAGGATGGTTCTAGCACGGCTAGAATGGTACCTCGAACATTACCAGGTATATCCAGATGCAGTGGCCGGCTTCAGGCGTGGCCGTTCTTCCATAGACAACGTTATCGACTTAGTGACGTACGTCGAGCACCAGAAGTCCTGCAAAAGATTATCTGCTGCCCTGTTTATGGATGTTAAAGGAGCGTACGATAACGTAACGCACGAAGCGATTTTCAACGCGTTAGAGGCAGTAGTACTTGGCGGCAAAGTCTATCTCTGGATAAGTAGCTATCTACATAAGAGATCCTTCTTCGTACTTACCGAGGATGGCCCGACCTCGCAGCATTACAGTAACCGTGGGGTGCCTCAGGGCGGAGTACTCAGCCCAACGCTCTTCAGTCTAACACTCATTGGACTCACCGACATCCTGCCAGGCACCGTTAGGCTATCCATCTACGCCGACGACATTTGCATTTGGACGTCGGCTGTGACGCGACTGCAGCTTCGCGCGCGGCTTCAAAAGTCAGCCACTTTAACGTCCTCCTACCTTAGAGAACAAGGACTTCGTATATCATACGAAAAGTGCGCAGCGGTGGCATTTACCAGGAAATCAATGTCTCCATACGTGATATCCGTCGACAGACACATGATCTCGTACAACACGAGTCACAGATTTTTGGGAGTGGTCCTTGATAAAAATCTCTCCTGGACCCCTCATGTGAATTATGTGAAAAAGCGCCTGACAGGAATTTGTCATATGTTTAAGTTCCTTGCAGGAAACACCTGGGGAGTACCAATAGACTCTATGCTGCAACTGTACAGGGTCCTCTTTATTGGATTCCTACGGTACAGCCTACCGGTCATGTCCAACACCTGCAGAACTAACCTGAATATAATTCAAAGCATCCAAGCCCAAGCCCTCAAGATCTGTCTCGGTCTACCGCGGAGTGCGTCAACGACTGAGGTTATTGCAGTCGCTCAAGATTTCACTATTAAAACGCACATTATCATTGAAACAATGCGTGTGCACATACGACACGTTGCCCGGACCCCTACCCACCACCTAGCAAGTCTCCCAGTAGATAGGCCCCACACGACATTCAGTGCGACTGTCTTCGCGCACCGTGCCTCTTTTAGGTCAGGTTACACACCTGCGGCAAGGCCTTCCAGTCCTCCATGGTGTATGCGCCGTCCTCAAGTGAACCTTACAATCCCAGGCCTTCAGAAAAAGTCGGACTTGCCATCATCAGCGCTCAAGCAACTAACTTTACTTCTCTTGTACGAGAAATACAGTGACTGCACACACGTCTACACTGATGGATCAACTACATCAACCAGTTCCGGCGGCGCTCTATTTATACCAGCAATGAGAATAACCAAGCGGTTCAAGACTTCCCATGTCACTACGTCTACAGCTGCAGAGCTCGCGGCTCTCCGCGACGCGCTTCAAGTAATAAATGCTGAAAGTCCTAGAAAATGGGCGGTCTTCTGCGATTCAAGGCCGGCCTTGCAATGTGTGCAGTCGTTTCTCCGACATGGAACTCACGATCAGCTCACGTGCGAAATCGTGGAACGTGTTCATCACTTAATAGAAAAAGGCCATGATATCTCTTTTCAGTGGATACCAGGTCATTGCGGTATCATTGGAAATGATGACGCCGATAAGGCAGTTCGGACGTCAAACCAAGAAGACCGCTGCTTCCCCATTCCTCTCTCAAGGACCGACGCCGCGAGGCAACTTGGCATTCTAGCACGCACGATCTCCTTGGCAGAGTGGAACACCGCACATACAAGGCGCACAAGACTGCAAAGACTAAACCCGTCACTCCAACTCAAACCTCCAGCGGGTCTACACCGACGTGAAGCGTCTCTTCTGTGCCGGTTATGGCTTGGAGTTGCCTTCACGAATGCCTACTCAGCACTAATTGGAATGACTAATACTCCTGCATGTGATGTTTGCGGATGCGAGGAGAACATTGACCACTTATTGTGCCATTGTCCTCAATTTCAAGCACAAAGACAGTCTTTGTCCAACACATTGAGGACACTCGATAATCGTCCTCTGAGTGAACAGACCATATTAGAGCACCGTCCCGACCGATCATCGGCTCAGAAGGCAGTGAAGGCACTTTTGTGTTTTCTCAGAACTTCTGGTTTGCTCGAGCGACTCTAACTGAAGTGCTGTCCGTACACGTACCTACACCTTCTCTCTCCCTTCTTTCTCTTCCCCTTCTCCCATCCCCCAGTGTAGGGTAGCCAACCAGACTATTGACTGGTTAACATCCCTGCCTTTCCTGAACTCTCCTCTCTCTCTCTCTGTGTCACAGTCACACCTACTCATTTTGGAGGATTGGCCAAATAATATGCACCTTCCCTGGGCCATATAATTCCTTTTTTTTTCTTCATTAGAAAGTTAGCTCTGGGGCATAAAACATGTGAGGCATGCATTTTATGCACGCAGTCAACCACAGCCGTTTAGGGAGCACGGGATCTCAGGAAACGTTGAATTTCCGAGCAGCCTGTAGTAGCAAGTACCAAGTAAAACCGCGCGTGTTGTTCGCATGTACTTTAGCAAATGGGCGCAACGTTGTGATGTGTGATTTTTCTTGTTACTATTACAGGCTGTTCGGAAATACAGCTTCTTGCTTGCGAATTCAGTTCTTTAATTTGGCCCGTGGACAAACGAAAGAAAGTCAGATCAGGTAGATCAAAGAAGCCATTGCACACCTTGCGCTGGCAGTTTAATTAAGAGACCGGTGTACTTTAGGGATACTTGTGAACCGTCGTCATATGGGCTGGTTTTAAGCAGGGAGAGCTTCGCTTTATTGCCCCGCTGCTTACAGAGCAGATGCTGTGCAGTCGCTACTTCAAAGCTGAATGACGATACTGTTGAGCCTTATCTGTCGCCTCTTGGTACTTCAAAACCAAACTTCTCTGGCGTTTCACTTCAGGTATTGTTAAAAACAGCACAATATGCAAAAATGTCTTCTCAAGAATCATTACCGCAATGCATGCAAGCAGCCACGTTGGCACGGTTAGTGCCGGCGCGGAAGGTACCATCTCAACAAGTTCATGCTTGCCTCCGGTTTGCGAGTTCGTTCTATCCTTGCGCAAACGAGTGAGACATTTGTTTTGTCAGCTTAGCAGGCGCAACGTGAATAGTAGTCCACTGGTCGCATTTGTACTGCACTACAGATGCGGACGCTAGAATGCGCGTGTAGCATAGAACCGTAGCTCTGAGAAGAGGGCACAAGATAGATGATAGAAGGAACGTCGCACTCAGAGTGTCACGTTCGTCCCATCATATTACTTGCGTCTGTCTTGTTAACGATACTGTTGCTCCTTTAAGCGCGAACTGACTAGCCCTATAACAAGTTCTTCTATGCCGTCTAGTAAACCTGTTACGGCAAGGCAAATAGAAGAAATGACTCGTCAGTGCAAGCAGAGCTTGAATCAATTTAAATGAAAAATGGCTTTAAGCCAGCTGCTTGTCCTTGCGGCAGGCGAAGAGTTCAAAACGAACAGTCCCCTGTCTGTCTCCTTGCAAGCGCGACCGGTGGTATACACTTGACGACTTCAGCGTCCGCGAATTCGTTCTCAAAACGCTCGCAAAAAACAACGACGACGGAATGAGGGCGGGACACGACTCGGGCCCAAGGCCCCATTCGGCGAACAGAGCGAACCCCTTGTTCTATGGAGAGAACCATCTTTCTTCCTTGCAACCGGTTCCGCCGCGCGCCTTACATTTTTCATCCAATGCCTGCGTCAAGAGGAAGTCGTTCATGAACTGGTTCAGATTCAACGCTCCACAAACACACACGCACGCACAGACACCAGAGGAGGCAACTGTATGTCTTCGCGGAGTCGCAGTTTCCGGCACGTCCCTTGGACGCACCCCAACGAATGTTGTTGTACCATGCACAGTGGCAGCGCACAGAATTTCACCAGCGTTCACACACTTCTTTGGCTCTAGGAAGGTTTTAATGGAGTGTGCCCTTCCGTCGAGACGCCACCCAAGTGAGAACCATCCGCGTTGAGCTAATGCGGCGCTCTTTTTTTTTTTTTCTGTTAATGAGTACCAACTACGTATGACCTTACTTTGTTGCAAAAGAAACTAGACATACTCGATATTATAAGAATAGAAATGAGAGATAAAGAGCGCGTAAACTCTCTTTCCTGTGTCAACGCGAATGTACGCTTGTACGCACCACGTTTTTCCGAGCTCGTCCTTGAAGTACAAATTGGCGACCTCATGGAGAGCAATTTCGACGTATTTTTGGCATCGTGCCGCCTGCTTTTGGTACATTCGTTTCACACGAAGGTATAATAATGCTGACATCACGTCCTAACTGTGAGCCACGGGGTGCCTGCTTTAATTCGGTGGAGGAAGCCTCTCCTCCGGATACTTCGGGATGGGACGGCACTCACACCAGCCATCGCTTGTGTTTGGGGTCAACGATGCGCTGACAAAGTCCAGTGTCCGAAGTGCTGCGCTCCAGCGTCGGCAGCGGATACTCGCCATCTACTTTGGACGTACCCTGGAACAAAGGGAGTTCGCGAAAGTGCGCTTAAATGTGGGGAGCTAAGAACTGACCAACCTGAAGACTCTGAAAGATGGATCATAGACAACACGTTCTGTAAGTCGCTTTTAATGTGTCTGCACGAAAGTGGGCTTCATGCTTACATTTATTTACAGCCTATGTAGCTTTACCGCTGCTGCAGCGCAAGCGAATAAATAACATTAAAAAAATCGGTGATCGCGTGGAGCCCACAACCGAAGCGATAACAGCATGGTCGACGCACAGCAGAGAAATATTAGTGCGCGAACTTAATGCGTCATCTCCAAGCGACGCACCATGCCGAAAATGCGTCGGTGACAATGCACTGTACTCGCGCAATGAATGTCCCACTTTGGAAAAAAAAAGAGCAATGGGTTGGAGGGAATGTTAAACGGGGCTGTTCTGATTTTATGAGTGAATAGGTACCCTTGTTGCAACAGTAAGGCATGTTCTCAACGAAATGAGCATTCACGTAGGTCCGCACCTCTAACTATTGGTATAGCAGAGTTTGCTAATGCCCGGGCTGGTTTGAATGCCAGAACCGCAGAAAGTACGGGGATGGAGTGCGGAAATTTAGAGTGCGCCCTAGTACTCGACTAGCCATAGGCACAGCTATACCTGGCATAAAGAGTGGCGTCCCAGTCAATATAAATATCACCCGCTTGTCTTTTTTTCACATTTTCTTCCTTTCATTTCACATTTATTTCATCACATTTTATTTCTTTTTTTTAACCAACGCAAATGGCCAAACCAAGATCTAAAAAGAAAAAAAAACTTAGTCTACTCTAACGCCTATAATCCATCATGTTCCACCAACATTAAGAAATGAAAGTAGGCGGACGGAGCAGAAGTGTGCGGGGGAATGGGGAGAGGTGAGGGCGTGGGGAGTAATTTTCCCTACGTGGCGGAATTCGAGCCTGCGACCAGGGCGACTCGTCCGCCATCATAAAAAAACAGGTCATTTTATTCTGGGAATCGCTGAAGTACAAGACGTCCCACAAGCCGGGGGAAGCGGGAGGGGGGGATGGTATACATCACGAGGCATTTTATCCGACATACGTGAAAGAAATAAAATCAACTTGTCCTCCTAAAAGCGTGCAATCTTCTTTTTTCCCTCCACCAAATCGTTTGGGCGTGCCCTTCCACCCGTTCAATCCCGCAGCGAGTAACCAAATCGCACGCAATACACGAAGCGACGATCCGATGACAGGCGCTCATACACGCGACGCAACACCCCCTCCCCCCCCCCCCCACCCCACAAAAAAAAAAAAAAAAAAAAAATGGCTCTCGACGAATAGGCACCCGCAAAACTGCCGGCGCTCAATTTCGCAAAGTCTACACCGACACCACCAGCACGTCCGTGCTCCGAACGACGACCGCGAGAAGAGCCAATAAGGGAGACGGTTTTCGGAGCGAACGCTCAAACGCAGGCCCGCAGGCACGCACGCCAGCACCGCTAAAAGGGCCATGACTTCGGAATACGTTGCTTGCTTCACATCTCCGGCGCACGCCATAGAAGTGCGTGATGAGAATCCCGCCTTCTACGCGATCGTGCAGCGCACGAGCATCCAAGTCCCGTCGCCAGACACGCTCTCTTGAAGAATCGCACCCTCCTTTCTCCTTTGACGCGATCGCAAGCGTGATCGCGCCCGCGTGCCTACACAGGATATGTTCGTGCCAGCGCCTTCCAGAAGGACGAGCGACGCGCCGAACTCGACGGGGGCAGATCGAGTTATAAATTTAGGGGTGCTTCTCCGCCTTCCCCCTAGCTCGGCCGGGCTACATCGCGCCGTACACGCGATACAGACGAACCGTTTGCGTTTCTATCTTTATTATTTTTTTTCGTCTAGTGTATTACCTTTCATTGACGACTCCTCATTAGAGTAATGAAAAGTTGCCGCATCAGCGCGGACTATCGAGTGAACAGCGGTGTCAAAGCACGCGTATGCGGCGAGAGGGAAGGGCTTGCCCGGACGGCTCTCCGGCTGACTGGTCGCTAACTGGTCGCGAGTGAACGAAACATGAGAAGACAACCCTCCGCCACCTACGCATTCTAACACCCTCGCACCCGCACGCCTGCTTGTGAAAGACCAAGGAATACAAAAAAAAAAGTTGAGAGAAATTACTAGAAAATGACACGCAAGAAGCCTTGGGCCCTCTGGATGTAGTACCGTCCCGTCCCCCCCTTCCTCCTCCGTCTCCTACTTTCTTTCTTCCTTGCTTTCTTTCGTCAACGGCGAGCTCATTGTTCGGCGGAGTCTCCACGCGGCACGACGATGGCGTGTCTTGATTTACGTCCCGAAAACACGGGTATACACCGAATCGGCTTGCGGGGCCGCGGGGCCCGAGCGGTTTGTCCGGCGAAGCGACCGCTGGAGATCGGCCTGCCTCTCTCCGGTTACGGCGCACCCGGGGTAACGTAATTTACGACGAAAAAAGCTCTCGCGATCGCTCGCCAGCTCGCGCCGCGCGCAATCACCGACTTGATTACGCCAGATTCCTCTCATCCTACAACGATAACGGCTCGGAAAGGGGAAGAAAAGAATCCAAAATTTAAAAAAAGGAAGAAAGAAAGAACCGGACGTTTTCGATTAGGAAAGGACCTTCCCGAAAAAGAAATAACGAGAGGAAAAAAAGAAAGAAGAGCGTGTCACGCAAGTATGTAGACCAAGTCGCTGACGCCGAGCCGAATAACAGTCTTACCCCGTATTTCCCGTACCACCGTCGTCTACGCGGCGACCGCGATCGGCCTCAATCTCAATCTTAGCGAAGACGCTCGATCTCAACCCGGTAGCGGGCCTTGTTTGGTTTAGCCATTAACGGTCAAATTAGGTCAATAATTTCTTCTCCTCGCACGGCACTCGTTTTTCTTTCTCTCTTTTTTTTTTTTTCATTTAGCCGGCCAGCTAGGTCGGGAGGGTCGTTCGCGTCGCCCTAATGAAAACTGGATGTGCTGAGCCTCCTTCCTGCTCTGTATATCGATGCCTCCACACGCGGGGTGTAATTTTCGACAGCAATCAAGACGTGTAATGAGCACAGTGGAAAAAAAAAGAAGAAGTGTCCATCGGATAAAGCGTAATAATTTTTCTCGCGTTATAACTGCGGCCCCGTGCGGATTGCTGTCGATAAAATTAGCCTATTTGAGGGGCGAACCGGACTGGAGCACTTGCACCTATTTTGTATGAAGGAACAAATGGGTGATAATCGACGCGACGACAGCGAGAACGGAACGAGGTTAGCAGAAAAAGAAAAAAAAGAAAGGAGAAAAGAAAAGCTGCCGCTAATCAATTCGGCTAAGTGGCGCTCTAGTCGTTTCACGGATCTCCTCATAAATTTGCTCGGAAATGACGGTTGCCTCTTGCTGCAGCTCGTTGCGACAGTGTAAAAATTTGGCTCTAGAAATACTATTTCGAATCGTTGTTAAGGGAAGTCCACTCCGTTGATTTTCTAACACACAGTCATTATTGCACTTTCTTAAATGGCTAGATATACAACGTAGTGTACACTGCATGGTCACGCATAGATTTATAGTACTTAAAGAAAATGTTTGGTAGCTAAAGTACTGCTGTTCTTGCACCTCTATTAAACATTGTTACATAGCCATGGATATTATTGGTAATATTAAAAACGACGATGTAGTCTTTTTTTCACACTGTCCTGACGGTAGACACCTTTATTTCCTAAAATCTAAATTTCACTTTTCACAGACTTACACCTTTACTAAGATCGCTGTTGAGCCAGAAACTCACCCGTGCTAATTTTGCGGTAATGCGATCTGTTTTGGGAAACGTAATTGGCACTAACATAGCGCCGTAGCAACCTTGCCATTGCGTGAAGTCAATGCATTCAAGGAAGGCGCCACGTTGCAAACAGCAGGATCAATGAAGTATATATAGCATGCAGAAGCGTAGACAGCGCGACAATATGCGGATCCCAAGCACTGTGGAAATCAAAATATACGAAGATTCTTTAGTGACGGTGCGCGCGCTAAACATGCTTCAAATTGCGACATATTGCTACGATAGCAACGAAGTTCATACGCCGCTGTCGTCGTGCCGTATTATCGTCGTTGACACCATTCAATACGCCCATGTCGTAGTCATATATGTATTATAGTTGTTCGGGCCATCGTCGTCGTTATTCCGTCATTGTCGTCACGGCATCGCAGTCATCGTGACGTCTTCGTTGCTGTTGTCGTATTCGTGTTGTGTCATGGCATCACTGCCATCATACCGTCTCGTGCCGTCGCTGTATCTGCGACGTCGCATTGCTCTCGTAATTGCAGTCGTCGTCCGGCTCGCGTCACAACACCCACGCTTACTCGCCATGCATCAACACGTTGTGCCCTCCGGCAACACGGCGCAGAGCAGAGACTGCAGCTGCGAGATTGGATTGGATTGGAGAAACTTTAATTATGCCTGCAGTTGGGCGCTCGCGCGCCCCGACGAGGGCCTGCGAGAGAGATAACCAGATGTTCAGATACCCGCAAAGTGGGAGAAATGACGCGAAGAATACCTGGCGTTAAATATAGAGCCTGCATGTATAATTTCGCAAGGATGGCTCGGTGCAGGCGTGTGAGCACGCGGCTGCTTGTGGGCCTCCGCTGGCTCCTCCTGGCGCCTGCATGATGTATTACAAAGAGCGCAAAATTTGCCCGCGATCTCGGAGGCCATGTGCGCACTAATGGCCTCGCGCGCATCGTCAGCGCGTAGGACGCGAAAAATCGGTGACACCACGCGTGCGGCGCAACGACAAAGCGATCGGCATTCTCATTTCTCGTGCTGCTTTGGTGGCTACCCTGGTGCGGCGTTTGTTAGTTTCATGTTAAGAGATGGGAAGTTCATGTTAAGAGATGTGAGGGTCATGTTAAGAGAAGTATACCACCGGTACAACACGCAGGTGGTACTTCTCCGCGGGCCTGGAATGTCACGCAGTTCGAAGCACAACTCGTAACGCTGCACGAAACAGGCGAAGTCCGCGCGAACGTCTCGCATAAAACAAGACAGAGCCTGGTCGATCGCATGATAAATCGCTCGTAATTCGAAACACGTTTGGCGCGCACGCAACTTCTTTGCCGTCTGATCTCACGTATCTCGGCGTCCACCCCTCCCCCCGTTCTTCCCTCGCATCTCGCGCTGTCCGTTCTATGCTTTAGTGTCGAGCGATGTTCGGAAAAGACAACGATACGAGAAGCGCAGGAAGTCAAAGCGATTCTAGACGTGGAACACTAAGGCGAGATCTGAGAAGACTGCACACTTTCTGCTTTTTTTTTCTTCCACCAGTAGCTGGAGACATCCCATCGGATTCCCTTCAATCCTCTCCTTTCTTCTTCGCTGTCAAAGCCTGACGGACGAACCTGAGATTACTACGGTAACGCATAGTAGCTGCAGGGCATATATCGCGCTCCCTCGCAAGGCGATGCGCTTCACATGTACTACTTATCTCAGGTTCTGGCGGGACCGGCTCGCAAAAGTCAGCGAAGGCTTCCAGGGAAACTCGAACGCCTACACTTCCACCACTCGTCCTCCCCCTTTTGCTCCGATGCACACACACACATAGTTCCCGCACGTGGAGTTCTGACAAGTTACGAAAAAGTATTCGCAATGACGCACCGAAGAAAGTGCGTTTTCTCGCTTCTATGCCCGTACTTGCCTTCGCCAAGGCCGTATTCGCTATGGAAACGCACGTTTTCGGAAGATACTGCGACGTCCCCTGCCTTGCCCGATGTACGCCGGTCCGCTTTCGCAACGCGAAGCTTTCGGCGGCCCACAAGTTGTGTGCGCAGCTACAGAACTCCGAACGGAACGGCGTTTTCGTTATCGAAATTCTGGGAATTGCTGCAGAAAGCGCAGGGAAGGGGGGGGGGGGGGTGCTCTTGTGCGAGGTGCGAAAATGTGGAAATCACTTTCTGGGAAGCCAAGGGAAAGAAAAGGCACTCGATCTGGCTTCGGGAGCTGACCTATGCACGGAGAGTCGGGCGATGGGGGAAAGCAAGGTTTCGCAGATCCTCGCCGCATGCGGCGACCGCGTAAGGTCAGAGGTTGTGTAGCCAGACATACAAAAGATGTTTCACGCTAAAGTTGAAGCCCAATAGGGAATCTATAGGCCCGAGATACGTTTCTATATGTGCGAAAAGTACGCAGTCGGCGCTCCAGTCAGAGTCAGTGCACTAATCGACCACTGTACGCAGCTGCGATAGTATTGCTCACGAAAGAGCCTGAAATAGAGCTGAGCAACCATGTTGAGCGCAAGATAAAAATCAATGTCCACCTGGCTGGAACAACTCCAGCCAGGGGGACACAGCTACTAACTAGTTGTTGCAATGCTTCGGGTATGTGAAGGGAAAGACAAACTGAAGCCGGCAAGACGGCAAAGTAATTTTTCGTCTTTACAGTGTATGTACACAGGTACGCACGGTGCGGTAATACCTCATTACTTTGAAGGAAAGCAGAAGGAAAAAAAGCAAACGTTACAAATGGCAAATGCAACGAAGTTTCAACCAACTACTCCGTATACTCTAAAGCGCTGTGACACCAGCAGCGGGCGCGCAGAGATGTCGACGCGTCACGTGCCGAAGCGAATATACGCCTACGATCGTCGCTTTGGGCCTTACCGGGAAGATTGGTACAGCGAAGAGGCCGAACCTTATTCGGCCGGCGTTTCGTCTTTCCTTTTCTGTTTTACCACGTGCGCTTATTTCCCAGCAATACAGGGCAAACGTTCCGGTAATCTTTTTTTTCCTGTTTTTTTTTTGTTCTTCGTAATCTATGAGCTGCGATGCGTGAGCGGACAAACGCCAGAATCAATAAGGAACCACGGGCGTCAAAGCCTGAGGCGTCACCGCCTCCCTTCACGGTTCGATGGCGACGGCGTCGAGGGACGCGTTTTTCACTTACACGCACGACCCGGTGTCACTTTCATTATCGCTTTTCCAAGAATGACGCTTCTCTCTCTGTGTTCTTTTATCTCTCTCTCTCTCGCTGTCTCTCTTTGTTTTCGCCTTTAATGCTCTTCGTGCATAACGTAATGACACACGTGCCTCACACCGCCGTCCAATCCAATTACAAGGCGCCCCGTCGCCGCTGTCGTCGCCATCGTGACGGGACTGCGTGCGCTATTCTTTGTCGACGCCTACACGATGCAAACCGTGCGACTGGTTTGACGCGGCAGTTTCTGGGGCCCTGGCCCATGTTGGCTTTCTTTCCTTGTCGTTTCTTTCCACCACATGAGGGACGAAAGCGCCAGCTTCAAAAAAATTAATTTGGGGCCTTGCGTGCGAAAACCACAATGTGATTATGAGGCACGCTATAGTGGGAGACTCCGGATTAATTTTGACCACCGGGGTATCTTTAACGTGCCCCCGATGTACGGTACACGGGCGTCTTTGCATTTAGCCTCCATCGATGCGGCCAGCCCTTCCGCCTGCTGATACACCGATGCCGTCTTCTTTCACGTTAGAACGAAACTTCCGAGGACTCACTCACTCACTCACTCACTCACTCACTCACTCACTCACTCACTCACTCACTCACTCACTCACTCACTCACTCACTCACTCACTCACTCACTCACTCACTCACTCACTCACTCACTCACTCACTCACTCACTCACTCACTCACTCACTCACTCACTCACTCACTCACTCACTCACTCACTCACTCACTCACTCACTCACTCACTCACTCACTCACTCACTCACTCACTCACTCACTCACTCACTCACTCACTCACTCACTCACTCACTCACTCACTCACTCACTCACTCACTCACTCACTCACTCACTCACTCACTCACTCACTCACTCACTCACTCACTCACTCACTCACTCACTCACTCACTCACTCACTCACTCACTCACTCACTCACTCACTCACTCACTCACTCACTCACTCACTCACTCACTCACTCACTCACTCACTCACTCACTCACTCACTCACTCACTCACTCACTCACTCAACAGTTGTCTAAACGTTAGCTCCAGATACACTTCTTATTCGACAAGGAAACTTGTATTCATCTAGGAACAAGTGACGGAGACAAGTCCACTTGTCTGAGACAACTTTGCGTGGCATTCAAGGACAAGCTACAGGAGCGGAGCTTCTGCGCATGTGTTACCGCACCAAGTAGTCCGGCAGCGTTTAACATCGCTTTCGGTTTTTCGAAACAGACGCTGGAATCGACACAGACTCTAGCTGCGACGGTTTCGCGTTTGCCCAGACGTGGAAGGGAAAAGTCGCAAAATAAGACAACTTCAAAACTCAGTGATGTGCTCTCTCTTGTTTAGTGGTGTGCTCTCTCTTGTTTTCTCTTCACCAGCTTAAACTAACGCAGATGAGAAAGTGGGTTTTTTTTTTTCAGAAGCGTGCTCATTTGTGCGCGCTTTGCCTTTGTAGCTTTTCCTTCATTGCCACAGAAAACTGTCCGTGGGCATATCAACATTCCTTGTTTCACCACGGCTGATCATTCCACGGTAAAGCGAAATAATCATCCTAAAGCAGCTTCATGAGTGTCCAAAACGATGAAAGCTTTAAGTTGGTGAAGATGTCTCGCGGAAGCTCACGGTACAAGAAGCAAGAGATCGTTTATGCTTCTGTGGCAGATGGGTGGGCAGCTAGTAGTCCTTGGTCAATGGCAGTAATGCCGAAAATGCAATATGACATTTGCGATAGCGCTCATATCGCGAAGTTTATCAGCCGCATTGTAGTGGCGCGCTCACACATAACTGTTCGACGTATGAACGAGTAAATCGCACGCTGTCAAAGTGCTGTGGTGTTAAGATTTGCTGCCAGTTGTTAAGAAATATCAATGTGTGAAGAAGCTGAGGTATACTCATTCTTCAGCAGCCCTCCTCGTGTTACCTTTTAGAATGAGAATTGGTAATAGAATCTTTGAAATCGCTGTACATCCGTCGGAAGACGCAGCCTCCTAGTTCAACATTCCCCAAGACTTCCATAATAGCTTCATGAGTTACATTATCGTATGCGCCTTTCACGTCAGAAAATATTGCCGCAGATAATCTCTTTAGGCTTTAGGCTCAAGCCTTTAGGACAGATCCTTCTTTTTACCGAGGACGGTGCAACATCGCGACGTTGTGAATGTCATGGTGTGCCTCAAGGTAGAGTGCTAAGCCCCACATTCTTTAACCTTGCACTGTTCATGTGTAAATTTATGCAGACGATATCTATACTTTGGCATCTGGGGTAATGCGTCTCCACGTGTATGCTCCGGCTCCGGCTGTGGCATCGGCTGTGGCTATAGTAGTGCGAACCAAGTTGTATTGTTCTCCACTGTGAGATGCTCCAAAAAACTTCGGAGAAAAATTGGAGCTGTCGTGGGACAAGTGCTCACTGGTTGTCTTCACGCGCAAGACAATGAGACCATGCGTGGTTAGAATTAATGGACACGCAATTAGTTATGAGGAGACCCACGGCTTTGTGGGAGTAGTAATAGATTGTGACTTGTCCTAGAGCCCGCATATCTCATATATTTAAAAAGAAAAGTCCCCCTGATCACCCACGCCCTAAGAATTCTTGCAGGAAAGTCGTAGGCGCACCTGTACGAGCTATGTTTCAGCTTTACGCCGTTCCGTTTTCAGGTCTTCCATGCTACAGCTTGCTTGCACTGAGCAGTACCCGTAGAACGAAAATCCATTTCCTCATGTCGCTGCAGGCTCAAGCTCTAACAATATGTCTTGGCCTTCAGACGTGCGGCATCTTCGGCAGGGACTGTGGTAATCGCTCATGATCACCCAATCACAACATACATTCGCGTCGACAATTTCGCGTCGACACGTCGCTCGGCTACACTCAGATCACTTCGCCTCCCTGCCTGCCGCTAGGCCATGGTCTGGATTATCAGCGGTATTATTCCGGTTCTCCACGGCGCTCTACCCTCAAATCCCACACCCGCAGCAAGATCATCTTTATTCCTGTGGTGCCTACACCCCATACAGACCCTCCTAGCCATCCCTGACATCGAAAGGAAAAGCGAGTTGTTATCGTTACCCCTGTAACAGAGCACACTACTAATCATGCATCATAACAGTGGACACCTTCATGTCTACAAGCATAGTTCATTTTCCACAGGTCACTCAGCAGCTCCAGTGTTTATTCCCTCGAGATCTATGCCATCAAATGCAAGATATCTCGTTCGACGTCGTCGACGGCTGCAGAACTCGCCGCCACCCGTGCTGCTCTAGAGTTCGTAATTCAAGAACCGTCACAGGAATGATCCATCTTCTGTGACTCCAAGACTGTTCTCCATTGTCTGAAATTGCCGTTTCATCATGGGCCTATTTAACGATTAGTTGTAGAAATAAGACTACTGCACTCTAAAAACAGTTGCACCCTTTGGGGTGCATATTTGCCACAAAACAATAATCGTCATTTGTCTTGCCTGCATTTCGTTTCTTTAACGCTGCGAGCACGGTACTTCCAAGTCACGAACGGCATGCGAGATGCGTTTTCAAGAAAGAAAACGCAAGAAAGACAGATGACGATTATTGTTGTGTGGCAAATATACATCCCAAAAAATGCAGCTGTTTTTAGAGTGCACATCACCATGCAATCGACAAAGGACTCAACATCGCGTATTAATGATTATCAGGTCAATGCGGTATCTATGACAATCACCGTGTGGATGAGTCTGCCCTATCTTCTCACGATGGTATTTATTGCATAGCAATGCAACTGTCTTTGCTCGTCTTCATGGTTTGTGTCTGCGTCTACAGCTCCGTCTTCCAAAACGGATATCGCGAGCTGAAGAAACCCTTCTGTGCGTCCGGTGGCTCGGTGTGGCCTTCACAAATGTCTCTTCGTTTTGAATCCGAATACCCGACAACCCTACATGCGACGACTTTGGCGGCGAGGGGGAAATTGCACATCTGCTTTGTGAACGCCCTCGTTTCAGTGCGCCTAGTAGAGAACTTTCAATCACGTCAGACAGACTAGACAATGGCCCTTTGTCGATAGCCAGGATCCTCTGACATAGGTCGTAAGCTTCCTCAGCATAGAAGGCGCTGAATGCGTTGTCGCGCTTTTTGAGGTCAAGTGGACTTAGTGACATACTCTGAGAAGCGTCGTGGGTCACATCGCAATCATGAAAAGCGTTTTCTTTTGTTTTATTTGTATTTTTCAGCTTGTGTATCTTTCTGTCATCTTTGATTCCCTATGTTACCACAGCACAGGGTAGCTACAGCTGGTCCACACTGGCTAACCTCCCTGTTTTTCTCTCTCTTGGTAAAAGAGTGGGTCCAAAGTGTTACGCACCGGGTCGGGCCGCTTCCATGAGGTTAATGCGTATCGGTTGAGGGCAGCGGACCGGCTGAGTTTATTTTTTACAAAAGACGCGGGCGAGCGCTGCACGTGTTCGAGAGGGTCGAACCCTCGGTACCTGTCCGGTGGACTTGATGCTGGGGGCGGCGGAGGATTGTCGGAACTCTGCTCGGGTTCCCGTTTCTGTCGCGATGGCGCTTCCTCCTGCTGAGAAGCGGTGGTGCGTCACTTGTACGTAACATAAACCTACAATGTCTCAGCTACATTAACTTTTAGTGCCAGAACCCGCTGCCAAGTATCAGGTGCTAAGCACCGAAACCCAGTCTTAATAACTTCCTTTAACGAAACGGCGGTGGGGTCCAGGGCAACATACGTGTGGCAGAGCTACAATATTACCACATACGAATTGGCATGGGATGATGATCGTGATTGTTGGAAGCTGCAACTGCCTAGTCATCTTAGCCCGTGCATTTCAGAACATCTGCGACGCAGCGCGTTTAAATGCGAGCTCTAAAGTTATCTTGGTTTATGACAATACATCGGAGATCACCGATAGTATAGGGCGGCTGGACACGTTGATGTGGATACGGAGCAGAAGGAAAAGATATGTTCGTGTTTATAGGGGTCTACCAGCTGGATTCGCCAAATCTTATGGACAACCGTTGGTAATCGCTGTCGAGGCATATTCAGTGAAACTACGATAAAAAGTAACACGTAAAACTACCCAGAGTCCGTCGAAAAGAGAAATATTTGTGAAGTATTGAAACGTAGAGAGATGCGTGCGCTGCCAAGGATAGCAGTGCACCGGAGGAGCCGAGGGATTTTCAAGAGGAAGATGCTTTTCTTCCTACTGAAATTTCATAAAGGCACCTATTTGTACAGCGACGGATGACAGCTATCGTTGAACTATACTTTCGCTCTTCGGGGTCTCTACCGTACCGGCTTACTTTTACAAAGGGACTCTGCTGATAAGAAGCATTCATACGGCACTCTAGGTGAAGAAATAAGATTGCTGTCAACGTCACCAGTTTGTTCATTCTATCACGATCATGGTGACGTAAAATTTTACTTATTATACTGCCCAGAATTCGACGGAGAGCGAAATGCGTTCCTTGACTAGTTTAAATATACAGCTGCGCTGTGTGCTACCATGAAGGACCTAGTGTTTCGGCGCAACAACCCTAGATTTTCAGGAGGGAGTTTCTTCGCCTCCTCCTGAAGTACCTTGGGCGCACCGACTTGTACAAAGAGCGGTAACGTTCAGCGCTACTTGGTAATCGTCACCAATCGATTCTTTTGTTTAACTGCCCTGTCTGTGTCGGTAAACCTTTACGCAGCAGAGAAATCCTACCTTCACTCCATCCAGTCGCCTCGTTTGCCATACTTTACAAATTTAGTGATACACGACATGCTCCCGCCACAACTAGTTTAGTATCGTTCGGTCATAGCAACAGCTAACTCCATCTTCTACGTTGATAATAAGATACTAGCGTGTTTGAATAGCGGTCAAAAGAAGCCTTAAAGACCATCGCCATTATGTGCCTTGTATCAGTGTTTGGTGTTCAACTGAGCGTCGAACGCAAAAAATAAATAGCAAGGAAGCAGCAAGCAATTTCCCTAAGTGTTCGTCAAGTTTGATCAGCAGCGATCAGAACGATCGCCTATCGTCAACCCAGCGTCAAAAACCGCTGTGTCCGTCTGGCTCGTTAGAAATCGGTCGTAGAGAGCACTCTCGCTTTCCACCTTTTCCTCTCGACTCTTCTCAGCGTATCGAAAGCGACTCGTCACTCATCGACGCTCAAGGCTTCGCTTGGGAGACCTTAAGGATCCGATGAAAACGCCATTCGCAAGCCCCCAGTGAGGTGCGTCTCGCTTGACGCAATCGGGAATGGGTCAGCATGCATCGAGCCAGGAACGAACGTGGGGGCCAGAACAGTTCTTTCTTCCTCCCGTCCTTCTCCGCTACCTCTCCCTCCCCCTTTTCCTCTATCCCCTCGTTCACTCCGAACTGCTCGCCGGTATCTGCGCACGCAGTCCGAAATCCCAGACCCCGTTTCAGGCACGTGTGGCGGTGCGAACAATCTCGATAAAAGCGTGCTGCTAGGTCATCCGCAGCGGCCATTTCACAGATTACAACAAGGCGAGCGCACGGAGGGGCGCCTCCACTGCAGAGGCGACGGACACGAATCAAAACACGACCTACCACCCCACCATGCCACCACCCTGAAGCGCAACCATAACGAGCGAACAAAAAGAAGGAAAAGAGAGAAAGAGAGCTATAAAAAGAAACGAATTCGCACAAGAAGGCAAATTCTGCCGTCACTGCTATATCATGAGGGCGTCACAATCCACCGGCCCGAAACAACAACAAAAAGAAGAGAGGTTTCAAACAGTCAGAACGGCCGCTAGAATGACCAAAAAAAGAAAAGAAAAAACACAGTTCGGAGTGGTTTGTTCTCCCCCGTCGCCTCGTGGGGTAGTCTCTACGGTTCGACGAATGCGTGAGGTAAGGCGAAGCCGTGTTTCCGCCAGCAAAGGTTGTTGCCGCGTCACGACATAAATCAAAAGGCGAATGGGTCGTCGGGCGATATAATCACTTTCTAAGCGCCACTAGATGGTAGCGGTGCGCGGCTTTTCCCCCTGGGGAGAGATCCGCGATCCCAAACTATGGGCCGTGTCATTCAGCGGATACGGGAGGCCCATCGCCGATTCTGACTGCACCTTTTCCTTTTTTTTCTCTTTTTTTTCTCCCACGTCTCTCGCCCACCTACGTGGGCAAAAACAAAGTGCCTTAAAGTTGGACATCTAGCTGACGGTTTCTGATGTAATTGGTGTAACAGTCAGATCGTGGAAGAGCATTTTGTGACGCTGGAATATTTATTGCCCGTCAACATGACATCAGATTCAATATTCACGGTGAAAATGGCTGTAAAGGCTGCCGTGTTCTTGTAAAAGGGAGACCACGTGAAAAGCACGGTTGCCTACCGGATATTGCTAGTCAACAGGTCGCACGACGGTGCTAGCGAAGATATTTAGCATTGAAGTTATTTGACTATTCTTTTTCGCGTTCAGAAAGAGTTAGCACCAAGTTAAAAGCTACCAGTCTCGTTGCGATAACTGCAAAAGAAGGGGCGCAAGTGATAAACTCCGATGAGCTGCATTCGACTGCCACTGACACACATATGTCACTTTCACCTCCTCTCATTACGGAGAGGAATAATTCTAAGAGTATCAACGACAGTCTTTGCAAAGCACGTTTACCTTTCCCCGCTTAACCATGCTTTTGACATTTGCTTTTGACATTTGCACGCTGCCTCTGTTTGCCGGGTGCTGCATTCGACGCTGCAAGCGCCGCTATTCTGAAAAGGAGAGGTTTCTGTGCGCCTCTTGAGTGGAAGAGAGCTTCCTCACAAACGTACACAACAGTTAGTTTCTCGAAGAGACCACGATTGGGCTCAAGGATGTGTTGCGCATTCTGCGCACATCTTTTCGAGAGTCTGGACTGATAGACTTATGGGGACATATTTAGGACACGAAAAAATGCTAAGGGGGAGCGATTGCGCGCCCAGTCTGCCAAGCTAGCCCCATAAACATCGAAGCTACGGAGCATGTGACCAAAGGTCATTCAGCGCAAGGCCTGGTGACTGCACTTGAGACGACACCATAATTCTGAATACCTCCAACATTCCTCCGACATTTTGTCTTGGAATCAGACGTTAACGAATTCTCTCTTCTTTTAATAGGGCGGGGGGATATGAAAAAGAAGGAGAGGTTGACACAGTTATAAGCGCAGGCTACTGCCGTTAGCGGAACAAGCAAAACAAAAGCGCAAGAAAAGTGTATGCACTGGCGACAGTCAAATAGTAACATTTGCAGAGTTCTACCTACAGAAGAAAGTAAAAGGATGCTAAGAGATATACACAGTTCCGTAAACGATTGAAAGTGCACAAAAGAGTCTGAAAACACGCGCATAAGGCCAGTTCATGCTTACACAACAAGACACATAACAGCGTATAACAACGTCCCAACATTTGGTAAACAAAGAAAATGTAATAGCGGGGTCAACCACGATACATTTAGTAAGGACTTAATAAAATTGGTTTTTCCAAACTGTTTTTAAAAGGCACAAGTGTTCTTTCCTGTAGCTCTGTTGCTGGCCATGGTCCATGCATTTTTTTTAATCAGAGCGAAATGTCTCCGGTCTAACAGCATGAAATCATCCTGCAGTCTTTTGAAGTATAGTATTTGTTGCCCAAAAGCAAAGCTTGCTTGTGCGTACACTATTATACGCACGCTCGCTCTCCGGGCGTACGTTTGAAGGTGGCAGGGTGCATGCAGTTTGTATCTGCAATCTTTTCCTATGAGCAAGAAGGAGCGCTGTCAACTGAACCAAAAAGGCGCTCTTGTGAAGGGTCGCGCGAAACATTTTGAGAATTTGCTAGTGCCCCCGTTAAACCACTAGCCCTTAAACGGTCGGTATACTTTCGAAGCAATTCAGAGTTTCCCCCATTGACCCACCGATGCCGACAAGAGCTTTTGCGAGGGCATTCTCTCTGCTCCTTCCCTCTTGCTGAATGCCACGTGGAAAGTTAACAGAGGGAACATTGCAGATAAATTGTTCCCTTTGATGCTGCAGTTCACAAAACGCACGTGAACTCGGCCGAAAGTAACAGTGTAACGCCCAGACACAGTTCCACATCGAAGAAAGTTAGAACAACTTCACCATTAGTTCTCGTCGGGGAGAGCGCACTTGTACAAACAGTTAAGATTTATTCATCATAGTAATTAATAATGAATCAATTAGTAATTGGCTTCCTGAGCTATCGGCAATTAATTCATAAATCACTACAGAGTATCAAAACGCGACTTTAGGGCATGCGTGAAATTTTCTGTGCTAAAATCAGAATCTTGGGCATTAAACATCAGAGCAACAAATATGTTACATTGGGCATTACAAGGATAATACGCGCGGCCACGTCTTCATGACGCAGTGTGCCCGTTACTCCAGGGTTCTGGGGTGATTTTAGTGATTGAACAGTTATGTCACGTGCTATCATAGTATCTTGCAAATCAGTGAAAACCACCTTAGCACCTTTATCATTTGAAACTGCAATATACCAGTGGCCTGTCTGCAGTTTTTGACCTGCGCGACAGAAGCTCCTTTGGGTAGGCTTGTATCCAATAAGTTGTACAGAGGGTCCCAGTACGGTCTTGTGACGTTGGGACCCTCGTCTGCATATCCTTCTTGTTGTAATCATGCTTTGAAAAAAGAATGTTTCTTTGTTGTTAACAACATTTGTTCTAACCCAGGTTCCACGTAATAGCTAAGCCATTTCCTCTCATATTGCACCCGGCTAGGCCTAAGTCCCCGAGCTGCTTAAAAAAGCATTGAAGCTTAGTGAACCCAACGCAGCTGGCACATTGCTTCAGGGTATCTTAATACGAGTGAAAGCAAAAGTTGCGGCCCTCTGTACGCTAAGGAGTTTTATACGGCAACGCTCAAGGTGCCAAACTCTCCTACACCCGTGCGTACAACAATAATACGCGCCAACGGTCCCTTAGGTATCCATGTTCATCAGTAATGAGTTATCGTGTTCGTGTCTTTTGCACCTTCGCTCTTTAGCTCAAGCGCTTCTACTTTACCGAATTTCGCCATTCTCACCGCCATGGTCACTTATCTATTGCTGCTCACGAGTCCACTTCGGAAACCGCTCTCCCCTCTGTTAGTCAGCGAGATAGCAGGAACAGCCCCAGCCAACAATGACCCTCTCAAAATAATTTCGTGATGGTGCCTTCGTGTAAAACCCCCTGGGAGACATCGAGAGATGAAACCGTACGTGCATCCCACGGGACTCGGGATCGCGCGCAGATTCCGCTACTTTCTTTTTCATCTATATATTTTTTTTATTTTAAGAGAGCACAGAGACCCCGTACCTTTGACTCGGACTCGCGTCTCGCGGGAGGCGCTGTGCCGGGCATTTCGCCTCGTACATCCATCTCTGCTCTCGCCTGTCTCGACAGCTGACCTGTGACCACTTCTGGGACGCGGCCTATTAGGCGTCTCCAACGACCTCTGTTGTGGCTGGGACGCGACGGATGCGTGAGACCACTTCGATATTGTTTCCTTGCGAAATCGCATCGTCAAGAGCCCGGAGGTCTTGGCCGTGAGTTTCTCAGGGCATGTTCTTTTGAGCGCTTCATGCTAGCGCTTTTGAAAGTCGGAAAAAGTGGTGGTAAGCGGACGCTCCCTTCTTGAAGGCTGCGCAATCAGAGAGAGAAGCAGAGCAGGGACCTTTAGATTTTGCGCAACCATAAATGGCTTTGGACTTTTGCTCACCCAAGGCGCCACGCCCTGCTTTGGTTCTGTTGTGCCCCTTCGGCTTTCTCTTGTGTACCTTATTGCATTATTTTGTATATGCGGCACCTTGCGTCCCCAAACTACGAGTCCGCGAAACATAAAACTCTTTAGGGAAAAGAAAATTTTGGACACCGTAAAGGCGAATAACAGTTGTGTGGAGAAATAAAAGAGAGGCAGCCGGCTTGAGCGATCCCTTCGAAACTGCGATAGCAGTATGCAGTTCAAGCAGCAGACGATGCCATCTTCTTAAGGACAACCACTTGCGATGCACCACAACGTCGTTTCTCGTCGCTGCAATAGTGCCTGATGTGCCCTCCTAAATAGACGCACTGAGGCCACCACATTAAAAGCCTGCGTGGAGCCCAAAATTCAGCGCAAATTACATAGCGCAAATGTGCAATAAGTGCTGCTCAGAACATGTCGACAACGACATCTTTTCGTCCATGAAATCGCTTCCGGCCGCATGCAACCAGAAAAAAAAAAAAGAAAACACAGCCTTCGAGATTGCATAGCCGTCACTGGGGCTTGGATTTTCAGTGTTGCTATAAGCTGCATATTACCACCAGAAGCATGATTTCAACTTCCCGCTGCTTCAGAAAAATTTAACATATAGCGAGACAGAGAGACATAGAGAAGAATGAAATTGGAAAGGCAAGAAGGGTAATCAGAACAAAAAAAAAAGTGCGGTTTTCTACCCTACGCTGGGGTGTAGACTGCTGTACCTACGATGCCACCCTACGCTGATGAAAATGATGTTTCATTCACCGTATGGTGAGGTTGGCTTCACTTTTTGTGACAATCGGTGCTGTATAGTGGTGTACGCCGGTGCGAGTTTTATGTCTTAAACAGCTTCAAGGTGTTGGATTTCAGGTCCAATCTTGAAACCAGCAAGTAAGGGTGTGGCCGTATATCTTGCCTTAAATGGAAACATTGTCGTCCACCCGAATGTGACATGAAGCTGCAAAGGAACACCCATACGGGTTTCTTAGAAAGAACGCTTCGCAGTTGAGGAGATCGATCGTCTTGGACTAAGATTCGAACCCGGGACCAACGACTTTCCGGTGTGGTCGCTCTACCGTCTGAGCTAACCAGGAGGCTAGTTGCAGCACGAGAGCGAATTAATCGACAACTCGAAACACAGGGAGACTGAATATGACAAATCAGTTATCCGGAATCCCGCAAGGGGGAGGAAGTATCATGAAATGGAAGAATTGTTGTCCACCCGAACGCGACGTCGCCACCTCTTGCCTGATGACGAAGTCACGATGACGATAAAGATAGTGTAACAGAAGCGACCTACGGATGCATCAAATGTAATGCTCGAGCTTTTACCAGCTATCGCAGTAAAAGCGCGCAAAGAAAAAACGAATGACAAATATTCTTAATTGAAAGCTCGCGGGAGATGCTACTGATGAATATATTCTGCTGCCTGAAGTCGTGACCGATAACCAATATGAAAACTTCACACCTGCCCAAGAACAAACTACCTTATCCTTATATCTCGAGAACTTCTGCATGTACTCAAAACGTCATAACATGTGTGAATTTAGTGTATTCGCATTCATCTTCTAATCTCTGGTCTCTCTATCTCTCTTCTCTATCTTGAAAAAAAAAATTATGGAGTTTTACGTGCCAAAACCAGGATTTGATCATGAGGCACGCCGTAGTGTGGGACTCCGGAAATTTGGACCACCTGAGGTACTTTAACATGCAACTAAATCTAACTACACGGGTGTTTTCGCATTTAGCCCCCATCTAAATGCCGCTGCCGTGGTCGGGATCAAACCTCGTGATCCTTTGAAAGAAGGCGGGGGTGGGGGGGGGGGAGGCGACTCGCATGCCTAGAAAACTGTTGCTTTTTGGCCTTGGCACACTTCAAAAATAATCCGCGCTCTTACTACGCTTATGTGCTTCTTCTACTGAGCCACTGAGCAATGACGTCGTCACTGCATTCAAATTGAAAAACGTAAAAAGTCAGATGCGGTACTTACGCGGCTGAACACCTCACGTTTCGCGTGGGCATTAACACGACGACGTTAATCGTGTTCTGCCTTTCACATTCAACGCTAAATTGGCGCCTTTATTTTCTTGCTTCTTTCGCTGTTTTCAACAAGTCACGTTTCGACCTTGTGTCTGCCCTTTAACCGCTTCTTGTACTTGAACTGTTCAACCAATTTTACTCTAAGCCTGAACGCAGAAATAATTGAGCGCACGGGAATAAATTTCTATTCGATATGTATTTCTTAATCTCTCTCTCTTTTTGCGCACGTTGAGTCAAGAAAAAGGCACAAAAATAAAAGGTACAGCGAGAATCTCTACCACGGTCCATTTCGTGTGGATACGCTACACCGACAACAACGTGTAATGAAGGGGCGAGAAGGCAGAGCCGAGAGGAGGCCCGCTTAAAAGCAGGCGCCTGCCCACAAATGACATAGAGGGCTGAGAGAGGGTCACACAAAAGAAGGAGGAACAAAATGCTTCGTTTCGGACGGCCAATTTTTTATCAATATCACTGAAGAGCTAGGTGTGCTCACCGGAAAAGTTGACTCGTTGTTCTGACACCTCTTCATATTTAATATTCACGAGTGGTCACGTACGCAGTTGACACGTTACGACACGCGAATCAATGGAGCGACTGTGACGTGCATTTCACTTCAGCCGCTGTGGGAAAAGAGCGCCTTTCATAAAACGTTAGTCTGGGACTGCGCACCTAGCATACATAAGCACAAGAAATTTTTATTTTCGTTTTATGTGTGTGACAGTAGGTGGCTTATGGTGGTGTACACTGGTGTGCATTTTATGTTGTAGACAGCTTCAAGGTCTGGGTTGCCAGGCCTCCTTTCAAAACCAGCAGGTGTAAGTGTGCATATATATTGGTCTCTCAATATGCATGTCTTCTGACAGTATTGAATGTCGCGTATACTTCCCGAAGCTCGCTTCCTCGTTCGTTCGTTCGTTCGCTCGTTCGTTCGTTCGTTCGTTCGTTCGTTCGTTCGTTCGTTCGTTCGCTCGCTCGTTCGTTCGTTCGCTCGTTCGTTCGTTCGTTCGTTTGTTCGCTCGTTCGTTCGCTCGTTCGTTCGTTCGTTCGTTCGTTCGTTCGTTCGTTCGTTCGTTCGTTCGTTCGTTCGTTCGTTCGTTCGTTCGTTCGTTCGTTCGTTCGTTCGTTCGTTCGTTCGTTCGTTCGTTCGTTCGTTCGTTCGTTCGTTCGTTCGTTCGTTCGTTCGTTCGTTCGTTCGTTCGTTCGTTCGTTCGTTCGTTCGTTCGTTCGTTCGTTCGTTCGTTCGTTCGTTCGTTCGTTCGTTCGTTCGTTCGTTCGTTCGTTCGTTCGTTCGTTCGTTCGTTCGTTCGTTCGTTCGTTCGTTCGTTCGTTCGTTCGTTCGTTCGTTCGTTCGTTCGTTCGTTCGTTCGTTCGTTCGTTCGTTCGTTCGTTCGTTCGTTCGTTCGTTCGTTCGTTCGTTCGTTCGTTCGTTCGTTCGTTCGTTCGTTCGTTCGTTCGTTCGTTCGTTCGTTCGTTCGTTCGTTCGTTCGTTCGTTCGTTCGTTCGTTCGTTCGTTCGTTCGTTCGTTCGTTCGTTCGTTCGTTCGTTCGTTCGTTCGTTCGTTCGTTCGTTCGTTCGTTCGTTCGTTCGTTCGTTCGTTCGTTCGTTCGTTCGTTCGTTCGTTCGTTCGTTCGTTCGTTCGTTCGTTCGTTCGTTCGTTCGTTCGTTCGTTCGTTCGTTCGTTCGTTCGTTCGTTCGTTCGTTCGTTCGTTCGTTCGTTCGTTCGTTCGTTCGTTCGTTCGTTCGTTCGTTCGTTCGTTCGTTCGTTCGTTCGTTCGTTCGTTCGTTCGTTCGTTCGTTCGTTCGTTCGTTCGTTCGTTCGTTCGTTCGTTCGTTCGTTCGTTCGTTCGTTCGTTCGTTCGTTCGTTCGTTCGTTCGTTCGTTCGTTCGTTCGTTCGTTCGTTCGTTCGTTCGTTCGTTCGTTCGTTCGTTCGTTCGTTCGTTCGTTCGTTCGTTCGTTCGTTCGTTCGTTCGTTCGTTCGTTCGTTCGTTCGTTCGTTCGTTCGTTCGTTCGTTCGTTCGTTCGTTCGTTCGTTCGTTCGTTCGTTCGTTCGAACAATCACAAATAGAAAGAGATATGGACGTTGACAGTTACTCCTCGGAGAGAGCTGATCACATAATGTCGTGAAGGAGAAGGAGGAGAAATAGACGGAAAGACAGGGAGGTTAGCCAGTTATAAGACCGGCTGGCTACCTTGTGCTGGGGAAAAGAAGAGGGATAAAAGATAATAGAAAAGATATGTTATAAACAAAGAAAAGCAAATAAGGAAGGAAAAGCAAAAATAAAAGAGAAAAAGGAAACGAGAATACGGCACTGCTTAAAGTCTGTCTCTAAGGCCGGTCCTCCAAGCAGAAGCGCAACAACGCTTTCAAAGCCTTCTGTGCTTATGACGGTCTCGGCCAGTATCCCAAGACCTTCCCCTCCGTCGTGAAACTTTGCGCTAAACAAACGGGAACAGAGAAGGAAGTGACAAGGACGATCGCTTCATCATGCGTCATGCCTGCGTGCTTTTGAACATGAAAACCGTTATGGCTTCGATACATTGGAATGCGCTCGCGATATAAGTAAGAAATTTATGCCTTCGAAGCACGTAGCTTTTCGGGTGCATTAAACACTACATAGATTTTACTACACTGTTGTCCCCAGTATGTTTCAACATGCAGCCACTCCATATGCTGCCGCGTATCCAACCTTCATTTTTCCACTAGCGACACGCCTTGCTATCACGTCTGCGTGTCGACTGAAGAAGAGAAAGTCTTTAGAACACGTGAAAAAAAAAAAAACACTGCCGCGCGCTGCACGATCACTGTGATAGCGTGACAAATAGTTCGGGCGGGGCTAGTTTTGGCCCTAATTAAAAAAATGCCAGCAGAAAGCTTAAGGTTCTCTTCACTTTCTGTATTTACACCTTGGGAACCAATTTTTTAGTCTGAATCCTGCATCACACACTTCACGGAAAGGCTCCCCAAGAAGCAAAGTGAACTCTGACGAGACAGGATATAAAATTAGAGAAGCCTCTCGTTGTTCATTTCTTGGACGTTTTGAACGGGCTCTTGCTTCTGGTTTTGACATTGCTAAAGCGCTATGGAGACTAACGGAACGACATCGGCGTTTTTCAATGCTTTTGAATGATCATATTCGACGCTGCAGGCTTTATAAAATGATTTTCTCTTCCATGGCAGCTGCGAAAACGCGTTCTAAACGTCTTACAGTTGATCGCTGTGTGATTTTGTTGGAAAACATGCGCCCTGCAACTGCACGCCGAACCCACTATGCTACGGAGATCATCAATTGATGATACCCACGGCGATACCCACCGAGATACGATAATAAGGTCTACGGTGTCTGTCGTGAGAAGTTTGACGACCAAACACCATGGATCTTAAAATCAGTGTCTTTTAAATGATTTATTATTTTCATTTAACAGCTTATCTAACGTAACCTGGGTCACTCTATATATCCAGTGGCCCATATCAAATGGCTCGTAGTGGCTGCGCAGCGTGCCTGAAGCCGAAGCCGCGCTGAACGATGAGCCGTAGACGGAAGTAAGTCCCCCGTTATCACTGCACCTAGAAAGTGGAGTGTTTGACGTCACTCAATTACTGACAACAGCGGTTTTGAGCCACCGGATCCTTGGTAAAGAGGAGGAGTACGAGAAGGAGGAGGATGTTGTTGGGTGTATAAGGATCCTTACGGAACTTGTCAGCAATAGTTCCGCCACGGTGTCGCAATTAAGCAGTGTTTAAGAAACCTGAAATCTGTATGTATGTCACTCACTGCGTCATCACTGAAAGCGTAGCACGAGGTGGGCACATAAGACGACTGGCACAGTAATGCGTAGTTCGTGACACTGCGTAGTTTGTGAGCGATCCAGCGCACGATGACGCATCGCAAGCACCCCCCACACCCACCCCCCTTCCTCTTTTCTCCCTGCTCGGCCCAAGGCCCTGAATTTAGTATGAGAAATGTTGTCAATTGCCATCTAAGTTTTTTTCACTTACGAACTCGAGCGGTGTGTGTCCTCGCGGAGATAACGTGCCATCCACGCTAGAGTACTGGATGCCTCGACGCTGAAGTAACTGGTGGGAGTGATTTATTCTAATGACAATTGAAATGTTCGCACCTGCTGTGTTGCCGGATTTTCCAAAAACAATAGATTGTTCAATGAGCAAAGGATGACCGACGCATTTGGAGACTGCCACAACTCCTATGTGATCTTCGTGGTTAAACGATAATCTGAACAAATCAGGGGGTCTGGTACTTCCTTAAAATATTATTGTCAGTCTCGCTAACGCGTCGGGCGGCAGGAACAACTCCCGAGTTTCTGTATACAGCAGTTACAACTGGTTAGTAGCGCCTGTGACGTGTGTCTGTGTGTCTGTGCGTCTTCTTTGGTGACTGGGCCTTCGCGCTACAACATGTTATATATACAAAGTCAGTTTTAAAGTTGCCGCGTATGTGGCCCGTGAAAGCCAGATAAATTCCACTCGTTTAAAGAGATCTTGCGAGATGTCGAAGAAACAGCCACCTGGTTTTCCCCAGTTGAGCAGTTCAACCAATTAGCTTAATTCCCCGAATCCAACCAAACATTCTAATCCGGTTTAACGGCAACCAATCTTCCTTTCGGACTGGCATTAACAACACCGGCAATTCCACTCGTTTCCCTCCTCTCCTGCATCCGGACCCCGAGTTTGTATTGCTTACTGCTCTCAGTGAACGCTACTCACCGACCGTACGAACGGCTTACTGCCTTGCAAGCGTGCAGTTCACATCCCGCTCTCGCAAGCCTTCCAGAGGAGAATAAAGCGGCGAGCTTAACCGCCCACTCGGGACACAGCGAAACTTTCGCGATCATCGTCGAGAGTTTCCGAACGCAACAGCGACCGTCTCCTCCCGCCGCCTGCGGGCATGAAAATCTCCGTCGTGGCTCTGAAGAGTGCAGCGGCACACGGAGGCACGCGGCGTGGTTCGGAACCCATCGAGGTGGGATCAAGCTCGGGGCTCATTACAATGCCTCGACAGCGGGGAAAACCCCCCACCCCGGCAACAGCGTGTCTCCCTGTCTGAAAGCCGAGAAAGAAAGCAGCGAGACACTGTGGCTAGCATGCCTTCCCTCCCATCTGGCCCTGTAACTGACGAGAGCGAAGCCGAAGTAGTAGTGTACGCATCACGACCAACCACCTCGGGAGAGAAAGCTTGAACGCTCGCGGAGCCCGCAAACGGCGTAAAAAGTTTTCCCGTCTGTATCGCGAGGGACGCGCAAAACGAACGGTACTATACTATGCTACTAGACTCTAGAAGCGATGAAGGAAAGGAGGGGGGGTCACCAAGAGGAAAGCACGGGATATCTATGGTGTTATGGTTCAGCCGGGGATCTGCGTATAAGAGAGCATCGCATCGGCGCATCGCGCGCGCGCGAGGAGAGCTTGTTTTGCAGCTTGCGTCCCTTCACTTCAGCCCGCTCCCCCCTCCTCGTTCGCTATCTGATCAGCGCAGGGCAAGAGGAGCGCTGTCGGAGGCGCGTTGGGCAGGCTTGTGGTGGCTTCGACCGACCGAACGACCGCCCGCTGATGACCGCGGCTGCTGCCGCTGCCGCAACCGACGAGATCCCGCTCGCGCTCGCGGGCGTTGTTTAATTGCAGTTTAAACAGCGCGCAAGCTGGCTCGTCCTAGTCGTCCCGCTGGAGAACCAAAAAATCCTCACCCGTAACATTACCCTCCCCCACTTTCCTCGGAATGGACCTTCAGCTTCGATGCCCGGAGGGCGCGTATAATAAATGCAAGATGCACGCGCGTATCCGCTGGAGCCTGCTGCCTGAAATCCTTCCGCGTTCTTTATACTTGCCTTCTTTTGGGAAGCCGTTCTTTATTTAGCTGATATAAATCAATCACGGCTAGTAAAAGAACAAGAGTGAAAAAAAAAAAGAAACGTCGTTACAAGCTTTCGCTTTAGAGCCTCCAGGCCTCTCGTTCTGATGTTAGCCGCACCAAATTGGTTTTGTTCAGCAACGATATACAACCTCTGAAGAACGTTAAGCCGCATTCCGGTGATTCAGTTTCCAAGTTTCGATACTGAAGAAGAACGCTTTCTACAGACCGAGACAATTAAATTAATTCTTTATTTCTCTCTTTATCTATCTCACAACTGAAGATTGACCTAATGCGCAAAGCTTTCATTACGTAAAAGGAGAAAGCCCACGTTTGAGATCACGCCCGAGCAATAAAACTCTTCTGCCATTTCCCGCCAATCGAAAGTTTTCTCAGGTTGCAGAATCCTTGAACACTGGGCTTAGCCTAACGCCCCGAAAGCTATATAGCTGAAGCTGAACGCAGGTGCGGGCGCCACTCCCGGTAGCCGAGTGTAGCAGGTCAAGTGATCTGCTGCATTTCTGAGGCGCTTGCGAAGAGCGGTTGCGTGACGTCATTCCCCGAAGCTCCCAGTTTCTTTCACTGATCATTGGGACAAGCACACGCACTCCCCCTGCTGGCACCCCTCATCAAAACTTTATCAGGGAGAGCTGTGTGGTAGTTGATGATGTGTGGTGTTCAATGGCGCAAGAATCAGCGATGGCCAAAGAGCGACATGACATATGGTAATGAATGATAATGAATTGTCTGTCTATAATGTACGAAATGTTTAAATGAGTTGCAAATGGTAGATGTAACGTGGCTGTATAAAGGCCTAAATACAAGTTGCTCTAAAGTGTGTAAAATATAAGAGTAATAAAATAATGACAGCGACTTATGACATGAGCTATGAGCAGAAAAGTTCCGTTACGAAGAGACGACATAATAACACGTATGCAATAGCACTGTTGCCTCAAGAGGGTCCTTGAAGTCAAGGGCTGAGAGGCGCGTGTTGTGAAAACTTCTAGCACTGCAGTTGCAGCCTTCAAGGCGAGGATGCGCTACAGATAATCCGGACAGATTATTTATACGGTGTTTACATATGCTAAAAGCTTTAGGACCGTTTTGAAATCAAAAAGCGACTCGTGGCTTAGAAAGAATGCTGTTTGAAGAGGGATGAGCTCACGATGTGCGGGGTAAAAGTAGTTTTTTACGCTGGGCTTCTATTTCAAGGAACTGGACAAGAAGATGGAGGACTGTAAGAGTGGCTCCACACCTATCACAGGTCGGAGCATGCCATCAGTAAGGAGGTAAGAGTGTGTTCCGTAGGTATGTCCCATCTTTAACCTGCAAAGAAGCACTTCCTTGTGTCTTGCTGTTTTCTCGCATATCCATTTCCATATTCCTGGTTTGATCATATGGATCTTATTTGACACTTCAGTAACCCACTGCTTTAGACAAGATTTCCGCCACTCATAGCGCAAGAAAGGCCTTAAGTCTGTGGAAGGGATAGCTATGTTTGTGTTCGTATACTCAAAAACTACTGACTTGGCACTTTCGTCTGCAGCCACGTTGCCTTTTATGCCTCTATGGCCAGATATCCAGCATACTATGATGACTTGGTTGCTCAAGTACGCTGAGCACCAAAATCTGTACGCTTCGTCATAAAGTGAATGCTTGTGTTTTTGTAGACTCATTTGAACTCTAACGACGCTCAATGAGTCTATGAACACAACTGCTTTCGTAACATTCATTTGCGTTATCTGTTTAACTGCCGAGAGGATTTCTTATGCTTCCGCTGTAAAAGTGCACGTATGCGAATTTAGTGCACCAGGCATTGAAAAATACGATCCCAGAGCTGCGTAAGCAGCAACAGTGAGACATTTGAAAGCGTCCATGTAAAATTATGCACATGAGTACTTCGCCTAAAGTTAAGGAAGTGCGAACGTATATGAGTCTCAGGTGTGCGTTTGGATATCTCTATAAAAGAGACATCACTCTCGATAGTCTGCCACTCCCAAGGCGGTGAAAGCCGATTAGGAGCCATTAGGATATTTTCTTGACGTAGTACGCCTGTTTCTTCAGCCGACGCTTCTAAGCGCAGGGACAAAGGAGTCCTCACAGACGTGCGGTTTGGATAAAGCCTCGCAGTGGACACGTCGCGGATAATGGAATGGCATGGGTGTTCTACATTTGCTTTTACCTTCAGGGAGTAAGATAAACTTGAGTGCGCTCTTTGGAGATGCGGGGTCCATTCATCCGACTCAACATACAGGCTTTCTACAGGGATTGTCCTGACGGCGCCTGTAGCAAGATGGTGAACGGGGTCTAACATCTTTAAAGCACTGGGTGTTGCAGAGTTATAAACAATGGCTGTATAGTCAAGGCGTGACCGTATTAGACTTTCGTACGAGCTTATGAGGCATCCCCTGTCACTTCCCCAGGATGCACTTGACAAGGGCTTCAGCAGATTCATAGTCTTGAGGCATTTTACTTTAGGATACTTCAGGTGGGAGATAAAAGTTAGTTTATTGCCTAAGATCATCAATAACAACCTATGTTCGGAGCTCATGGATAGTCGCTCTCTGTGGAGATCTATCACGGGATCTGGTACTGAACCTCTCTTGCTCGAAAAGAGTACACACGTACTTTTTTGAGTGTTTAGTATAAAACCGTTCTCGTATGTCCACGTTGACAATTTATTTAAGCCAAGCTGCACTTGTCGCTCGGAGATACTAAGATTACATGATTTGCAATCTATTTGAATGTCATCCACATATACGGAATAAAACGTTGTACGTGGTATGACTGCATGGAGGGAGTTCATTTTGACAATAACTAGAGTACAGCTCAGCACACCACCTCGGGGTACACCAGCCTCCTGCGTAAATGGACGAGACAAGGCGTTATCAACTCTAACATCGAACGAGCGATAAGAAAGGTAACTCTGAATCACGTTCAGTAAATCACCTCGAACTCCCATTCCAGCCAGATCACGGAGAATTCCAAAACGCCAAGTTTTGTCGTATGCCTTCTCAATATCTAAAACTACTGATACGAAAAATTGTTTACGCAGAAAAGGCATCACCGATATTAGCATCGATGCAGCCAAGGTGAGCTGTTGCGGATTTACCTTCTCTGAAACCGTACTGTAAGTGATCTATTGTATTGTTCGTTTCAAGAAAATGGAGCAGCCGCCAGTTAATCATTTTCTCAGAAAGTCTGCCTAGACATCTTGTTAGAGCTGTAGGCGGGTAACTACTTGCCGAAGAAGGGCCCTTGCCCTCTTTGAGAATTAAGCAATTATGACCGCTTCCTACCAAGCGGACGGAACGTAGCCGGCAGAGAACATGATGTTAAAGAGTGACAGTAGTGTTTTGTGCGTTTCAAGGTGTAAGTGTTTAATCATTTCATGCAGTATTCTGTCACTTCATGGAGCGGACTTGTTACAGCAATTTAGTCAAGCCTGAAACTCCGCCATGTTAAAGGGATGAGTGCATAATTCATTGGGCGGGCATTTTCCAACATAGAGGCAGTCGCTCTGTTTGTCGCTGGTGTCTTAGAAATGCACCCGTGTAATAGGATGCACTGAAAATATGCTCGAAGTGGGCACCTAGAGAATCAGCCTTGTCCTCAAGGGTGTCTCCCTCTGTGTGCACTAATGGTAGATGACTTTGCAGGCGCTTTATTTTGTTCATCCTGCTCCAGACTTTTCGTTCGTCTGTGTAAGAATTGATGCTACTGATGTATTTTTGTCAACTTTCCCGTTAACATGGCACGTGTTCTTCTACTTTGTGACTTAATCGCCTTGAAGGTAATTAGGTTCTCAGCGGTTAGGGAGTTACGAATGAGGTTCCAAGCCTTGTCTTACTTTTTCCGGGCTTTCTTACACTCCTTATTCCACAATGGAATATTTCGTTTCAAGGCGACCCGTTTGTTTGGAGAATGCAAACAGATGCAACATCAACAATAAACGCTGTTAGGTGTGCTACTGTATTGTCAATAATAAGTGCATGGACATCATCCCAGGGCAAATGCGTTAGTCCGCGAAACCCCATCCAGTTGGCTGAATCGGCTTTCCATCGAGGAACGTGTGTAGGGCACTCAGCCCGACTTGTAAGGTTCAAAACGATGGGGAAATGGTCGCTTCTATAAGGGTTATTAATCACGTCCCACTCTAGATACGGCACAATTGTACTGAACGATAAGCTTAATTCTACGGAAGAAAATGCTTTCTGTGTGGGGCGGTACTATGTTTGTTTTCTCTCGTTAAGCAAGCAGGCACTTGAGGAGAATAAAAAGTTTTCTATTAGCCGTCCTGTCACATCAAATCTAGAGTCACCCCACTACTATGCGCGTTTAGATCTCCGACGACTATGGAAGGGTGATGAAGCTCACAAATAAAGCTTTAAAATGCTGCTCTAGAGAGTTGACAACTCCGGGGAATGTATACAGACGTCATGGTGACCAGTTTGTTTTCTCAGCACAGCAGTCCGAGGCTACTTATTTATATATATATATATATATATATATATATATATATATATATATATATATATATATATATATATATATATATATATATATATATATATAGGCGCTCCTTTGGATACTTGAAGATAAATTTGTAGTTACCGAGATCGAATCAGCACAAGATCCTTCTATTCGTTTCATCCTAGCTAACTATCCTAGCCACATTAATGAAGGGTACCTTTCACATCCCGCTATTATCTATTCTCAGATAGAATCACATATTTCTCTTTTTCATAAAAGCTAATACGACAACGCATCTCTTCGCTCCCTTAGGATTACCGCTGTGCTTTGTTATCCAGCTCGTCGTGATCATGTACATAGAGTTAACGTACCCCGTGATTACACAATCGCATGCTCCCAATCATTCTTTCCTAGGACTTCGATCGACTTGAATAATCTACCTGGATCAGTAGTAAGCATCAGTGACTCCCCTCGTTTTAAGAACGCACTAATCAGCATGAAATAACTTATGGAACCAAACGGTATAATTACGTACTTATTCGGGGACATTGCCAGTTTGGTACAGTGTATTCTTTGTGCACTTATGTACTTGTTACTATGTAATTGTTTCTTTTTTTCAGTGGTTATGTAAATATTACTGCTTTTTTCAATATATTCTTTTGTTACCTGCACTGCGGATTCCTAGAACTAATTCTGTATTTTTTACTCTTGCATTATATTCTCGCCCTCTCCTCTGCAATGTACAACCGACCGACCAACCGACCGACCGACCAGCCAGCCAGCCAGCCAGCCAACATCGTTGTTATCGCTTAAGAATTGAAAACCGTCGCAGCAGAGGGCTCCCGAAAAAAGAAATGCACACCGACGAACTGAGGGTAATGTGCGGAATGTGCGGGTGACAGACAGACAGACAGACAGACAGACAGACAGACAGACAGACAGACAGACAGACAGACAGACAGACAGACAGACAGACAGACAGACAGACAGACAGACAGACAGACAGACAGACAGACAGACAGACAGACAGACAGACAGACAGACAGACAGACAGACAGACAGACAGACAGACAGACAGACAGACAGACAGACAGACAGACAGACAGACAGACAGACAGACAGACAGACAGACAGACAGACAGACAGACAGACAGACAGACAGACAGACAGACAGACAGACAGACAGACAGACAGACAGACAGACAGACAGACAGACAGACAGACAGACAGACAGACAGACAGACAGACAGACAGACAGACAGACAGACAGACAGACAGACAGACAGACAGACAGACAGACAGACAGACAGACAGACAGACAGACAGACAGACAGACAGACAGACAGACAGACAGACAGACAGACAGACAGACAGACAGACAGACAGACAGACAGACAGACAGACAGACAGACAGACAGACAGACAGACAGACAGACAGACAGACAGACAGACAGACAGACAGACAGACAGACAGACAGACAGACAGACAGACAGACAGACAGACAGACAGACAGACAGACAGACAGACAGACAGACAGACAGACAGACAGACAGACAGACAGACAGACAGACAGACAGACAGACAGACAGACAGACAGACAGACAGACAGACAGACAGACAGACAGACAGACAGACAGACAGACAGACAGACAGACAGACAGACAGACAGACAGACAGACAGACAGACAGACAGACAGACAGACAGACAGACAGACAGACAGACAGACAGACAGACAGACAGACAGACAGACAGACAGACAGACAGACAGACAGACAGACAGACAGACAGACAGACAGACAGACAGACAGACAGACAGACAGACAGACAGACAGACAGACAGACAGACAGACAGACAGACAGACAGACAGACAGACAGACAGACAGACAGACAGACAGACAGACAGACAGACAGACAGACAGACAGACAGACAGACAGACAGACAGACAGACAGACAGACAGACAGACAGACAGACAGACAGACAGACAGACAGACAGACAGACAGACAGACAGACAGACAGACAGACAGACAGACAGACAGACAGACAGACAGACAGACAGACAGACAGACAGACAGACAGACAGACAGACAGACAGACAGACAGACAGACAGACAGACAGACAGACAGACAGACAGACAGACAGACAGACAGACAGACAGACAGACAGACAGACAGACAGACAGACAGACAGACAGACAGACAGACAGACAGACAGACAGACAGACAGACAGACAGACAGACAGACAGACAGACAGACAGACAGACAGACAGACAGACAGACAGACAGACAGACAGACAGACAGACAGACAGACAGACAGACAGACAGACAGACAGACAGACAGACAGACAGACAGACAGACAGACAGACAGACAGACAGACAGACAGACAGACAGACAGACAGACAGACAGACAGATAGATAGATAGATAGATAGATAGATAGATAGATAGATAGCACGCAGGCAGCCAGGTAGGGAAGCAGGCAGGCTTATTTTTCTAGTAGAACAACGGTGTGAATTGGGATGAGGCTTTTCTCAAGAAGTGATCTAAGTTGCATTAGGGATTTATTTTCTTACAAGGCAGCCCGGAAAAGCATGCGGCAAACGAACAAAAGATGCAAAACTAGAAATACACCGGAGAAGAAACGCAGATTGCGGTCGGTAGATGAAGCGCACCAGACACTCTGGGTGTCATTTTACAACGACGACGCGGCGATAGGAGGGAGCCCGGCGCACTCGCTCACGCGGAGCAAGGAAGGAGCCCCATTCATCACACCGGCGAAAAAGGCTTCTGACAAATTAATTCCATTCGGTGAAATTGCGCAGCGACACAGAGTGGGCTGGAACAGAGACGTGTCGTACAACAAAGTGAAGGAACTACGCCGATTAGAGCAATCAGAAAAAGAAAAGAACGAGAAAGAAATGAAAAGACGGAACGTTGAGGAAAGAGGTGTCACGACTGAAGCTGCTGAGCGCCGTTAGCCGCGAAAATAATTGTTCCCCGGCGGTGATTAATGCGCTCGCTGCGTTAGTGCTGCGTAAAATTATAGAGGGGGCGCAGAAGCGCTCGAGCCGAAAGTTTTGCGCTTCATTCTCTCTTATCTCTCGCTCCCGCGTTTCTTTATCTTTTCAGTCTCGCCCGGTGATAGGTAGAGCCGTGATGTAAGGGCTGGTAATACGTGTCAGACGCACGCGCCGCACTTCTTCCGTACCAGTAGCCAAGCGGGGGTCCCGGTATGAAGCGCGACGGCCGGCTCGCTTCAAAATAAACGGCACGCCGAGAATGTGAGATATATGCACGCTTCCTATAGGAGTTTGCGTCTGAGGCAAGACAAGGTTCGGTGCCACCTGCACGGCTGCTGTCGGCGTTATTAGGATTTAATTTCCTTCACGATAGCCGTTCGGTATTGCTGGTCAGCAACTTTTCATGCGAGAGTAAGCAGTTATGAGAACTCGAAGCAATCGCTATTTATAGTATGAGCAATATACCGAGCGTTGACTTTACCTAATGCGACCACGCGGGCTTAAGTCCGGTTCTGTTTAGTCGGGGACATGGTGAGTCTGACTGAGGGAACGCGTTATAGGCGACAGTTCCTCGAATTCGACTGCGTCAACGCGTTTACTGACTAACGAAGTTTGTGAGACGAGCTTTGGAAGCGGCGACCACTACACTGATAACAGACGTCGGGAGAAATGGAGGACTGAAACATGCTTCAGGGTGTGTGTGCCCTGTGATACCAACATATGCAATGGCGTTACCTGCAGTATATATATATATATATATATATATATATATATATATATATATATATATATATATATATATATATATATATATCGCTATCAACTGTTCTGCGTCTACGTCAAGTTAAATCTTCGGTCGTGACGTAAATTTCAAGCGCGTTTCAAATTTCTTCACAAGCATCGAACATTGCGTTTTTTTTTCTATATACGTTACGCCACCGTATGCTGCTGATGCTGCGTGCACTGGGAAGGTTTAGCGAAAAAAAAAACAGCATATCTGCTGTCCCTCGTCCGGAAATTGCTGATTGTGTCAACAGCTGCTCCCAATCAGAAGAAGCCTTCTCCCAAAAGTTGCGCGCCAACGCAAAATGCAGCGGGAACTGAACGCTTCCCGTCGGCAGGCAGTTCGAGTCGGGAAACGAAGAAATCCTTTCGCCATTTTACAGACGAGGCCGGCAGCGACCGAAGCAAGCCGCGCCTGCTAGCTCGCAGGCCTTCGCTTGTCAGGTATGGCGTTGTACCGAGTTATAGAGTGCTTTAAGCGCGTAAAATGCGTCGGGCGTGCTCAAGAACGAAATAGGAAGAAGAAGAAAAGGAAGAAGAAAGGAGAGATATATATAAATCGCACGATTGCGTCACTTTGTATACGGAGGGACGACAGGCGAAATATTTCTCCGCAAGCGGCGCCCAAAATCAATCCTCGTCAGGAAAAGCTGCCTTCAAGTCGAGGCGGGCGTCTTTGAAAGCGGCCTCTGTTCGGTGGACCCCGACGTTATGCTCGAATATACTAGAAAACTTCAATCACAACGCGGGTCCCTAAATGGGGCGGAGCGCAGTAAAAGAAATGCAGCTGCGACAGCGTTCTTCGATAAAGTATATATCATACGCGATCGCTACACTCTGAATCAAAACGAAACACTTTGATACGCTTTCTTTTTGTTGTTGTTTTCTTCTTTGTCTCTCTTATGGACCGTGATGTGGCTTCGAGCGAGGAGAAAATGAGATGAAGGAGGCAAAATAGGACGAGGCGGCCAGACTTGGCAGACGAGATTTACGGGGCCTAAATTGGAAACCGAAGCTCCATCTGCGCCCTCCGAGCGCGCATCTGCGCTGGGCAGAGGCAAGCAAGGACAAAAGCAGCAGTGAATAAATAAAGAAGTAGGATAACGCGACAGGAGAAAAAAGAATAGACATTAGGCTATCGATGTCGTAACCGTCAAAGGGAATCAAAAGCACATGTGAAACAAGAATGTAATGGACTGTGCAAACAAGTACATAGGAGATGGTGTGTAAACGACGCAGTCCACAGTTACGCAGCAGTTACGAAACAAAGTGCAGAGAGAGAGGGGGGCAGGGAGGGGGGACAGAAAATTAAAGGTGCCTTGGCAAGCCTTTTTTGCTCGCCCACACCGCCTCGGACCTGTAACTGCTGTTCTTTGCCAAATCCTGCTGACACAAACGATAGAAGTTGCAAAAACTATTCCTCCGCTTTGCCTGCATTCACCACGAGCACGAGGACTGCAACGGTTTCACAATTTGTACTCGGCACATTTTCTTTTCTTTATTCTTATCGTGAGTGCTTTCGTTTTGACTCCCAGGGGATACGCCTGTCGTGCCGAGCATGTAGGCACAAGGATGGCGCTGTAGGTCCCCTGGGTTGGTTCTCAGAACAGACGAGGCTAAAGCGGCGACTAGAACCGGAATGGCGCGCATGGCCTTATTTGTAGCTGAGCTCCCCCATTGCCTGAGTACATTACAAATTACCATAAGCAGCGAGCAAATCAGTGGCAAGTCCCCGAGGAACGTGCTATAAGCGACGATCTGTGGGAACCAGGCGCGTAAAATCCTGACGCAAGTCTAGGCTAAACAAAAGTGGGCCCGCACTCACAGACAGTTCTTGCGCAAACGCCATTCGTTTAGAATAGACGCCAGCTCATTCTAATAGTGAACTTACATTTAGAAAAGGCTGTTGGCCAGCGACAAGAAGCTGTTCCAAACAAAAAGCTTCGTGAATTGAACCACTACGTGTCTCTTCATATTAATCGGCAACGCTTTCTGACCAAGACATAGGCCAGAGTTTGCAGCGCTTTGTTCGTGGAAGTCATCTTGTGCTTGGTACTTCGGGTATTCTGCGGAACGAAAGGCCGTGATGGCGCTTTGCTTGTTGCTCACGCGTACTTGCCGCTAGTTTTCTGTCGCCATGCGTTTGTCGTCAGCTGCGACGCCATCAAAGCCCACAGTCTCCGCGAGGGCCCCACCGGCAGAGGGTGGCGGGAGTGGCGATTACTTAAGCTTGCTTTAAGCGCGGCGGCTGAAGTAAAAGGTTCTCGTCGCCAGTTAACGCCGTCGTCAACGCGTGAGTGAATGATCGCACGCAACAGTTAACTTATACGAATAATACACTACTACTCCAACTTTGGCTTCTCCCTTACCCGTGGCTTTTTGAATCACCCTCGAGCATCACGTTCTTTACGACATTAAGGGAACATGTTGCAAAGCGTTAATTTCGTCACCTATCATTCTTTAACCAATGAACAATTTATACTTTGCAGAGAAGCCGGCGATAACATGGTTGCCAGCTCCAGCTAAATAAATCAATCGAGGGAGTACGCGAAGACTATACTGGCTAAACTAATTCGATTAGTTAGGCTGGCGACTCGATATCTTCAGTATATACGGCCAGTCACTGCCAGACCACTATCAGCATGGATTTGTCTCGTTTAGCAAATAAACCAACAGCCAGGAATTCAGTTTTAACCAGCAAAGAGCAGCGCTATTCGCCAGCTCACGGAAATTAATTTTTTTTTTTTTGACACTGACCAACGTGGACATCAGCGCGAGCGGCTGTAAAGGCGCTGCTGCGCTACAGCTGAAAGAGACCGGAGGTTATTACAAATACTGATTCGGTGACCCTGGCTGATCCCGACAGTGAACCATGCACGGTCTGCGCGAGATTACGCGGCGTCTTGACAAACTGCGTGGCAGTGCCCGCACGTATAGTCCTAGCCTACCCTATTCATTTGCCCATTCTTTCCTTCGTTTAGCTCATCTTTAGCTTTGTAGCCCGTTTACCCTTCCCCAGTACAGGAGAGCGAACCGGAAATAGATTCTGGTTAACGTATCTCTGTTTCCTTTGCTTTCATCTCTCTGTCTCTCTCCACTGCACATAAACTAGGAAAAGTGAAGAAAAGCCAGCCAATGTGTGCAGTATTCCGGCCGCACTAAAACGGGCGCGCACCTCTGCTTTAAGAGGAAGCTTTAGCTCGGGCCCAACTCCGACGCGACCTATTCAAATACATGTAAAACGCAAAAACGTTTTTCTGAGATAACCCTTGGGCCGATTTTAATGAAATTTGTTGCATTTCAGACAGAAAGCTAAATTTTAGTGACTGTTGCAAGCAGAATTTTGATTTATGTCCTGATTTTTCTTTAAAAATTTTTCAAATATTCGACCGTTTGAAAAAAGATAGAAAAATGAAGTTTACAAATTAATAGCTCTGCATCAAGAACAGATATCGCGGCTCTGTAAACGGCATCCATTACATTATTCAAAGCGGACAAATTTGGTAGGTCATCTTGCATCTTACGTGAATTGCTTACGTTGGTTACAAAAGTTCTGCAAAAGCTGTATTTTTATATTACTATATTTTTTATTGTCATATGTAACATATCAATTTTGTGTGCTTTAGAGGTACTGTTAGATGGAATCCACAGAATTGTATTATCATTTTTCGTTGTTGAGTTGTAAACTTGATAGTTTCGTTTCTCGAAAATTTTCAACTTTTGCCAATATTTAATAAAACATTGACGACCTAACTCAAAAATTCGAAACAAACAGTCACTAGATTTTAAGTTTTTCTTTTAAATGCAACAAACCTCGTGAAATTTGGTGCAGTAGTTGCCCAGAAAAACGAATTCTCAATTTACATGTATTTAGATAGGAGCACCCGAGCTAAAGCTTCCTCTTAACACCAGTTTCTTGCGATACTCAAGCAGTAAATAAAAATGAAAAAAATATGCAGCATGGCAAAACGATTGTGAGCAAAGCATAGCCCACGGCAACATTGTATCTTAGCTAGCAGTCTACGAGTAAGAGACGTCGCAAAATAAAGGAATATGTTGGAAGGGTACTGGTTTGGGCAAGTTGGTTGGAATTCATGATCAATGTTATTAGCGCACCACTTGGAACGAGGACTGGGGACTGTCTGCGCGTCGGCCCCCAGTCTTCTCTCAAAGTGGTGCGCAAATAACATTGATCGTGAAAGGAATATGCGTTCAGAGAAACGTGATCCGCTTAGAAGCCTCGCTGACACTAAGTTCCTTTGAAAATTTTCTGAGGGAACAGGCTCCTCAAGCGTTGCTTCTTTGTGTGCAAGGCGTTGCGCACTTTCGTCACAGAGCATATTTGAGTTCTTCGTTTTAAAATTTTTATTCGCGCACTCGTTCGTAGTGTTATTTCGCTCAATCTAGCGAAAGCGCATTTCATAACAACAGTGTTGTCATATTAGCCATGCTGAGCCAAGCTAGCAGGCAAGGGCTGCGCAAACGACGCTGAAGGTACTAACAAATAAAAATGCAAAAAAAAAGTTTAGTTTTGCCTGATTAGTGAGCTGATTCTGCACATCCTTCGCAGCATTCATAGTGTTTCTGTCGTAACAGCGAAACTGTGCACGGCCACCTTCTTTAATACTTCTCTAATAAGTAGCGTCTGTACTACCCCCTCCCCCTTCTCTTTCTTCTACATGCGGCGGCTTTCTCAGAGCAATGAAATACCATTACAAAAGTCGCGCTTTTAAACCGTAAAGGGGCCGCCGTAAGCACCGGTGACGTTATGTGGCCTCCATAATTTCGACTGACAGACAGACAGACAGACAGACAGACAGACAGACAGATTGATTGATTCATTGGATTGATTGATTGATTGATTGATTGATTGATTGATTGATTGATTGATTGATTGATTGATTGATTGATTGATTGATTGATTGATTGATTGATTGCCATAGAACTGGCGAATGACGCGATCTACATTATCTCCCGCTTCGAAGATCGGAGATTCTCTTCGGGGCCATTCACTGGCCATCCAATTCAAAAGTACCGAATGCTGCTACGTTTTCGAGCAAGATGACGTTAGGCTAACTGTGCACTTTCTCGAGCGACTTTCGTTTCTCGCAGTGCTTCCCGTCTGGACGCGAGTGGAGGAAAACAAGGGCGACGGCAGTGGCGGCGGCGACGAAAGGCCAGCGAACCCCAGCGCCTCTGCAGCCAGAGTGAGAACACCCTGGAAAGCGTCGAGACTGTCGCGCCAACTTCTCGACTCGCGAACGGCTTCCAACATTCGCGCATGCACCGCCCGGCACTCGTTTCCCGCATTTCCACGGGCAATTTGAATGGCGAGAGAGAGAGAGAGAGAGAGAGAGAGAGAGAGAGAGAGAGAGAGAGAGAGAGAGAGAGAGAGAGAGAGAGAGACGCCTCCATGCCTGTTTTGCGCTCTCCCGAGTCCCGTGCCGGCGGCCTCATCCATTCCACGCTGCCTCGGAGCCCTTCGCCTTCCGGGCGCATTCTCGGACGGGTCGGGGGCAATCGGGCCGACACGGGCGAGGCGGCGCCAGAACTTGGGCGTGCGCGTGGCATGTTTAGGGCTCCGGACCCGACGTCGTCGTCTCGCATCTCGAGAGCGGTTTGTGCTCGCGCTCTCAGCGCTCGTATTTTTCGGCCGCGTTTCCGACAGAACCGATCGCCGGCCGTCCACTCCCCTCCGCTAGACGGCAGGAACGACGTGCCTTTTCTTCCCAGTTGCCGAGTCATGATGATTCCATGCAGCGTAGTCGGAAGTTGATGCAAACCTGCCTAAACGCAGTTGGTGCAGTAATAAAACCTGAAAGGTTTTTCGAGTGGCTTCACGGGCTTTCCTGCCCGCTATTGTCATGAAGAATGGGTTTGATAACATTGAATGTACTAAAATGAAACGCACTGGGGAGATAGCTTGATGACGGCCGACAAAGTAAGCACACACATCGCGAGTACTTTTGTTATGCCCAAAAATGACACCACTGTCGGGCCATCACGAAATAGAGATAACATTCATAAGACTTCGTCGTTATAGAACTTGTTTACTTGGTAAATATAGTGAAAGGTAGCTCGAGATACGTTATTTGCTCTGTAGAAAATTATTTGACTACGTGTTTAACCATGACCAATTATGGAAGCCTCACTTTTCTGCTTGGCGCAAAAGGCATCGCTGGGAGCTACAGGTGTCAGCCCACGCCCTTGTAAACCTCATTATCACCATCTTCTGCAGCATCAGAATTTAAGTCAATTGCAAGAGAGACACCTCTCTGGGCTAACTTCATTTACCACTGCGCTTCGTCCACTGAACCAAAATTACACCTGCAAATTTCCTACTCTTATCAGTTAATCTCATCCTCTACATTCCCCTCGACTACGCTCCGCTTCTATTGTTATCCATTCGATTACTCCTCATTTTTTTTTGCCCTTTCCCCATCCGTCACTCTCTAGGCAGAGTAGCCAACCCGACAGCGAGTCTGTTTATCTTCTCTGCCTTCCATTTATTATTTTCTCTCTGTGTCACAGAGCGATGGTTATCTTTTCTACGTAGTACATATCCGACTTAGCTCCCCTTCCCTTAATCTCGACTCAAGTTTCATCTATACCCGAGTTCGAGAGCGTGATCTCTAATCAACACAACTGCATTCCTGTCTCTTGATGTCAGGGTTAATAATTTTCGTTCCATCACTGTTTCAGAGTCGTTCAGCTTACTTTGTGTTTCTCTGCAACTGCACATATCGGTCCCATTGGTCGGTACTTGACTCTGCTGTACGCTCGCGCAAACCCGTGGACCCTCATTTCTTCTCGCGCACTCCCCCTTTGATCACGCTGCACGCAAATTACTGGAATTTCGTGCGTCTCGGATTTGGGATCTGGAGCGTGTTCCTTCGCGATTCCGAGGTAAACGCCACGGAATACGGTTTCCCCGTCTCGCCCCTTATATTACGGCAAGCGTGGGTCAGCGCCGTTCCATAAACCACCCTCGCGGAAGTGAACGTCTTCTCCGCGATAAGGAGTCACGAAGGCAGGCCTTTGCATAAATAAGACACAAGGGGGCGGTAAGAGGAGGCACCGCTGCTTGTTTTCTCGCGTTCCGCTCGCTGGATTCGGCAGAGCGGCCGTTCAACTCTTGCGTCTGATTTGTCAGCCTTTTCTCGTTGCTGCCGAAACATTACGTCTTATCTCGAGGAAACATAGGTTTCGTCGGGTTAATCCTATTATTGTCATCTTTTGCACGCAGCGCCCGTAGAAACTGTCCAAGAACGCTGTCTTCGTAGAAATTATGGGCAAAACGTCGCATTTCTCGTGGATTAAATTACAATTGAAAATAGAAAGGGCTTCGACACCGTTTAGCTGATTTAACATACATGCTCTAAGCATTGCTTGGCTTGGTAACCCCATTGTTGTTGTTGTTGTTGATGATGATGACGACGACGACGACGACGATGATGATGATGATGAGGAGGAGGAGGAGGAGGAGAAGGAGGAGGACGGCGACGACGGCCTTTCTCTTCTCTTTATCCCTCTCACATTAGCAGTGATGAGCACTGCATCGGTTCACAAATAGTATAATCAACGTATCTAAACTTCTGCACAAAATAATAAATGTTTGTACCAAATGAGCAAAGCTTACACCGCAAATTCTCCTTTAGACCATGCTATACTCGCGCAGAACAAACGGCGGTGGGCGGTTTTCGCGTCGCTACTGTCGTTGAGCCCGCCGCACACATCGGAACCAATGTTAACCCATAGGTATAGCTGTTGGTGAGCTGCCATTCCTGTGTAGTGTATTCACACGGCGTTCCCGAACCGGCTGTTCGCTCCTTGCTGCGGGAAGTGACCGCACCGTGAGTGACTTCATCTGAAGCAGCAAGCCTTGCGTATTCAGCTTCGATTAAACTCTCTGCCGCTCTCTTCCTCGTATCATGAATAAAACTGTAGCAGTGGATGCTCGTGAGGCGATTCAATACCGCTCGGTCACGTCACACTTGCTCCGCAAATTGAACCACCGATTGGTTTCGTCGCGTGAATTTAACAACAACAACAACAACAACAACAACAACAACAACAACAACAACAACAACAACAACAACAACAACAACAACAACAACAACAACAACAACAACGACGACGACGACGACGACGACGACGACGACGACGACGACGACGACGACGACGACGACGACGACGACGACGACGACGACGACGACAACAACAACAACAACAACGATAATAATAGAACTAGTAAAAATGAAATTTTGACTTCCCCCTCTTCATGAGAGCTCCATTGAGTGACATTAGCACTAAAAGCATTCTTCTTCGACCGACTCTTAGTGGAGGACAAAGTTCCTTTTCCCCGTGAATCCAACAGAAGCCTACAATAATCCAATAAAGTTCACTAGGTGTGCCACACAAAACACTTGATCATCATTGATTCAGCGTTGCGGTAATCTGTCGGCCGCACACACACGCTTCAGACATCACAGAGATATGGAGGCAAAAAAAAAATAGGACAGTGATGTGATAGAAGAATAATTTTTTACACGTGCTTAACGGTATCAGATAAACATACAAATGATCACAGACAACAAAAAGAAATGAAAGAAAGTACTTAATTTATGCACACAAACTAGATAACGAAATGGACGCGGCGTCACTTAAGCCCTTGCCAAGGTTTTAGTCACACAGTAAAACGCTATGTGTGTTTTACATGTGCTGCCCGAATCATGTGTTTCATACTTGGGTGGCGTTAATGAATGCAGTAATTCTTACGTCCTCTCGAGGGGAATTAAAAACGAAGCCGCATATAAAGCATTTCGCTTCGTTAGCGCCTAAACAGCTTGAGGCAAATACGCGGAAGAACTTATGAAGTTTTACGGAGGCGCCGTTTTAGGAGGTTGCCTGCAGCGCTAATTTGCATACGGCTGGCGCCGCTCGCATACATATTCTGCCATCCTTCCTGTGCTCAGCGCTTCGGGCAAACAACGCGCGTCTTTTAAGCGAACGAACACAAAAGAACAGGAGCACGGGTTTGTCTCGCTTGACGCATACGCCGTATTACGTAAAGCATTCGCACTTTTACTCTTGGACTCACGCAAGTTTTCTCGGCGCATTCTGACGACCATCCAGGGCTGGTCAGAGAAGTAAACGTGACGCGTTATGTTATGGAAGCAAAAGGCGTGTAAACACGAAAAAAAGAAGATGCGCGGGGATAAGGACCGTTTCTGATGCGTTTTCAGTATAAACGGCGTCTTTGATGTATGCGGGTTTTATCACCACATTTTGTGACTTGATTTGAGCGAGTTTTTATAAATTATTCGGGCTATGGTGTGTGATTAGGTGCAGTTGTGAAGATACTCGGGTGCCGTATTCATTCGTGTAAAAGCGGCAATATTAATTTCGAAATCTTGAATGGCTGTTGTCTCAAAGGATGCCGGCTTATGAGCATCTATTAACAACCGTTGCGGCTGCTACAGAGGATATTAGAAGACCCGCCATGAAAAATTTTATTCAATGTTCTTCGTGGCTTCTGCTGTCGCGGTCACTAATTTAGCATGCTTTGGTGACACGCTGTAATGTCAGAATGGAAGCAGATAACGTTTTCGATGCCTGTACACTTAGCAGGTATCCCGAGACTGGCACCACCTTTTTTATATCCGTCCGCATATTTGTCAGGCATAGAATTTACTTATTATTCTCCTCAAAAGCATCGTTTACGCACTGCTGTACAAGACTACTTGGAACATCGATGTATTTCTGGTCACATGTAAGGGGCGAATGTCGTTAAAATGTTCGTAGTCCCGGGATTCTTGCTAAGAGGACCCGCCATGAGCACTGACTGACTTCAATTTCGCAGTTGCAACAAGTGCCACGAAGTGTATATTAAAAACGTGAATTACTAATTTAACAAAATCAAGGAGTTATTTCTTGACTACCGAACAATTTGTATTGTACGCGAGAGCAAATACTGCCTCGCTAAAAAATAATAATTCCTACCATTACTGTACTGTATTGAAAGTTCACACCCCCAAAGTGGCTCAGGAGCCCTCACACTCCGCTTCTGGCACGACGTCGCACGTTCGGTTCCTCACTGCAGCAATCGCATTGAGATTGGGGTGAAAGGCAAAATTACTCATGTATTGAAAGTCATGTGCGAGTTAATGAACTCTGACACTTCTAAGTAAATTTAGACCCCTCCAATACAGTGCTTTCACAGCATTTTTGTAGCGTCCGGACGTTAAACTAACTAACTAACTAACTAACTAACTAACTAACTAACTAACTAACTAACTAACTAACTAACTAACTAACTAACTAACTAACTAACTAACTAACTAACTAACTAACTAACTAACTAGCCAATTAACTAGCTAGCTAATTCGCTAACTAGCTAACCAACTAGTTAACTAGCTCATTCAGTGGCTGACGGACGGACTCACAGTGAGTGTGTGATTGAGTAAGTGAATGAGTGAGTGAGTTTAATTCAGTCAATCAATCAATCAATCAATCAATCAATCAATCAATCAATCAATCAATCATAAACAGTTTTCACTGAAACGTCACCCAAAGGAAGAAACGTGACAGGAGTCCCCCTCCCTCTTCTATTGCGTGCTCGCTGAACGCCTGCGGTCGGCATATACAGGACGACGCGGAGCAGAGAGCGACCTGCATCGTCTCGCCTTTCTTTTACGACCGCTAACTAAACCGACGCCCCGCAAGTGAAATAACCGGATTAAAACGGTGCCACCGCCAAGAGCAAACAAACCCGGCGCTTCGGCGCGTACTCCCAGAGCGCGCCGGGCAGAATCGGATCCCCGTTGTCATCCGTGCCGCCAGCGCGGCGGCAAATCTAATAACGACCTGCTTTCGGAGCTCTTCCGCTTGCGCACCGCAGAGAAAACGCGAGAGCAGTGCCGAGAAGGGGGGGAGTCTCTCGCTAAACACGGGGGGCTAGCTGGCCTCTCTCAGAGGTGAGGAAGAGCTGGAGAGATTGGCGAGGATGGGGGAAGGGGAGCTCGCGCTTCTGCGTGCGCCACTCATCTTGTTTGCTTACGTCATTCGCTCTCGTTCGACTTGCGTTAAACTCTCCTCTCCACACGAAAGGAACGGGCGAGCAGAGAGAATGAAAAACTGGGCCGCGCGAGCTGTTGAATCTATCGCCTCGAGCGAGGGATATGGATTGAAGGGCGAAGAGGGAAAGTAGAATAATGTGAAGTGACATTTTAAACAAACGGTTTCTGGCCGCGCGCGATGGATCCGCTCGCGCGTGCAGCGATACTTCTCGCGCATAATTCGCTTTGCGTGTTAAAACGAACTTGAAGGGATGTTTGAAGGAACGTACAGATAGATGTGTCTCTCATATACATGTACGCTATGATAACGCAAGGATAACGTGTTGTTGTTTTTGTTTTTGTTGTTGTTGTTACTGTTGTTTACAAACTGCGAACAATGCTAAATTCCAAGGTCGTAGGTAAGTATGTATGCCTCGACGTTACCATTCCTTGCTTAATCAGCAACGCCATTCTGCCACCAAACGTGTCCGGACATGCAGACTGTACGTGATGGGTTCATTATGCTCCTCGCGCACGAAAGCCCATGTCACATATTTATGTTCCGGGTATCACGCTTATACAAAGAGAAAAATTGAGTAATGCAGATTTTCTTTTTTTCTTTTCAGATTGCCGTTTTGTTTTCCCCGTGAACTGAGGCCGTTAGTGCTACTGCAACGCCAGCCCTTCGTAGAGTGTCGGCAAGTATGCAGAAATTTAAGGGAGAGAAGATAGGAGGTGCATATTTCTTGTCATTAAAGCGTGAAATTTATTCCTCGTTGTTTCATTTTCTTAAGGGTAAGCGACTAAACACAGCCCACTGGAAGTAGAAATGGATACGCGTACTCCATTGCTCCATTATAAGGAAACTCATTAAAATGAAATGACTGCACTCCCAGCGTCCGGCAAAAGCGGTAAGGAAAAACATATATGCTTAGGACACATGTAGAAATATGTAGAAAGCTGCGACTATCTCGCTTAATTTTTTTCTCCTTCCTGGGCAGAATACTATGAGATGGAAGGCGCAGGTTCACGATACTCCTACTCGTTCCTTTGGCTGTCAGAGGATTTACTTTATGGTCCTAAAAGCAAAACAACGGTTGCAGACCTACGTTCCGAAAGAAGTCTGTCGTTAAAACCAGGCAATGTGGCGTCAATTGTAACATCTTGTGATGTGATCACAGCAGTCGCAGAGGATGTGCGAGATGGGAGCGAAATTTTTTGGGGCCATGGAACAACACTGAAAGTGCACTGCGAACAAGAGCGCTCCTAAGATTGTTTAACGAAGAGCAGCAACACCTCCAGGCTGTAGATCTGGACGACAGGCGCCTGCTCATTTTGTCATATTGTGCGCACAACATGTACGCATATTGCACGCGCATGTAATTCACTGCATACTATCATCATCATTCGCACTCTCTCCTTTTGTAGTGGCAGCAATTATGTGGACATTCCAGGTTAATTTTCGCCGTCGCCGTGATGTTAAAAAATAATTAAGTTATGGGGTTTTACGTGCCAAAACTACTTTCTGATTATGAGGCACGCCGTAGTGGAGGACTCTGGAAATTTCAACCACCTGGGGTTCTTTAACGTGCACCTAAATCTAAGTACACGGGTGTTTTCGCATTTTGCCCCCATCGATATGCGGCCGCCGTGGCCGGGATTCAATCCCGCGACCTCGTGCTGAGCAGCCCAACGCCATAGCCACTGAGCAATCACGGCGGGTGCCGTGATGTTCCGCATAAAGTCCAAGTGGGATAAGATAGGGCGCCGCGCGCCCTGTGCTGTTGGTGTGAGGGAAAGCGCGTGAGAGTTAGCCGAGAAGAATGGACGCTCCCGTGGCTGGATGCGCGCCGTCTTGCCGCCTGCCCAGTGCAGGATGTCACGTGATCAAGCAATCGCAAGGGGGGAGCGGGGGGGAGGACGCGCCTACTCCTCTATGATAAATTATAAAACAAAGGCCATAATCTTTTGCACTTATGTTGATTTCAGGCGGCTGAAGAGAGCAGGGCGATTGGGAAACACTATACCAGCCTTTCGGATGGTGCTCGCTCTCACTAAAATGTTCGCGTGACGCTCTGGGGCGACTGCGCAGCGCCAGTGGCCTGCCGCCACACGACGTTTTATGGTATGCGACGCGCGCGCGATCAATAAAGACAATAAGACCCGGCTGCGGGGAGCGCGACCAAAATCAAGGAGAGCTTCCCGAACCAAAACACTCGTCAGTGGCCGAAGTAGAAAAGAAAAAAGAAAGAAGCTGAGACGAAACATGTCTCCGCTAGTCCGCGTAGAGAGACGCAAAACAAAACGCGCAAAGGAAGAACTACACAAGCGGGAGAGCGCGAAAGAAAGAGTACAGCAGGGCTCGCGTGTCAGGGAAATCCACGGAGCCCGATATTACTCCCGGCTCCTGCGTGAGTGCGGAGCAACAACAGGCGTGGCCCCGCGAATGGCAAAACAAAGAGTGAAGAGATAGATAGAGAGAGAGCGCACGCCAAAAAGAATAATACCGACACGCGGTGATAAGCTGGCGTGAGGAGAAGGCATCGCTGTCCAGGCGTCGAAAGCAAATGGAATTAGACGCTCTGGCAGCGAGGCCTAAGAATAACGCGGCCCGCCCGCGCTGGCAGCGAGGCGGCGATATCCGAGCCTCGCGCCCGAGGGCCTGACCAGGAATTGAGGGAAGAAAGGAAGCGAAAAGGAGAGGGGAGGATGATGGCCTGCGGGGCTGCTGCCAATAAATTCGCGCCGCGTTGCCGATAATTGTTCTCGGCCGTCGCTCATCCTAAAACTGTCAAAGACGTCGACGACTGCTGCACAACGCCAGGGCCTCTCTTCCGGCTTTCCTTCCACCTCTGCCCCACTCCCTGCACACTTTTTTACTCCCTCGCCACATACAACCACTACCCGCGAGTTTCCAGAGTAGCCCTGCTGTTCTTCCCTTTTTTCCCTATACCTAGCCCCCTTTTCTAGGCTTGTCATTCCCTTTCGACGTTCGAGGCGCATGCGTTGCTGCTTTTCTTTCGCGGTTTCGGCACTCTTCCGGGCGTTTGTGCTTCGTGACATTTTCGCGTCTATCTCTAGGAGGGGGGAAAAAGAAAAGCAATGTCGTCGAGAAATTAGGTTTTGCTTTATCGGAAACCACGACCTCTCCCTTACGCGCTTGTGTTTGGGAAAGGACGTAGGCTGGGAGAAAGAGCACGAAGCAAGGATCACGGGGAAGGATGCGCTATTGTGCTGTCCTATAACTTTCCCTCAGCGTTCGCTTTAATTTTGTCTCTCTCTCTCACTATCTACCAAGACAGCAAGACAACAAGAAAGGTGAAGGAAAGAATAGAAGCACAGCTATGGGACGAAAGGAAATACCGGGGGATGGGGCTGGATGTAAGGAGAAATAAAACGAAATAATAAATAGCACGGGAGAACTCTGACGCCCCGCGCACGACTTGCACCGAACACCGCCGTCGAAGAAGGGGAAACGCAAGTGAGCAGAACTCGGCGACGACATCGGCGAGGAAGAACACTGGTTCTGACAGAAAGGTGGCATCTCCCTCAACGATCAGCGGCACCTCGCACCTTTTCTCTTTACTTCTTTTGGAATTTTCGCTGTCGTCATCGCTTCCTTGCTGCGCCGTAAGAGAAGGAGAGGAAAAACAAAGGAGCAAAATGCGTGACGGCCTCGCCAGCGATTCTCCAGAGGAAGAAGGGGCAAAAAAAAGTTTTCGCTCCTTACAAGTCGGATTCGAGTTTTGGCAGAAAGGTGGCCTTCTCCTTACAAAGGGTGCTTTGAAGGAGAAGCCAGCTTGCCGTCTGCGGATAAGGCGGCGTTGCTGCGCGCGCCTCTGCGAGCTGGGCCACGCGTGACCGAGTTTTTTGCGGGCCCCCACCGCCGTCCTGACAGTTCGGATAATGGAGCGGGATCTCGCGTTTCTCTCCGCTTTTTGATTGCTTGTTTTCTCTACATTTCCATTTTCCTGTGCTCCTGTAGTTTCTAGGGCGTGTTCTAGGGTTAGTGTGGTTATGGAGGGTATAGTATCGAAGAAAGCTGTTAAAGCACCGTGCGTTGACGTCAGTCCAGCTTACAACTGTAGATAAGCAGTGGCTCGATACAGACGCACAGTCGTCCTATGTCTCAGCTGCTGCGTTGTCTCCTTCTACTTTAAATATTATGCTGGTGTTTAACGTTGACTATGAACAATTCAGCACAGGTGGCGTCCAAAATATGGCGGCCATGACGTCGATTAAGGCACCAGAAGCACGCAATAGCAAGGTTTCGAGATTGGTATCCTATAGGTTGAGGTAGGCGTCCCTTGGGGTGCGATGTGGACAAAACCTATTAGGAGAGCTGCGCGTTAAATTTGATTGCGCAAATTTCTTTATGAACTCGTAGACTCAAGCACGTGAGCGTTGTGACGTTACGCCAATCTTGTTTTGCCAACACTTTCAAAAATTCGACGCCCCTTAGCGTGTGCCACAACAATAACCCTCGTTACTCTTCACGACATTTCATTTCTCTAGTACTGTATGCAAGCTGTCTTTCCGTTCAGAGCTCTGTGTGAGAGCAGAGCGCTCCTGAAAGAACCAAGTTTGGGCGAGTGTGTACGTATTGGGGTGTTAAAGGTACGCCACGAGAAAATACATGGGTACCAGGAGAGCCAACACCACAAGCGCTCATGTCTGCTTTTCTTTCGCCGTCGTTTTTTTTTTCACACTTTACCCATACCACAGATAACTACCTCAAAGGGAAGTGCCTGGCAGACTATGCACGAGAGAAGGGAAGCACCCGCAAGAAAGATGGCAATTATTGTTGTCAGACAAGCTCCACCATGAATATTGTTATGAATTTACCAAGGATATTTATATTCACGGGTTCGGAAAAACCTCAAGCACTTTGTTCCATTTTCGCGTTGGCTGCGCATCAGAGGGTACGACGCACACATAAAAAGAGAAGTCGAGTAGAGGAAATACGAAGATGTTTTGTTTGACCTACGAGACAAATGATTTGCTTATTAGTAGGCTTTGCAGGAAACGTTTAATTGCTGAGTTATTAAATTAGTGCTTTATAGCACTCCCGCAAGTGTTAGCGTATACTTGGACAGAATGTTAGGTCAGAGAGTTCGAAACTATCACCGCCCTGATTTCCTTATCACAGGTTAGCGTTAATTTCTTTCCAAAATTGAAACTGCGTTCTCGAATAGAGTAACACAGCGCGTTAGCAGCAATGCTGCGCTGTAAATAAGAAAGTAATGGGGAAAAAAGTGATGAATTTTATGACAAGCAAGACACTAATCTCAGGAAACTTGCCTGCATGTAATTCCTACAATGATCTTAATTTCAGTTCAGCGAAGAGGTGACTAAAAGAGAAATAATTATGCCCAATTTTCCAATATAATTTCCAATGGATGCAAGTGCAGGTACTGTCCAAAACATGGCGACCATGACGTGTGCCCGGATCTCGCAATTTCTTCCGACGCTTGTATTATACAAAACTATTACCTCCGAGATTAGCTTCTGTTACTGCGAGGGAGCCATCCTTAGTGATGCAATTTGCGCATTACCTCCGTGAGTTTGCTGTCATTGCATGGGCCAGCATTAAAAATGCCACTTTGGATTGAACGAGAAAAACAAGGGTATCCGAGAGGCTGTATTTTTTGTTCATTAAAATCACACGAAATAAGAGACAAAGTAGCAAGAGAAAGCGTAGGGGAAGGTAATTGTTACGTTTAATTGAAATGTATAAATAAACAGGTAAAGGGAAATGAAAGCGCACAAGAAGATAACTTACAGCAAGGGGGAGCCAAACCCACATCCTCCGCATTACGCGTACGCTGGTTTACGTAAATCACGAAGTGAACGCTGAAACATTACGGCCAATCACTCTTCTATATACTGCAATGTATCGACGTTCGGGCACACGAGTTTGCAGCGAACCTTCGAGACATGCCGCTATACTAAGCAGCTCATCGTGATTAACACATCCTGATTTCATTCTCCAATATTTTTTAATCGTTAAAAGTAAATACGAGGGCGCAAAAATAGTGCTAGCATCAACCACGGCGTTTTCGGGGGGGGGGGGGACGAAAAAGAAAACGAAGCGTAAACCGATTTCAATCTTCATTGTGACCCTGTGGTTTTTGAGGAAGCAGAAAAGTATAAATAATGTTGCTGGTGTACAAGGCCACGTGTTCGAAAAAAAAGAAAAAAAAAAAGGAGCAGAAAACAATAACGGAGTTTGCTGCGGGCCCGATGTTCACGCAGTTCGGGTGACATGGCTTTGCTCTTTGCCGCCTCGGGCACCACGCGTCGACCACCATGGACGAGAATGGCCGCAGGGAGAAAAGGGTCTGGGGCAAGGGGCACAATGGCTCTGCAGCGCAGCTCTCACGGAAGGCCACCCTCGGGACGTTTCCACCTCGTCTTACTATAGCGGCCAGAGTGAAGTGCTTTTCGCAAGTGAAAAACTATAGCAAACGAGAAAAGAGCAAACATTTGTTTACTGACGCGGCACCGCGTGCCGTAGCCTCTCCGTTTTCTATGGAAATAATGTGTCCGAAAGATTTTTTTCTTTTTTGCTTGCTCTCTAGTTTTTTTAAATGGTTGCTGTTGTTCGGCTTATTCAAACTGTTTCCTTTTCGAAGAGGAGGAAGGAAGAAAAAAAGAAGGATGAGAGAGGGGTGTTAGGAGAAGAGAGAGAGATGGGGTGCACTTGCGTATTAAAATTGTGTTAGCATGTGCAACTTTAGCCAAAAGTTTCGAAGGCACTTCACGAGTTACTAGAGGCGCAGGGCTCCTGTAACACGATTGTGGCAAACCAGACTTTCTCCCTGGTTGACGTCCCTACCTTTTTTCTGCGACCATCTTTCTCTCTATTTTAACTCAAAAGTTGCGTAGACCACTGTCTCGTTCAAAAATGTGGATTTCAACAGGGAACGTCCTATATGTAAATACGCAAAGTGCATGTGCCAGCAGCAGGCCTAGTCATGTGCCGAGGGGCTTCGAAAGTTCTGACAAAGAGTGTGCGTAAGAGCTCCATGTACAGCTATTAAAAACCAGTAAAAATCAGTAAAAAAGCTTGTTAGCACAAGACTTATTGATCGACTAATTTACTTGATAAAAGCAAAGTGCTCTAAGGGGCGACAGAGCAAGGCGTCTGTGGAAGGCTTGAGGATTCCTTCAATTCCACCTCAGTATGGATAGAATCAGAGTTGCAAACAATACGATCAGAGAAGCAAAAACAAAATGGTGGGGCAAATGTGATAATTATCACCCATTGAAACAGCCTCTGAAAACTTTAGGAAAGCTTGGTGTTGGGCTAGTTGGTACGTCGTTCCGAAATCTTAAACAGCGCCAGGGAACGGGACAATAAAGTGAGACAACTAGAGGTTTGTTTCGCACGACGCAATATATACACAGAAGGGGCAGAGGTGAGCAGTACGAGAAATGAGACTAGGCCACGGCAGGGAGGAGGGGTTGGGGATGAGAAGAAAGGGAAAAAAGGTTGGAAAGACGAGCCTTTTTTAGAAACCTCTGTAAATTAAAGTCATACGCATGTACAGTATAAAAATAGCTCGTAGTTTTCCAAATTAATTTTCGCATTGTGATCAAGTAAGAGTGAACAATCTGTTCAACATATTAAATCAATTCCGTTCAGCCTATGTGCTCCATTCAAATGTTCGGGGCGCTTAAACGGGATTAGCATACTCAGTGCTCCCGTAAGATGTTCCAAACCAGGCAACCAATGTGTCCGAAATTTGGCGCAAATTTCATATTTCATATGACAGAAAACACGATCATTCTAGTTCCATTCGTATGAGAAGGCGTGAGACTGTTGTCAATATTGACTTTCTTTGCTAAGGTTAAACAGTAATTTCATGCCATTAAACTATTTACGCTTAACTAGAGTAGCATTACTTATATATCCGCCTAGTTTGTTAACGCAAGACTGAAAATCTAAACAAGTTAAAAGTGAGAAAAAATTGATAAAGTGTTTGATTAAACGGAAGTGCTGTGCCAATCAGTCTTCGTTGTCATTGTCAATTTAATTAAAGAAGTACTTTAACTTCTTTTGTGATCGGCTAGCAAGCTGGAGATCTTCACTTCGTACTAACTGGACTAGGAACAGTCGCACCATATCCTTGTATCGTTTACTACTACTTCTTTAAGCGTTAACGTATAAGGCTGCCTATAACCGAATTTCTATTTCATTCCTTGAACAAAAGAGACAGAACAAGCACCACTCCAGTTCCAGCCACCCGAACGCTTTGATGTTTTTTCTTCGATAACTTCATTTTTCTAAATTTCAAACAGCCACATCCTGCAGCTGAAATTATTATATGCGCACTTCCTCCAAGTCTTTCCTCCAAGTCTTTCTCTTTCTCTCTCTCTCTTCATTCCTATACCCCTTCTATCAGTACATGGTAGCAAACCAGACGCGCGTCTGGTTAGCCTCTCTGCCTTTCCTCTTTTCTCTCTCCCTCCCTCCCTCCCTCCCTCCCTCCCTCCCTCCCTCCTCTCTCTCTCTCTCTCTCTCTCTCTCTCTCTCTCTCTCTCTCTCTCTCTCTCTCTCATCGAGTTGGTTCATCTTCCTTTTCCGGCATACTCACTTAACGAGGATGTAGCCGGACGGACATCGCTTCCACCCTAACAGGTTGTTCCCTGTCTTTCATCTCCGGCGGCATAGAAAGGTTCCCCACACTCCAACAACCTCCCTCACAGACTACACCATCTCCTCTCCTTTCTGTAATATCTACCGCCATCCCCTCCAAGCACGAACACGCAGACTGAAAACCAATGCGAGCGCTGCGGTTTTCATCCGAGTGCAACGCAAACACGGCGTGAGCCAGCGTCGTCCGTTCGAGTGGATTCCGAACGACTCACCCTGTACTCTCAGAGACGGACGGACGAAAGGCGAAAGCGCCGGGGGACAGACAGCCGAAGAAGACGGTCCCTCGCGGCGCATATGCTATGTGTGTGGCGCGCGCGCGTCCCGAAGTACGCTACACGCGTGCACACAAGGGCGTATGCGCGTCTCAGCGGAAGAGGAATCGCATGACAAGAACCCTCCGATAATCCCATTCCGACTGCTGCTGTTGCTGCGGCAAGAGAGAAGTGGAGGATGCCGAGGATGAAGGGAACGGCGAACAGGGTCACTCGCGGGGCGCATTGCTCGGTGCCTCTCGCGGTATAGCGGCCACGGAGGTATAGCTATATGGGAGCTAACGCCAGAAAGAGAGAGGGAGAGCCACCCTGTATATTCGATTAGGCAGCTGGTTTCTTGGCTCCCCTTCCCACTATGTGTTCGTGTTCGCCCGTTTTTCCCGCCGGGCTACTCGACTGTTCGCCGGGCTCCCTTTGAGTGCTCCCTTTTAGCTCCCTGGAGCCTGGGAATTGTTTATGCCCGGCTTCTGGCGCACCGCGAGCTAACCACGAACGCGTGGTTACGCAGTGTTTACGTCAGCCCTAAGCCGAGCAAAGGTTGGCATAGAAGTGTGGTGGCGAGGACCGGTTTACTTGGCCCTCCGGGTTGTTAATAAGTCAATACCGCAGCTAGACGCTTGTTGTGTGACTATTTATCGGTTAGTGGAAATTGCTTTTGTACGCGGTGCAGCGCCGGCGGTTCTTATCCGTCGCTTCTCACCTCCCGAACAATTCTCAATTATAGGGTACTTGCGCCATATCGACCGGAAGTGCACTGGACAAATCGATCCTTTCCTTTAGCGCGGGAGTGCGATAACGTGAGACCTTACGCGTGCATATACGTATAATGACTTCAAACTGTTTGTGTGAGCTGGACACCTTTACAGTGTCGCAAGTAAAGATGAGCAGTTGTTTTGAGGTTGCCTATTGCAGTGGCTCTAGGTTACAAGTTATGATGATGTGCGCATGAATGGAGAGGGGCAAAGCGTTTATGGTGGAGCCATGACAACGTCAAATTCGCGTTCTTTCACACATAACGCCGCATGCATTTTACGTGACATCACCAACCTAAAAAGGTGTTCGTCTAGGTCTCTTATGTAACGTACCGCCCTGTCCAGCGCTTCCCACTCTACCCTTGTACTGTACTACACGCAAGCCATACCAGAATATAAAACGCTTGTTTGTAAGAGAATGACTTCGTTGCGGTTCATAAATGTCCGGATGTTTGGCTTAATTGGGTAAAACAGGAATCGAGGATGCGGTAATCTCAAAATAAAAGTAAATTATTTTCATACCTATGGTGCTGCTCCGAATAGAACAGTCATTGACTGAGAAGGCTCCAAAATCTTTGCTCCATTTGTTAAAAGCAATAAGATTAAAAATGGCCAACTGTAGCAGCCCACCAGCGTAATTTCTCTCTAATTCTTTAAATATCTTGCCATCGCCATGTCCCTCTCACACGTGTAGGGTAGCAAACCAAGCTAGGTCTTTGGCTAATGCCCCTGCCTTTACGTTTACCCATTTTTCACTTCCTCTGTTGAGCCAAAAAGCCTTAGTAAACAGCATTCCACATTCACTTGCTATCCCTTTCTCCCTAGTCCCTTCTGCATTCAAATACAAGGCACTCGATTGTTTCCGTAGCGCCAAAACTGTCGCAACAGGGAGTTGCACGTTGTTCAGGCACGACTACTTGCAGTTGACAGCTTCTCAAGCCAGCATCTGCACCATTATGCAGCCACTGCGAACCAATGTGTGAATGCAAAGGGCTCCGGCTAGCTCGCATTGAGTCACAGCGCACTCGTTCGTATTAACAGCCCTGGCGAAATGTCCACCGAGTTTTATCGGTACTGCTATGCACTGTCTCGTCGCCGAATCTGCGCTTCTTGTAAGAACAACAAAAATTACGAAGATCTAATCGCGGCATTAGCGCATCAGTACAACCCCGTAAGGTGTGCTACGATGCCGAAATAGCGCACATGCTGCCTGTGACTGTCGTATTGTCTGATAAAAGTTGTGTATCTTTACTTGCAGATGTTTTAGTAACGTAAGTGGATTCTACATGCAAGGGAAAGTCGCAGTAGCACGTCATTGTTGTGGAGTTTTAGTATTTCGCACGTGAGTGAACGTGAGCACTTTGCATAAGCTCGACATTATAATGTGTGCCACGCGGGCGCATACGTTGAATTACTATCACTTAGAAAAAGTTTTGCGCAGCCTATAGCCACGAACTATATGTAAAACGCAGGCTACGTATGCAAACGGAGCTATTTCTCTAGCGCGACGACGGCATGCATCATCTGCATTTGGCGTTCGAACGTAACGCGCGTTAGAGCACCCTGGCATTGGGAAACCTGGCGGCACTCCTGTGCCCACTTGAGTGATTACCTCTTCATTGTTAGACATTATCGCTCACGTTTGATGACGGTATTGTTACTTTAGATTTATGTCATTGTGTTTCATCCTCATAGCTCTGACAAATGGCGCACACAAGAAGAGTGGCAACAGAATACAGTTGACACACACGTAAAGCGCTACAAACAGTACCCTGTTCTCGCCTGCGCCATTCTTCAATGCCATCAGTATTTAACTACTAACGAGCCCACTTTTCCACACTGACGCTTCGGCAACAAATGTCGGGAACGCGGTGCTGCTTTCGAGATAAGCTCTAAGCCATAAAAGTTTGTAGGTTCAACGAGAGCCGCTGCATATGGCCAAGACGCGGGCTTACACTTGGCGTTTTCGCCAGCGAGAGAGCGTTGCAACAGTTTCCGGTAACGTTCCGCTACTGCACAAAGATTACTTGAGGCGCTACTACGCCGCGTTAGCTTTGCTCGCGTCGCCTAATTCCGCAGCAAAACCTCGGTTGCCTCTGCGTTGCTCTTGCCACACTATCAGCGCTTTCTTGCGTAAACTTTAGAGCGTTTGCTTTTTCTAAAATTGCGGTCGTGGTGCGCAGTGCTAGCGGTGTTTCGACAAGGGACTGCGTGCATTTTGCAAACGCGTTAACGCAAGTGCCTGCAAACTACACTAAATATTCTGTACTGTTGGAAAAGTGGAGTCTTTCTTTTCATTTACTTTTTTACTTTCCTTTATTGCTGTCGCTACGGTATCATATATCTCACAGTGCGGAGCTCGCACGAAGAACCTTTACCGAAAATACTTTTATGTTTAAACACGTGAATGACCCTTCTTCTCAAGACACAAAAAGCTGAAAACGAGCTCAAAGAACAGGCGGGGGATCACAAAATAAAACTCAAAGCTTTCCACAAATTTTGCTAAGCGTCCTGGGGTTTTCTACAGCCTGGTACAAAAGGCAAACGAACATGTTTCACTGGCGCAGCTGGATGCGATCTCCTGCCACATGCACGAGATAACTGCCTCATTCTTGCCCTCCGTGTAGCTGTAATTATTGCTTCTTTTTCTTTTTCCAACGCTTGAATCCCGCACAAGTGCCCCAACGGCCTCTTTCGGAGTCTCCCACAGAAAAATGAGAGAGCGTCTTCATACGGAAGCACACGGTAAGAACAATCCGCTCGGCACAGGGTGTACGTACACATAGGTCCCCACTGAGCAACGCCGTAGGCGAAAAAGAGGGTGGCAAGAGGAGAAGCCGCGCTGCAGGGGCCCGCGCTAAAGAGGAAGAGTTGGGTGCACACGAAAGGCAGGACATCCTCTCGTACGCAATCAGGCCACACCTTGACGCAGACTGCCCCGCGATTTTGTGGGGAGGAAAGAAAACCGCCGCGGTGATGAGTCAGGAAAGAGGAAGCGCTGGCACGGAGTGTCTCCCAGACGTTGCGGTTCTCCCTCGGCGGGCCTGGAGGTGTACTTCGCCGCCGCACCCGTCACCACTGCGGGTTGCCACGACCAAACGGCGAGTCATTAAGGCCGCGAATGTCTGTCTGTCTGTCTTACGAGAGCGGCCTCGGCGAGGTACGCAGAGTGCGTCGCCCACCTTTTGAGACTGCCAAGTCACCGGGAAGGCGAATTGATTAAGCTGAAGAAAAAAGAATTTAAAAAAAAAATGGAGATCGGGGAGCCAATTCATCAGTTATTTTCTTTCCTTTTTTCCCCCTGTTTGCTGCAACCCTGGTCCTTTTAAGACACTTCTCCGCTTTCACTTTCCCCCATGTCATCCTTTTCTTTTCCTTCTCTTTTTTTTACTTTCACTTTATTTTCTTCTTTTTCTTTTTCAATATATTTTCCTTTGATAGCACTAAATGACATTCTCAGGCCTATACAGCCATTGTATAATGCACCTATGCGGCTGCACATGACGTTTGAAGAAATTGAGGAAGATTTAGAAACGATAAGGTCGCAGCCGACGCAGATGATGCGTGTGCACAAACAATACAGATGGGTAAAGGCTCAAAATTTCTCGGAAATCATCCAGCGGGGAGTCGACAACGACGCTTGAGCTACAATGAGAGCGCGTCGAAGCACGAAGGCTTTCTTGTATCAACAAGGAAACCCGAGTCACGATTTTCTAAAGATTATTCTCAGTTTCCATGCTTTACGCACTTCGTCGTTGATTCGATAGCCATCGCTCAGTCGTTATCGGTGGGATGAATCACTCGACATGACCGAGGATGCGAAGGGAATATAATGTAAGGGGAAGAATAAATCAATGAAAAATACGGCCTCTTTAACACGTTCTTGTTTATCTTGTCGATTTCAACTGAAAAAAACAAAAACAAAATTGGCGGTGCAGCAAACCTTTAGAGATGATGGGCGACTTTATTGCTATTAGCAATCTATCTGATAGTGTGCAGTAAGTACTTGGTGATTTGCTTTATCTAACGATTATTATGAAAGGCGACACACACCAAGTCACGCATACCCAGAGACCCAAGTTGGTGTCAAAGCATTTCATTGAAGTTCATTCACAACCTAATGTTACATACCCAGTGACCAAAGTTGGTCCAATGGTACCTTTTGAACATAGTTCCTTCAGTACAGCAGCTCGATGCTCTACCCATTTGAGCAGTGACCCAAGTTTGCGTAAAAGAGGTCGGACGCGGACATACTAGTACATACATACCGACATGCCGCAAACTGGGGCAAGTTCCCAAATAATGCTAAAAGCATTAAAAGGTCACTGTTACAACATACAGCCCCCGCAGCACATTTTATTTTTTATTCGTGTTTGGGCATAACAAGGATATCTAAGGTTTCTTGTTTTGAATTATTTTTGCCGGCACTCCACTTTTCGGCACCGATTAAGGGCGACAAGTTGAAATGCAAACATCGTTCGCATTTCACGGCTCGAGCACGTGTGAAACATCTGAGGCTTCCCCATCAAGCTCTTAAGGTACACTGCTCACACAGTTAGGCATGTATAGACCACACTACCTACTTAACAAATATCTCCTGCCACCGCATGCTAAAGTATTCCCACCTCGTATCAGTCCTACAGCGCGTATAGCGAAATTTAGGGACTTCAGACACAGCAATACCGTGGGCGTGCTTTCTGGTTAGGTTACTGGACTGGCTATTTTTAGCCTGTTCTTTTATTCTTAAGAGCTTCGAAAACTGGGAGGTTATCGTAAACATTTTCCTTCAGCGAGTTTAATGCAAAGGACCTTTACGGAGAAAACATTCATACCTACTTGGCTTTTCTCACATACGGCTTACACCGCCTGTGATCCGTAGATTATAAAATCCATAAACAAACTATGACTGGGCGCTCACTGAAGCACATATCTGCTCTTGTATTCTGAGTGAGATAAGAGTGCTCTACGAGAAAACTATCACCTTTGAGGCATCAGTCAACTGAGTGCAAGTTCACAAGCACCCACAGTCAGTAGCACGTCCAGGCTATGCTCCACCTTTCCAAGCGCAATAAAGCACGCACGTACATCCGCAGCAGCGTTAATGAAAATTAACTTGGAAACAGCAGTTTGATCTGATTAATCACGAACATCCTCAGGTAAAAACACACCCTCCAGCTCTGGCTTCGTCTCTCTTACAAAGAGCTCTTGTGTGCTTATACACATTCAATTCACAGTGGCAACACGGAAGCCGGTGCGCACATAAGCGACGCACCATCATCAGGCGTGCACCCCGTGGAAGGGTGCAATCAATCGTCAACAGTATAGCGCAGCTCTTACAATAAAGTCCGAGTGCACTCGAGAACCTCGCGTCGTCATCGGGAAGGGAGGGGGGGCGGTAGCTCCCACTCGTCGAGGCAGCCAGCGGTCGTCCAACGGGAGGAACAGCAGCAGCATCAGCCTTCACCATAATTAAGGGGACCACCGCGGCTCGGCTTCGAAGGAGATTGGGACGTGGGAGAGAGAGAAGCTTCAATGTAGAGGAGGACGACGCGCGGGGTTGAGACTCGGCGGCAGCCAATTTCGAACCCGGGGTCCCCCCGGACAGAGTTTGGGACCTACGAACGGAGCAGCGAGCTCTCCGGTGGGCAGTCTTAATTGCGTAGACTTCTCTCCGTGGAAAGGGGGAACAAAAGGACCGAGTGCCTCTCAGCGCGGAATGCGAGAGAAAGGGTCGCGGCAGTAACCGATCGCTCGCGAGCAAATGAATGAAATAGAAAGCGAGCTGTTCGTTCCGAGATAGACTGCCGTGCTCGGGTTCTGCGCCTGCGAAAGGAGCAATAAGGGTTACGAAAGGGGGGGCGAGGAGGTAATAGGGATAGAGGAGAGGGCACTTGCTCGAGTATTGGCTTCCCCGGGTTCCCGTAACAAACGCTGCCTTCGGCCGCCGCGAACAAATGTTTGCCGTATCGGAAACCGTGCCTCCGATGTCCCACACGCGTGTTCCTTAATTCTGGGGACATCGCGAGGGCGCACACATTAGAGCGGTTACTATACTACTGCGATAGAGCGGTTACTATACTACTGCGGGTGTATTGAACGACGAGGCGAGCTGAGCCGTAACCACACCGCAATTTCCTGCCCCCCTAACCATTGTTTTCTTATTTTTTCCCTTTACCTTACTGCCCAAAGAGGTTAACCGATCACGATGGAGCAGCAGATACCAAGAAACTCGGCGCTTAGTAATCAACTCGAGTTATTCGAAGCGGAAACAATAAGGACAGAGATATAAACGAAAATACAACAAGAGTTCTTCGCTATTGCTCAAGAGGTACCCTGCTTTTGAGCTCATTATAATGTATTGCTTGTCTTCGCTTGGAAGACGAAGCACGTAAATCACGAACTAGGTAGAAGCAGAAGCGAAGGGGGAACCCTTAATAAACAGCCTTTTAACTTTAACATCTTTAACCTTTTTGATATACACACGTGTGCTTAACCTTTTTCCGGGGACTGCGTTTCACCTACTAACAGCCTAAGGTTATCTCAGCGCAAGAAACGTCGGCATTACTTGGAATTTAATCGAATGCTATCATTGAGTCTCTGTTGTGTATGTTCTCACCGCACCTTGTTTAATCAGATTGTAGTAAATTGTGTAGTACTTCCTGGAAGGCACACGGGCACCAGCGATTGCGCTGGAACCTTCGACGAGTCATGTATAAAAGCCTATGAGGTTGCCCCGCAAATAAGATTTTCGACAACTGTGCTCGCCGCTATCGTTGTGCTTCGAGTGTCAGGTGTTTATGGGGGCACGGGTTTATCCAATGAAAAGTTAGCCTCGTGATTTACAATTTTGTTACTGTCCTCTTTGCCGGCACTACAACGTAACAGTATACATAATTCCTTCATGCATTTTCGTCACTCAGGCAGCCCTTTGAAAGTTGGCGCAATTTCCGTTACATATTTGTTCGGCAGGAAGTCGTCGGAGACGTCGGCGCAAAGAATTCCTGCGCGTTGAAATAATACCTTGCTGGTCTCCGATTGGGTTCCCAGGAGTTTAAGGTTTAGGTTTATAACATGGGGAATGTTAACTTATGAACTAAGAACCAGCGATGTGTTATTCGCATCCTCTAGCAAGGTTACAAATATATTTTCTAAAAAGTGAGAAAATGTCCTGCCCCCCCCTCCCCTGCTCGCCATGCATGCAAATTTTGAGAGCCAGAGCAACTTTAAGCCTACTAGTACTTCCTGAGAAACAAAATACGAGCAAAAAACACGAAGTAATGACAGCTGATACATACCTTTGCATAATGCAGCTATAAAAGCGAAGTCAGTAGCGATCAAATGCGCCACCAGTAAGCACATCGAAAGAAGGCGTATAGAGTTTCGGCAAGTCAGCCGGTTTTCCCAGATTCACAATTTCTTGCTTCTTTCTTTCTTGCTTTCTTGATTTTCTTGCCTTTCATTTCTTTCTCGCACCTTTTTTTTTCAAGCACGTTTCCTCTTTCTCGAAACTGTTCTCCCTGTTACAACTCCTTTGTAAAACTTCTTCCAAAGTAGGCATCTCTCATCTCTTTTGCAAAGTGAATATTCAAGAAACTCGCTACCCAAGCTTTTCCTAAGCCGAGAAGAAAAACGTAAGAAAAATAAGATAGGAAATAAACATCCAATATAATAATTTTAAAACAAGAAGAAGAAAAAAATTGTGAGGAAGAAGAAATGCTCCGGCACACCATCGTTTCCTCCGACACCCGACACTAAAGAATGCAAGTCGCGAGGCGCGGAGCAACGCAGCTCTTCATGCAAAGGGAGACACTTGAAGCGGCGGCAGTTTCTCCATCTGAGTTTAAGGAGCGCTTCGCGAGAATGATAGTTGTCTGCGGAAGAGTTTCAGATTTCGCAGGAGCAAACTTTTCTGGCCCACTTTATTATTCTTATTTTTTTTTACCCCGCCCTCTTCTTTTTTTATATATATATAACCTCGGCTCTCATGAAGACAGCTTCCGTGCTATACATTTACCTTCCTTTTGCTCCCAAGAGACCTAGCTCGGCGAAGTACTTGTACTGAGAGCCAGTAGGTTCCTTTATTCTTTTTTTTTTTCACTACTTCCTTCTGGTTGCTTTCACTGCAACGCTTCGAAATACTGTCGGCTATACGAGTAGGCGTAAGTATGGCAATGTATCTTAGAGCTTGCGAGAAAGAGAGCGTGGGCGTAGGCTTGGGAAAGCAAGAGAAAGATTTCTTTTTAACCCTGTGCTCGCAACAGTAAGATGTGGTCAAGACTGTAGCTGGACCAGTTTACAGGGTCTTGGAGCGCCGATAAAACTATGTTCGTATTTACACACAGGCTTGAGTATGACCCGCCGTGGTGGCTTAATTGATATGGTGTCGCACTGCTAAGCACGAGGTCGCGAGATGACATCTCGACCGCGGTGGATGCATTTCGATCGGCGTGAAATGCAAAAACGTCCGTGGTGCCGCGCATTCGATGCACGTTAAAGAACCCGAGGTAGTCAAATGTAATCCGGAGTGTCCCACTACGACATGCCTCACAATCAGATAGTAGCTTTGGCAGATGACACCCCCGAAAAAATATATGTACAGTAATTTTGTGTACTATACTAACTGCTGAATGTTTTGTGCACCTCTTACATCATTTCTGATATATTTCCGCTAGGTCGTGCCCTAACGATTGCACGCTCTAACGACACGTCGCTAGAGAAGTTTCAAGGTACAGCTATTTTCCGTTTACAGCTCTCCTCCTTGCACGTTAAAGAACCCCAGCTGGCTAATCCGTCCATCCGTCCATCCATCCATCCATTTCTGATTATGAGGCACGCCGTAGTGGAAGACTCCGGAAATTTCGGCCACCTGGGGTTCTTTAAGGTGCACCTAAATCGTAGTACACGGGTGTTTTCGCATTTCGCCCCCACCGAAACGCGGCCGCCGAGGCCAGGATTTGATCCCGCGACCTCGTGCTCAGCAGCACAACACCATAGCCACTGAGCAACCACGGCGGGTATTGTACCGCCTTCGTGATCGGCCGAGGTAGAACATGTTTTTTAACCGGAGTACAAGTTGTACCCCTCTTGTAGCATAGGCCACAGGACATAGACATGGGTGCATACGATCGCATAAAATGCCATCGGAGATGACGCAACAATTCGCGTTCCTCTCGCTTATTCTTGTCCAGTATCTACAACTATGTAGAACTCAACAATCGACATGTCGTAAACATGCGTGGAATGACTGCAGCAGAAGTCATGCCGTCGCCGTCTTACAATCGTCGTCACCGTTATCACCATCTCGCTGCTGTCGTCACATACACGTACACTTGCGTCTCGCGAATAGCTGTTCGACTTACACAAACACGTTGGACCACCCGTAACGCTTTGCGGAACCCCAAACAATGCTGGATTTCGAGCTACCTGCAAGATGCTTCGCATAACATCAATTCCCAAATGAGTGGGATCTGTATACTCTTTCGTACAATTTCCTCTTTCTTTACCGCATCATTTTTACATTTCAATCAAAACGACAGCTTGATTTGTCATTTGTCTGTTGCCTTCGTGTGGCTGTAACTAACGTTACCTGTCTGTATTCGAAGTCGGAAACGGCAGTCTCTAACCCGACGATATACAATTGTAATTAAGATATACACAGCCGCCCGCGGGTTCCGCTCGACCGATCTTAATAAGTGTAACGGTAATGAATATGAGTACTCCCGTGAGCAGTCGCTCAGGGAAGGTCGGGGGCGATTCGGAGGATTAGCAGGGATTTACGTTAAGACCACGGACCCCTAATTAGGATTCCCCGACTCTGGTTCCTTAATCAACGCCGAAATCTCCGTGCACCTGCACTTCTGCATTTTATGACCTCCATTAAGACGTGGCCTCCGGCTGCCCCTGACAGCTTACCCAAGCTTGCACACTCGTGCTAAGAGCAGGCGAACGTTCTGGTCACCAATCCATCTGCATCTTGCCGCGAGGCAACACGTAAGCGAGCGTAAGAGACTACGCTATTAGACAGACAGGATGAACAAGCAAGTGGTAACTGGCAGGGCAACATCAATTTTTTTTCAGCAAGTGATGCAAAGTAAGAAGATAGGCCTCTCTGGGAGCCGGCTGTTATCGCGGTCATCGTCTTTGTTGTCGTTGTTGTCGTCGTCCTTGTCGTCGCTGTCGGGGTTGTTTCGAGAGCTTTGCTTTCACTGGTGCAAACGGCTGTGACCGCACACAATCGCCCTTCAGTAGGCAATTTCCAGACTAGGTTCCTAATGCATAACTGTTGAATAGTACTAGCTTATTTTCCTTAGATGCGACACTACACCTGCGAAAAACGAACTCGTTTTTTACAGCGGTGGTGGTGCGGCCGTTCAGTTCAGAGTTCAAATAGATTGGCGCTGTAACCTCCGTGCACGTTTTCTCGCGTATAAGCAGCGAAATATGGCTCTAGTATAAGCTGCATCCAGTTTAAAGCGTAATCCCGCGTAATAAACACACTCGGGTAGTAGACACTCATCCACAATTAATAGGGGGGCGGGGGGGTGGGGGTAGATCTACGGTAAACTCATTTTTCGCGAAAATGTAGGCCCGAACCCTCGTTATCCCGAACCATCGTGCAGCTATGTTACCGAGAAGGACACTGTTTTCCACATGTTGGCTTGAACACAGAAAGTTCACAGAGAATGCACACTTCCTAGCTCATTCACCTTTACTAATTTTATCGTTAATTATCGAATATCTCTGGCGTGCGCGCCTGCATTCAACTCGCCTTCGCTGTCTGAAACATACGCTCGACGTCAAACGCAGGGCTATATGCGCAGATTAGTTGGCTTGGCACGACAACCACGTGCAGTAAATGCGCCGGTATCATGGTACCTATGCGTGACAAGTAGCAGGGAGCGGGTCAGCTTATTCTAATTAGTCTTATTTTTCTTACAAGCTCGCAGTTGCCCTAAATGCGCATTGTTTGTTTAGCTATAACGTGCGCACGCGCGATGTACACATGATTGCATTACACCATAAACAACGCGTCACTTCTTCATCACATGACACCACAGGTACACGAGGGACGCGTAAATTTTGTCCGCGCATGAGTGCTCGAAAAAAGAAAAAAGTCGAATAGAGCCACCGTGCCTTTAAAAGAGAGACATAGAAAAAAAAAACGGCGGAAGGCAGGGAGGTTAACAAGACGGACGTCTGGTTTACTACTCTGCGTCGTGGCAATGGCACCGAGTCTTCGGCTAGTTGGCGCGTATTTGCGGTGTATCGGCGAAAAGCCGGTTGCTCGCGAAAAGCAACGCAATACGCGGTGGTGCGAAAAATAAAAAAAAAGACGTCAAATCACATAGAACGTACGCCACATGCGCCTGTGGTGCTTGTGAGTGCAGCTCCTCTCCATCGTGACGAAGGCTTGCACATCAACGGACATGTCAGCCTTCGTTTGTTTCGCACCATTGCTTCTAATAAAGTTATCCAGTGTCCTAAAAAGCGCCCAACGCAAAAGCAGCTGGTGAGCAGCGCCTGCAAACGATCATGGGGTGGTCATTTTCAAGTTTTACGCTATGAAAAACAAAAATTACTTGCGGCATACAGCACGATTCCATTCCTTGAGCTCGACTATTCAGAGAGGTGGACATTAGTTGCAAGAGAAGTCGAGACATATCATCAACTAATTGACGTAAGTTCACTAATTAACTTCTTAATTAATTACCTTTCAGCAAATATTGCAACTTACAAATTGTACAAGGTTGGTTTGCAAGACATATCCACTAGGAACAAATATTGAGGTTTACAAGGGTTTCGAGATGTGCATCATCTACATGGCGGTAAAAAATTCACCGTTGTTCCACCTACTTCTTTAACAAAACGCCCTTCTTTACGTATTGAAGCACTAAAGTAACCGGAACGACCATGTATTTCGTCGCGCACTTTGGCAATCAATATCTCAAAACTGGCTTCATCCTGAACATTCATTCTAAGCGCATACGCCTTGCAAACTCACCGGCTACTATTCGTAAATTGCAATGTGCGCCGCAAAGTAATTATTTCAGAAGTTGATAAATGTATTTGCGTTAACTAGTTGAATACGTGTTTCGGTTTCTCGTGCAAGTAATGCTGCCCTCTTTGAACATTCCAGCTGAATGAATGGAATTCCGCTGTCTGCGACAGGTGATTTGTGTGTGTGTGTGTGTGTACGTGAAAATTCGGTAAAACCTAAAAGATGATCACCCGGTAGAGTTCGACACACGCGCCTGAATATTCCGCAGCGTGGTTTTCAAGGCGCGCCCGTTTAAAACGCGCTTCTGGGAGATAGGAGGTCGAAGACCGAGCTCGGATCGGAGGAACTCCGCGCGGGGCGCAAACCGCCACACTTCGAATCAGCTGCGTCGGCGTTTTAAAATATTGCACTCGGGAGAAACTCTGACAGCTAGCACGCGCGCACAGCCACCACGCGCGGGGCTCTGAATTTTGTACTGTAGCATTCGCCCTCCCCCCCCCTCCCTCTTTCCCATCCCTCCACTCCCCGTCGAACCGCATCTAAACTTTCCGCTTTTCGGAGAGAGCCCGAAGTATACGCGGTAAAAAAAGGAACAAAGAGAAAAAGGAACAAAAGAAAGGAAACGTAAACGGCTGGCCGACGATGCACAGCCGATATTACAAACAAGATTCGATGGATCACGACGACGCGCTATACTACAGAGATTGAATTCGGGCAGGAATCCTTTTTTTTCCTTGCCGCTATTACGAAAAAGAAAGAGATAAAAGGCGAACGCGTTTGCGCGGTGAACACATAAAGACATTTGCGAAGCGGAGACAGCATTAAAAACGGTTTCGAATCTAGAGCTCTGGCAAGAAAACAACGCTTCGCGAATCAGGATCGGATGGGTGCGCATCTGTGTTGCACGAATTGGAGGGTTTTCTGCGAGAAGGGAAAAGGGGGGGAAGAGAGAAGGAAAGTTTTGTTGAGAAGACAGAAATGTCATGAAACTAATAAGAAAAAGAAAAGACATACGCACCGCCTGCGCCCACCCCTCGAATACACGGACGGGCAACAAAACGCTCGTCGGAGCAGCGCGACGGCTGGTTGGAACCGCGCGTTGCGATCGCGTATACATCATTTATTAAGGACGCATTTGTGTCCGCTCGACGCGTTTTGTTTACTGCGCCTGCATGTTTCGTGCCGCCGTGTTCGGACGCAAACCAGTTGCGTGCAGTGCGAGCCGACCACACCGACGGACGAACGAGCAGCGGCGGATAAGCCACGCGCAGGCTTCTTGGCGACGGAGGAAGGAAGCGGTCGGCTGGACACGTAATAACGCTTATTAGTCGCTGAATTCGGCACGCGAGAGGCATCGAGCAACTCGTCATCGCCGTCGCCATCTGCCTAATTAACGCACAACCCTGCTGTGCAACGAGCTTTCCCGGAGACGACGCCAATTATGCGTATCCTGTACGAGCTGAGAATGCCCGGGTCCGGACGGGTTGCTACTGGAAACTCGGGCAATTACGCTCGTTCGAATAAAATATCACCGGTTTTGCCGAATACAATGGCTCGCTTGCAATTGATTCCTGTGCTGGAGTCACGTTCATGGCGCACGAAGAGACGTTCAGGTGCACGTTTGACCGCGTCGAGTGGAAATGGAAGCAAGAGCAGCCGCAGCCACTTCCTCCTCGCCCACCTTCCTCCCCCCCGACTATAGTTCGAGGGTGATTGTGCTTGCCGACATTTGTTAGATCTATCTGAACCAGGAATACCGGACAATGCGTGCGATATAGCTTACCAGCATCCCACCTGTACAGCATTTGCGATGAACCATGATGGTGCGGTAGGTGCTGAAGCGATGCTGGTATCCAGATCCGCATTATGAGCGTGGGCTTAAAACTGGTAATTATAGTCTATGAGATAACAAATACATGCATGTCTTAACACAGAACAGCCAGTTAACAAGTTGGTACGTATGCCGACGTATTGGGATGTCCTTAATGTAACCGCAGTAATGGTGCTTCGGCATTCGTGACGCTGAGTTCGTCACCTTCTTTTCAAGGAATACCACGTCGTTAAGCACTGCGTTAGGAAATGCGCCTCCATTCCAGGGTGTCGTTCTCATGCAAGACATTTAGCAAACCCAGCATCAATAGCATCGCCTGGATCACGATGCGCCTGAAACACTCACGTCTCGGCAGATGAAAATCCTGGCCTCCCCCGTTGCGCATCATTGCAGGCTCGAAAGCTCTGACCATCTACAGGAACGGTACAGTAAATCAGCAGCGACTGGCGCAACGAGTTATTTGAACGGGCCACTAGTCGCTGCGGCTTCATTTCTCGGGTCCCCAAGAAAAAGGCGTGTCGCTTTATGAGAGCAGCGTCAACTGCACACAACAACCGTAGCTGCCGACGCAACACAGGCTCCCGTATCCGCGCGAACCCCGCTGCGCAGCGCAGACCGCGTTTTCTCGAAGAGCTCGAAGGATTAAACTGAAAGCTGTTAGAGAGAAAGAAAGAAAAGAAAGAAAGAAAAAGAGCGGTAACAAACAGGGAGTGTGAGCAGCGGTGCCAGATCGGAACTGGGGATAGAAGCAAAGGCGACGGCGCTCATTCAAAGCTCGTTGCGTTCTTCGCCGCCCCACAATGGCGGGTGATTGATACGCGAGCGATCGCGCCGCTGTATTCGAGCCGTGTGCCGTGCAACGCGCGCGCGCGCTCTCTGGCGTGGCACGAGAGAAAAATGTGATGAGGGGTGGCAGCGGAGGCGGCGAGAAGTGGGAGGAGCGTTTCAGCACTCCTGGCCCCCGTCGCGGAAACTGTCGCGATAAGAGCTAAGAATTAAAAGATTTCAAAAAAAAAAGAAAGAAGATGTTGCGCGCATGAAAGATTGAGTAGGAAAAGAGTGAACGGTATCGGTGTACGCTCAAGCGCATTACGGCAGTGAGACAAAGACGTCGCATGCATCCCCCCGTGGAAGAGCGGGAGAGATTGAAGCGTGTATCAATCTGACGAAAAGTACCGCTTGAAGTTCCCCTGTTCACTATTCTTTCTTTTTTTTAAATCTTGCGTTCAATTGCAGGACGTTTTCAGGAGGCCGCCGTTCTTACAGAGCTCTGTTTGGAACTTTTGCAAGTGTTTTTGATGCCTGCCTTCCTTTTTGCGATGATCAGCTACGCCTCGCCTCTGGTCTGAGCTTTCCCCACCATGCGTGACTTCCTCGTACATGTTCGAAGCCTCTTATTTTCGCGTTTGCCTAATCCCAGGATGATGGACCTTAAACTAATGTGAAAGTTTAAACAGTTTACAAAGCAGCCATTCCTACCGCACTGCCCGTTTAAAAGAACCGTCGCATGAGTCTGTGATGCACAGATACGGTTCCAGCAAGACAGTATAGTAGAACAGTCGCCTGGTACATGCGTTTGATTGATGTGGATTACAGCATATGCTAAACTTTCTATATGCTCGGGCTGTTCTTTTTCTGTCCTTCCTAGCATCATTTTTGGGTAACACGAGACCTTTGCGTTCCAAAAGCTGGCGTCCCACAAGTTGATTGACAGCTTATACAAAATGGGGACGGTGATAAGAAACACGGAGGAAGGAAATAAACTAGGAGAGAGTATTGCGTCACGCAACCGAGCCTTGGCAGCGAACTCACCGTGAAGCATTTCTCCTCGCTTTTTCCCTCGCAGTATCGGCCCAACACGTGACCTCTGAAACAGTCTATTGACCGAGAACATTTGGTTCCCGGTAGTTTTTATTCGATGCGCACTTGTTCAGATGCCCTGTGGTCTTTCGCCTCACAGCAATTGAGCATGTGGTGCAACATGCACCAATACTCTTCACTATTTCAATGAGTGCCCGATAACTTATCAGATTTCCTGTTTGCTAAAAGACAATCCAGACAATATGATCACTACTACTCACTTTCAATCATTACTTACTGATAAATAAAAGAGAGCACTATTAATTCGACTTTACCGGGCTATTTCTTCATTCACGTCCCCTGCTTGCTCCTGAACCAGCAATGTTCCACTTTCTCCATCTCCATGTTTTTCTTTCTTTCCTTTCTTACCTCAGCTTTCGCGTTGTCGGCTCCTTGTTTACGCCGGCAAAGATGGAGCATTTCCCCGAGGAGGACACGACAGACGGAATGTCTGACTTCTCATCGCCTGTGCTTTTCACTCTCTCCTTACAATATACTTGCGCATTTACATATTCACTTCACATACCTCCCCACTGCTTTTCACTCACACACACCTCTCCTGTTACTCTTCTATATCTGTACTCTTGTCCCAGGAATATCATGCATCTCTGAGTTCCTGATTTTCAGAGTGAACCTCAGTGAGTACGGGCACGAAGGCGTCACCCGGCTCACCTGCCGGGCACTTTCAAGGCTCAACAACCTGAAGACTGTAAAGTTTCTCTTCTTTTTTTTTCTTTTCTTTCTTCCTGCTCTTTCTATCTATTTACTTTTTTTGTTTCTTTACTTTTCTTCTACATGGCATATTTAATCTCATTTCACGAATAAAACACACGGACAGAGTTAGTCGAGACGTTACATGCCATTTCAATACTGGCCTTCTCCCGAATACCATCATCAGTTAACTTCAACCTTTTACTTCCCACTTTTACTTACCGCGTACACCTCGGTATTCGTCGTTTATCTATATCTGGCTTTCTCACTAAATCTCCTTTTCGGTTTTCTAACCCTCTTCCTCTTTCTCTTAATTGGCTTCTAACCTGAGATACGTCTGGTGGTGCGGGTTTTCCTCCCATTTATTGAGGTTCCCTTTCGCATTGAAGGGCTCAAAAATATGCCCTGCCATAGCTCTGCCTGCATAGCGAGAGCGCTAAATCCTGCCACGCTCTCTGACATGAAGATCACGGGTTGGGTGCCGATACGCTTGGTTTCTATCGTGTTTCGCGTTGCTTTCACCTAATTTTTCCCTCCTTCTTGATAAGCAAGAAGCAGCGCTTATCACCTGTACGCTTTCGTTATGGTATGCGCTTAGCAATGGAAAGGTCGCCAGTTAACATGTCCTAGCGGCTCCAAGTGCGCAAAGCCTTGTGTTATCCTGGATGGTCCTCGATCATTTCTTCTTTTTCTCAACTAATTCATGGTGTTTTGCACACCCACAAATTTTTAAGTGCTTGGTGAGTTCTCAGCACAACTCCTGGCGAATCCGGGAACGTAGTTCCAAAATTTGTCTCATAAAACCACTGTTACCGATTCGCTCTCACGGTGGCTATCATCTAGTTATTCTTTCGTTTCAAACAATGATCGGTTCTCATGTTTCGTCTAACCTCAAGACTTTCTTAAACCTAAAAAGAAAGCAGTCCTCATTCTACTGTGCGACAGAATGCACAGGCGATGTCTCACAGCCTTTTATAGCTGCGTGCGCCCTGTCGCAGCGTTTACGCTCGATGCTATTAGGTAGTTTCCTTACCACTTTGATGACATTATCTTCGACAATCTTCGTATTGCTTCCGGCATAGGTTACTGTATCGACCAGATGGTCGTTCTCCTACAGGTATACGTTGCCGATGCCAGTCGTTTGGGCTCCTCGGGAAACGAGACAACATTCTGAAGGCTAACAAACCGGTTAAGCTAAACTGGTTAACCTCCCTGCCTTTCCTGCTCCACTTTTTCCTTCCTTCCTTTCTTCTGAAGCACAAGATACAAGTAGTCGCATTCGTCACCCACACATCCCCGGGTTTGATGTGCCGAGCCTTATCCAGTCCCCAATGGTACTGGAGCGTTAAAATTCTCGTATTCCGCATTACAAGCGAGAGCATGCGCAGTAGCGCAGGACATGTGCCGTTTAACTACATACATGCTAGATACGCAGAACGGTCGGACATTCTTGCCTTGAGATAAAAAGTGGCAGGCGGCATCGCGTGTGTGTGCTGTCTGGAAATTTCTTTCATTCGCTCATGCGTTCGTTCAGGTGCTGCCGTAAATATGAAAAGCTCCGGCGAAAGGTGCCTATTCTCGAGATTCACGGCTCAAACGAACGTGGCACTCGAGTGATAAATAAGGCTGGCCTCATCACATCGGGAGCGCTATACAAAACTAGAATATTAGGTGACTCTAGGGAGCGCGGACATGCGAATGCACGCATTCCGGCTCCACATGTCTCTACACATTATCGCATTATTGGCTATGTGCAGAGTGCACGTGTTCGATCAGCCTGCAGTTCCCTCGACGGGCGGCCCCTTTGTCGCTAGCTCATCAGTTTCTGCGAAGCCAGCGTAGACACGCTGTCTCTACTTCTTATTTGAAGCCCGAGGGAGTTATACACGCGCAGCATAGTGGTCTGTGTTCTTCGACAGTCTGTGCGGCGCCTGTGGGACTGACCCCAGTTTTCGCAATGCGTTTGCAGAGCGACGAATATGTACAGCGTCGTATGCCTACTGCGGCAAAAATATCGGTTCACGGCCTTTTTAATGTGCTCAAAGACTGACGCCACTTTTAAGGCTCAACAACCTGAAGACTCTGAAGTTTCTCTTTTTCTTCTTGCTCTTTGTCTCTCTTTCCTTTTTTCTCTCTCATATCATATGACGAATAAAACGCATGGGCGGAGTTAACCGAGACGTTACATGCCATTTCAATACTGGCCTTCTCCCGAATGTCATCATCAGTTAACTTCAACAGTTTACTTCCCACTTATACTTACCGCCTCCACCTCGGTATTTTTCTTTTACCTATATTTCCCCTTTTCACTCAATCTCCTTTTCGGTTTTCTAACCCTCTTCATCTTTCTCTTAATTGGCTTTCAACCTTACTGATTCGCTCTCGCAGTGGCTATTATCTAGTTATTCCTTCGTTTGAAACAATGATCGGCGCTCATGTTTCGACTAACCTCAAAACTTTCTTAAGCCTAAAAAGAAAGCAGTATTCCTTTTACTGTGCGACATGATGCACAGGCGATGTCTTAGAGGCTTTTATAACGTCGTGCACCCTGTCGCAGCGTATCCCCTCGATGCCATTTGACAGTTTCCTTACGTCTTTGATGACATCATCTTCGACAACCTTCGTATTGCTTCCGGCATAGAGAGAGAGAGAGAGAGAGAGAGAGAGGAAAGGGGAAAGGCAAGGAGGTTAACCAGAGAAAAAGATCCGGTTGGCTACCCTACACTGGGGAGAGAGGGGAGGGGGAGGTAAAGTGGCAACAAAGTAGAGATAAGGAAAGGAAGGAGCGTAGACACACAATCACAATCGGTCACTGGCACCGAATACTGTCACCGCACAGCACAGTGACACTTGCCGCACTATCAACATCTGTTCAGGCTACAGCCGCCTGTCCAATTCTGTCGCCCTCAAAAACCGCAACAGTGCCCTCGTCGCCCTCTGCTGCGATGGCTTGTGATGGCGGTATTTTAAAATACGTTCCTCTGTGAGAGGTCTTTGGTCAAAGCGCGCTATCGCGGTTGCGAGTGATTGTCTCTGCAAATTATATCGAGGACAGTCACAAAGAAGGTGTTGAAAAGTCTCCTCGTTACCACAGTCCTCACACGTGGCGTCGTCGGCCCATCCAATTCGGTAAGCGAAAGACTTGGTGAAAGCCACCCCTAGCCATAGTCGACAAAGCAGGGTAGCTTCGCGACGGCAGAGTCCAGCTGGAATACAAAGGCGTTGAGGGTAGTCAAGATTCTGGAGTCGGTAGTCGTGAAAACTTCCAGCGTTCCAAAAGGAGAACGTGATGTCACGGCTGATAATTCGAAGTTTTCGAGCGGCATCTGTCCTTGATAACGGTATCGGCTCCTCTTTGTCCCCTTGAAGAGCCGACCGAGCAGCGTTGTCAGCGTGTTCGTTCCCTATGACTCCGCAGTGACTTGGAAGCCACTGAAATGTCACGTGGTGTCCTTTCTCAGTTAAGGTATGAACGAGTTCTCTAATCTCAAATACCAGTTGTTCGTTTGGTCCGCGCCGCAGGGCCGATAGCAAAGATTGCAGTGCAGCCTTCGAGTCACTGAATATTGACCATCTTCGAGGTTGCTCTTGGCTGACGAGACGAAGTGCAGCGCGAAGGGCTGCAAGTTCCGAGGCCATCGGTGTCGTTGGGTGACATGTCTTGAAACTGATGGTGGTGGCTTTCGCTGGGAAGACCACGGCTCCAGAGGAACACTGGAGAGTTGCCGATCCATCAGTATAAATATGTACGTGTTCGGCGTACCTCTCGTGTAAAAGGAGCAGAGTTAGTTGTTTAAGAGCAGGTGATGACAGCTCAGATTTTTTCCTGATTCCTGGTACGGTGAGGTGCACTGCGGGTCGAGCCAAACACCATGGAGGAATCGATGGCTTAGTTGCGGGGGTGAAGCCTGACGGGAGGCAGGTGTAATACTCCGAAAGCGTAGTACAAAATGCTGCCTGCGGCCTTTCTGACGGTAGTGTTGCCAGATGGTGGGAACAGGCACGGGCAACGTGCCTAATGTGCACTCTCAACACTTCTACCGCAATGTGTGTTTGTATAGGTTGGTCCCGAGCAAGCGCAATAGTCGCTGCTATCGATGTGCATTTTGGCAAACCAAGACAAACCCTGAGAGCCCGAGCTTGAATAGCCTGTAGAGCACGAAGATTTGTCTGGCAGGTGTTGTTCAGTACGGGCAAACTGTATCTCAAGAAGCCCAGAAAAAGAGCCCTGTACAATTCCAACAATGCATGCACTGACATTCCCCAAGTCTTTCCTCCCAGAAACTTGAAAAGTTGGGAGATTGCTGTCAGACGCTTTTTCAAGTAGGTCACGTGCGGGCTCCATGAGAGATCTCTATCAATGATTATGCCAAAAAATTTGTGAGTCTTCTCATAAGAAATTATCTGGCCATTTATTGATATGGCGTAGGGTGTCATTGGTTTGCGAGTGAACGCCATCAGTGCACATTTGTCTGACGAGATTTCAAGACCTTGGTTGCGGAGGTATATAGCTATTAGAGTAGCAGCTTTTTGAAGTCTTGCACGTATCTGAGGACGTGTCACACCTGAGGTCCATATACATATGTCATCGGCGTACATTGATATCTTGATCGCTGCTGGCAGATGATCAACGAGACCAATGAGTGTGAGGTTGAATAGGGTAGGGCTTAGTACATCGCCTTGAGGAACACCTCGGTACGTGTAGTGTAATGCGGTTTTACCATCACCGGTACAGAAAAAGAACGATCTCATAAAAAGGTAATGAGAGATCCATTGGAAAACTCGACCACCTAGACCAACCATCTCAAGAGCATCGAGGATAGCCTCGTGAGATACGTTATCGTACGCCCCCTTGACATCCAAGAACAAAGCTGCACATCAAGTCTGCAATGCTACACGCCGCGCGCACGGTCACGGTTTCGTCGAAGCACACGGAATTGGATATAGAGTTGGAGCGACTTCGTGCACTCCGTCGTCGTGCGGAGCGGCGTTACCGGCGTACAAAATCCATCGAAGACCTTAGGACAGCCAGACGACTACAAAAATAACTTCAACGTCGCATGGATAGATTGACATCTCGACGTTGGGCAAGATTTTGCCAGTCACTAGACCCCCGAAAACCACTTTCCCACATCTGGAGAACCATACGTGGTCTACGTTCCTTCCCTGAACAACGCTTCCCATTCAAAGCGCTGGCGCTCTTCCAGGGGCGGCTAGAGGCTGATGTTGCAGAAGACTTTTGTGCAAGGATCGCTGGCCAAGCCACCGGTCCAGGCTTTCGAGCCCCCAGTCACATCCCTGTTTCACGTGACGGCCGCATGGATCTTCCTTTCATAATGGAGGAACTAGATGCGGCTCTTGCTCTATGCAGGCGTTCTTCATCCGCGGGACCAGATGGAATATCCTACCGCGCCTTGAACAACCTGAGTGATGGCGCACGGAGAGAACTGTTACATCTCTACAACTTATCTTGGCAGGATGGCATGGTTCCCGAAGAATGGAAGATAAGCCGCTTGGTCCCTCTCCTGAAGCAAGGCAAGTCCCCACTTGAACCCACCTCATACCGCCCAATAGCGCTGGCCAGCTGTGTGGGAAAGATAATGGAAAAGATGATCCTTGCCCGCTTGGAGTGGTACCTGGAACACTACAACATGTTACCGAATTGCATGGCTGGTTTTCGTCGAGATCGCTCTTCAGTAGACAGTGTTGTTGATCTCGCTACGTACGTCCAGCTTCAAAAGTCACGCTTCCGGCATAGGTTACTGTATCGACCAGGCGGTCGTTATCCTACAGGTATGCATTGCCGATGCCAGTCGTTTGGGATCCTCTGGAAATGAACACCAGCGCTCATCGCTGGTGTTCAGCACGCGGCGCGAAGCACCAGGCCCTCTTGCCGTACACGTCCTAATCACAAAAGCGAGCTTCGCCTCATAAACATGCTTATTGTGGAGAAGCGAGTCCTTGTGAGCGTTTCGTGCGCTCGGGACGCCTGGTCGCAGGTAGCTCCTTTAGACGTGCCGCAGGTTTCCGTGACAAAAGCTGCAGCTTAGTTGCGCATTTCTGGCCGCTGAAAATAAGTGTTTAAATGAAGTCAGGCGGCCGTGCGAATAGCCGTTTGAAAAAATTCAAAGTAAGCGGCGTGGTTTTCTTTTCTGTATATCCCGAGGCGAAAGCTTCATCCAAGCAATCTGCGAAAATACAGACACGCACGAACCAATATGCATATATGTTTTGCAGTACGTCTGTATTTGTTCGGTATGTCGAAAATAAGTGGCCGGGAAACTGGCTGCCTGTCTAAATCCATGTAATGCCGCCAGCTTGGACTAAGAGACGCCTCGCTTCCGACGAGCCGTTTGCAAGTATACAAGCGTTCAGATTTCCTACGTATAGAAATGCAGTTCAAAGAGAAAATGCTCACAAATTCGCGAACATGTATCATGTGGCTTTTATTAATATTTTTGTAGCGGAAAAAAACCAGTACACGTCCAAGTCTCAAAAGACCGCGACGAGTCATTCAGCAAACCCACAAGCGATTCTAACAAGCTATGATCCACTTTCTTAACAGAGGGTTTTGCCCCTGATGTTTTATTTCACCGTATTTATGCCGACAAAGTTATATGCGACCCTTGGGGACAGATTCTCAATTATTTTCGTTCGTAAACAAGAAATGCTTTAAAACTATCTGGCGTTCATCCGAGCGCGTGGCACGCGCTTGTTCGCGTTATCGCATTATCGCGATATATGAAACTCATATGGTAACAAGAACGCTGGCTGCGGCACTTTGCGATACGGGCAAGTTAAATTGCGTCAGTCTTTTAAAAAGGCCGTGAACCGGCATTTTTGCCATAGTAGGCATACGACGCTATACTTATTCGTCGCTCTGCAGACGCATTGCGAAAACTTGGGTCACTCCCACCGGCGCCGCACAGCCTGTCGAAGAACACAGACCACTGCGCTTCGCGTGTATAACTCCCTCAGGCTTCAAATCAGAAGTACAGACAGCGTGTCTACGCTGGCTTCGCAGAGACTGTGCTCGTTGGCACATTACATGCCCCTTGAAAACATTTGATGCCGGTAGGACATCGTAATCATGAATTAGCGGCGGCATTGCGAAGTATTTTTTCGCCCCATTACACGAACTAGGTAACAAAGTACTGATTTCTGTTCAACGCAGAGCTCGAACTATGGATAGATGGGTTGGCAGGGTACTGTTCACATAGCTCGCTGTTTTCTTATTCTTTTATATTTTCTACTTTATTTTCCTTTTTATGCGAGAATTGCAACACCCTGGGTCGGCTTAAATTCGAAGAATTCGTGAGTATCCGTGGCTACTATAAAAATGGCGCCCCGCTAACTGGAACTCTAAAGCACAGCACTGTAGCCATTACTATCAGCAGCCGCGCATTACTACAACTCGTTTTAATGGTATACGCCACACTGACCACGTGCAGTGCGGGCAGAGTCTCTCTTTCCTTTTCTTCTTTCTTTAATTTTTTGCAAGGTTCACTTTCGAAGAGACACTGGCGCCGAGCACTCCGTGTTTGAGTGTTGCCTACAGGGAACCAGGGCAAGCACGTGGCTGGCGCTCAAGGTTGGTAATAAATGTTATTTACTCTTTTGCGGCTGTTGTAGTTTACTATTATTTCGACCGGATTACATCCGAGGAAAGACTTCGTTTTCTGAGTTTTCAAATTTGGGAGGTCGGCTTGGAATCGAGGCCCGCATAAATATTCGAGTAAATACGGTATTTCCAAATGTCTTGTCTCGAACACTAAGCATACACGTCCACGCAAGCACGCACACAGAGTGCAGTCCTTTTCCTTTTGTTCCTTTTTTCAGAGTATACTAGAACTAAAACGCTATAAATAAGCGGAAAATAATGAACTGGGTGCTCCGCATCACTGAAAACGGCAGGGATGTTCTAGTACAAGGCGGAGAAGACTGAGGAGCACGACCATCCGGGAAGTTTTTGCCAGTATAGAGATCGGAAACACAAAGACGACTCTGCTGCTCCTGATAAACGCTGATGAAAGGGCCGTCGGCGCAGGCGTCGAAGCTAGGGAGCATGAATTGGTACGAAGAGGAAAGTGTAGGGGAGAAACGAGAAAAACAAGGAATAAATGGTGTAAGACAGAAAGGAAAAAAGAATGAGAGAGAGAAAATGGTAAGGGAGTGCCGTTTGTTTCCTTCCTCTGTTCTCGCTCAGGCTCAGGGCACTTCCTATTTGCGTCCCGTTGCTTATCGAGAGAACGCGAGACAGCGAAGAACAAGTATAACAAAAATAGGAACATAAAGGCGTGCAACGTTGGTGTATAGGGACTGTCTGTTTCGTAGGCGCCACGGAAAGATACGTTCGTCGAGACCCATAGTCTGAGCGCTGATTCGGAGCAGCATGGCGGAAAGTGAAGACGCCTTCCGTCATTGGAATAATCTACTGCAGGATGCTGTTTGCACAATAAACCACGACACAATTTGTCCAAAAGCTGAAGAATGTTTTTAACATCAATTGATAGTCATATTCGAATTCCTGCGTTTATTGCCTGTCGATATTAGGTCTTGTTTTGTATACACGTACGCTCATTTATATGCATATTTGCTTTCTTGATGTTGCGAGCAATTTGTGTGCATTTCTTCTTTTTTACATTTCTGTAACAAGCCCAAGTAATACCCAGAAAGGGCCTTTAGAGTATGAGAAAAAAAGAGAACGGTGATATGGTTTTTTGGCATGGTATTGAGAAGATATTGCTGATTCTACACAGGTTCGTGCAACGGTACAGCAAGCACCAAGAGGCACATGATTAAAGAAAAAGTAGAACCACGATCTGTTATTAGTCACGTCGTAGTGGGATACTCCGAATAAATTTTTACCACATGGGTGGGCCTAGCCAGGTGACGTTGATCTTGCTTACGTCTATGGTGGACAAAATAAAGTTGTTTCACTCACTCACTCACCACATGGGGCTCTTTAACGTGCGCCTAAATCTAAGTGAACGAGCGTTTTTCTTTTTTTGCATTTCACTCTCATTGAAATGTGGCCGCCGTGGTCAGGATCGAACCCGCTACCTCGAGCTAGGCAGCGCAATGCCACAGCTACTGAGCTACGACAGAGGGCCTCACGAGAAAAAACGTTTTAGAAGTGTTTCAACGGCGGCTATAGTTGATATGAGATGCCTTGAAGGTGCAAGTTTTGCTGCTCACGTGGAAAACACAAGGACAGTGACGTGTAAACAAGAAACGTGCGCGATGTCTGTACGCGTTTTATGTTTACGTGTCAGTGTCCCCGTGTGTGTGTCACCCGAATAGAGCAATCTTGTAACCAACAAGGGCATTACATGGGCTTTCGCGCATGCGCGACGGTTCACCGATGTGGAGGGCTTCCATCACAATTTCAGTTGTAAGTTAGCGCTCGCGTGCCCCGTTTTATTCTTTCAGTGTCGTGTGTTTCTCGCTATTTAAACTTTTCTTTTTTTTTTCTTCAATAATGCGCCCCACATCGCTTTCTCCTGTGTTCTCGACTGTCCGTTGTTTCTGGTCATTGTGACACCTTTTAAACAAAAGTACGCAAATTTGTGCTCGCCAATCTATACGCGCGATAACATGTACGTCGCCGCATAAGTGTTACTCTGTGAGTTCACTATTCAAGGAGCCTTCGAGCCACAGAAACGTAGCTTGCGCTGCTTATCAAGAGATGAAAATACCGGCGAATACAAAGGGCAAGCTCTCTGAGAGCACCGCCCGCAGTGTTCGTAGGTACAGCGGCGAAAGGTTTCTACAGAATAAAAACCGATGAAGGAGCACCCCCGAAAAAGAAAGATGAAAAGCGTTCGGCGCTGGAGACACGTCGGCATTCTGTGCTCAGTGGAATGAAAATGACTCTGGACCTCATCATGTGCTACCTGTCTGATACGTGACGACGCTGAAATACGCATGTATGCATTAAATTTTTTTTAAATGCTGGCTCTCCCGTAATTGAGAGTAGATGTAAGCATGAAATCGCTACCGGAAAAGCAGATTGGTTGCATATGATGATGAAAATGTGTGTAGTGAGTGTTCTCAACGGCACACCACAACACACTACACCGCACCACGCCATACTGTTCACTAGTCCATAACGCAATAGTTTCCTGTCGCAGACCGAACCTCTTTGCGAGTCTCGGTCAAATAGCCATCGGCGGTGCGCCGGTTGCTACCGGCTTGGACGCTGCCGGCGCGCCGAACGCGCCACGGGCCTCACGGTCCACTGGCGTTGAAAAGAGCACAGTCAACTCTGTCTCAGCGCGAAAGTATGACAATCAAGTGTATAATGCACTGTATCCGCCTTTTGAACGTCGCTATTGGAAATGACGCTGTTCTCTTCAGTGTACTAGAAGTTACAGCTTGGGCGATATTGTGAACAAACATTTAGAAGAACTCGGAAGCAATTTTTTGTATCTTGTTCGCGAAGTAACTAGCCTATGTAATCTGGTCTTGACTGGTTGCCCGGATGATCTCGTTTTGTTCTCGCAACTTGCCCTGATGTTCTCGTTTGAGCGCCCCGATAACAGCTCTGATTTTTGGCTCAAGATCACTTGAAGGCACCGACAACGAGAGCTAAAAACATTTCATGCTTAAAAAACCTGGATCCGCGCTTGGGTGAACCCGTAACAAGGCAAAACCTTTCACGTGAATGGGCTTCGCCGCACTATAATTGTTATTGCCGTGGTGCACCCTTTACAGGAGCAAAATCTGGAAGCTGCAATGGAGCACTTGCGGCGTACCAGCGGTTTCCGAGTAAAGGAGCAATGACTCTTTACAATTATTATTGCACTAATGCAATATTTCTGGACAAAAATGCAGCCCGTTTACTAGAACGGTGCCCCCCTTACGTGGCAAGCGCACACACGTCAGGCAATTTTTCCGTATTATGATAAATATTGCCATAGTGCACTCTATTATTTAGTGCTTGACAACTCGGCAGTTGCAGCGGTGCATTATTTACAGGGATAAAGCTCTGGAAGCAGCTTCGCCATATCATATATAATTATGTCTTTGTGCACATTTTACAGGGTAAAAAAATATTCGGCCCTAGCGAACAAGCAATGTACTGTGAAAAGCGCAACGAGATAGACGACACTAGGCGACATCTTTTTTTTTACAACTGAAATTTTTGACAGCCGCCATTCTGTCCTAAGTACCTGTTCTAACATTTACAGCTGTACAAAACTTCTTCATTACGATCAAAACAGCACAACACAGAGTACTTCGGCACCACAGTTCACTCGCATCATTTGCAGTCTTCAACAGCTTCTTTGTGTTACTAGTATTATTGCCGTGTTGAAGTACTTACATTACAAAAGTTTGTAGGCTAAGATTGGTGCTACCGCGATGCGGCTTTATCTAAAGAAAGGTAGGGGCTAAGGTAGTCTCATGAGATTATATTTATTACTATCATAGCACACTGCATAACACAGCATAGCATAGCATAGCATAGCATAGCATAGCATAGCACAGCATAGCATATCACAATCTTTGCAGGCAAAAAAGAAAAACAAATACGAAAGCGCCTCGGCGCAGATATTATTCAGTTTCGAGAGGTAAAATCTTTAGACCTTTAACTATTACCAGACACCACGAAAATACTCGATACGAAAGCTTCGCTCTCAATTTGGAAGATAATTTGCTGTCGTATCGATGCCGCTGACATCACTGACCGCTGCAGTTGCAAAAAGCACAGACAACTCTGTCCCAGCGCCAAAAGATGACAATCAAGTGTATCGTGCCCTGCATCTGCCTTTTGAACATCCCTATTGGAAATGGCAAATAAAACTTCAGCTACTAGAAGTTATACTTTGAGTGACATTGTGAACAAACATTTGGAAGAATTCGGAAGCAATATTTTTTAACTTGTTTGGGAAGTAACTTGCGCATGTAATGCGGTCTTGGTTTCCCGGGTGCTCTCGTTTTCTCAATTTGCCCGGATGTCCTCGTTTGAGTGCCCGGATGACGGCACTGGCTTTTGGGCAAAGTCACTTGAAGGCCGACGACAACGGGAGCTAAAATCATTTCATGCTTAAACATTTGTCCTATCCACAACGTGCGACAAATTATTGAATGATGGGGTTTAACGTCCCGTGGTACTACTCCGTGGGACTATGAGAGTCACCGTACTGGAAAGCTCCGGACCACTTTTGACTACGTTGGGTTCTTTAGCTTGCACCTGAAGATGCGTAAGTGCAAGAGCACTTTTGCCTTTCGACCTCATGGAAATGCAGCCGCTGCGGCCCGCAGTCGAACCCAGGACCTCGTGCTCGGCGGCAGAACGCCGTAGCAGAACGCCAGTGCCCCCGCGGTGTCTAATGTAGGACCGAGCATTGCACAAAGGAAAGCGAGAAAGCAGGTGTTGACATCGACATCGGCATTGTTTCTTTAGCATTGCGTCACTGTATGAGATTGCTCAGGTGACGACTACCTGAAGAAAGGTGCAAGTCTTGGGGCCACTGTAGGTGTTCCATTTAATAAAGGAACTTGCATACAGCGTAGAGGAACGGCGATGAAAGAAAGCATATTCGGACAGAACACTTTGTGTTATCCCTTGGATTTTGTTATTGTTTTTCTTTTTTTGTGTGTGCTACACCTTCACCTACATATTCTTGAAGAATGCGCAAGGATACTTTCGGTACGCATATTTAACCCGACAATAGCGGACAACTCAGAGGGACAGTGGGTGCACACCCGCAACACAACGAACAAAGTACAGTCAGTCGGCCACAAATGTTTACGGCACGCGGTATTTGGGAAAAAAATCTGAATCTGCGCGAAAATATATCCACGAATTCAAAGTTTCACTGTGTAGTATAAACTAAAGGCCGCATGTTTTAACGGAGCATTGATCCTCATTTGTCGCGGAACCCGCGCCCCGTTAACTTTTGTGGCCGATTGTACTATTGCGGACAACTGAAACTCAAATGAGAAAAACCAAATAAGAATAGAAAAATTGGAAGATCAAGAAGCTAAGATAGAGTGCCTATTAGCGTACTTTATTACAGCTTCGATGTGCGATATATAGCCTTCATTTTAAAGAAAAACGAGCCGCATCTCCATTAAGAAATACTACAAAGAAATTGCTTAATTTTTCAGTGTGTCTTATACCGGTGTCACAAGGCCACTTTCGAACGCAATAGAGCCCGATACGAATCGAGATTTTCGACCGCGATTGGTACCCTCCCACACCTTTCGCAAAGAAGCCAACCGCGACAGAGAAATTTGATCCCTACAGGGCTCAATCGCAATCGAAAGTGCGCCGTGTGACACCGGCATAATTGTCCTGATTACCTTTCATTTGCCCACAACCACATTCGTAACCATGAGACAGACTCGCCAGAAGTGTGCGTTTCTGCGACATTTCTTGTCACACGCGCCAAAATTTACCGAGAAAAGTTGGGTATGTTTTCTCGCAGTTAGCTACAAGTAAATTTCTCCTGGAGGTTCATCCTGGAGAGCCATTTCAAGTGGATATGCCGTGCAAACTCACCGGCTACAATTCGCAAATTGCAACGTGTGTTGTGAAGTAATTAATGAAACAATTAATTAGTGTACTTAAGTCAATTAGTTGAACATGTGATTTCGCGTGCTAGTAATGTCGGCCTCTTCGAATAATACAGCTCATGGACAAGAATGATGCTGTCTGCCGCAGGCGATTTCGAAAATTCCGGAAAACTTAAAAAAATTACCCCACGGGCATGTGTGTCGATATATATAGTCGTTTAACTCCTCAGCAAAATTGGCGCCAGCCGAAGGGTCCTATATGTCGTGAGCGCCAAGTGTGCATACGTTAGTTTTGTCGTGCGCATCATCACCGTCGCAGAACGCGTGCGGTCCCGATCCCCGTATACCATTGGTTTCCCACATAAAATTTTCAGTTTCGTCCGAAAGCGAAGCATCGAAAGCGACAACAAGGCTTAGCGTTACGTTTAACGTTACGTTGCAGGCGTCGCGACTCGGGGGTGCACGAGATGAGACCAATGGAAAGAAGCCGTCGGCGTTAAGTTAACGTCCAAAGGAAGGATCACATAAATTTAGCTTGGCGTTCACTGTTCGTTCCGCCCTGAACAGTGTATGCACTGCGGCGTGGTCAATTTTTTTTAAACCTCCTTGGGTATGGTAATGAACTCGAAGGGGGAACTCGAAGGGTCCGATACATGAACTTTATGAGCAACCAGCTGATCAATAAACCCTCGTACGCTACACGAAGTCATCAAACCCTACCGTAGTCGAGACCCTCGCTAGGAGATGAACGAGGAGACTGTTGCGTTTCGCCTGCGACACGTGGTTTTGCCGGCGCGACTGCGGCGGGGCGGCAGACATTTTGGCCCGATCGTCGTCGCCGCAACACTCATCGCCAGGTGTTTCCAGGCGCGTCTGCGGCGATGCGACCGCCTAGGGATCCTCCTCGCATTCCAGTCATTGTGCCCGAAACCGGCGATGCCAAAGCAGGGATCTCATTCCAGTTATTGGGCCCGAAACAGGCGATGCCAAAGCAGGGATCTCGTTCCAGTCATTGTGCCCGAAACAGGCGATGCCAAAGCAGGGATCTCATTCCAGTTATTGGGCCCGAAACAGGCGATGCCAAAGCAGGGATCTCGTTCCAGTCATTGTGTCCGACCAGCAGCGCCACGACAGGGTGCTACGAGATCGTGCGCAGCGCCACGACAGGGTGCTACGAGATCGTGCGCAGCGCCACGACAGGGTGCTACGAGATCGTGCGCAGCGCCACGACAGTGTGCGTCACCATTAGCCCATTGTACATTCACGTGCTCGTCTTTTGAGGGGTTCCTTCTTGCCCTCAACTGCGAGAGTATAAAAACAGCTGCCCCCGGACGCCAAAAGGAGGGCTCCGATTTCTTCTGTTGAGTGAAGTGCTCTCCCGTCTCTCTACTTCGGTCAAACCTGACCGCCAACTCTTTGCGATGTTAAAATAAACAAGTTGTTTCGTTGTTACCAGTCGACTCATGCTTTGCCGGGACCTTCGGATGCTTCCAGTTGTACCCCAGGCCGCCAGGCCAACGCTACCCTTGGGGCTTGCGACCCAGGTACAACCACGGGCGTCAGCGCCGAGTTCCCAACAGATCGTACCAGCGGTCGGATCCAAACATCTGGTTGGCAGCGGTGAGATCGCCTACGACTTCAAACAACGGTCTGCCAGCGGCGAGATCGCGACAACGGAGGCCAGCAGCAAAGAGATGCAGTTGACAGTATGCTGAGCAGCTCAACGACGATCCGGGAGCAGTGCAACGAGCCCTGTGTGACGACTGGTTGCCTGCAGCGGAACGACTGCGCGGAATTCCTGCCTGCGAGGTTTGGTGAGTGCGGGACTTTCTTCTTCTGAGCTTTGCCAGGCTTTTTGTTAGTGTCAGAAACAGAGCTGGTAATTGTGGTTGTCGTTGCTGCCGGGTTAGTTTGCGGCAAGACAATAGTAAGCAGTAGAGAAAGCAGCATTCAGAGCAGCCATGGATTTGAAGTCGTTGCGCAAACCGAAATTGTTGGAGCTTGCAAGAGAGTTGGGTCTGGATGTCTCAGACAAACTAAGAAAACCTGAACTGCTAAAGGCTATTCTTGAGTTAGAGGCTGAGGATGACGAGCTGTCGGAATGCCTTGAGACTATTGAAGAGAGGGAGACTGCAAAAGAAAAAGAAGAGCGTGAACGTAAAGAACAGAAAGAGCGAGAGCAACAAGAGCGTGACCGTCAACACGCTTTGGAAATGAAGCGTCTTGAGGTAGAAATGGAACGCGCTCGTAATGGAAGTCAGGCACACGGTGCAGGAGAACGCGTATTGTTCAAAATGACTGACCTGATGCGGCCGTTTAAGCTTGGAGAGGACATTGGTTTGTTCCTGGTTAACTTTGAGCGAACGTGCGAGAAGCAGGGGTTCTCTCGGGAAACGTGGCCACAGCGCTTGCTCACTTTGTTACCCGGCGAGGCGGCCGACGTAGTCGCTCGCTTGGATAGAGAGGAAGCAGAGGATTTCGACAAAGTAAAATCGAGTCTGCTAAAAAAGTACCGGCTGTCTGCGGAGGCGTTCCGTCGGAAGTTTCGGGAAAATGAGAAAGGCAAAAGTGAGTCATATACAGAGTTTGCGTATAGGCTTATGTCGAACATGCAGGAGTGGCTCAAAGAAGAGAAAGCGTTTGGTGATCACGATAAAGTTCTGCAGTGTTTCGGGCTAGAACAGTTTTATAATCGGTTACCGGAGAACGTGCGATACTGGGTCTTGGATAGGCCAGACGTTTGTACGGTGGCTAAAGCCGCTGAGCTAGCCGAGGAGTTTGTGACGCGTCGGGCTCGCGGAGCTAAGGACGGTCAAAAGGGTGAATTTGGCTCGAAGTTCGAGAGGCCGAAGTTCACACCCATGAGAGCAAAGGGGAACACGCGTAGTGCGGATGCGAGTGGAAGCAGTGCGACCGAACCTAAGGAGACGGCGGCAGCCGAGGCCGAACGCAGAAAGCGGTTCGAGATGAGGCGAGCGGGCGTTTGTTATACGTGCCAGAAGCCGGGTCACTTTTCAGCGCAGTGTCCGGAAACAACACCAAAAGTTGTGTTTTTTTCAATAGGCAGCACTGACGAGAACATGAAGCTTCTCGAGCCTTACATGCGAGACCTCCTCGTGAACGGGAAAGAGTGCCGAGTGCTTCGCGATTCCGCAGCTACGATGGATGTAGTTCACCCGTCTTACGTAGAACCCCATATGTTCACGGGCGAGTGCGCGTGGATCAAGCAAGCCGTGGAAGCTCATAGCGTGTGTCTGCCAGTAGCAAAAGTGCTTATTGAGGGACCTTTCGGAGCGCTTGAGACGGAGGCGGCAGTGTCATCTATGCTGCCACCCCAGTACCCGTACCTATTTTCAAACAGGTCCGATCACCTCCTGCGCGAGAAGGGGCTTTTGTTTGGTGAAGCTAGTGTTCAGGCCTTAACCAGATCGAAGGTTCGGGAGCTCGCTGCAAAGGCGGTAGTTGCGGGGCCGACGTTATCAAACAACGAAAAAGGGTCAGAGGCGCAGCAAGCTGATATTCAGAGCACGCCCGAACTGAATAAAATTGAGTCTGTAGCGTTAAAGGCGCCAGATACTGGAGAGGAACCGCCCGACACGGGAAAGTTAGAAGAGCTATCTACTGATTTGCTCATCGCGCCTACGTCAGACGGACTTGATAGGTTGCTAAAAGTCAGCCGGTCGGCTTTGATAGCCGAGCAAAAAAAGGATGGCAGCCTGGAAAACGTGCGCTGCAATGTCAAAGAAGGTATCGCCAGGAAAACTGCGCGTTTTGTGGAAAGAGGGGGAGTCCTGTACCGGAAGTATCTAGACCGCAGAGGAGTGGAGTTCGATCAGCTGGTCGTGCCTCAATGCTATCGTCAGGATCTGTTGCGCTTGTCACACGGGGGTTCGTGGTCCGGACACCTAGGAGTTAAGAAAACTAAGGACCGTCTCTTGCAAGAGTACTATTGGCCAGGGTGTTTTCGGGACGCAGACCATTTCGTGAGGACATGTGACACTTGTCAACGGGTGGGCAAACCAGGGGACAAATCGAGGGCGCCGTTGAAATTGGTACCTATCATTACGGAGCCTTTTAGACGGCTCGTTATTGATACTGTGGGACCTCTGCCGGTAACAGCCACGGGGTACAGACACATTTTGACTGTGATCTGCCCAGCGACAAAGTTCCCTGAAGCAGTGCCGCTTAAAGAACTCAGCTCAGTTGAGATAGTTAATGCACTACTGTCCATATTTGCGCGAGTTGGTTTTCCTGCAGAAATTCAATCAGATCAGGGCACAGTGTTTACTAGCGCTTTGACGACAACTTTTCTCGAAAGGTGTGGGGTAAAGCTGTTACACAGCTCAGTGTACCACCCACAGTCGAATTCCGTTGAGAAGCTCCACTCCGTCATGAAGCGCGTGTTGAGAGCGTTGTGTTTTGAACATCGAACTGACTGGGAGCTGTGTCTGCCTGGGGTGATGTTTGCTTTAAGGACCGCGCCGCATGCGGCTACGGGGTTTTCGCCAGCTGAACTGGTGTACGGTCGCTCGCTTCGATCTCCGCTTCGCATGCTTCGAGAATCATGGGAAGGTAGGGGCGACGACCCAGTCGTGGTGGAGTACGTACTTAAGCTCCTCGAACGCTTAAGAAGGGCACAGGAGTTGTCAGGTGAAGCAATGGCAAAGGCCCAGCAGAGGGCCAAGGTTTATTATGATCGGACAGCCAGGGCCCGTCGTTTTGAGGTTGGCGATGAGGTCATGATATTGCGCACATCGCTAAACAACAAACTAGACGTGCAGTGGGAGGGCCCAGCACGAATTGTTCAGAAACTGTCGGACGTTAACTACGTGGTAAGTCTGCCAGGAAAGCGGAAAGCACAGCAAGTTTACCACTGTAATCTGCTCAAACCTTATAGACAAAGGGAAGCAGTGGTGTGCCTGATGGTAAACGTTCCTGAAGAGCTTCCGGTCGAGCTTCCGGGACTAGGCTCAGTGACGAACAGGGAAGACACCGGTCAAGTCATTAGTGACCTTATCAGTAAAGCACCGCTGTCGCCTGAGCAGAAAACCGAACTACACCAGCTATTACAAGAGTTTCAAGGTCTGTTCTCTGAGAGGCCTGGTAGGACTTCGGTACTTACTCATGATATAGAACTTACCTCCCCAGAGCCAGTACGATCCAAGGCGTATCGGGTGTCACCCCGCCAGAGCGATATTATGGAGGCTGAGGTAAAGAAAATGCTACAGCTCGGTGTTATTGAGGCAGGTGAGAGTGATTATACCTCCCCTTTGATTTTAGTTGAGGTACCGGGCAAGGAACCTCGTCCTTGCGTCGACTACCGCAGGCTTAATTCCATCACTAAGGATCAAATTTATCCGATCCCTAACATCGAGGAGCGCCTTGAGAAAGTTAGTAGCGCTCAGTTTATTTCCACCCTAGATCTTGTCAGGGGTTATTGGCAGGTTCCACTTACAGAAGAGGCTAGTAGGTATGCGGCGTTCATTTCACCAATGGGAACATTCCGTCCTAAAGTGTTGAGTTTTGGTTTGAAGAACGCGCCATACTGTTTTTCAAGTCTCATGGATAAAGTGTTGCGGGGACAGCAAGAATTCGCTTTACCGTATCTAGACGACGTAGCGATATTCTCCGCATCCTGGTCTGAGCATATGGCACACTTGCGGGCAGTGCTAACCCGCCTGCGCGAAGCGGGCTTGACAGTCAAGGCTCCTAAGTGCCAGTTAGCACAGGCCGAGGTTGTCTACCTCGGTCGCGTGATTGGTCAGGGTCGTCGCCGCCCCTCTGAAATAAAAGTGGCCGCTGTGCGAGACTTTCCGCAACCGCGCACAAAGACCGATATTCGGTCGTTCTTGGGTGTCGCCGGCTACTATCAGAGGTACATCCCTAGGTACTCTGATATCGCGGCTCCCCTGACGGATGCTCTAAGAAAAACAGAGCCTCAAACAGTCGTCTGGGACGAGACAAAGGAAAGAGCTTTTAGCGCCCTAAAGAGTGCCCTAACAAGCCAGCCTGTGCTACGATCGCCAGACTATACAAAAGGGTTCATTGTTCAGTGCGATGCTAGTGAGCGAGGCATGGGCGTTGTACTGTGCCAACGGGAAAATGGAGAAGTAGAACACCCCGTCCTGTATGCTAGTCGTAAGCTGACCAGTCGTGAGCAGGCGTATAGCGCCACCGAGAAAGAGTGTGCGTGTCTCGTGTGGGCCGTTCAGAAATTGTCATGCTATCTAGCCGGCTCGAGGTTTATCATTGAGACGGATCACTGCCCTCTCCAATGGCTGCAGACCATCTCTCCCAAAAATGGCCGCCTCCTGCGCTGGAGCCTCGCTTTACAACAATATTCCTTTGAGGTGCGTTACAAAAAGGGGAGTCTCAACGGTAACGCCGATGGCTTAAGTCGAAGCCCCTAACGTAGGAATCAGCCTCAAAATTGTTTGTTACTGATGTTTTTCTTCCTGAGGCAGGATTTTTTTTAACATATTGCTTTTGTTTAGTGTTTCAAAGTGATGATATGCTTTCTAGTGCAATTTTTCAATTTGTGGACGCGTTCTGAGTGATGCTAGACTACTGTAAGGAACTAGGCAGTGGTATAAACAGGGGAAAGAGCCTGGCAGGGCTTAGTGAGGGTTGTGCCGTGCTTGCTGACTGAGCGGTTGAGTTTTCAGCGTAGTTCTAACGCTTGCCGGGAACGAGAACAAAAATGTGAACTCTCCCGAAGTCACTTTGCAGTGTCCCGTGCGAACCTGAACGAGAGAACGAGGCCTTCTCTGTGCGCTGCGCTCAAGAAACGTCAAGGGACGCCCGACTTCGGTTATGAGCATCATCGAGCGACATCCCTCCGGACAGCGGATGCAGTCCCCTGTCCATCGGGATCTCCTTCCCCCGGCGGGGCGGTCTGTTGCGTTTCGCCTGCGACACGTGGTTTTGCCGGCGCGACTGCGGCGGGGCGGCAGACATTTTGGCCCGATCGTCGTCGCCGCAACACTCATCGCCAGGTGTTTCCAGGCGCGTCTGCGGCGATGCGACCGCCTAGGGATCCTCCTCGCATTCCAGTCATTGTGCCCGAAACAGGCGATGCCAAAGCAGGGATCTCATTCCAGTTATTGGGCCCGAAACAGGCGATGCCAAAGCAGGGATCTCGTTCCAGTCATTGTGCCCGAAACAGGCGATGCCAAAGCAGGGATCTCATTCCAGTTATTGGGCCCGAAACAGGCGATGCCAAAGCAGGGATCTCGTTCCAGTCATTGTGTCCGCCCAGCAGCGCCACGACAGGGTGCTACGAGATCGTGCGCAGCGCCACGACAGGGTGCTACGAGATCGTGCGCAGCGCCACGACAGGGTGCTACGAGATCGTGCGCAGCGCCACGACAGTGTGCGTCACCATTAGCCCATTGTACATTCACGTGCTCGTCTTTTGAGGGGTTCCTTCTTGCCCTCAACTGCGAGAGTATAAAAACAGCTGCCCCCGGACGCCAAAAGGAGGGCTCCGATTTCTTCTGTTGAGTGAAGTGCTCTCCCGTCTCTCTACTTCGGTCAAACCTGACCGCCAACTCTTTGCGATGTTAAAATAAACAAGTTGTTTCGTTGTTACCAGTCGACTCATGCTTTGCCGGGACCTTCGGATGCTTCCAGTTGTACCCCAGGCCGCCAGGCCAACGCTACCCTTGGGGCTTGCGACCCAGGTACAACCACGGGCGTCAGCGCCGAGTTCCCAACAGATCGTACCAGCAGTCAGATCCAAACAAGACGGAAAGCCTAAAGGGCTGATTTCTCTGAATCACAACAATAAGAAGCCAACAGATAATGAAGCCAAGGAAAGCAAAGTGAAGTTACTTGAAATTTGAATTGAAGTGTAAAAATGATATATTAAATGGAAATGAAAGTCGATTAGAAAAAAAAAAATTGGCAGCGGCTTAGCTTGGCTAAGCCTAGTGGATTGCGAAAGCAATCTTCTGTTCAGGTTGTAGAGTTCCATATTGCTCATCGAACGTGTAGATGCAGTCTCGTCGCCATTTAAAGCATCCATAAGGCTTGCTGTCGAACGATCAGGGGTCGCCAAAGTCGCGTCAGCATTGAGAGCATGCATGATACTTGTAGACGCACCCAGATCAAGAGATGTTGAACGCATTCGCCTGGCTGCATAATATGCACGCCGTTTAGCTAAACGTTGTTCCCGCTCTTCCTCCGTTTCTTCCGCACGCCACCGCTTCTTAGCTGCAGCACATCGTTGCAGCTTCACCTTATACACATCATCCGACATACCGCGGAGGATTCGCTGGGACGATCGCGACGAGCCGAGTTGGGGGGGTCGCTTTTCCACAGCTGGCATGACGTCACACATAGGTCACGCTAAAGGTCAATGGTGGACTCTCCGGGACGACGGCCAAGAGCGGAAAGCTCGAGCAGTATTGCTTTCGCAATAAAAAGAAACATGCCGTCGGTGGAAGCCAAACCCACAACCTTCGCATTACATTGATTCATCCTTTCTGATACACTTCTATTCAAAACTTCACATAGCTTCTCCTATGCTTTACCTTGACTTCATTATACGTATGTTGGCTTCTTATATGCTTGCGTGTTGTACGCACAAAGCTGCTCAGCGAGAACGCAACTGTGCGTGCGCACAACGCTCACGCCAACATTCGAAGCTAAAGTCCCTAGATTTCATGCTCCTGTAAAAGCGAAAAATATCTAGGGACATTAGTCGAAGCCAGGGACGGCTGCCTTCGCTCCGGCAGTGCCGATTGTATAGAGCGTAACGGTGCCTCCACAACGTTCAAAGAATCCCTGAACAAAGATGTTTATTCTCTTTCTCTCTCTCTCTCTCCACGTGGTTTTCTCGATTTTGGAGTCAAACACACCGAGCCTCTCTGAAGGCCCTACATTCCTCCGCGCGCGGGACGCGCATGCGCCGTCGATAGGAGGACAGCGCGACAACGGCGAATGCGCCTCGAGCCTCCTTATGTAATTGCTATTGCATTAATATTGAGAGGCGATGGCAACTGGTATTTTCCTAGTTATAAGTTTGCCGGGCTAGCCGTCCCAAAGGGTAAAAGCGTAATTCATTTGGGGACCAACGTGTATGAACGTTGAAAGGGTCTATTCTCGTGTAGGCAATTTCCCGGCTTTAAATGGTCCTACTAGAAAGCGAGGAGGGAAGGAGGGGAGGGAATGGGACGCGACCGGCTTGGGGCGTTTTCTCTCCACACGCCGACTGCGCATGGCGGTCGCACCGCGGCGCGCGAAGATCACGGCTTCACGCTGCAATGCACCGAACTGCCTCAGTGTCGCAAGCGAAGTGGCAGTCGAGGACCACTTCGCCATGCGGCACTCATTCTTCTCGATCTGGCGACGACGCGTCTCCTCAGCGCCGGAAACGTTCGAGCCTGGCGGCCTTTTCATGTCGGGCCGAGCAGAGCTGCATCCCAGACACCCGCTTCTTTCCGGCCCCCGTGGGCTCCTGCTGGCGTTCTCTATGCCGGCTCGCTGCAGCGGCGTCGTATTGACGGAACGTTTACGTGTGAATGCGGCGTTGGTTCTTCGATCGCGTGGCAAAAGCGCCATGGGCGTATCACTATATGGTGTCTCCCTTTCAGTGCAGGCGCTTTTGTGCCACCGAAACGCGCTCTGTTTTCTATACGTCGCTTCTCTTATTTCTCTAGTCGAATGTGAGATCCTGCAGTAGAGGTTGAGCGGAGACGAGTTGGCACAGTGGTGTGTTTGAAAAGACGGCACGAAACTGCGAGATCAGAGGAGATGAGAAAACACACGCGACTTGAGAGCCCATCACGTGCGTTTACTTTCATATGTTCGTTCTATACCCGTATACCCTTACTCCCGCTGTCTGTTCAAGTACGTGGTTCTGCTTTGCGATGAAGTTGAAGTGGACAGCCATTTTCCTTGTTGCCTATTTGGTAGAGCGTTGCGCTATGCACGACGTTGTCCGCTTATGAAATGTCGAGGAATCAAAATGTGAAGAATTTTTTTTTTCTTTCTTGGGGGGGGGGGGAGGGGGGGGCATAAGTGGCCACACCTTTCCCGGGCAAATTTCTGCCCCGCCAGCTCCCCACCCTTTCTTCCTCTCCGAAAGAAATATCTTGGCTACTCCACTGCTTATGGGAGAATTTCCCCGCAGGAAAAGTGCTCGGAGTGTGCCCCGCTATAACGCATATGGGAAAAAAAGCAGGGTAAACGAAATGGCCAACTGAACATGCACAATTTAGACGTAGGTATAAGGAGGGCAAGGAAAAGTCGTCACGCCAAGTATAACGAAGGCAAATGAATTCCATAGCCTCACGGATACTGCGGCTGCAAAAATAGACGAAGCATCCGCCTACAGTAACGTCATCGCCATCTGGCTCTGCGGAGCTATTTTGCACTCGAAATAAAGTGTCTGTCAACATGTAAGCAAATTGGCGGAATAAGTTTGCGTGTTTTCACCGCAATATAAGCCAACCACAGAACGGGGCGATCGAATAAAGGGTCGTGAGAAACGTCGTCTTCGATGTGGGAGCGAAGGCCAGGCAATGCGAACATTCGGTCTAACGCTGTCGTCGGAGGCGACAACAGATCGACCTGGGACACAGTCATACTGCAAGCTCTTGTTGGGCTCTCAGAATATATATCTGCATTCGCTCACCCCTCGTGTTGCTATAGTTGAGCGTCGTGCCTAGTTAAATTGAGCTTGGGACAGACCCGATTCAACGTGGCTCAATTCTCACAGTCTGTCTTCACTGTGACCGCCAGTGTTACGGTGCCCTTTGAAGGGTGTTTTACGGGCTTGATTTATAATTGAAACTAGCCGTTTACAAAACGAGCGTTCTTTCCTCCTTCTTCCGTGCTGTGGTGACCAAATAAAGTACAAATTCGCAATTCAAACAAACAAACAAACAAATAAATAAATAAATAAATAAATAAATAAATAAATAAATAAATAAATAATAAGCGTGGCACATTGTTGTGTATATGTCAGGTAACGTGGGCGGGAAAGTAGAAGTAGCGGAATTGAATCCAATCGCTCCTATAGTTTACACATTCGACACAGATTCCCTTTCAAAGCGTAACCCTGACAAGACGCTTTGGCAACTTCTCAAACGACAGTTTGCGGGCTTCGTGCCACTTAACAAAACCGCTGACAGCCACAAACTAGGTAATGGCGCTGCCTTGATAAGCACCCGTCGCACGCCCATACCGTATATAGTTTCTTAACTCAAAATGACGCAGTAGTGTTGTTTGAGTGATTGATTGTTTGTTTCTTAACGTCATTTATCGGCTTTTGTTGCACCATTGCTGTCCCCGTCAGGGCAGGCCTAGAACTCCTCCACTGCCGCAGTGGTAATGGGTTGGAGTGGGGTTGGCGATGGTTAGGAGTAGCAGAAATCGAGACGGACTGCCCACACGGATACTGATTCCAAAGTACCTGACTCCCTCAGTGACGTAACCAATCGAAGGCGATCGAATGTAAGAAAGAGGCGAAAGAGTAAAAAAAATACAGTTTAAGAAGAAAAGAGAAAAGGAAGAAACAAAAGGGCGATGCTCGGACAGCCTCGACTCTGCTGCGAAACGAAGACTGACACTGAACACTGAAAGCCGATCGTGTGCTGCAAGCCGAGACGAAGCCGTGGCGAAGCCCCTCAATCACGACGCGACGGCGAGGCACTGCTATTCTGCGCCCCGGTGGCAGTCGCGCCACGCTCTCGCAAATTGTAGGCTTCGCCGCCCGGCACCCCCGCGGCACAATGGGAACTCATCCCCAATCCCGATTCGGGAGACCGGCGCCCGCCGAAGGGACTCTAATGGCCGTTTTCGATCCGGCTTTGATTAGTGGTCTGCGAAGGAGCTCCTGGTCCCCCACGTCCGTGCGCGGCTCACGTTGCTGTACGGCGCGCCTCCAGCAGCGAGGCCTCTACGGAGCTAAGTTCGCACCGCGACGCTGGCTTTGCTGCGCAACCTTCTAGTTAAGCAGTGAAGCAGAAGCAAGCGAGTAAAACCGGGGTGGACAGTGCGAGTGGGAGTTGCCACGTTACGTAAGGGAATTCCTTAGCACGCACCGGTACTTAGCCCTTTGATGTCCAGACCTTACTTTCGCTATGTAGTGGCGCAAATCACTGCCTAGAGTTTCAGCTTGCGTCAAGCATTACAAAACACTTGGCAGCCACAACTGCAGATGAGCGCTACGTAATGCGAATTACATTTCTGTTTATTAATAGGTGGGCACTCACGAACCATGGTAATTTTCTGAAGCGAGGCATATACTGTAGGCTGAAAAGATGGAATGTTTATATTACATTGCGTTGTTATAGACTATGATTATGTACAATTTTGTTACAGTACGCCCATTGTTGCAGTAGGTACAGTTATACATATGTACATCACTGGACATAATTACTCAATGTCCATCGGTTCACTGGTTTCGAGAGAATTTCGACCGTGTATTGACCAGTGACATCACTGACTGTGCGGAGCAAGACCAATGAGCGTCATTGCTGACGTCAGTGCTCACTTGGAACAAACCAGGTGCTCTACACCTAGAATGCGAAAGTGAGTAATTGACGGCACACAGATGTCAGTAAGACCAACAGCGGTTTCTGTTACGTGACCCTTTGAACCGTCAGATGACCTCTATCACTGAGTGCTATCACTGAGTGCGTGGTAATGCTCTGGTAAACTTGAAAGTCACATTAAGCGATATCTGGGCGTTTGGTAACAGCTGTGCGCTCCAGACGCAGCTCTTAGTTACAGTTTGATACGATGTGTTAGACTGCCCTGCCTTCTGGATTGGCCCACGAAAACGGTAAGATACCCGGCAGGAAAAACCGGTATACACTGCACAAGAATGCTTCGCATTAAAATATACTATCAGAAAGAAATTTAACCTCCATTTTTGAAGGCGCCAGAGACTTGTTCTAATACGTTAGCATTATGAGTGTCAAAATGGAAAAAAAAAAGTGCGTGTGTGTGAAGTGTGGAGAGCCTGTCACGTGATAGAGGAGTCTGTGTGTTCTGAAGGAATTCTGAGGATGGCACTGTTCTCGAGATATGCGCCGTCAATGTCGGGCTAAAAATGCACTGTTGTTACACTTACCTTCTTCTTTTCTTTTTCTTTCTGAAAACACTGTTTTGTACATCGAATCACAAAAGTAACTGGAACACCAATGCATTTCGTCCGACACCTTGAAACTTAATATCTCGAAACTGGTGGACTGCTGAAAATTCGTTCCAAGTGGAAATTCCTTGCGAGCTCACCGGCTACAAATCGTCTATTGAAATATGTACCGTAAAGTTATTAATTAAAATTTTAAGTAGCATAATTGTGTTAATTATTAAATTAAGCATTTCGATTTCTCGCAGAAATAGTGACCGTTTCAGCGAGTAATTTGGATCAAGGGTTAGAATTGTGCTAACGGCCACAAACAATTAAAAAACAATTGGACAGCTAAAAAAGTACCCTGTATATATATAGCACAACTGGCGATGGTCTTCTTTGGATATCCGTCAGTTGCACTTCGTTCCTCGAAGAGGCACGACGTGTGTCGAGGGAGCGTCTCAACAACACTTCACAATGTGGTGAACGCGATTTAAAAATCCGGGACCTCAAAGAGGTGCGACGCTTTTCTCTTGCATTTACAGCTAAATTGTCATTGAATATTTTTTTCTCGAGAACAGAAAGAAGTAATAATGTACGAGCGAGCTCAAAGTTACGTTTAACGACATCTTAGCATTCTTCTAGATTAAGAGCAGTTCCCTATGCTTTCTTTGTGGTGTTTACCCTTGCCTTCGTAACTGAAACATCCTTACCAACCAAAGTAGCGAAGGAGGCCAGTGGGTGAGGAGGGCAAGGTGTGAAGGGGGCAGTGGGCACTACCTCCTCCTTTATTCTACTCCATCTAAAGATGTGCCGGTTCATCTCATGTCATTTGGTCTCACCAATGGCATAAAGGTAATTCAACAGGTAATTGGGAATAGCGTGATGGCGCCACATAATGAGCGCAAATTTCCGATACGCTAATTTATGATGAAATATTCTTTAATGACTGCAACAGAGACCTGCCAAGATTACGTGCATGTGTATACAGTAAACCGACAGCCGCTAAAGGCGGCGAGGAACAGCGGCTGGGAGGCACTGCCTGAGGGTTCGCCGCTCACTTATCCTCCTTCCTCTTTTCCTCCTTCCTTATTTATTGGGCGTCGCTGCACTCAACTACAATCAGATTAGTAGCGCCTCATCCAGACAAAAAAAAAAAGACTATGGTGAATGAGACGTCTAATTTCACACAGAAAATGCTTAAAAACGGAGGCGGCGCAACCAAGAGCGGCATTTTACGTACGCGTCGTTGAAGAAGAGGTTTTCCAACATTTCAATTATCTGTGGCAAAGACAAAACGCACTAGTCAACTATCAATAATTTGAGCTCCATTAATACGACTTTCCGCTCAATTCGAACGCACTAGAAGACTCCGGCGAGTAGCCATACATTACTAAGGAAGGAAAATTTGTCTAGCTCGAACGCGAAAGCATACGCTTCGGTTAATTCTACACATACCGACCCCCACCGGCGCCCCCTCATGCCCTTCTACTGCACCCCCCCCCCCCCCCCGCCCTCACGAGCGTTTACCATAAATAAAAGCTTGAACACACAAGAAATTCAACAGGCGACGTTACTGGTTGCCTAGTCGTGAAGTTCTATCTTTCAGTGGCCGACGGGGGCTCCTTTCGTCCGTGAAGCCATACGTTCCCGCTTGTTTTGTGTCGTGTCACGCCCCCATATTCAGCAGTGTGCTTCATCCGTACAGCAAGGCGTTGCGTGGCATTTACACAACGATGCCTACCCCCCCCCCCCCCCCTGATCGAGGATACGAAAGAAACTAGTTGGGATGTTGAGGTGTTCTAAGCAGGAAATAAAGCGGTAAAAAGGAAACGTATGCGGGCATCGGCATACCTGTTGGTCGAAGAGGTGTCGCAATGAATTCTCGAGGTGAGGAACCATTCCATCCTTTCATTTTCCTGCCGTTTGTTAATGCAACCTTTCGGATAATTCTACCAAATCCTGTAGCCTCTTGAGCATCGAATTAAGGGAAGTCAACTTATCAGTAACGTGAGTGGGATTTAAGACACACAGGTCGACGCGCAGTCCGCGTCTTCCATATTAAAAAAAAGTGCTACAGAAATTCTGAGTATTGTCTACTAATGCGTAAGCATTCTTTGGCTCGGCTGTTACTTCGCTTTTGCTTAAATGCTTTTCCTAGCTTATGCATGCCTACCCAACAGTCTTCCGGTGCCAAAGAAAAAAAATACGTCTTCTGAACTTTGTGGAGATGAGTTGCCAGGAAGCTGCATGGCCCCTTCAAAGTGATCATCTGAGCCGGAACGTCGTCGCAACCGGTTTCAGTACAGCTGTTCTCTACACTTTTTTAATTTTATTTTCTCTTTTTCTTTTTGTTACGATCTTGACGCGGCGATGGCGACGCCACCAGTTCTGTTTAACGCTACTAATCATAAGCTTATATTTTTTTATAAACAGCAGCTTCATAGCAGGCTTCTCTGCAGGCACACCCGTAATGCGAGAAAGTAAGCTTTGAAGGCATCCTGACAAGAACGATTTCCCCCTCCCCCATCTCTCTCTATCTCTGATCAATTTCATTTACTTTAACACGAAATTGTTTTATGCCGGGGCCCACCATCAACTTCCTGCAACGGATGTGACGTCGGCGCGAACGCGTCAAATATAGTCTCTCTTGACAGGGATGGCACCGCCATATATGAGCGGTGAAGCGAAGTACTGCATCATGCCACTAACGAGCGCCGAAAGTGAGCGCTGGTCGTCTCAGCGCAGCGGAGATTCCAACGCGGCGTAGCCTGGTGTAGGTGGCGTAGGCCTTCTGCTGAGGTGACGACGCAGTTTCCGCACATGGTTTGTCCTTCACGTCGGATTAGCCTGACGGAGTGCAGCTAAGGATTCCGCGTCGGATTAGCCTGTGACGCCTCGTCGCCCACTGAGTGCAGCTAAGAAAACTAAGGGAACTGCTGCGCTAAGCGGCGCAGAAAGGCAACGACGCCGACGGGCGAATCTCGCTTCGGTCCGGCGTCACGCCCGCGTGAAGCAGAACGCCTTCGCGCCTTCGTGGCACGCGCTGCGAACTCTGCCACTCGCATTCCTGAAGCTGAGCGCGTCGCAACTCAGCTGGCTGCCAAAGACACTGCGGAGCCGGAACAAAATGCTCGCCCCTTCGCCGATGCGACTCGGCGGCAGGACGCCGCTCGCCAACATGACGCCGCACACCCGTCGTGGTTTCTCAATGGCTATGGTGTTGGGCTGCTGAGCACGAGGTCGCGGGATCAAATCCCGGCCACGGCGGCCGCATTTCGATGGGGGCGAAATGTTAAAACATCCGTGTGCTTAGATTTAGGTGCACGTTAAAGATCCCCAGGTGGTCGAAATTTCCGGAGTCCTCCACCACCGCGTGCCTCATAATCAGAAAGTGGTTTTGGCTCGTAAAACACCATAATTTAATTAAAAAAAACAAAAAACAGGACGCCGCACGTCAAGCAAACCTGTGACACAGTTGCCGACCCGCAAATCGTGCGCCTTTCGCTACAGCGGAACGCGAGTTCACGAAGCGATTTACTAATAACCCGTTCGGTTTCGCTTCTACGGCTTGCGAACGCCTGTGGTTTACGGCGGATTAGCGCAGAGCTCCGGCGCGTGCGATGAACAGCTTCTGCGAAGACAAGCTTCGCTTTCGTGCTCTACCGATTCCAATGAAATAGGTATCAACCATTTTTTTTTTTCGTTTCAATTGTTCCTTATTGCTTATAAAGCTACCAATCGTCTACACTTACAACACTATAACAATTAAATGTCTTTAACTTCACAAATTACGCACTTTTGTGCAGATACAAGGCATTACACTTTTCGCGTGACAGACAGATTTTGTTGGAGTGCTCGCCAAAGAAAGCTTACGCATTAAACCGAGAACGTACGCTCCATAATCTAATGTGATCATATGGGATGTTCCAATTCATACCCACACGTCCATAGGCTGAGTCTGATTTCTTTAGAATGCGATTCCTTCGTGATCGATAAAACAATGAATTAACCAGGTCCGAGCAGGCACTACCAAAATCATGAACGCTGGTGCGGGAATTTGAAAGGGTTCCATAAGTTCGGTAATTGCAAGACCACGCAGCGACGATCGTACGTGCAAAGTAATACGCACTTATGTGCGGTCGCGAAAGCAGCCGTAAATCCAAGCGAAGGTCCACAAACCTTCTTCGTCATAAAAGCCCGTCTGGCGTACCTCATAATCATATCGTGGCTTTGGCACGTAAAACCCCACAATAAAAAAAAAAAAGAAATTAGAAGAGCTCGTTTTCTCGCCAGAAGAGACGAGGTTAGAGCGCACGCCTACAGCGCATAAATAGCAGCTAACAACTCGAACGTTCCCCGATGTTCCCGGGCGAAACGCAGGAACAACTGGCGGGGAAGAGAGCTAGGCTGTTTTCTGCAGCCCTTTGGAGAGCACGACTCTGTGCCTTGTGGAAGGGGCCATAAACAGAAAAAAAGAGAAGATAAGTAGATAAATAAATAAATAAATAAAGACAGGCAAGGTCGTAGGGGCTGCCACACTCATGGCTGACAGCGGCAGGCAGGCGGCGAATTTACAGGTTAGACACACGCCCCGCGTCCTCCAGAAGCCTGTAAGGAGGTGCTTGAAGCCGGAGCTGTGGTGCCGGCCGGGGAACAGAAGTTGCGATACCGAGACCTCAAGAAATACCAGGCGTCGCGCAAACCGCCGCCGCAGCAAGGAAAACGGAGATCGAGAGAAAGGATGGAGAAATCGTTACGTAAATGTCACGTGACCCTTCGGCTGTGATAAGAGGGAAGGCAGGAGGGAATGTCACTTGCGGGCGCTGGTCGGGGCTGTGCGAGAGCGCCTCTGCTGCGAGAAACGTAGCTCGCCCTCCCGCTCCATCTCCTCGCAACGCTTCGTTTGCCCCAGTTTTCGTCATTGTTAAACCCTTTTCAAAGTCGTACGGTAAAGCACTCACTGGTAATGACCCTTTAGAGCCTCTACAACATCCAGCGTGTAAGTAGGAGACGTATTCTCGCACGATCACTTTGGCCGAAACTATCGCCTTCGCGTTACGTATTACTCAACCAGCCAATCAGGTCATCCGGTTTTGCTCAACCAGCCTATAAACGCGCACTGAAAGTGATATAGAAGAAAGCCGCCTTCCAAGAATATGCTCCGAGAACATCTGACGAGCCTATACTCAGGGGCCCTTCACGGTACCCAACCATGTTTCGTTCTTTTTTTTTTTTAATGACCCAAGCTAAACTGCGGGAGATTAATGAAAACATAGTAGAGGGACTGAATTTTTGGTTCATTTGTAGTGGTGCGCGAGTAGCAACTCTTTAGAGCAATTTCGATATTGCCAGAAAAGAATTGAATATTGAACTTTTCAAATCCTTCAAAATAATGATCAGCAGTTTTCAACATTATTCTAAAACAATATTCACACTCTAGCGTAGTCAGAACGTTAGCAAGTTCCTGTCCTAACACTGCATGTTACAAAGCATTTATTAAAACAAAGTCTAAATGAAGTCTTCAGAACAAATAGGAAGTTTGTTCGCCTTCTCCTAAAAAGCAATGCCAAGCTTTAATTTTTCTATCCCTTGGAGACACTGGCTTAATTGACAAGCTCTAGCCTGTTTATACAAACACCATCACCTTTGTTTCACCTGTAAATAGTGATGAACATATTCTTTTTCTTTTCTGCCCTTCTCCTACTAGGGCACTTCTGTTCCCAGTCTCGTTTCCTATGCAAAGTAGCATATAGGCGCCTATATCTCTTGGAGACGAAATTCTCCGCGTTTCAATAAAGTGCTTTCTCTCTTTTTGTTCCCTACCCAGCATTTTTCAGCATACGAATAACTGCGACTTAGGAGGAAAAGGCTAGCTCTCTCAATGTCATAGTGCGCTCGAGTTGTGTTTTATATCTACTACTATGGCTGTAGAATAAAATTTACTGCACTTTTGCTTCAATTTTATGCTCGACCGGGCACACTAAATGACTTACGTTGTTCAACAACTATTGGATATTCAATTTTAGTTATTAATGCCAGCTATTCGATTCGAGCACCGGAAACTTTAAATTGGATACTAATGCCCCATTTGGTTCGAAGACTGAATCAAATAGGGCATTATTCGATTCATTTGAAATTTTCAAATATTTGTTCACCCCTAGAGTTTTTGTTCACGCTGTTCCAGCATTATGCCTTGGTGGACTGCCTCTGTGTTAAGCAAAATATTCGTTACTTTTCTCAGTGTTCCATGAATCACAGGATCAAGGTTGTTCTGGCAATCTGGAGAGCTTGCTCTTTTGGAGTGTTTTCTGCTGATGGGCATTTGGTCTGAGCGCTAGCTCATTCAGTGCTTTTCCAGCTCTCCTATTGGACTTGTTAGCATCTTCCTTTCTTGCTGATTGACAGCGCAGTTAATTGATACAACACAAAGAAAGAGGCACACACACACACAGTGTGTATATATGTGTTTCTTTGTGTTGTATGAATCATTGCGATATCTATCGAAAAGCATGCTAAACCAAATCATTCAATCCTCAACATTAGCATATCTTTTCTTTTTTCTTCCTATTCACTGTGACTCCTCTAACTACCTTTGCTGTGCCCTTCTTATCTGCTTTCTTTTGAGACAGGTGGCTGTAAAACAGTTCTGGAGGCAATTCCTATCTTGTCTACAACTCTCGTTTTTCAACTGAGATAAAAAATAATTTGTCACCTGGCCCAGCTATCTGTTCCAAAGCTGAGAAAGTAGACCAACCTAGCCAACGAGCCATCATAGCAGAAAAACAGACCTGCCTGGTTTGTGTACCAGTCAAATCAGCTCTTAGCATGCATTCAAAGGAACTGAAACTACACAAGACTACAAATTCAAACAGGTTGACAGTTTCCAGTTCAAAACATGCCTCATGAACACTTTTATTGAGCAAACAAAGGCCTTTATAAAACTTTCAAAAAAATGGCAATGCACAAGATAGAAAACAGCAGCTACCATCGCTCAATATCTAACCATATAATCAAACTTTAGGCACTGAGGCAGTTTCCACAGAAGACGGAGAATGCCTCAAGATAAGTGGAAACAAACCATCTGATGACAATTAGGGTGAAGATGTTTATGCACTGCTTAAACCAGGAAGCGATGGGCAAACAGGACCCGTTGCAGTTATACACCGCCTCCCGGGTTCAATGCTTTTACATCCTTCACTGATCTGCAAGCAAACTTCTTGCATAACTACAAAGTATTAAAAATAATGAGTACAGAATTATTTTCATGCAGATGTTTAGCGAGATGCTGTGTATAATTTTGAATAAAATTAGACAGCATTCACATTTCCAAATCACAATTCTAATTTCTAGCAGCTTTATTCAAATGCATTATAAATCTAATTTGCAAAGTTCTTTCCTCTGTATTTGCAAGCATTACTAAACACATCAGTTCAGCTTCATTACGTCAACTTCCAAGAAAGTGTGTGCTATGGAGGATTAGCACTGCTCAGTATTGAGATGCATGGTTAGCTCACATATCCAGTGAGCAGTATTTTTTGGAAATTCTCACTTAGGTAAAGACCAGTGCATTGTAATGATAACATATGACAAAAACTATGCCTGTCAAATGGCCACAAATAAGATCCAGTTGCAGAACAACAGAATGTCCATAAAGTTTTTCAACACCTTCTGGTTTCGACAGCTATTTCTGGTTGAAGAGCGCTAAGAAGCAGCTCTTGAAGTTTCACACTTTTTGCTGCTTGCCAAGAAAGCACGTTGGTGCAAATTAAATATGGTAAAAAGCACTGCCGTCTTACTTAAAGAGAGTGGCAATCTTCTTGCCACTTTAAAGCTGCAAAATGCATTACCTCATAACATCCGGTGACACTTTAATTATACACTAAAACAGTGACCAAGAAACATTTATCAAATGAATATATAAAGTATGCATCTTGTAAAAGAGAGTTAACCAACAGAGAATCCATATTTTCAACAAGCATATTATGCACTCATCTTTATTAAGTGCTGATGCAGTCCTCAACAAAGTCATTATAGTAGTTATTACAATTACGTCAAATTAAAGGCATGAAAGAAAGCACAAAGAAGTGTAAAATGCTTGAAGAAAAAAGAAAGGGTACAGTAACAAGGCCAAGGAAGCAACACAACGCTGCATCCTACAGATTCTGTAAGGAACTATAGGCACTGGACCCACAGATACCCTGCAGGGACAGCAGTCAATGCTTCACAAGAACTGTGCGTCTTGCCAACAATGGGCTGTTAGCGTGAACAAACATCTTTTTTTTAAGTCTTTTAAGACCACTACAGCTTTGTGTTGAGTGTTAAGCACTCCATTACGCAAAAGTTTTCAAGCTGAAGAGCTTGTGACCATACACGATATAATGGCACATAAAACTGCTGTGTGTTTGGTCGCATAGGGCTGATTCTTCAGTTTGGAGGTAGCTGCTGTGCTATATCAAAACAGACTGATCTGTGTCAAAGAGCACAGTATTATGAAACAGCATCAAGTTCAGTCTGGCTCCGAGTACTCTGATCGGATAACTTTTGTACCTGATGGTGTCTGTCTTGTATGACAATGCTCATCAGAGACAACAGTACATTCCACTTTGTGTAAACGTGGATGCAGACAAATATGCTGAGAGTGGACTCCATGTCTTCACCCAGTGAGTGCCAAAGCACAATGGAGGCATGAAGCACACACACCGATAGTTCTGGTTGGTTATCCACCTAAACCAATGGGGAGATGTGAACACTTGCTTGTAACGCACCCGTTAAATGCTGCATGCTTGTCATATGAAGACCATGTTTGCAAATCCTCACCCCAACTCCCCTTCTGGGCTAAATTGACTTGCACGAGAACCTTACTACAAAAGTGCAGGCTTGGAAGAGAGCACTTAAAATCCTCGTTAAAAGTTAGGAGTGGTTTTATTCAATGAATTACGAAACATTCCGATAAGCTGCTTCATCAATTAAAATTCACTTTCATGAACAAATGAAACCGAAATAGTGCCATTTAAACATGAAAATAAACATTGGGAGATTTGACTTGATTTTATATAATACCACTGCACGTCATTTTTTGCTACAAGAGCGTTGCACATTTAATCAATCAAATCTTAATATAATTCCTAATTTTAAAAAAATGTATCAAGGCCGTAATCAAGAGTACTATGACGTGCCTTGCCCCAGCAACAGTCTTGTCATACTAACTTCATTTTCCTGTTAGGGTTCCCTTTGTTCACAAGAGTACTGCATGATTTTGTGAAAACCGAGAAGCACTTGCTGCTTTATGTAGAAAAAAGTCCAATACTCCAGTGTGTCTGATTCCCATATTGCAATTACTGCGAACAACAGCTTAAAACTAGCCATAGGTATGCAGACTGCATGAACATAGTGGGTCACCTGGTTGCACATAAAAAGCTCTCATAATTTCGAGCAACATGTAAGAAGCTTTTCCAGACATACACGTTTAGTGGTGCACTTCCTAGCTTATAAAGGCCGCTTAATTTTCAACATTTCAGTGCAGCCTGGCCTGTTCAAATTCCCAAGGAGGTACTCACTACCTCTCACTCCAATCCATGCATATAAGAACAATCTCGGAAACAGAGTGGCTTGATTTTGTGACATCCTTGCGGAGCCCTTTTCTATCAATCAGTTATGAATTATGATGCATCATCTCCCAGCTCTGAGTGATGCACCTCCAACACAATGAGTGTTGACTGTTGCAAATGAACTAGTGAACAGACACGTTTAACCCATTCCCTGGATCACAACTGCTATTTAAGTTCTCAGCCTTGCTTTCATCATTGTCCTTCCTGCACAGAGTGCAAAGTGATGCAGCAAAGAAATAGCACACAGCAATCATGGGGGAGATGGAGACACCCTCTTAGCATCACAGGCATCAGCGTGGTGGCTCTGCTGGTTACTGTTGCACACGAAATTGACAATTACTGCCCTTGGATGAACAAATGAACCCACAAGCTTATCACGTCCTTCCTTAGCTATAAGAAGCAACCCAAAGGGTAGTTTCAATGTTGCAGTTGCAATACAGTGCTTTTCATATGCAGCCAAACGAGTTGTATGTTCAGTCATTCAAGCCAACTTACCCAGACATAGTTAGTACAATTCCAGTTAGTGACAGCCTGCACTAAATATGTGCTCTGGGAAAATGCCAGAACCGGCTGATGAAAGAAGCAAACAAAAAAGAGCAGAGTCAACAGAATATACCATTTAACAAAAATACAAACTAATCAACAAGCATGAAGCTACATGGGGCATCAACTTTGCTTCCAAATAAAGGAAGCACAACAGCAAGAGAGCAGGCAGTGATCTAAAAGGCAAGTTAGCATGCTACTGGCAAATTTTGTAGGCCAGTCTCAAAGGTGGCATTGTGATAAAGTTTTCTTCCAATGTTAATGCTCTGCATAAATAAAAGCTGGTGATAAAAAAGAAAATGTTCAGCTTTTTATAATGCCAGCAGCACAAGTGCAACACCAACACAACCAGAAAGCAATTGCCTGTGGTAATGATGGGACCCTCCCAACTCAAGCCCCATTGAAAAAAATGAGAAAAAGAACTAATGCGCAATCATGTTGTCGGTGCACCAACCATGTGTATATGTGCTCTACTTTCAAGAGAATAACACCTAGAATTCCACAAACTCATCCCACAACTATAATGACACCTGTTAATTTTATGACCTGTGGCCACGAGACAATAAGTGCAGGTTAAAAAAGGTCAAGAAAAGAGGTAATGTGAAATTCAAATGAAATCTTTCTCGGGCTTTCTATCTTTCTTTTTTCCTTTGAAAACTACTCACTCTTTTCTTGGCAAAAACAACTATCCCACATAGCTCCAACATTACAATTTCTGCAATATTCACAGTTCCGCAACCTAAATCAGGCACCAGTTAACAACAGGGCTAAACGTACACAGTCATGAGTTCATGCGGATGCCCAAAAATGCAAATTAGTTCCAATCAATCAGAAAAATGCTTCTGTCCTTGCCAGCTACATTCTTGCATGTTTCTAATGGCCACTAAATTTGTCTCCAAAATCCTCCTATAAAGTTCTCAAGCCCTCAGTGTACCGTGCAGTCTACTTTAAAAGAGAACGTGTGAGCACAGGTACACATATTGCACTGTGGCAAGTTTGGAGGTGCCCAGTTTTAAGGCAGACTTCCACTACATGACACAGGCTCCAGTGCGCAGTGGCACAGCTCAATGGCATTGCTTCAGCTGGCAACTGCACCTGGTGAGCTCCCAAACTGTGAGCCGTGCATTTGCAAGTTGCCTTTACCAGTGGGCTGCACAACACACACCCAGAAATGAAGGAGTATGCAAGACACTAAAAATTACTGTCATTCGGAGGAGCAGTACCTCAGCTGCATTGCTAGCTTGCGTTCTAGACCACTGCTGTGTGGCGGGATGGTCTATAACAACACCAGCACTTTTGGGGTATCTCAGTAGTCTGTTCCACGACTGATAACCTCCTTGCACGTCGGGCGAAGCAGGATGGTGTGCTCAAACTGGGCCGTGTAACACCCCTTGGTGTCGCACAGAGGCGGGTACGGGTCCACAATGCTCTTGTCGCAGAGATCCTTGAGAGCCATGAGGTACTTTGTCTGGCCCAGCCTGTCAAGCCAGCGGCGGCAGAAGGCCAGAGTGCCAAAGTTCTGGTTGATGACGCCCAGCAGCTGCTTGGAACGTGGAAGCCTGTCCGAAAGAAACATGCAAATGCTCTGTGTTGCAAATTCATCATGAGCTGAACAAGTGTGCTGAACCAACGACACACCGAGAAGCAGTAATAAAGAGTTTTGACATAATACAGTCATGAGCAACAGCACTAGTGGCCACTTATTGTGTCACCGTGTTGAACCCAAGCATGCAAGGCTTTTATTGCTATGATAAACTATGATGCGTCGGACGCAACCAGAGTTGGAAAGTCAGAGGAAGGAAACTACACCCTAAAGGAAAGAAAGACTTGGCCACAGAAGGGACAGCAAAATGACGACTACAAATCTGAGCATTGGCTTTAGTGGCCAAACTCCAGAGCAATTGCACCTTAGGAGGCGAAGACACGCAACTCACATGGAACACGAAGCTCTTGCATATGAACGGCTCCTTTATTAATGTTAGAACTAGACAAAAGCAAAGCAGCATCAGAATGTGCAGTGTTCAGCAATTGGAACACAGTACTCGGAGCGCGCGGCGGCCATAGCTTTCTTTTTGCCCCACTGGTGTGCGCTGGGCAATTGCCATAGGACCAAATGCAGCCACAATGCATCACAAAGGCTCTCACTTTCACCTGTTACAACAATGCATCAGCTCGGTGTCCCCAGAGCTCATAGTCGACGCAAAAAGTGCTTTCAACCATGCGCTAAGCGTATCGTGTTTCAATTGTAGAGCATTGTACGTACAACTGCCTAAAGACCGTGCATATCCGGGCTTTCCGCCATTTCATATGGTGAGGCCGCGATGAGAACCGATAGTCATAATTCAGTAACTGTTTGTGCATTCAAAATGTGACATGGTTGTTCTTATTTGGTTCCTCGAAGTATTTCAGCAGCGCAAAACAGAAGAAATGATGGAATATTCAACCAACATTTCTGGCGGTAGCACCTGCTGCACTCAACCCGGCTGTCACATGCCATTAGATTCATGGCACTGCCGCACGAAGCGCCACCGCTCCAAACTTATCCTGCGCCCGGTGCCTATTGCGATGCTCGGGTGCTGTGTGTGTGATCCCCACATTGGGCCAAGGTCAGAGAGCGCTTGCAGGGACAGAATCCACTACCGTGTCAGCCTGTGCAGTCTGTCCGCTGCACCCAACGCTCCTTTTTTGCCTAAAACAAAGTGAAATGCTCGCTTGGGCGGCATCAAGCATGAGAGACTCTGTAGTGTACATAATATGTGGGACTGCACATGCCCTTACACCGAATACAGTCAACATCAGATTTTGCAGACTCCCTAGGGGTAGCGAAAACGTCAGAGAAAATGAATGACACCTTTCACTGCCCCACAGGCACATTTGAAATAGTTTTGAAGGCTTGCCAGTACACTTGATAGACATATCGGTAATGGTACCATTACCCACGACGGCGGGTGCACTCATTTATTATTGAGGAATATTTACTGTGTCCCATGACAGTGGCCCCTTTTTACTCTTAGTATACTTCATTGCAATACATCATGCATGCTCCACCGCGTAAAATCGCTGTATTGCGGCGAAGCTGATTTTGGGAACTGGCATCAGTTAACACTTCATGCTTTCTGCACTTCGTAGCGATCAGCGAATTACAGAGGCTAAATTGGCACCATTGCTGACAGTAGAAACTTGTTTTAATGAAATACAGTACAGAACAGCAGGAAGCCTGGTAGCAAAAGTCGAAGCAGCTAGGCCTAGCATTGCCGCAGTGGTGACTATGGCTGCCAGTGAATCGGTGCGCAGGAACGCGAGTTCGATGTTGCAAGATAATCAAAATGGCGGCAGTGGTGGCTTCAATTAATGCCATTTCAGACCTGTGATCATGGCAACAAAGCCAGAAAATCGGAGGACAAAGAGATGTTGCAACCGAAATTTCAAATGTATTTATACGTTCGCTCTATGGGGTATGTGGTGGTGCCGCAAAGGCAACCGAATTTTCGGGCATGTCCGAAAAAGTGGTCATTGACTCAAATCGGTCGTTGATCAAATATGTGAAAAATCAAATATAGTAGATATTCGACTCACTGATATTCGAGTATTCACACACCTACTTATCATAGTGTCCTTGATGTACCTACTACTCATTGTATTGCCTCTGACATTTTTTTGCATAATTACAGCAATAAATGGCTTTTGTGTGAGTGCCTGCGTCATTTCCTTTGTTCCTGAGGGCAAAGCACAGAGAACCGACTTTCACACCAAGTGTGTTGCAATGTATTACACCAAATGTATTGCAATTTATCAGCTTTGGCTTGCCATGCAAGCCAAAGCTGATGATGCAAAGGGCCACAGAGAAAAGCCGAATGACTGCAAAGGATTGTTTCTTGTTGCATCTTCATCACCGAAATAACTGCTTCCTCTAACGTAGCTGTCAAGACTCATCCAAGTTCACTATAGCGGCACAACAGGTCTTGTCAGCATTTTGTGAATGTGACAGCGGAGTGCTGCCTGCATGTCTGCAATTACATAAAGTGTTCTTCATTGAACACAAGTGGAAGCTTTTGATCACAAAAGAAAAAAAAAAAAAACAACGCTAGCGTCCAGCAATGAGCTCTGCACTAAATCTGATGCCTGCAACACTCCGCCAGCATGTTCACCAAGTGCTCATAAGCTGAATGATCATTGAGAACATGAGCAAATGTGTACTTTTTAATGATTTACAGTTAGACCTAGATATAACGAAGTTCAATATAACAAAATTCTTGATGTAACGGCGTATTTCACTTTTCCTAATCTCTTGTCCCTTGAACACCATGTATTTAGAACCTCAACTTAACAAAGTGTGTTTGTATGCGATTTCAATATAATGAAATTTTCACTTCTGCCGTAAAAAAATGCCAAGACGATAAATGGAAACTTCCACGGACGTCGAAGTTCAAATGACTGAATTACAAGCATCTGTTTGCAAACATACCTCTCAAATCGCACAGTGTGACAAGAGTGACTGCCGCAGTGACACCGCATCATGTTCCATATAAAGTCGCAGTCAAGGGCGACATGTTCCTATCGCGGCCCATGCACCTTGTGCTTTAGGTGCGAGTGAAAGTGTGTGAGGGGGAGACAAGAAAGAGTGTGGCTTCACGAGTGCCGCCTTTCTGCGCGAGTAAAGGGAAAGAGGGAGAGGGGCACTCGCTCGTGGTAACGCAATCAAGCATGTGCGAGAGAAGCGGGGCCAAGATACATGCTACGAGGATTTTTTTATTTTTGGCAAAGCACGGAAAAAATTCTGGGTCTCTCACATGACCTTGCGACAATACACCACGGTAGCAATACCAAAGCAGCATTTCGAAACTTTGACAGGGAAGACAGCGGCAGACATGGCGGCTGTACGCACGACTCATGCAGCTTTCCCCAATGCGCAAGTGCGCGTTTGTACAGTGATCTGCTACACAGCATAACAGACACCGTTTCATGGAAACACTGTACCTGATGCTGCGTGGTACCAATTGTCCCATGTGGCTTGCATACAACACGTCACCTACTAAGGACACACCATGACTGTGCCGGGATGCTTGCTGAAGTAGTATTTTTGGGCAATCACTTTCAGAGATAGTGTCACGTGGTGGTTACGTTGAAGAACACAGTAGCAATACTGTGTAAGACAAAACTAACTTTTATTGGGTGAACCTGTGCCCGCAAAAACAGGCTACACTTGTAGCACAACGATAGCAGCGAACACGGTCGGCGATAGTCGAAAATCTGATCAGCGGGTCAAGCGCGTCGGCTTTTATACAGCAGTCGTCGAATGTTCCAGACTAAGCGTTGGGACCCGCGTGCCTTCCACAAAGTTCTACACCATTCGCGTCATGCGATGAAATCTGATAACACAAGGTTCGGCGACAACAGACAGCCGGATAGAAGCATCGATAACTTTCCAGAAACTTCGGATACATGCAGGCGCGTCCCGCGCTGTGCGATAACATTTTTTAGGCAGCAAAACGTGGTCGCCCGATAGAGATAACTACACGTGTCAATACCCCCCTCTTAAAAAGCATCGACCCGATGCTGCATACAAACGAAAGTAATAAAGAAAAACACCCGTAGCAAAGAAAACAACAAAATAAGGAAGTTCGTCAGCATCCGTAAAAGGGTTTCAGAAGCACCACGTGGACCACTTCAGATCGTGCGCGGCGCCGCTGTGAATGCGAAATTCCGTCTGGCACGACCTCATAGTCCAGTGCGCCAATACGTCAAATGACCTTGTAGGGTCTGAAATAGCGGCGCAATAGTTTCTCACTCAGTCCTTGTCGGCATATCGGGGTCCAAACCCAAACACGGTCGCCGGGCTGGTACTCAACAGAGCGTCGGCGGAGGTTGTAGTGTCGGCTGTCGGTCCTCTGTTGGTTCTTGATCCGTAGGCAGGCGAGCTGTCGGGCTTCTTCGGCACGCTGGAGATAGCTAGCGACATCAACATTCTCTTCATCAGTGACGTGGGGCAGCATGGCGTCGAGCGTCGTCGTCGGGTTCGTGCCGCAAACCAGCTTAAACGGCGTGATCTGTGTTGTTTCTTGCGCCGCCGTGTTGTAAGCGAAGGTTACATACGGCAGGACCGCATCCCACGCCTTGTGTTTGACGTCGACGTACATTGCTAGCATGTCGGCGAGGGTCTTGTTCAGGCGCTCCGTGAGACCGTTCGTCTGCGGATGGTGGGCAGTTGACCTCCTGTGGCTTGTCTGGCTGTACTGCAGAATGGCTCAGCTGTAATGTAATAAGCTGTAATGAGCTCAGCTGTAAAAGCCCTTCCTCTGTCGGTGATGAGGACTTCTGGGGCACCATGTCGCAGCAGGATGTTCTCGACGAAAAATTTCGCCACTTCAGCTGCGCTGCCTTTTGGTAGAGCTTTAGTTTCAGCAAAGCGGGTGAGATAGTCCGTCGCCACGACGATCCACTTATTCCCGGATGTTGACATCGGAAACGGCCCTAGCAAATCCATCCCAATCTGCTGGAATGGTCAGCGAGGAGGTTCGATCGGCTGTAGTAATCCTGCTGGCCTTGTCGGTGGTGTCTTGTGTCGCTGACAGTCTCGGCATGTTTTGACGTAACGGGGAACGTCGGCGGTCAGACGCGGCCAGTAATACCTTTCCTGTATTCTCGACAGCGTCCGGGAGAATCCGAGGTGCCCAGCGGTTGGATCGTCGTGTAGGGCATGCAGTATTTCTGGACGCAGCGCTGACGGTACAACAAGAAGGTAGCTGGCGCGGACTGGTGAGAAGTTCTTCTTCACAAGCAGGTTGTTTTGTAGCGTGAACGAAGACAACCCGCGCTTAAGGGGGGACGCGGGTCTTGAAACGGCAAAAAATCACAAAAAAGTTGATTTTCGGAAAAGTGCATTTTCGCTACGTTTATACATTGAAGAATCCCTCCGCGAAATCTAGAAGCTAAATTTAATCGGAAAATAATAAAAAATCGCGCTTAAAGAGGCCAGGGTGAACGCGATATCAGCAAAATTTGGTCAAAAATGTTCAAACTTCGCGCCGTCACCATTTGCGAACGCGGTGGCCGATGGCCGCCATCTTGCGCTTGTTTTGAAGCTGTTTTCTTTGTGCGCATTTTGCACCAGTTCAAAATGGCGTCAGTGAAGGGAAACCGACGCTATCGTGTCATTTCTGGAGGATGCGTCCGTGCTGCCGATTGGCCAAAGCGCGCACACCCCCCGCGCGCCTCGCTCCTATTGGTTCGGTGCTCGTCGGCGCGCGCTCGACCGCTCTCGCGTCTCGCTACGTTTGTTTATCTCTGGTTTCATCGCGCCGCTGTCTACGTTTGTTCAGCCGCTTGCTTCGCGACATTTGATAAGATGCTCATTTCGCTGCCCGGATGGCTGGAAAAGATTGTCGTCTCAAGGCTACCACGCGTCAAGCGGCTGTGGAATGCGCGACGGAAGGCGGCTAGGCCTGTCATACTCGCGGAGTTGCCGGTCTGCCTGGACATTCTACCGGATTGAGTTCCGAGCTGCAAACTGGCACGTCTAGCGTCAACACTTCGTCCGCCCACGCCACGCGCGTTGGCACAGATCGTGCAGGCACCGTTTCCGTCACGACTGAAGAAAGTAGCGAGCGCGCAGCGAGCGCCGGAAAACGTTCGGAGCGCCGGACCTTCGAAGTGCTAACTCCAGCAAGAAGCGAGAAGCCTCTTTGAGCGCAAGGAAGCTGGTGAAAAAGCGGCAAAAAGATAGGATGTATCGAGATTATGCCCCTGGTGAATTTCCTTGAGATTTTATTGGTATGTTCTCAATAAAAATGTTGCAGAATGTTTTTCCTTGATTTCTCAAAACAACAATTCCGACAGACTTCCAATTTTGGAGGTAAAATAGCTTCTGTCCTATTTCAGCTATCAAATTAATTTTTTTTTTTTGCCAGAAAGATAAATGTATGCAGTAAGCAATATGCACCTTTTCAAAGCAGCACTCTTCTCAAAAAGTTTTTGAAATGGGTCAGGTGCTTGACATGTCAAGATGGCATTTTTTTCTCACAACTTTGATGAGCTCTAACTCTTGCTCAGATTAGCCTAGAACATTGAATAATACCTATTGGCACTCCCTGAACATTCTAGATAGTCTTTATACTCAAATTACTGTGTTAGGGCTTTCTGTTTAGATGCTAATTTTCCTCCAAACAAAGGACTCAGCTTATACAATGCATTTAGAGTGTATCAGAAACTACTTATCCTGTGGCAAAATTAATTATATTTTTAGAATCTGCATATTAAAATACACAAAGTGTGAAAATTTCGTTCAGATCTGTCCACAAATAAAAAAGTTGTATTTCAAGTGTAGAGGCTCCTCCCCCCTTAAATGCCCTAGGGACAACGTCGGTCTTCCCTTCCAAATACTCGATGACGCCTTTTAGCTCAAGGTCTGCTCGTTGCTGTTCAGCGAAGTCTTCCGCACTTATTATCCCAAGGAAGGCGTCGTCGTCCTCGTCGTCTTGCGGCAGGGGATCGATGGGGGCGCGTGATAAGCAGTCGGCGTCGGAGTGTTTTCTTCCGGACTTGTATATTACCGTGACGTCATTCTTGCAGTCTGAGGCTCCACCGCGCCAGCCCTCCTGAAGGGTCCTTTAAGTTAGCTAGCCAACACAACGCGTGATGGTCGCTGACGACTTTGAATGGCCTGCCATAGAGGTAAGGGCAGAATTCAGCTGTAGCCCAAATGATGGCGAGGCATTCCTTTTCAGTCGTAGAATAATTGCTTTCCGCTTTTGACAGCGACCGGCTAGCATACGATATCACCCGTTCAATTCCTTCTTTCCTCTGGACTAGGATGGCAACGAGGCCTAGGCTACTGGCATCAGTGTGGATTTCGGTATCAGCGTCCTCGTCGAAGTGTGCAAGTACCGGCGGCGACTGCATGCGTCGTTTGAGTTCTTGAAATGCTTCGGCCTGCGGCGTTTCCCACTTGAACTCGACATCACATTTAGTTAGATGTGTTAGCGGCTCCGCGATGCGTGAAAAGTCCTTGACAAAGTGCCTATAGTAGGCACACATTCCAAGGAATCTGTGCACTGCCTTCTTGTCGGTTGGCTGCGGGAACTTTGCGATGGCAGCTGTCTTCTGTGGGTCGGGGCGTACTTCTGATTTGCTGATGACGTGGCCTAGGAACAAAAGCTTATCGTAAGCGAAGCGGCACTTTTCTGGCTTCAGAGTGAGCCCTGATGACTTGATGGCCTCTAACACTGTCGCAAGCCGCCTAGGTGATCGTCGAAATTTCCGGCGAAGACAACGACGTCATCCAAGTAAACAAGACCCACGTGCCACTTCAATCCTGCTAACACCGTGTCCATGACGCGCTGAAACGTTGCAGGCGCCGAGCACAGTCCGAATGGCATGACCTTGAACTCGTAGAGGCCGTCTGGCATGATGAAGGTGGTCTTTTCGCGATCTCTCTCGTCGACTTCTATTTGTCAGTAGCCAGACTTGAGGTCCATCGACGAGAAGTATTTAGCGTTGCAGAGCCGATCTAATGCATCGTCTATCCGTGGAAGGGGGTAAACATCCTTCTTCGTGATCTTGTTGTCGAAGATAATCGACGCAAAAGCGTAGGGTTCCATCCTTTTTCTTCACCAGAACTACAGGAGAGGCCCACGGGCTTTTTGACGGCTGGATGATGTCGTCGCGCAGCATTTCGTCGACTTGTTGCCTAATAGCTTTACGTTTTCACGTCGAAACTGGGTAAGAGCTCTGGCGGAGTGGTCGAGCGCACTCTTCGGTTATTATGCGATGCTTTGCAACTGGTGTTTGTCGAATCCTTGATGACATCGAAAAGCAGTCTTTGTATCGTCGGAGAAGACTTCTGATCTGTTGCTGCTTACTCATAGAAAGGCTTGGATTCATGTCGAAGTCTGGTTCGAGGACTATGCTCATCGGGGTAGATGCGGCAGAATCCGAGAGGACAAAGGCATTGCTGGTTTCCCTAATTTCCTCAATGTATGCGATTGTCGTGCCCTTGTTGATGTGCTTGAACTCTTAGCTGAAGTTGGTTAGCATAACTTCCACTTGCCCTCCGTGGAGTCAAGCGATCCCTCTTGCGACGCAAATTTCACGGTCGAGCAGTAGATATTGGTCGCCCTCGATGACGCCTTCTACGTCAGCGGGTGTTTCGGTGCCGACGGAAATAATAATGCTGGAGCACGGCGGGATGCTCACTTGATCTTCGAGCACACTCAAGGCGTGGTGACTACGACAGCTCTCCGGTGGTATCGCTTGATCTTGCGACAGTGTTATCGATTTTGACTTCAGGTCGATGACTGCGCCATGTTGATTCAGGAAGTCCATGCCGAGAATGACATCTCGTGAACACTGTTGGAGGATAACGAAGGTAGCAGGGTAGGTCCAGTCATGAACGGTGATTCTTGCCGTGCAGATTCCAGTCGGCGTAATGAGGTGTCCTCCAGCAGTCCGAATTTGAGGGCCTTCCCATACAGTTTTTACTTTCTTCAACTGGGCAGCGATGTGTCCACTCATAACGGAGTAATCAACTCCTGTGTCTACTAAGACGGTGACTACGTGGCCGTCGAGAAGCATGTCGAGGTTGGTGGTTCTTTGTCTTGCGTTACAGTTAGGTCTTGGCGTCGGATCACGGCTGCGTCGCGTGGACCTGTGACTGGTACGTGGCGTTGTCAGGTTGTCTTTCGTCGTCGTACTCTTTGCTTCCACACTTCGTCGATACGGCGGCGTGTCATTATGTCGTCGAGGTAGTCTATTCGGCGTCTTCGTCGGCGGCGGAGGATCTTCGTCAGTTTGACGAACAGCAACCGCACCTCCATCGGTTGCTGCTTTTAATTTTCCGGATACGGGGTCGCTGACCGGCCCCGGGCTGGGCCAGTGTATGGTCGGCGCTGTGGCGACAGGTAGCGGCCTGGTGATGGCGAACGGGACGGTCGTCGAGCGCTCCACTGAGTGGCGGCGAGGTAGTCGGCGATATCGTGAGGTCATTCACCAAGCTGTGGTCGCAGCGCGTTAACGGCGACACCTCGCAGTCTCATCTCCCGGTATGGGCATCGGCGGTACACATGGCCGGCTTCTCCGCAGTGGTAGCAGAGCGGGCGGTGGTCGGGGGCGCTCCAATCGTCAGTCTTCCCTGGAATGCTGCGTGGGTTGACGGGTTGGCGTGCTGGTGGCGGGGTTGATGGTGGTCGACGGAACTGTGTAGTCACTGGTCCTGGCCGTGGGCGTGGAGGGGGAACGTGACGGCGGGCTACAGCGGCGTATGTCATCGCTTGCGGCTGAGGCGATTCAGGGGCTACTCTGAGTTGTTGTTGGAGCTCCTCACGCACGGCGTCGGCAATCGAAGTCACTTGAGGCTGTGATGACGGGAACAGCTTCTGTAGCTCCTCCCGCATGACCGCTCGGATAGTATCGCGCAGGTCGTCGGTGGGCTGAACTCCCGCGTAGCTTGTCGTGTTCGGGCGGCGGTCGAATTGCCAGTTTCGCATCTCGAGTGTCTTCTCGATGCTGGTGGCCTCGCGAAGAAACTCGTCGACGGTTTTTGGTGGGCTTCGTACCATTCTGGCAAAAAGTTCCTCCTTCACACCACGCATGAGTAGGCGGAGGTTCTTCTCCTCGGGCATTTCAGGATCGGTGTGGCGAAATAGACTGCTTATTTCTTCTGTAAAGATGGCAACATTCTCGTTTGGTAGCTGCACTCGGGCGTCCAGCATAGCTTCGGCCCTTTCCTTGCGCACGACGCTTGTAAAGGTGCGCAGGAAGCTGCTACGGAACAGGTCCCACGTTGTCAAGGTCGACTCCCTGTTCTCAAACCACATTCTGGCGGCGTCTTCTAAGGCGAAGTAGACATGCCGCAGCTTGTCGTCGACGTCACAGTTGTTGAATGTCGCAATTCGTTCGTAGGTCTCCAGCCAGGATTTCGGGTCTTCAGTCGCTGCTCCATGGAAGGTCGGTGGATCCCGAGGTTGTTGTAGGATAACGGGGGATGCTGGGGCAGCCATTGGGGTTGTCTTGACCACGATCTTCTTTGTCGTCTCAGGTAGAAGTCCGTGCTCTAGGGGCAGTCCTTGCAGTCTGCGGCTAGCACGCTGGTCTTGGGCGATGTTGGTTTTGTCATTGGGCTTTGGGCTTGGATCGCGGCTTTGCGGGGGCGTTCGGTACATGAACGCACAAGCACCTCCACCAGATGTCACGTGGTGGTGACGTTCAAGAACACAGTAGCAATACTGTGCAAGACAAAACTAACTTTTATTGGGCGAACCTGTGCCCGCAAAAACAGGCTACACTTGTAGCACAACGATAGCAGCGAACACGGTCGGCGATCGTCGAAAATCTGATCAGCTGGTCAAGCGCGTCGACTTTTATACAGCAGTCGTCGAATGTTCCTGACTAATCGTTGGGACCCGCGTGCCTTCTACAAAGTTCTACACCATTCGCGTCACGCGGTGAAATCTGATAACACAAGGTTCGGCGAGAACAGACAGCCGGATAGAAGCATCGATAACCTTCCAGAAACTTCGGATACATGCAGGCGCGTCCCACGCTGTGCGATAACATTTTTTAGGCGGCGAAATGTGGTCGCCCGATAAAGATAAGTACACGTGTCAATAGTTTCATTTTTGCACAACTTGCTACCAGCCTTGTGCACGTACAGTGGATAGCGTTTCTGACAATGTGCTAGGCTCGCAACCCATGCATAGTGCCAATAGCGCTGTCGGCTGTATACTACGCCCAGTGCCGACTCTCGTGAAATTTTTCAAAAGTGAAACAATATGCAAAAGCGATCGCTTGAGAATACTGTCCCTGTACCATGTGCATGTGCGTTTGCTGGCAGACCTGCACTGTGCAAGTGCAGTCAGGTTTCTACGTGACCGCACCACTCCTGGCTGTGCACGCTTGCAGTGCGTATCTTGTCGAGCCAATGCACTGACGGTGGGCTACTTTCACTTCTGAAAGTGACATGCACTTGAAGCGGTCCTGCTCAATGAGATGGCAGAGAACGGAGGTGCTTTTGGGTTATTGCCTATTAAACATGTGCAGTAAGCTTACAACAGCAGCTAAGCCCTGTGCCCGCCACACACACTGGCGAGCAGGCAGCTGAAGATGCTTATTGTGATAACGTTGGCGGTGATAAGTCGAACTGGCACGCCCATCAGATGTTACAGTCCTTGCTGAGGCCATCACCGCACTTCCATGCATTTCTGATGCTTATCCGTAGAGGCATCATCGCATTCGAACCAAAGCAAGAATCATTTGTCGACCTGTCACCGTACTTTCCAAAAAGGCATAAAAATGTTTGTGGCACAGCTTGGCGCTGACCACAGCGCGAGCTAAGGTGACGCAGATGACCATTACACGACAAAAAGTGATCGTGGTAGGCACTAACCAATAGTCATTTGGCTTTAGTGGTGAGCCAATAAATACATTATGTTCTAGGGTGACTGGGCCAGGAATTTGTCATTACTATGTTTCAAGCGGGTATGTAGTAACAAGGTTTTACTACATTTGACTGCTGTTGATTGGTTTGAAAGGTTTGTGGCTCACTTATACATGCACCATGAGTGACCCGGGCTCTTCACTTTGCTTACCTCAGCGGCACACGACCAGCATCAAAATTCTTCATGTAATGAGACACCTCCATGTCATCGTGCACGTAGCCTTTGCCCGTGCTGCCAAAGGTTTCAATGGCGTACACTTCACCTTCCTGCAATGCAAGGACAATGTATTGTAGACTTGTGATTCCCATTTGGCACAGAGTTCAGAATGAAATAATACAGCACGTAAAGGCCAACTGCAACAAAATCTTACTTGGCTAAATTTGTTATAAATGACAAGTATACACCATTGAGCCAATCTTGGCGAAGCAGCAAAGCTGGTAACTAGTTTTTTTCTTAGCGGCATTTACACAACACCTCAGCAGACGATGTGTGCCCTTGGTGGCATAGCTATGACATACATCCCAGCATGTCATGTCCGAAAGATATTTTAGTGCCCCGTGGGGGCACCGGGCACTCAGGCTGGCTCATGCACCCACGCCTGGAGAAGCACAGAGACCAATTAGAGCATGTGATAGCCCAAGCTTTTCGGCGGCAAAAGGACTCGTCACAGCACCTTGTGGGCACCACAGTATCTACGCTATGTAGCAGTGTGGCATCCGAGGTTGCACGAATGCACCCTTGCTATCTCAGAGGTCGTGCCGCAGAGCCGCACATTAGGTCATGCTTCCCTGTCAGCACGTAGTAATGGCCGTGTTATTTTTTTTGTTGTTGTTCTTTCAGTACCAAAAACTACTTGTTATGTGAGCTCTTCGTGATGCTTCTGCTCGTATTTCACACATCAAATTTTGTGTGGAGGCTCCTCAATAACTAGATTATCTTAAACAAGGCTTTTTATGGGGTCCAACTCTTTGTTGCAGTTGGCCTTTTAGGAAGATGAAATGGGATATGCTACAAACAGAACGTTAGCTTGACTGACTGACATACAGCTGACTTTTGTGATTATGTCACTTGAATCAACTCGCCTTTTAATTCAACCACAATCCTAAGTCCTAAAGGGTCGCTATACATGTTACAGAAATCACAATTTTGCAAGTACTATCTGCAATGTTGAACTGACAAAAAAACACTGTCAGCTTTGGCTACAGAGGTGTACATTTCCTTGAGGTCCAAGTGCAAATAATTTATTGATAATAAGCATCCTATACACACAGGCACTTACAAACACAAAAGTAGCATGAATGGTACTGTGCTTCACTGTGTGCGGACGCTCGACTTTCACGCATCCCCTGATGTTGTTTATCCCACATGATGCTTGTGTCTCCTGTAACCTTGCTTCTCCGTATAGCTAAGTGCCACCAGCAGGGGGTATGGTTCCAGATTAGCATGAGAGATGGTGCGAGTGTTGCACTGCTGACGCCACCTAATGGCAGGGTTAATCAGAGGGCAAAACCTCTTGGCCTGTTCCTCTTTCGCTCGGGGTCGGCTAGCTGCGTGGACGTTTCATGCGCTCACCGGCTGTTCACGCAACGGAATGAATGCACAAACACGATTGTTCGAACGCATTCGAATGCAGAAACGAACGCATTTGCACAGCAGCATGCAGGCATGCGGCTCACGCAACCAGGCACGTGCAAGAGAGAGAGAGAGAGAGAGAGAGAGAGAGAGAGAGAGAGAGGTCAGTGGAGAAGTGCAATAGTGAGCTGCTGCTTGTGCGCAGCTGCACAGCTACGCGCGGCAATGAGAAGAACCAGCATTACTCTACGACGCATTCAATGTGGGGACGCGGGAGTCTTGAACTGCCAGGGCGAACGAGTGCCAGAAAGTACTCGGCCCGAGACGGTTGGGGACCTTTTGGGTTTTGGAGATGAATCTGATTCACTATATCCATTGGCAGGGCAATTTTACTTCATTAAAACAAGGTTTTAAATACATGGATCTCTATGGAGAATTTCAAGGGGAATTTCATTTACTTTGTTATATCCTGTTTCACTATAACAAGGTTTGAGTGCACCTTCACTACACCCAATATTTGTTATTTCCATACGCGCCGGTATATTGGCAAAATGAGATCACGATCAGGGCTACGTGAAAGGAACGTACAGTTGAACCTCGCAATAATGAAATCGGCGGGAAATGCAAAAAAATTCGCTTTCACCAGAATTTTGTTGTTGCGAAATGAGACAGCACAGATAGGTAATGCATTGAGGAACAAAACTTTACTGTCGAAATTCCATTAGCCTACTTTGGCAAGCTTTGCTTGAGGATATAGAACCTCACTGCCGCCAGTACAAAGTGCACCGCATTCGTCGATCAGAAGTGGCAGCACTGCCGTGGAGCAGTATTCTCGGTAGATTGCTTTTGTAGGTACGATCACTTTTGTGAGCTATTGCGTAACTTGGCACCAGACGCAAAGCAACAGTACTCCACGCATGCAGCAGCATTTCTCCACTGCATGCTGTCACTCGTAGAAGCCGACGCGTCCAGTGCCGAGCGCGAAAGTGATCGTATTTCGTACACCCGAAGGAAGTCGATCGAAAATACAGCTCCTTCGCGCAAATCCACATCCGGCGCCAAATCTGCATGCGATGCCTGTCGGGTGGCACCAAAACCAGCGTTCCTTGACACTCGTTCGATCACGGCTCGATGCGTAGCACTCCATGCTGCGACCGCCATCTCAAGTGCCATAAAGAATTCCACATTGGTGAGAGGTTGATTTACTTGTTTTTGCTGCATTTTTCTCGCTGTGGCACACATACACACTGCGCTAGGTGTGCGAAAACCATCGTTACATGTCAGTAGCAACATGCTGGCGCTTCAAATGGGCAATCAACAAACAAGATGGCAGCCATGGCGTGTGTCCGGGGTTTGGTTGTTTTTGTAAACAAACATGGCGGTGACCACGTAAGTGTAATGTGGTGGTGTTTTACGCAATTTTAGAACGAAGCAATCACATTTGAGCACATTTTATGGGCTGCTAACCTGGCACGAGTAGGTAATATACACTGTTATGTTCCAGCACATTTCGTTGATGCAGGATTGTAGTACAGCAACATTTCGTTGGCGAGAGGTACAAATGTATTGAATCTTATAGGTGTTTGCAGGGGATGATGCGAAAATATTTCGTTGTCGCAAGAATTTCAGAGTCGTGGGATTTTGTTATCGCGGGTTTCGACTGTACTGTATCTACATGTGTAAGGCCTTCACCCGCACTTTGGAAAGCAAGAACATGAGGAAAAAAAACTTTCACTAAATGGCATAGACATGTCTTCGCTAAATTCCACATGTCACTCCTAGACAGCCTTAGCTGTTCTGCCGACGATGGCCTTACCATCTCTGTATCCTGCATTCTGCACCAAATTGCAACTTTGGCCACCAACTCTGATGAAGCAGCACTGGTTAGGCCTAACAGGCAGATGTGGCGGGTGGCAGGCTGTTACGAGAAGTTCGCCCTCAAAATGTTTGTACCAGTGGACCACATAGGCAATCAGGCATATGATGATATACAGGGACTGGACTGACAGTTACGTGCATGATGTGAAGTTTGGGTCCGCAGGCAATCACCTGCAACTACTATGACTGCCTAGTAAGTTCTGTGTGCGCATGCTAGACAGACAGAACGGTGCAAGTTAGCATGTAGTCATAAAGTCAATAAAGCTGTGAACAGAACGGGCGAAACACACCTTAACCTGAAAGTGTCATGGAGTCAAGGTCACCTGCACGCTAAGTGAACGAGAAATGCACCTGCAGTTTAGACCATCACGAAATTTCAAGTAAATTTTATTTTAGTGGAGCCCAACCTTGGGCAAAAGTCTGCAAATTTTTGTTCTGCTGGCAGTCTGAGATAAAGTCTAACCAACTTACAACGATCCCAGACCAAGTACGCCTGTATTTCTGCCAGTTTGTTGCTGTCGCCGTACGCCAATGCAATGACTGCAAAGGCTCGAGCCCACATATGAAGGCTCCGGAGCAACGGCACATCATCATTATGATGTGCCGGTGGGAGAACTTGCTCAATTATTTCGCCATCCTTCAGTTCGGCACACAACACCGCACTGTTGATGTCTGTAAAAACTTCAAATGTAACGGTGGCAGAAATCAGCACAGCGCAGCCTAGCAGGTCATCAATGACGTCTGCATTTGAGCCCGTTGTGGTAGGCGGCAGGTTCAGGCTCTTCAGTTGTGGAGTCACTCAGACTGCAACTCGAGACTCATTCTGAGCCGGACTGTGAGGGCACCGCTGGTGACATTTGACGCGGCCGGTCGATATTGTGACACGCTGACGAAGATGTCAGCTTGGTCGGAAGACGACGACGCTCTGGGCTTCGCACGCTGTCTACCATCTTGTCAGCTGCTACGATCATTGTAAATATCCTGTTTATATACGTCTGACTGTTTTTAACCCCGTAACATTTTTGGTGGAGGTGCTGGGTACCGACGGGCCCGAAGCATCCTCGTCTTGTGCTGGCATTGTAGATGCAGCCAAGGAGCACCTGCTGCGTAAATTCGTCTTGATAATGATCCTGCAACCGCGACTAAACACAAACTTGCTACTGCTTACCATCAACAAATGAATGGTCTAACCGAGCACCTTAACCACCCCCTTACTGACATGCTGTCCATGTATATCTCCGTTGAGCATCGCGACTGGGACGTTGCACTGCCGTTCGTTACTTTCGCCTATAATTCGTCTCACCATGATACCACCGGCTTCTCTCCATTCTTCCTCTTGTTTGGCCGCGACCCTACGCTACCTTTCGACACCATTCTGCCTGCTAGCCTGAATTCCACGTCCGAGTACGCCCGTGAAGCCATACTCAAAGCTCAAGAAGCACGCCATATTGCCCGACGTCGACTTGTGGAGTCGCAGGACAACCAGCGGCGCTTATATGATGCCCGCCATTGTGGCGTCCATTACACACCGGGCACCTTGGTTCTCCGTTGGTCGGCGTCGCGACGCATTGGCCTCTTGGAGAAGTTACTTTCACGCTACTCTGGCCCTTACCGTGTCTTGCGTAAAGGAACTGACGTCACGTACGAAATCGCCCCTCTCGAGCCAATCGTGGCTCAGCATCGCTCCGACGTGGTCCATGTCGTGCATCTTAAGTTGTATCACTCGCTTGCCTCCTAACCAGCACCGAGCCAGTGCTTCCGCCGCCGGGGGTCATGTGACATGCTGACGACGAAGATGTTGTCAGCTTGGTCAGAAGAAGACGACGCTCTGGACTTCGTGCGCTGTCTACCATCTTGTCAGCCGCTACGATTATTGTAAATGCAGTCGAAGCTCGATATATCGAACAGCGTGGTGATCGCAAAATAGTTCGATATAGCCAGAATTCGATATATAAAAGCACATAGAAAACGCTTCAAAACCTAGCATAAATCAATCAATGAACCAATCGTGGCGCAATAGATACTCACATGAAGCTTCAAACAAAGTATTTATTTTGTTCGCTGAAAGTACTGAAGCAGCGTAGCCTGCTTCATATTGGCAACCGCGTGCTTGACCACGGCGTCCTCAACATAGTCCAAACGGTCCACAAGAGACAGTCCAGTGTCTTCTATTGTGCCGCAGTAGCGGCGTACAACGGCCAAAGCAGCTACAGCCTCAGTTGCAGTCGGGAGTGGGGCAACATCAGCGCTTGCTGGATCGGCCTCGGCAGCGTATTCGTTTGGCCGCTCAGCAGTCACTTCTGCTGCGATCTCCACGTCTGTTAACTCTGCCACTGTTCCGGTGCTGTCGTCACCACCACCGAAGTCCTCAATGCACATGCTGTGTGGCTCAGCACCGACAAAGCGCTCCAACTGGCTCCACATTTCTTCGAGCTGGCATTCTTCCTCTGTGCCATCAAACGTCAAATCTTCGGTTGCTTCCTCAGAAGCTTGTTCAATGCGGCTCACGAAAATCGCATGCCGAAAGCAGTGAACTACTGTCGACTGCTTGACGTTGTCCCACGAAGCTTTCAGCATTTGAGTGGCACCCAAAAGGTCTATCTTTAGCTCTTGGCCCATCTGCAGCTTGAGTAGCAAAATGTCGATCAGCAGACGCTTATAAATGGACTTGAAAGCGCGAATAATGCCCTGGTCCAATGGCTGCAGCTTCGACGTCGTGTTCGGCGGCAAAAAAATGAATTTCAATACGGCTCAGCTGGACATCTGTGTGGTGTGCTGCGCAATTGTCGACGATGAGGCAAACCTTCCGGCCTTGACGCACCAGCTCAGAGTCCCATGCCTTCAACCATTTTTGCAATAAATCCCGAGTCATCCACGATTTCCTGTTCCAGGCATATGTAACCTGAACGCTGGGGCAGTTGCACATGCACCTCGGGGTTTGAAACTTGCCTATGACAAGCGGCCGCAGCTTCATGCTTCCGTCCATATTAGCAGCCAACAGAACTGTGATATGTGCCTTGCCTTGCTTGCTGCCGTGGCACTTGTCTCCGCGGGTGTCGAGGGTTTGTCGTGGAAGCATTTGCCAGAACAGGCCCGTTTTGTCATTAAATATCCGATTGGGCTCATACTTGGCAAGAATCTGAGGCCACTCTTGTTCAAGCTACTTCTTGATTTCGCCTTCATTGGCGTTCTCACTTTTCCCCGCGAGTGTCTTCCCGACAATGTTAAAGCGGGCCTTAAAACGTTGCAGCCAACCGCTGCTGGCGTTAAAGTTCTCGGCGCCGAAAATGAACCCAAAGTTATTGGTCCCGATAAAGGAATATTCCGGGCCCTTACGTCGATAAACCATTTGTACAGCGCCTTCTCGACGTCTTCAAAGGCAGCTTTGTACACCCGCCGCGCGCCTGAGTGCTGGTTCTGTTCCGCCTTGGTCTTTATGTCACTCTTGTTTTTCAGCAGAGTGCTCAAAGTACTCCTTGGGATGTTGAAAGCTTCAGCAACGCTCGACTTCTTTTCTCCATTTTCAACGCGCTGTATCACTTCCAATTTCGCAGCAAATGTCAGGGACGTTCGCTTCTTCGCGTTTGCAGCCATCACACCAACCACGACAGGCCTAAGCCACACACACACTAACAACTGGCGTAGCACAAGCGGCAGCAGCGAGACGCACGTGTTGTTGACGTTGTCAAACTAGCCAACGTGGCCAAGCCACGGCCACGCCAAGCCGCTGCGTGCGTACGCCGCTATGTTCAAATGGCGCCCTCGGCGCAACTGATGTGGGCAGCTGTCGTACGCAGCAGTCTGGAACACCCGTCGCACCGCCGCTACCTTTGAGAGTGTTGCGGGAAAGCTCGCCTCCTGTCAACAGAGCACACTTGGTCTGGGGCGGCGGAGTTCGATATATCCATTTTACATCTGGCCCCGTGCGAAATAAAAAATTAGAAATGCATGCGATTTTCCACGTAATTTAGAAAGTGTTCGATATACGCAATAATTCGATATATCCGTGTTCGATATATCGAGGTTTGACTGTATCCTATAAATATACGTCTGACTGTTTTTAACCCCGTAGCAATATGTTCAAGAGAAAGACTTCTTGGAGCCAGCAGGGCGCTGTCTGGAACGGAAACTAAACAAACAAGCATAGAATAGCGGAACAGTGTCCGAAAGGCGAACTTAACAAACAGAACGGCTAGAGCAGGCCATGTGTGGGGTCGCCAGAATAGGATGTGATGATCGCAGTGTTGATGCAACCTATAATTCAGGTCACGACGTGCTGCGACCAAGGCAAGGCCTCAGTGAATACCATGAGAACCTATAATATCTGAAATCACACTTGATGTCTTCTTGAGGATGCCAGAGGAGATAATGTCAGCAAAGTCAGCATACACTACAGCCATGAACGGAGTCCAGATAATCGAATGTAGAGCTGGCAGCTGGCGGAAATACCGGTAATCTTTACACATTAAGTCTATGGGGCCATTGGCAGTGCCACGAAACTGTCCGAATTATTGAGCATGTCCGGATTATCGGTGTCCAATTTATCGATCGGCGACTGTATGTCCTTCTGCCATGGGAAGAACAGCCGCTGAAGCGTTTCTATCGATATTCACGCTACCCAAGTTGGCGAGAATGGAGCACCACACGCTGCCACCACATCAATGTTGCAAAGGATCGGCGGTTACTATGCCATTATCAGGAGGCCATGGTTCGGCGACGCTTCCTTTATGCATTGTCCATTGCTGATAACAGCTTGTGGCGTCATTTTACCTGTCGAACATCGCATTTCTTTTTCCCAAGCGACATAGATAACAAATTTTATGGCTCTTGTGCGGCTGATGCGCAGTCGTAATGCTGAGACCACAATGTTCAAGACCTTCAGAGAATGGCAGCATGCCGCAATAGTTTCCGAAGTTTACGCTTCCGAATGTTGTCTCCATCTCGTGGTGCTCCACCGGGAATCACCTAGACCACCGCATCGGTCCAAGGATCCGAGCCCCTCAAGGGGGATGATCAAGTCAGCCGCGTGTATTGCGTGTGCCTGAAGCGGATGCTCCACTGGGAGTGAGACAAAGCGCCACAAGGAGAAGGCCCAGAGCACAAGGAAGGCGTTTATTTGACGACTAGCTTGGAGTTGACTGTTACACCCTACCAGTGTGGCGTGCGCATGAGTAGAAGCTCCCACAAATCAAAGGGTGGCACAACAGCATTAGAAAATGCTGTAACACGCCGCTATATGGGATCATCCAACGGCCACGATACCAGGGCACCATTCCTTTACTTCGGTATAGCCTCCATAGGCGACCTGGTGCAATACAACTGTGCGCATGATGTGAGCCGTGTCTCTTTGGCATAGCCTCCAGAACAGAAGCAGCGAATAGTTGTCCACCCGCCTCGGGTCGAGAACCTTCAGCAAGGTCGGCCAACAAAAGGGGTGACCGGGGGGAATCTGAATAAATTATGCACCGTTTCGCTATCCGAGAGCTTCTCTCTGTGCCTCTGCCCCCTGGACAGACCAATTGCATGAGCCCCTGGTCCATTTGGGGTCAGACAGCAGCAAGTGCTTTATGGTCTTGCTGCTTTGTGGCGTCTTCAGAGGAAAGGGAGAGGGAAAGCGTTAAGCCCGCATAAGCGAAGTTCAAAAGCGACTTCGCCACGATGTGGCCCCTATGCCCAAAACATGCTGCGCTATGGCGCTGCAACAAAATGAACAACCGCAATCCCCCACACGGTCAACTATACTCCGTTTCATACATCAGCTGCAATGCTGTGGAAGCTACACAAGAAGTCTGGTCACCAAAATTTATCACTTCGTGCGTTCCCTTCTATGCTTCGCTGGATGCTAGGACGCGTTTGCTCGTGCGAGCGTGGACGTGAGGCTGCCGCAACGGGCAACGAAAAGACACAACGAAAAGCAAATGGATTTAAAACAACGTATCAGCAGCCGTATGAGTACATGGTTCGTTTGCTTCTAAGAGTAAATTCTTCTTCTTTTTTTTTTCAATCAAAACAGCTTATATAAAGAAAATTTTCACAATAATCGAGTCAAGAAACACAGTGCTATTTCTAAGTGTGAACGCAGCAACTGCAAAAAGTATCTCTAGCCTCCACAGAGTTGCACCTGATGTATGAAACGGAGTATAGAATGCTTTGCTCCCTTGTGCAGAATTGAGAAATGTTCCGCTGCTAGTAAAATATATCACAAGCTCTCGAATAAAAAAAAAAATGGCGGCTGCAGTTGCAGTTTGCAAAATGACAGGTGATTGGAACCAGGCGCCGTTTTTAAAGATACATGATGCCACATTTCATACTTTAGCCACTGAAAATCTGTTCTCAAACCAAAGTGTTGCCCAATGGTAAGTACTGACGCATCCAGTACAACCAATCAAAAATAGGAAAAAAATTTGTTGCAGTTTTTGCATGAAAGGCAAAGTATTCATTGGGACAGAAAACCATTTGACAGCTACATGAAGTAAGGCTAGTAGTCTTATTGACTGTATAAATTGCAATAAACACTCGCTTACTAACTACAAACAACGATGATGTGATGGTACAAACAACCATGATACAAACAACCATGATGTGATGCACGCAGATGCAAACATGAGCAGATCGCACTCGATGACAGCGCACTCGCCATCAAAATACTGGCGTGATGAATGGCAGAAGTGGCGATGAGGAGCACTACAGTGAGGAGCACTCTGGATGAATGTTGACTACCAAATGTTCTTTGACATGAACTGATATCTAGGTACACAGGCGTTTTCACATTTACCCCTACTGCAGCCTTGGCTGGTAATTTAACCTGCAAGCTACTGCTCAGCAGCAGCAACTGGTAACAATGGTAACTAAAGCAGCCTCAGCTAGTAATTCAACCTGCAACCTACCGCTCAGCAGCAGGACGCTACATCAACTGAGCCAACACGACATACTGATGGATCAATCAGCGCACCTATGTACACACCTTCCCCAAGTTGTTTCAAAACTTGACATGTATAATTCTGCTGCACAGCTATCCCAATTCTACAAATGAATCAAGTCAATCACAGGGATCATCATTTAACCTGACTTGGCTGAAAAGATTAAGATGTAGAGTGCACTAACCTCCATTCTCACTGCTTCTCCTCCCTTGACAATAGGCACTGTCTTCCCAGCATGGATCCGGTATGGCCCAATCGAGTGACCATTAAGGTTGCGAATGGCCTTCACTGCAGAAACGAATGAAAGCATGCAACGCTTGAACAAACCAAATGTGTCACCTTGGGAATAAGGCTGCATTCTCTGCCTTCAACAGGCTACATAAGAGAGGCACACCATCTGGAGCACTGCTATGGGCAGCGAAATGGTTGACGTCACACCATACCCGACCATGCTCTGTGTCAATGCCTTTCCTTCAAGTAGTCAAACCATTACCTTCTTTGCAACCAAGTAGACTTTACATATGCGCCTACTTAGTGCCCCCTGACCCTTAAAGTCACCCTAACTAAAGGGCACCTGGAATTAAAAACCTGTGAACGGTTAGGACAGAGCATTAAGCTGCAATACAGCATTGAATTATGGGGTTTTACGTGCCAAAACCACCTTCTGATTACGCCATAGTGGGGGACTCCGGAAATATGGACCACCTGGGGTTCTTTAACATGCACCTAAATTTACGTACACGGGTGTTTTCGCATTTTCCCCCTATCAAAATGTGGCCGCCATGGCCGGGATTCGATCTCACGACCTCGTACGTAGCAGCCCAACACCAGAGTCACTAAGCAACCACAGCGGGTTGCAATACAGCATGATCTACACGTAAAGAAAAAAATAATTTAAATATTTATTAAATCACAAGGTATAGTTTTTCAGAAGAATGCACAGAGGAAAAAAAATTTTTAATAAGGAAATCTTGTATAAACAAGAGTAGTGATACTCGTCACCGAGAAATGGCACTCTTGTAGTTTGGACTGAAGCGCCACCTGTCAGGTGATACTATTTGAGTAACAAAAAAAAAGTCAAATTAAAAGTTGAAACAAAAATTGTATTTCCATGCACTCTGTAAAAACAACACCTTGCTACAGTCTATATTTTTGTCATCTTTTACTGTTTATTTCACATCTGGATTTACTCTAGCTACAAGGTGTGCACAAGTTACCACTCTACACATAACAACTTTGCTCTCACCCTGGTATGTCTTGCCATCGAGTTCCACTTCGTAAGATTCCATGACTTCTTGGATTGCCTCGCCAATGTCACAAAGCCTGACATCTATTCCAGCCGTCTGCAATGCAACAAAAGTAAACAGTGTTATTAAGTAGTCCGGAAAGGTAAAAGCATGTGCTGCTATACTGCAGGTCTTTAATACCGGTGTCACATCACACGACCACGCTTGATCACAATCAAGCCCAATCCAAATCGAAATCCTCGACTGCGTCTGGCTTTACTGAGTGCTGGTCGATAGGATACACCACCTTTGTGGCCTGAAGCTGTGGGAGCTGCATGTGGCTTGCGCAATTGTTGAGGAAGAGCAGCACATTCCTCTTCTGCTTCTTCATTTTGCTGTCGAACTCCAGTAGCCACTTGTTGAAAATATCCTTTGTCATCCAGAGGCTTTTGTTGGAATCCATCCACAGGAATGTGCACACGCCGCAGGCATAGCAGTCTTCGTGGCTTCCCTATAACCAGCAGCCTTGCTTTTTCACTCCCGTCCGTATTGCAGCAGAAGAGAACATTTACGCACTTCTTCAACTTCTTGCCCCCGTGGCATGTGTCTGTGAAAAAAACAGGTCTTTCCTGGCCTCAACTTGGAGAAAATGCCACTTTCATCGGCACTGAAAACGTCGCACGGTGCGTATTCTTTGAGGTGTACTGGGGAAAGCCTCGGCTTATTAACTGGCCGCAACAGTGTCATCAACACTGGCCGACTCTCCAGAAAGGCCCTTGAAGGAGATTCCATTTCTTAATTTAAATCGGCTGAGCCAACCTTCACTGCTAATGAACACTTCTTGGTTCAGAACAACGGCAAATTGCTCCGCACGTTTCCATAGAGGCAGACCATTCACAAAAATGTTACGTGAATGGGCGCCACAAAGCCACACAAGCAGGGCCTCTTCGACGTCGGGGAATAGATAATAATAATAATAATATTTGGGGTTTTACGTGCCAAAACCACTTTCTGATTATGAGGCACGCCGTAGTGGAGGACTCCGGAAATTTTGACCACCTGGGGTTCTTTAACGTGCACCTAAATCTAAGCACACGGGTGTTTTCGCATTTCGCCCCCATCGAAATGCGGCCGCCGTGGCCGGGATTCGATCCCGCGACCTCGTGCTCAGCAGCCCAACACCATAGCCACTGAGCAACCACGGCGGGTGTCGGGGAATAGAGCCTCGCGGAGTCAAAACCTCTAGGGCTGCAAGTCACCCGAGACTTTCTTTGCTAAGATTGCCTCCTTGGCGCTGATGATAGTGTTGATGGTTCGCTTTGATAAGCCGAAGGTCATGACAACGTCCACCTGCTTCTAGCCATCCTCAACTTTCTCGATATCAAGCTTGTCCTTCAAGGAAATCTGCTTGCGTTTCGTCAGTTCCGGTGGTTTACGATGCATGGCGTTGGCTGATCCATTCGACTCCATCACACTGCTAATGTCCTGACGGTATGTTCGCACCCACAGGCTGACAGGATAAACAAAGCACACGTCGTGCTAAACATGAACGCCACAAAACATTTTATTCCAAGATGGCGCGCTACCAAGCGAATACATTTTTTTCTTTCTTAACTTTGCCAAAAGTATTATGCAAATATAAGTGGCAAGTAAATACTGCTTTTATGCTCTTTTTTTTTTTACGATTTGAGTCAATGGCTGACTTTTAAAATGCTCTGTTAGACAGCAAACAACTGCTTATCGCTACAACGGAGATCAGTGACCTCTGTTCTTAAGTACCAGTGCTTCAATATTAAAGAGTGACTGCTTACATGCAGTTGTGCACTCCAAATCTTTGATCTCTTTCTCTCGATTTTTTTTTATTCTGATGACACTGCAAATCATCCATCATTATATAAAAAATTTTCAAAGCCAGCCCAATTTCAAGCCAGTCGAATCCAAAACAACTACAGCCCCCTCGGAACGGCCGCCGCCTGTGTTGATCCTGCTGGCACTGTTCCCAACCCGAAATTATGCCAAGCGATGTTTGAAGTTGGAAGCTATTGAATTTAGGACGTTCGTGGTACAGAAATCTGCTCTAAAGGAGCGCTGACCAGCTTGCTGGCCTTATTGCTTAGTCAATTATATCCTAATGTATGTTGTATCAGAATCCATTGTATGCGAAGCTCAATCAATGGAAGAGATAGGAAGATCAGCATAATGCTGCAGATTAGTACATAGTATCCGAATGTCTGTTGTAAGCAGATCCGTTGTAACGAGGTTATACTGTATATGGTGGTTTTTAATGTTACTGAAACTTTAGTCATTTTTAAGACATGTTCTTACCCTTATTCCTGTGTTAGTGGCATCTCGTACCGCTTCTAGCAGTTTGTCATATTTGTTGTTGAAAGTCAGTGTGAAGGCACAGTCAATAATTTGGCCTGGAAAGATCAAAACAAATACATAGTCACATTTTATACAGAAAAGCAAATACTATACTGAACATTTGAAATTCAAGCAAGGATGTGCTTACGAGATAACGGGTAGATATGTTGTAATACATTCAACTAATGCATTTCTTAGTTATAGAGAAGGAATTAAACTTACTATGGTATAATTAATCCTAGCCAACCACAGCAATGAATGTTGGAACTCGTGTCAATAGGAAAACTCAGGCTAGATGTATGCATTATGCAGTATACCAACTAAACCATAAATCACAAGAACACTAAACCGTGTTGAACAAACAGCAGAAAGCCTTGGAGCATAGTGTTCACAGAGCACCCCAAACATTCAATGCAATAGCAACAAGCAACCAACCAAAATGCTGCAGAATTTCCGTCACATGAAAGTAGCTTACCGTATTTACTAGAATCTAACCTGCACTCCTTTCCGATAAAATGGGTCCAAAAATTGCGGGCACATTAGAATCAAGTACGGCCCTAAATCTGCGTTGCCATATTGCCATCGTCATTTCGAAATGGCCACCTCATACGCGCTTCGAGTCTTGCTACCGTAGCTTTCTCTACGTGCTGCAGTACACGTGCTTAGGCAATGCTTCCTTTGGCTTAGGTTAGTGCACTGTCTGTCTTCCCATTTTCTGCGTTTGCTCTATCAGTATGGAAACGTCGACTGCAAAGACATGCAGAGTTCATCACGATGCCGCAATTAAAAGGAAAGCGATCACATGTGCGGAGACGGAGGGAAGTTGGGCCACATCACGGGCATTCAGAGTTCCCGAAACTTGCGTGCGGGAGTGGGGCAAACAGAAGAGGCGCTCTACGCCGATCGCTGCTACATACGGCGCGGCCCCCATCTTGAAAGTGATCTGTGACGGAGACTACGCATCTCGGCGCACCGCACTGTGTTCTCGTTGTTTAGTTTGCGTCAAACCGGAGGTCGCATAAAGGTCAATTCCTTCACTGCTGCTACTGCACTTCCTCACTCCAGCGTTTAAAGAGATTCCGCGGTCATTGAGTGAGACGCGTCCATGTTTGTTTGTGCGTGTGTGGCACCATGCTTGTTAATTTAGTTAGTAGGCGCTTGCTTAAAAGTTTATACAGCCGATAAAACTACTGTCCTTACTTTTCGTATAGCTGTCTACTAATTTGCTATCGTAATCGATCCTTCTCCTTTCGCGCGAAACTGCAACTTCTTTTATTTATTGCAACTTTAGTGCATTAGGAGTAAATCTTTTGTTATTTCCAAATTAGAGAAAGTTGCATTTCTGTATGAAAGAATGAGGTGCGTGGTACTGTAAAGGACTTTCCTTGTTTTTTAGGTCACGGCAAATGGGCGCACGTTATAATCGAGGCCGCGTTAGAATCAAGTAAATATGGTAAGTGGAATTGCGAATTAAATGGAACAACTGTCTCTACATCATTCAGTCATGCATTTTGGTAATGCAAAAAGCTCTAATTGGTATCAATATTTTCACATCTTTCTGTAAACAAAACAGCGGATGATGTTGTGACACATCCACAAGCAGACATGGCTTTTCTTTTTTTTTTCTTTTCACGAAACAGTTAAGCTCTGAAATTTCTTTTGCAAAATGAGACGTGTCCACGTTTGCTCGTGCACGTGTGACGCCATGCTCATTAATTTAGTTAGTAGGCGCTTGTTTAAAAGATTATACGGCCGAGAAAACTAACATTTTCTCTAGGGAGAAGTCCATTCTTAAAAAGTGGTTGCAAAGACTCAAGCACACAACAACTGACACATTTTTGTGCACAGCAAGTGCCAATACCACAATAAAGTTTGTGAACTCTGTGCGTCAAAGTGCCTTATCATTTTCTTTTTATGGAAAAAAAACTAGCAGTTGCATTCATTTTTTTAATGCTTATCACTTCTGAAAACAGAGCTGCCTACCTCACATCCTGGCAAATTCGTTATTAAACCGAGGATTTATACCGAGGAAGTATATTGTGCGGAGGAACTTAAATTCTGGGGTCTTACATGCCAAAACCACAATCTGATTATGAGGCATGCCATAGTGGGGAATTATGGATTAATTTTATTCGCTTGGGGTTCTTTAGTGTGCTCCCAACACATGGTACATAAGCACTTTTACATTCCACCGCCATTTGAATGCAACGGCCATGACCAGGATTGAATCTGTGACCACATGTTCAGCAGCTCAACATCACGGCCACTGAGCCACTACGGCAGGTAAGAGAAACTTGCTGGCAAGATTTCCAACCTTTTGTAAAATGTGCAGTCCCCCCGCAGCACACAGCCATTCCCAATCACATAGCTTAACAACTCTGCTGCTAAGGTTAGCAGGTGCAAACGTGCAATGAAGGTTACAACAGTTAGGAAGACAAGAGCTGGGCTAAGACAGACAAAATAACAAGACAGAAGATGCCTTCTCAATGAGGGCCACCAACTGTGATCTGCTTGCCATTGATGTGTGTGCCAAAGTCAATCTTGCACACATCGTCGTAGCCCAGCACCGTTGGGTCGCCTGCGTTCGGTGTGTAGTGTGCGGCACAGTGATTGAGAGAGCAACCCGTGGGGAATGCAAGCCCTGCACTCAGCCCGTTCTCCTTGATAAGTGTGCGAGCTGTAGACTCCAGTGTTTCACTGCAGTGAAAACAGAAACAAATGAATGAGACAGTGATTGCAAACCTTTGCTTGGCAAGTTCAGATGTGTGCAACTTAACAAGACCAAAAACTCTGGAATGAGCGAATGACGGGCCAAGCTATCAAGATGCTTTATAAGAATACTTCAACATCAAAAGTTTTTCCGAACAGTATCACATTTTTTCATATAGTATATCCCAACCCTCGACATAGCTCTTGCTCCAGACTACAGTTGCCAACAGATAATTTGAACTCAATGATGACCACCATAAAATCCGAATAATCAGAAGTCCGAAATACTGAAATTGGCATAAATTAAGTGACTTTATTCCGCAAGTGGCCCCCCCAAGAAAGGTGTGCCCTATTCTCGGATCGCCACTTTCGGGGATACCTTCAATTTTGCGTGATTAGCGCAAGACACATCAGTGTCTACAAGTGACGGCATCCTTGGCACGGTGCCAGAAAGGCTGTTGCGCACCGACACATCCAGTGCTAATAATGCAAAATATATCGAACATGAAAGCACCTTCAAAAACGTTCATCAAGGAATATGGCCAAAGTTTGTAGACACATTGGTATGTGCACATACCGTGGCCGCGATGTTGTAGTGATGGTTTCTTAAGCTATTCCTCTTCATATTTTTACACTTCATCAATCCATAGTGAAAGCGACACTAGCCTGCGCTATCACGACACTAGCCTGCGCTATCGCGACACTAGCGACACTAGCCCGCGCTACATTAGCCTACGCTATCAATATCCCGGGATCAGCTGGCCATGAATGGTGGGCAATAAGAATGACATAGAATCAAGTGGAAGCAACCACTACAAAATTGCAGCCTATATCTCAATCACTGTCATTCTGCCACAGCGACGAATGTAGTCAGTGTATCCACTGAATCTTCCTCTCCTGGCAAAGTAACAAAAATCTACCGCACTGTGATAACTTAATGTGCCTATTTCTTCGTAGCTGTCACCGTGTGGCACTTCCCTCGCCGTTAGCATCAACACAAACTTGAAGGTAAGGTGGAGTTGATGCCACTAGAAACTGCTTGAAGTAGCAGACCCCACCCCCCCAGGACTGTATTACTATTTAACACGTAAATTAACAAGCGTTGGACGCATGGAACTAACCTCACAAAAAAAAAAGCAAATTTGAAGTGCAGCCTTAATGATTTAGTGTCTTGGCTTTTCCTGTAGTCGGGGCACTGCCGGCAACTACTAAATCGAATAGACTTCGCTAGTTTCGATTTTGAGGAGGCGCTGGCAACATGGCTGACGACCATGCCAGTGACTTATCAAAATAAAAATATTGATATTTCTGCTAGACTTGGTGGCCAAATTAGTATGTGGTCTGACGACCGGAGTCATTGCACAAGACGAGCGGACGACGAAGAAAGAGAAGTGTGTGCGGAGGCGTGGCTCGCAAGAATGAGCACGTGCCGGGCTTCGATGGCGGACGGATCGGCGGAAGGAGCTCGGACCGGACAGGACCTGGTGGGACGTTTTCCGGGGTGTTTGAGGCAGTTACCTGTCCGCTTGGGCGGCTGACTGTTCACAGACCCAGCTGGGCCCGCCTACACATGAGCAGCTGACGGTCCACTTGGGCACTATCAAGCACCGCAGACCACAGAGGCCACAGAACGGCTCTGGCGGCTGACCGTCTGCCCTGTTGGCTGTGCTTGCGGTCCCGCCTGAGGGCCGCTGCCGCAACCACACAGCCCTACAGCTCGCGCCGCTGCCAGCCGTGCTGACGGCCCTTGCTGTGGGGTGGAGCCAAGGGAACTCACTGCCAACAGGCCAGTCCAGCGCCACAAGCTCAGAGCGGCGGGCATCTCTTCCTGCCCCGGTACCTGGGGGCGGCAGCTTCGCCTGCCAACACAGCCACGACTGTTCAGCCTACTGTGAAGCCTCGCCATGGTACTACGGGTGGGTGAGTTGCCGGCGGAGTGACAACGAACACTTGAAGTCGACGAACTCTTGTGCGTAGCCTCAGACAATTAAAGAAGCGCCGCAAAGGCATTTTAGAATTTTTCCAAGTGTTATATCTGTTCATGTGTATTGTGTGCTGGTAAATGCCATACGCACCCTCATATACAGCAGATAAATGCAATGTTGGCTCACCACGTCTTCCTCACTGTGTGTCGAGCCTCTGGACCCACAAACTATTTCTATCGCATTTCTATCACCGTTTCTATCATAGAGAGAAACTGTCGCCGGGCACTGCCGATCAAGTGGCGGGCCACGTCCCAACGTCCCTGGCCCTGCTGAACCAGGCTTTGGCCCGGCTTACAGCGCTGTCCTTGAAGGCTACCTGGCAGATCCTGCCGTGGCCAGGCTTTGCCCCGGCTCCTGACGCTTCAGAAGCAGGCTGTGTTGCGGCGTTCATCGCCGTGCTGCGCTGTCGAAGCTGACTTGCACTACGACTCCTGTGTTGCCGAGATAGGCTGCAAGGCGGCGTTCATCGCCATACCTCACCCGCCGAGGCCACGCTGCGTTACGGCTCACGTCACTGTTGTAGCGGCTTGCGGCTGAGCTACGCCCCAGCCAACGCTACCCAACCGCTGCGGCTCAACTCTACCATCACTGGAACTGTGAATGGTGCAGAAGCTGAACTGAGTTTAGCGACAAACCTGTTAAGTGTACTAACTGTATTTATCCTTATGTGTCTATGTCTAGTCTCATGTCTGCAGTCTGTGTATAAATTCATTCCTCTGTCTTGGGTGATTCTTTAGTACGTCTGGCTGACCTGCGCCTACATTCATTAGTCCACAGTGGTCATGCAGTCAGGGTTTGAATTATTGCACAGCACAATGCAAGATGTTAGAAATTTTGGATGCCTCGTTACGCCTGTGGGGCCAGTGGCAGTACTGTCCAAATCCAAATAATTAAGCATGTCAGAATTTGAATCCATATTCAAATTAGTATCAGTCAGCGACTGTACTACATTGTGTAAAATAAGGAAGACAATGCATATAACCCATGCAATTACTCACACACAACATTCAAGCCGCTGTAAAAGCAACCTGGTATATTTGTCAGCACAAAGCACACATCTCGAAGCAATCTTGTTTCATATACACAAACACACACACACAAATGAAAAAAAAATGATATCCTTATTTAGCTGCAGTAACGTTTTATTTCTTGTTCTCTTCCAAACTCTTTGACAAACCGGCACATTCGCACACACAACTAATCTGCTGTACCAGCATCGACATCGAGGAGGATGAGGAGAATGGAGGCTGGCTAGGGACTGGCCACTATCTAGGAAGCGAAGCAAGTGCATGCTTCAGATCACGTGCAGCCTACACAAAGTCGCTGGGAGATTGATCCGCCGAGGCAAATGACCGTCAGCTAGGGCCTTGTGCTTAGTAAAAATATACTCCTTTTTATTGTGGCTCATTGTCATCACTGATTTTACACGCCACAAGATTGGTGACCACGGACAGCGGACATGGCTGATGACAATCGCAACATTTCCAATCTGCTATGATCACGTACAAAATTGCAGTATGCGTAAATAAAATAAAAGTGCTTAAAGGGACACTAAAGTGAAAAATTATTTCTTCTGCATCAGTAAATTACCGTTCTACAACACCAAAAACACTACTCTTACAACGATAAGACGTTTGGTAAGCCAGAAAAAGCGCAAGAATGAAATACGGGTGGCGACGCCTACTCCCACACCTGGGGGCTGTGACGTCTTGGATTTTGATGGCATCTTCAAGGGCCTACTAATTATATATAGTGGTACAGATTGACAACATTGTGTTCTAAAGAAACCAAATATTAAACATGGCAAGTTTCGGGAACGTTTATTCAGCCAACACAGCCCAAATGCGAAAAGATATTTTGGAATCCCTGACGTCACGCCGACGTACCGGCGCTAGCGTTTCGGCGCGAAATTCGAATACTGATACTTGGACCTTCATTTTCTCATCTAATAATCAAACTAATTTTTTTACATGACTGCCTGCAAGGTTCTCAAACAATGCTTCATTAGTCTAAACTGATTTATTGTTTCGCTTTAGTGTCCCTTTAATAATCCAACGAAAAACATTTCTCTTACTCACCATATATCGATCATAGTCATTCCAGGCTTGATAACTTTCAGCATATACTGCCGTGTCTGAAATCAAAGAAGCAAGAGAGTGAGCACAGGGACAATCGGGGTTCTCCCCACAGTGGGCAACGGTGGAAATGCTGCCCACCACTCCAGTTAACCAGTCAAAATTTCTGATTCTCTATTTACTCTACCCTCATGTGTTTCTTTATGATGTGGGGAAATATCAAAAAGAAAAGTGACATTGAAGTGGAGAAAATCGCACTTTTTTAGTGTGCTGTCCAATCGCACCCTGAAGTGCACGACTGGCCCGACTTTCCGTTGACGTAGCACTGTCATGTCGAAACCATCATAACACTGTCATTTCGAAACCATCATAAAAAGCAGAGATCTGAGCTTCAGATAGCCGCAGCACCATATTCTGCCATGCAGAAATAAATGCAAAAGAAGCGAACAGAAAATTTAAAAACTAGCATCACAATTTGTTACTGCTGCCATACACACACATGATGCATTCATATTCGCTGATGCAGATTTGAATTGCCAGCACGTGATTTGCATGCATTTTGAAAACGGCAAGCTGTGCATTCCTTTGTTCCAGCAAAGTTTCACACTCTCAGTATGATGCGTTGCTGGCTCAGGTTAGTTTCATTAATGCTTTAAAAAAATTGGTGAATTTAAAATTCAGGGTGAGGCTCAGCTGCTAGTGCATGTTGCAAGTGACAATACGGGAGACAACTGCAATGGTGCCATTTTCCTGAATTCTGTGTGCTAATGATTTCTGAAAAATTGAGCGAGACGCTGTATGGAAACGAAAACTTTGACAATCTCCAAAATCGATCGGCGACATGGCGGCATAGTTTTTTGGCTTGTTTTGGCTATGAGTCATGTGAATGGCAATGTGAATAGCTTATCAAAGCCATAACTCTCGATTCTACGTTTTGAAACATATATTCGCATGTTCCGAATAATATGAATATTCTGAGCAGTACTGAAATTCGATCTGAGGCAAATAGCAAATTGCATAACATTCGATCGAATATTCCAAAATCTAGAATATTTGTCCAAGCCTATATAATACACAGTCATTAGCACCTTTAGTTCCCTGGACTTCCTGCTGCCATAGATGAAACTTGATCCCATGGCAACTTCTATGCATTTTGCAGGTGAGAACAATGCACCGGTTGCTTCTGCATATTGAATGTTGCCAATGTCTGACTTACTTGCTCACAAACACTCCAAATATGGTAGTTATACTACATACACTGATGATCATCTGTTCCTGTTTAAAAAGAATTGTTTTTGTTTCCAAGTGAAGGCAATATGTGTTCCAGCAAAATTTCAAAAATGAAATCAAATTACGGGTTTCCATTGTCTAAAAGCAACACTGGGACTACGAGAGATGCAACAGTGGTGGGCTCGGAATTACTTTTGAAGAACAATGGATCTTTAACATGCACGAGAATATGAGCACATGAATGTTTTGGATTACATCTCTACCAGAATGTGACCACCACAGCTGAGTAGCCGATTTTTTTTTTTTTTTACCTGTTGGATTATTTGAACGTCTCTGAGGCACCGTCTTATTCTTTATTGAACTAATGCATAATGGTGACTGAAGTTTCGCATTCTGCACGGCGTCTCGCTCAATTTCTCGGACAGAATCCACATGCACCATGTAAGAAAAATGGTGATCTTGAAGAAAGACAGCTCCATTCAAGTTGTTGAGTGTTGACATTTGGCCTAGTTGGTACATCATGCAGGTTTTTCGGTGTAGCATAACTAGTACATGGACACAAGGAAGAACAGGACACGCATGCAGCCCTGTGTGTGTGCCCTGCTCCTCTCTGTGTTTATGTACTAGCTGGGCTATACCAAAAGAATGCCGTTCAAGTTGACCCCCATACTAGGGTAGCCATACTCTTGCTTTTGTTGGCTAACTGGTTTCTTGGATTTTCAAGAGCCACACAGTCACTGTGAATCGGTCTGCACTAATTCAGCGAAAAACTAACTTTGGTTGCAAACTCCCGGTGAAGCAGCACTTGTTAGGCCTAACAACCAAGACAGAGAAGCCATGATGAAATTTCACTGCTGACCTGTGCGGTGGCAGGCACCAAACCACTGCAAGTTTTCCGCTTATCGAATGGCTCATTAAGGGTCCGGCCTGGGATCATGTGCATGACTGAGGGCTGTAGAAGTGGTGTTCGAGACCACGGGTGACAAATTGACAATTATGGCGAGCGCGCCACCAAGTTCGTCTATGCGCTTACTGGACAGAACAGCTGGAAAAGATTAAGCTCACACGCATGCTAACAGCACCGAGCTGAATTTGTGCAAAATGCTGAACTGCCAGGGTTATGTAGTAAAGGTAACACTCGGCAGCATTGTGGCAACACTACATGCACATCAGGTTGCGAGATGGGCAAGTGCAGAACGCTCCCGCAGCCTTGACAATACAAATTTCAAGTATACTGAACCACAAGATTGAGCAAAAGTCCATAAAGAAATGCTTGGTACTGCTGGCAATGCAAAAATGTCGAACAAACGTTTTTGCATATAAATATCTGAATAACAGCAGTTTAAAAATATGTTTGCAAAGATGAAGCTCTTTCCATCTTTGCAACAATCTTATTTTTTTCTTCTGGCTGTTGCATCAAGGTTTTATGCAAATCCCAACTATTCACACACTTCAAAATTCTTTGACTGTAGTACTACTAGCAGTTGCTTCAACATCACTTCGAACCAAAAATATTTATATTCGCACAAGCCTAATTTCTGAAACTTCAGGCGAAATTCCAGCACTTTCAGCAGCAAATTCCAGCAGTCTAATGTCACGGATTTTAACGTTTCTTTTTTTTTTATTTGGACTATTATGGTCCAGTAAATGTTCTTAAAACTTGTTGAGTTTAGTGTTTGACTGCTTTAAAATTCACTGCAGCTCATCTTTAATGATAAATACACATCGTCACTATCCATGGCATCCCACCAAGCTGCTGTGGGAACTTCAAAGTGGCGTTACACCCGCCTTGTCTTAGAATGTTTTCTGGCTTACCAGGCCTCCTGTAATTGTAAGAGTGTCTTCTTTTTGGCATTGTAGAAGTGAAACTTACCAAGCCCAACTCAATTTACTTTTTAGTGTCCCTATAAGATATTCAATAAAACAAGTGGAGGGGCTGGACACAATTCATATAGCCGTGCAAAATTACTGGGCGCACAGTTTCCATTCCGAACTCTGATGGGTGGTTACAAGTTTGCACACAGCTGCAATTTGTTTCCTAAAGCTAGTTCAAGCACTCACCTGGCGATGAGCTTCAGCTGCCTGCCTAATCTCCTTGTACTGCTCTTGCGACATGCTTTCCAGAGCTTTCTTCTCTGGATCAGTCAGCCGGTTCCTTCCTGTACGGCTGCATAAGTGCAAGTACATTTCAATCACTCTAAACTCAAATACAACCTTGTCCGCACTGCTAACATGGTGGGTTCATGTTCGCATGGAATGTGCCTAGAAAATTTTTGTGAAGTGGACATTGACAATAATAGGGAAGGAGGGGGATAGAGGAGGAAAAACACGCTCTGACAATGGTGAATGTTCACTTGAAGAAAAGGACACTAAGAAGACGTGGACTAAAAGAAGAACATGTACGACGGACAAGGCGCTACTTCCAACTAAATGTTTTTTTGAAGAAACAGGACTTTAAATAGATACAACTTAGAATGGCCCATCGTGACATCGCGACCTCCCTATCTCATTAGAAAAGCTATCTCTTTTTCGGTAAGCGTCACTGAAGGGCAGCTAATGCACGTGCCTTCGGCCTTTGCAATGTAGAAAGCTTCTAATGTCTCCCGTTCTAGTCTATGTCTAGACCGTGCCAGAAACCTGGTGTCGCGAAGATACGGACGGCAATTGTGACATTTACAGTGTTCTGCCAGATGGCCCCCCGCATTGTTATTTACGGCCCAATTGTGCTCACGCACACTTTCATTAAAACACCGTCCGGTTTGACCGATATAAACCTGTTGGCAACTTAGGGGTACCTCATATGACATTACTTTTGCAAGCCGTGTACTGCGCTGCATGATTCTTAGAGCATGGTTCGGGTTTTGCTTTTGTCATCATAGGGCATATCTTGGTCAGCTTACACGGTGCACTGAAGAGAAGATTAACACTCTACCTTTGCGCCACCTTCTTGAGATTGTGGTACACCCTGTGCCCGGAGTGATAAGGAATCACATGTAATCTCTTCCTACCAAATGGCTTTTTTGTGTTAGTGCCCTCCCTTGCCTGTTTGATCTTTTGAAGAAGCTTATCGCAAACGCTAGAGATCAAGAGTGAAGGGTGGGGACTACTTAATGTTCAAAGTGGGGACTACTTATACTCAACTCAAGTATTTCACAAACCAAATATTTCATTTTTGTTGCAACTGTCGAACAATGGAAACTACTTTGAACATCTATTCACATACATTACTATAGCCCCTTCATTTTTTTTTTGTCTTCTTCAAAGGTTAGATATACCAATCACTCTCCACCTATGTATCTAGTCAAGTCAGTACGCATCGTTTTCCCATTGCCATGCAGCACTTTACGAATGCACTCCCTGATAATCAAGATATGGTCTGTAAGGAAAAATAAACCTGAAATGTAATAGTATCAATCATGTTCACACCTGTCATTTGGGATGGGGTGTTCCACTTCCTCTCCAATTGGAAAGTTACCATCGGGGAACAGATCACAGATCGGAATCGATGGCGGGTCAGTCTGCTGCTTTGGACCTGTGGATTGCCAAGAAGAGAGAGTTCCACTTGCCGAACCAACCAATCAAACTATGCTGGTTCCTAGCACATGCCTTTTTCCCTTCTTGATCACATAAGTCACTGATGCGATGCTTCCGAATTCTATTACACAGTAATAGCTTCACTTCGACAATTTCAGGATGCTTGCACTTTTAAAATAAAATAACCTAATGACCAACGCAGGCGCGAGAGTGCAAGTGTGCATGCTCTTGCATCAAGAAGTCAAGACTGTCCATATACTGAAACTCAAATCATGTTCAGTTCAGCAAAACCTAAAACCTAACGAAATGTGTTGAAACATAGAAAAAAGCAAGGGCATACCTTAACCCTTTAGGTGTTTTGGACGAGCTCAGCTCGTCAATGGCAGTAATCCCATTTTCAAAGAGAGTTAGATGCCCTCAGCATGTACACTTATATTTTTCCTTTATTACATAAATGGCTGCAGCGCCAATATTTGAAATCTGTGGCTATCTTATTTTTTACATAGTCGTCAGGGTCTTTTTCGTGCCTCGAAGGCTGCGTTGATTCAGTTCACGTGTTCTACAGCATGGATGGCGGCCATTTTGTCAACGCAGGAGGGGCGCATTTATTAGTCTTTATTTTGTACTATGAAGATGGCAGCACTTTGTCAGCGCTCAAAGACCACATTTTTGAAATTGTGCACTTTTTCACCAATTTGGAATGATGGCGTCTGCCACTGACAGCTCGCACGAGAGTTGCATGTGCAAAAGAAAGCGGCTGCTTGACTTTGACAGTTAAACGTGAGAGGAAAAGCAATGCGCACTGGATGATAAGGAACAAATAGAATTGAGCGAAATGAATTACCTTATGGCAGCCCTGCTTCCAACAGTTTACCTTTTTCAGTGCCGACATGCCCCACCAATTCCTTTCAAACATGATAGCCATTACCGATTAATTTAAATCCCAGAGCTGCAGAACTGGTAAAAAAGCAAGTGGCAGCAAAGAGCAATTAGAGAACATAAAGGAACATTTCATGTGCACTGAAATCTCGATGTGTTTTTGCATCTCAGTGAACTGCAGCACTACCCCAGCTATATAAAAAAAGAGGGGCCGTGACTCCTTCGCAATTCCTTCTGCTCAATGCTATGCTACCCTTATCATCCAACGTTCACGGCCAACTGATTCAACAGATAATGCGCAGAGCATCACTCTGACAAATGACAAAGTGAGAAAAGGAATAGGATGAGAAAAGGCATCACTAAAATATGGCAGCCCAGAAGGCCTCAATCAGTGGGCTTTTTCGATTTCCCACTTCTGGCTGCCCGCAGGCTGCCAGAGGCAGGCAGAGCGTCTTCGTTTTTCTCTGGTTGCTCAACCCACCGCGCCACACACTTCTGCTGGGCATTCGTTTTGCTAGGGCTGGACAGTTCTGGTTACCCACGGGCTGCCAGAATCTGCTAGGTCGATTTTGGTCTGGCTGCTCTCTGGCTAGCAGACGACTAAATGAGGCGATGGGCGCTCGCCACCATTCTTGTGGAGACTTCACGGATTGCAACGCAGGCGCTTGAGAACTTAAATTTACTTCGCCCAGCCAACTGTCTACAGTCATCTTCCAATTTCCTTACTTCTAGCATTATCTTTTTAGGTGCTAACGCACCGTTCCGCATTGCGAAGCGGTGCGATAAGAGCAGTGGTGAACTGTTTGAGGCGTTTGTGTGTGTATGTCCCCAAGGCTTCTTCGCGGTGATCAGCATGCCGCACTCTCATGCGTGCATGTTATCTGCATCATGTTCCATGCAAGTTGTTTCACATATCTCAGGTATGTATGCAGAGATACCTGCTCTTTCTGCAGTTAGCGAAGGCGTTGCAGCTGTAGCCCGCGTTCGCTCTGTCTCTCCGTCGTGTGCTTGGATGGCAGCTCGAAACCGATAAGCGTCCGAACTGCAGGCCGTTGATGTAAGAATGTACTGGTTGAGTATTCGGCACATGTACATTATACACACGTACATTGGCTTATTGCTCTCATGATCGCGACCAATGTTGTTTTTTGTGTGAAACTTGTCGCTGGTCACAGGCAGCGTGCATTTTCACGCGCCAGCCGCGTTCCCAGCTCCTTAGGGTCCAAATGAGAAGCACCATCAGCCACAACAAACTTTCTGAAATCGAAGCCCAAGCAGGTCGGCACGAAATTTTATGCACACAAGACACGCTATATATCCTGCTTTTTCATGTCTTGTGAAGTGATGACACAACGCCAACTCACCAATGTCGCCGGTGGGCGAGGATACAATCACTTATGCACGATTTCGCGTCTTGTCACCGGATGCATCGGAGGCCATCTGTAGCGCTGCACAAGGTGAGGTGGGCCCAGTGCACGTCCTGTGCACAGTTGCGCGAAAGTGATCGTATCCCTGAATGCAACTATAAATTTTCAAGCTGGCAACGCATAAATGGGCCAACTACACCGTGTGTGCCAGCCTCGCCGGGCGCTGCCATGCTGGTAGCATGTTTACATTTGGCCATCTGTCCCGGCGTTCGATTTTGCAAACTTCGGGCAGGTTCGGGTTGTCTTGGGAACCCAGGCCACGTGACTTCCTATCAGGACCGGCACTAGCTGGCTGCCATCTGGCTGCCAGAACTCCAAAAATGGAAGAGGCTTAGTGTGCTACCATAATAGGCTTGATAGTAATTATTACACTGTGTAACCAGAATTACCTTTAGGTTTCTTCTTTTTCTTCTTCTTTGCTTCCTCTCCATCACCTAGAAGTAGAATGTCGTTTGCAATTATGATTAACTTAGGAAATGAATGTATCAAGTGCAAAACTGAGGGAACACATAAAAATGTGCATAACAAAACCAGAAAGAACATCTCAGAAAACCAAGTTACAATTACATATGACTTGCTTTCTTTTTCTTTTATGTTTTGTAGACACCATGGCACGTGTGCAAATGAAATAACTTATTATTGACAGGAAAATTACAGAGCCATTCTTTGAAGCAGTTTGCAGTCTCTACTGCAACAAAGAAACAATATGACAAAAGTGATGAACTTAAGTGCTACAGCATGCCCCCGTGGCGAAAGCAGAAAAAGAAAAGAAAAGAAAAAAGAAGTCAAGGTTCGATGGGCCTGGAGACTTCTATTTTTTATCTTTTATGCTGTTTGCGTAATGCACTATTATGCTTAGTAGCCACATCAGATCGCAGAAAAACGTGGTCCGAAGAGAGAAAGGGAGGCAATTACCTTTCTCCTCGGTCTTGTCGCCTGTGCCATCGATATGCTGGTTCTCGAGCGCGGCTGCTACCTCTGACACTTGAGTTGACCCTGGCTCTATCCCGTTGGCTTCTTGAGGACCTAACGAGGAGTAGGACTAGGTGAGAAACAATACAAGCCGATAACAAAAGTGCGCGGCGCAGGCTGATCACCGCTTCGACACGTGAATGAGGAGGGAAATGTACATACGACAACAGCTGTTTGTGTCAGCAAAAAACGACCCGCCTGCATTTCAGCGGTCTCCCTCTGCGTCGTATTTTTAGCAGTCGCGGGCAACCAAACATGCACAGGTAGGGCACTAGTAAACTGGGCGCTGGCGAAGCAGCGGATAAATGTGAGGGCTTAGATAAATACGCATTTTGCTATCGTTCATCAGGTCACAGAAGTGGCATTCAAATGTTAATGAATACGTGCCCTCACGCGCTAGTAAACAAATAAGGTAAGCGCCAACAGAATGAAGCCATGTGGGACGGCCGGAGTACGGCCAGCAGGGGTTTAGGGCCTCCACCTTTCTTTTTCTTCTTCTTCCGTTTCTTTTTTTTCTTGGCGGCGTCCTGGGGTCCAGCGTCGTCCTCGGCGTCATCCTCCTCATCACCGTCTTCTATAATATCCTCTTTTTCGTCCACATGTTTGCTTCCGTGATCTTGCACCACAGCCGCCATACTTAATTTTAGTGCGGTAGCTCCCTGTGGCGTGGCGCCCCGCGCGGTGCGAGGCTGCGCGAGGCGCAAAAGCAAAACAAGACAGAACATCCTTCAGTCCCAGGCTGGCAGCTTCGTTATAACGTACTCAGCTAAACAAAAACGTTTTCGTTTACTAAGTAGCTCATCATATGAGTTTAGGGCTTCAAAAGCTTTTTTAAAGTGTGCGGCTCTGAAAAATAATCACAACACGTTTACCAAATGTTCTGCGAAAGCAAGCAATGATAACTATTCTCTAAGTACGACAGGTCTCTTGGCTGTTTATCCATTTTTTTATTTTGATCTTGTGTGGTAGCTGTCAAAGCAATTCGCAGGCATTTCTTTTGTCTATGATATTTCAAAATGTAAGTTTCGGTTTTACGACATTGTGGCGATGTGTGGTGCCTGTATTGCCGATGGCGGATAAAACTTGCTACAGTGCTACAAATGGGCATTTGCTCAATGTAGCGCCACATGGCCGTTCAGTAAACGAAAGGGAAAAAAGATATCCGAGCCCTTCCACTCTGCGGAGAAGCAGGACCAGCGAAGCTGTGAATGTTAATGTGCGAATGGTTAGGCCCGGCATTGCACTATCTTCGGGATCGGCCCATGTATGGTGAGTGCTTCACACCTGCTTCACCTCCGTCGCGAGTCGACCCAGCATTGGACTATCTTCCGGATCGGCCCACGTATGGGGAGTTTTGCGTCTACACACGGACACGATCCTAGGGAAACTAGCCCTTAACAGCTTCGCTGTAATTCGCTGTAAAATTGATTACGTATTTGCGTTTCTCAATTAATTAATTAATGACGACGAACGCGGTAGCAGTGGCGCGTTCGCGCGGTAGCGCCAACGAGCCAGCTGTGGAATAAGACAACGACGCTGAAGCCAATACTGATGATGATAGTTTTGTGTCTACACACGGACACGATATCCTGGGGTAACTAGCGCTTAACAGCTTCGCTGTAAAATGTACAGCGCGACTTCTCAGAATCATTCTCTCGACTACACAATGGCGTTTGACTCATCCGTGTTTTCAATCAACGGCATTACGCTTACCATGTGAGACTTAATTCACTTTTACTACATTTTAATTTCCACGTTAAGTAAGGAAAAGGTCAGATGGGCTCCTTTTGAAGAATTCTAACTTTCAAAAGTCACAAATTACTGTATATTCTGAAGGAGTTCGTTCTCTCTCCTACAGTTACCAGGGCAGTGCGATTACAGCCACATCTGGGGCGCTGCTGTTGTTGCAGGCATTTCGTGCGTGTGCATGCGCAAGGCACCTGAATATAGCCCAGAAAACATATTTTGTGTGATTTTAAGAAAACACCTAGCATAATATTTTATTGGAAAGGGAAGGAAGAAGATGTTTTTTATTTTATTTTTTATATTTTTTTCTTCTCACGTTTTGCGTTTCGGAATGCTGGGTGGGCGCAACCGAGAGGACAATGAGTCGTGCAAAAGACTTCTAACCTCGCGATGATCAGCCGAGCGAACGAAGGCTCTTGTACGCGAGTGAGAGCTGGTCTGAGATCAAGTTCGACGTGTTAGAAAAGAGATATTCTGGCAGAAACCATCTCAGGATGACTGTCGACGTTAATGCGATTATCAGTGAAGCAGTGTAGCGACACACCGTATAATGCCACCGCCGAAACGCGTCATGCATAAAGCGTGTATACTTAAGCCGGGCTCCTCTCTCACGCTTGCCTCTAGACACTACAGGCCATCTAGCGGCGCGGCCGCGAAGTACGCGCATGGCGCGCGTCCTATTTGAATGTACATATATGGCGTGGGCTTGATTCTACTCAGCACCGTAAGTTTTTTGTTATTGAATAACAGTACATAGCCAGCGGTACATATGAAGTGACCAGTGTTCCTTGGCCCGTGACAGGGAAGGTGGGATGGGAGGGGAGACTGGGGTGGCCGCCTACTAATCCGAAAATTTCAGAGGGGCTCGTGTAAATACGGCCTTTCAAATATTTGTGCAAATACGGTTTTGCATGTTATCAATATCCCATATAATTATGCATTGTGCCGTGGGAACGTATTGGCATTTGCTTTCCTCACTAATGCTTTTGTTCTCAGAAAAGTAACATATGCAACCTGGTACGAACGAAAAACACGCCGACGCGAGAAACGCTGCCATATAAAAACATCTTTTAGACCTGCAAAGTTTATGGAATTTTCATGCAGGTTATGTCACAGGCACGGATGTTCGGTGAAAAGGCACACCGTGTGTCTTTCCATCGAACGGCAATGCTACAGCAGCATATGCAGAGTACAGTGCTCGAGCAAAATCCAAGTTCTGCTAACTTCTCAGTGGTGATTTATTTAAATTAAATTCTGGTGTGTTACGCGCCAAAACCACGATTTGATTAAGAGGCACGCCGTAGTGAGGCAAGGTACACTGGATTAATTTTGACCAGCTGGGGTTCTTTAACATGCTCCCAACGAACGGTACACGGGCGTTTCTGCATGTCACCCCCTTGGAAATGAAGCCGCTGCGGCCGGGATTCGATACCGCGCCCTCGGGCATAGTAGCGCAATGCCATAGCCATTACTTCACCACGGTGGGTTGGTGTTTGATGCGTCAGGCGCTGCATGCCTCTGTATGATTCACGCGCTTCTGTCGCCTCAATCCCAAATCTCGGACTCTTCTCTGCTTGTCAAATATCTCAGATTTCCAAGCTTTTCTCACCCTTTCCAAGCCAAATCAGTCTCTTCACGGGCTTTTGTGTCTTTTGCGCAATCCTGGGGCACACCATGCAGGCACGTTGCGGGGTCGTTAATTATACTAGCTCTATGGTCCCTGCAGGGCACCCGGTCCTGGGGTACCTACTGTCGGTATAAGCTCTGCCATTCCAGCTGATATTCCTGCAGCTATCACATCGTGCGTGAGCCGTGAGCACGACGCATGCACGAGATGCACTTTCAACTCTGCATAGTAGTTGTCGCTGCAAAAAAATGCGTGTAAGAAACTGGGACCCTGTAGCAAAATAATCTAATGTACTTGCTAAGCATTCAAAGTTTCACTGAGCTAAAGAAAAGTGGGTACACGGAAGTGAGAACAATACATTATGAATGGTGAGCAGTTAACTGCCACGTCATGATAGTGCGTTGGAGAAAAATCCTCTTTGCACGTCGTGTCGGTGATAACAGCGCAGGTTATAAAGAGGGGCGGTCTCAGCTGACGAGAATGTGTACGTACAAGAGAGTAAAATAAACCAAAGGGACTGCCAGAGGACAAAGTCTGAAATAGAAATGAAGATATTGGATCAGGGGAGAAAAAAAAAACATTAAGGTTTAGAGGGGTAAAAGTATATAAGCGTCATTCAGAGGCCCTGCCTCGATCTTGCCGATCGACTTAACGCGTCGCGGCCAGTGCCTCCATGGGCACGTGTTTCTTGTCCCGCAGCCTGAAGCCTCGGTAGTACAGCTGGGGTCTCGGTCTGCGGTTTACATCAGCAACCAGCGCCTATACTTTCCCGACCGCAGTTTCTGGTGTTAAAACACCGCGTCGGATCTTGCGTACGTGTCCTTGGCGTTGTTGAAGTGCAAACAGTTACCCAAATATAAGGCGACCGTGAAAGATATCCATCTACTTCGTTACACCGGATAATTCGATATATCGCTTTTTTCTTATGCCGAGTCTCAACTGCATTAGTTCAGCACTCGACAAGACACTTCCGACAAGACCCTCGCTACTGTGCTCGCTCAGTGTCAACCCCCCAGTTCAAAGTCCCAAAAAAGAGGAAGCGTCGAGTTGTTTTCAATCTTAATCACGGCACTGTCGGGCCGCGGAGGTCGACAGCAGCCGAGAGAAATACAGGGAGAACAAGAGGGAGAGGCAGAGTGCAAAATGAAGGGGACAGAATCTCGGCGCCGCGTCGTAAGCGGATCGCGTTCTTTCTTTTCCGATTACGTGTTATCGTCGCGGAGGGCGGCGATAGGCAGACGCCTGCTGCCACCAGTCGCGCACGCTCCTTGCGTGTAGAAGAGAGTGGCGAAAGGCACACGGGAAGGCGCGGCTACAGTCGGCACTCTTTAGCTGGAAAGAGTCGAAAAGGCCGGATCCCCCCGCGACTTCCAGTCATCGCGATCTCAAGATGAAGCCGCGGACAAGTTGCATCGCTCTGGGCGTCCTCGTCGCGGCGCTGTTCCTCGCAGAGACGACAGGTGAGTGGCAACGCGTGGTCACATTTTCATATTCGTACATATGTATATATCATCGGCAGATGCTTATATTGGCGACTTATACAGATCAGCAGAGAAATTCATTTGAAATTTGCGCGCTCCGTCGTTCTTGGTCGACCACTTTCTGGGACGGTTTCACTGCCGAGTAGACGTTAAAGGCTCATCCCATAATGACTCGCTGGAGCGACGCAGGCATATCCCGTCGGCGGCTTAGCCGATCAAAATGTAACGAAATCGGTATAATCGAAAGCGACTTATTGAGTGCGCGATTGAGCCAGATATTTGCAATTCGCGTTTCTCCTCACCTTCCGAGTACAACATCAGTAACGTATATATGTACGGCGGTCAGCGCGTGCGCGCGGAATTGATGCTGGGACACCACGCGTGGTGCGCTCATTTCCCTCTCGCAGGGGTGCCAAAGGGGTGCGCGTTTTAATTCTCCGCATACTCTGAGAATGGGCGCGCTGCCAGATCTCTGAGGCCATCATTTTAAGTGTGCCAGGGTCATCGTGCCATCGCGTATAATGCGCCATTTACAGCAGCGGCTAGTAATTTGAAGCGCTGATTCCGGTGAGTGCTCTTAATAAATATATTTCGTTAAAAGGCGTACTCACTGGATAAAGCACTTCATCCCCGTTATTTCTTTTATTTTTGTTTTGCCTGCGCGAAAGATTCAATAAATATATTTAAAAAATAAACAGACTTGAGGTATAACGGAGTTCACGCAGTCTCATTATTGCAGTGTCTAACGTTAATGGCGCTAATGTTCCGAACTTTCATTAGATATGAATCGACTGTGCACTAATACGTATTTTTTCCCTACATACCGCGACTTTCTTTCTTTGTTTTTCTTCTTTTCTGTGTGCAGCGAACATTGTTCCGATTGTACTCTCGTGGCGCATATCTTTCACTGGCGAGACGAATGGGGGGCTGCATTTTGAAGAACGTTTTCTATAATGAAGATTTCGCAATCGCCACGCTTTTCCTGGCGTCAGCTTGTTCACCCATAGTCAGGTTAACTTGTGCGGCCTGAACCAGCTTGGGAAATCACGCGGACGGCCCTACGCGACGACATTTACGCGAGCTCGTCTATGTACCTAACGAGTCGAAATCGCTGCACGGCAGCTTGAGGCGAGGTAAGAGAACACAGCGTATACCGTGCATCGCCGATGGCCGTATCGAACCGAGCCGTTCGCGTTCACATAGTAGTAATAGTATTGAGAGTTTTACGTGCCAAAACCACTTTCTGATTATGAGGCACGCCGTAGTGGAGGACTCCGGAAATTTTGACCACCTGGGGTTCTTTAACGTGCGCCTAAATCTAAGCACACGGGTGTTTTCGCATTTCGCCCCCATCGAAATGCGGCCGCCGTGGCCGGGATTCGATCCCGCGACCTCGTGCTCAGCAGCCCAACACCATAGCCACTGAGCAACCGCGGCGGGTCGCGTTCACATGTGCGCTGCATGTGGGTCAGGCTAAGTCAACTATATATTATAACATGTACAGTCGAGCAGAAGCAGCCTGTCTCGACGTCGCTCAGACCGAACCGACTATAGTGAATACGAACGCGACACGTAACTCTTAGCTCGGCAAGTCAGCTCTATGTCCATTTATGTGGTGTTCAGGTAAATGTCCCGGATGAGCGTGTTCTACGGGTTTCCTCCGCCATGCAGCTGCTAAGACAGTTGCTATGGCAACGGTGCTCTTTGCTGTACTGCAGGCAATGTGAAGTGAAGCCACTGCCGCACGTTATCCAATGATGACCTGTGCAAGTACACTGCTGTCGCGGTGAAATTTAGCAAATTGCAGATCTGAGCGAATAGCATCTTGCGTTTCTTTTATCGAGCCTTGGCTTGTTTCCCACCTCTAAATTTGCGCCAGAGAGCGAAATACTGATGATTCATTGCGTATAGGCGACAGTAACCTCACTTCTGGCTCTAGACGATTTTCGCTTATCACCGTTTCATACATAATATAGTACAATATACATACAATATTGTACTGTATACGCAAAACAATATATATCATACATACGCTATCATACGTATACATAAAAGATCATACACCAGACATCGTACTTCTTTCATAGTTCATATACATATGTGCTTCATACATAAACTGATACATTGAACTTCCTTTCTTCCACAGGGAACCATACCCTTAGCCATACCCTTAGCCGACCAGCACGGATTTCGAAGAAACTCGTCAACTGTCGCGCAAATAATCGGTTTAACCAAAGTGTTTATCGCCTTTTTCTTTCCTCTTGTCCTGGACACCTTCGCTCTATCTCTCTCGAAACGGACACCTGAACTGTTCCACGCACCGCGGTGCCTCAGTGGTTACAGCGTTCTGCTACTGAGCATATGATGTCTTGGGTTCGATACCCATCCACGGCGCCCACCTTTCCATGGGGGCGAAACGCAAAAACGACCGTGTGCCGGTCTTTAGGCGCACGCCTCCCCCCCCCCCCCCCCCAAAAAAAAAGAAGAAGAAGAATATTTGGGTTTTTACGTGCCAAAACCACTTTCTGATTATGAGGCACGCCGTAGTGGAGGACTCCGAAAATTTTGACCACCTGGGGTTCTTTTAACGTGCACCTAAATCTAAGCACACGGGTGTTTTCTCATTTCGCCCCCATCGAAATGCGGCCGCCGTGGCCGGGATTCGATCCCGCGACCTCGTGCTCAGCAGCCCAACACTATAGCCACTGAGCAACCACAGCGGGTAAAAAAAAAGAAGAAGAAAGGAAAAGAAAGAAAATACAACTCAGGGGGTCAAAATCAATCACGTGCTCTCTATATACCGCGTCCTAATAACCCGTTGCACATTTGCAAGTTCAACCCCAAACTTAAACTACCCGCCGTGGTTGCTCAGTGGCTATGGTGTTGGGCTGCTGAGCACGAGGTCGCGGGATCGAATCGCGGAATTGAAATGCGGCCGCCATGGCTGGGATTCGATCCCGCGACCTCGTGCTCAGCAGCCAAACACCATAGCCACTGAGCAACCACGACGGTTTAGCAAAATGTGCTTACCAGCACGCCCAACATACAGCTGCACTGACGACATATGACCAGAGGATCAAACGGGAGTGAGGCCATAGCATTTTTCGTTGGTACAGCTATAGCCATCAGCGACGTTATCACCAGGGAAGCTGCGTACACGCGAAATGTATTAGAAGCGGTGTTCTGGACATGCACTAACAATGGCGTCGATGACGTATGCGCAGGTGTCCCAACCGAGCCGTCGGCGACCACGTCCGAGCCTTGCCCAACGCCACTGTGCTCGGGACCCAGATGCCGGGGCACCAAGTTGGGCCCAAACGGCTGCCAGGTGTGCGACTGCGACGGGCCTGAGCAGTGCCCCATGGTGCAGTGCGCTCCGGGATGCAGGCCCGAAGAGACCGCGCCAGAAGGACGATGTCCCACCTGCGTCTGCAATGGTGAGCACTACATTGAAAAGTCGCGGAGGTGACGCCTACAGACTAGGGGGAAGAACCCGTACGCTGCTTGCCGCTGGCGCAAAACGCGAAAGCCGGCGAGCGCAATTTTCAGGCTGCGAAGCGATTAAACGCACTTTTAATGCGTTAGCATTAGAAGCGTCAAAATGGAAAGAAATATGTGTATGGTGAAGTGTGGGAAGCCGGTCACGTGGTAGATGTGGAGGTAGGTCACCTCTCTCTCTCTCTCTCTCTCTCTATATATATATATATATATATATATGTATATATATATATATATATATATATATATATATATATATATATATATATATATGAATTGATTCATCCAAGTTACAAAGCTTACAAAGGCAAAATATTTTGCGCGCACGCCAACGTTGAGAAAACATCGTGAAATTTCGTTTCCGAGGAAGTGCGATAGTGAAGAGGCAATTTTTTGTTCGTTTCGTCCACAGCAGCGCCGTCGTACAGCAACCGCGAGGTGGACGTGCCCTGTTTCACGCCCCTGCTGCGAGAGGCCCTGCGGCGCCTGGCCGAAGTCGAGGAGCAGCTGCACCAGCTGCGACACCTGACCCAAGAGAACGGGATGAGGCTGCACAGGCTGCTGCCACCGGCCGAGCACCACCCGCACCAGCATCCGCACCACCACCAGCCGCACCATCCCGCACCGCCGCACGCCGGTAACCCGGAAGCCCTGCCCCAGCCTGCCGCCGCAGCGCCAGCTGGCGGCGATGCGAAGCATGCGAACAGCACGGCTTGACACTGCGACTAACACAAATGCCGAAGTGTCGCGAGCATGACTTGTTGCTACCGCGACGAAGCATGGCGTTCTGAAACAAGAAAAACGACACAGAAGTGCTGTCCTGCCGCATGCGCCACTTGCCCATAACGTTGCCAATAAACTCTACTACCACTCGCGCTGCTTCGCTTGGCTTCATCTAACCACTTATCTAGACGACGCTATGGGGACAAAACTAACCGCGAAGGAGACGTACTGCGCTCGGATGCTGTATTTTGTGACTGTTCTTAGCAGACCTCCGCAGCGGGCAGTGACTGATCACAACTTCTTCAGTTGACCCTTGAAGAGATCGTGTGCAACGTCGGCTTTCTTCGTATCATCCTTGACGAGCCTTTGATCGCAGCTGACCATTATGATTCCGAACGGCCAGCTACGTCTTCTTTTTTTCCCGCGTAGTTGCCACCGCACCTGACCCATAGTCACTGCCCAAGCATTATCATTCAGTGTTTAAGAAATGCATCTGATTGCGAGGGTTGGGATATATATATATATATATATATATATTCCTGTTGGGTATATGAGTAGTACGACAAAAGCGTAGCTCACTATATCTTCAGCTTTATTTCTCAACTTCTTTTTAAGTCTGAGAGGTTCTTCTTTATATCTCGTATGATCTATCTCAGGATAACCACAGACGTGACACTTTTTGGACACGTAAGAAAAATCAACGGCGAAGTTTGGTGAGCGTAAATCGGCTTTAAACTGCACCCGCGCGTAGTTTGCTCTTTCACCGGTGAACCCCCGCGCGTCTACTCCACTATTGGCTAACGTTGTATTCTCTATGGTAGCTTCAGTCACAACCGGATGGCTATTACATACAAATATATAGCCTCCGCCAAACTTAGTGCGAACAGAGAAGACAGATGTAAAGCGGCTCAACTTTAACAAACTTACGCGTCTGTAAGGAACAAACATAGAAGGCATCGGAAGGAGCACGCTCTAAACTAGCACGTTTATAAAAGCGCTGAAAGTTGGGCGAGTTGGTAAAGATGCACATTATGATACTGTAGCACGCTCAAAACAAACAAGGACACGCGCTTGTGTGTTACCTTTTGTCTTGTGTTCTTGTTTTTTGTGTGAGCGCTTCAGTAGAATAATGACTAGCACTTTTAATGCCGCTCAAGAAGAAATTGCCAGCTCCCGTCGCAGTGGAAGCGAAAATATGCGCGCCCAAAGCGGATTCGGATTAAGCTAGTATGATGGCGATTGCATGTATGTTTCTTCCTATATAGGAAAAACAATTTAGCTGGCTTATCGGTGAGGATTTCAGAGCAATTCCGTTGTACCGGCATACCGGTTTAAGGTATTAGTACTGGCAGTGATTACACCCGGCCTGCATGTGCTTTAGCCTGCAATTTTACGGAGACAATTTCATGTGGCCAATGAAAGACATGAGGCCGAGTAAGCCTCCTCTCATGCTGGATTTCCAACCGCTGCTAAGCCCAGCACTGACTTGTGATAGGTGATGCCATCGAAGTGGCGCCCCCAAAAGTGCTTACGAAATTTATTCACACCAAATATAGCGGCGACAAGCACTTCCTTGTCCAAGTAGGAATACAGAAGAATCTTAGTAAACGGAAATCACTGAAACAGAATTGCCGTTTAAATAGAACAAGAGCCTCTAAATTGGTTCGTTTTGTAGTTGTGTAATGCAAAATACTTTCGTTATTCAGAATCGAAATTCCCGCAACTCTCAATAAACGGAACCGCAGAAGCAAGCACTAACGGATTTTTTCAGAAAGGTACAGGATCTGAAATACATTTTTGCGACACTTGTCTTCTATACAGAAAGCCATCCCTGAATAGCGATGGAAAAGACTCAAACAGACAAAAATTACGGATTTTTAATGCATACGATCTATATACCTGCATGGATGGCTTCGCGGCGCCAAGAAGTGAAAATTTATAGATCTTTTCTTGCGTAGGACGTGCATACCTGTTCAGCTTCCTGGCGCTGCCACTCACTCCATAGACATCCAAACTATAAGAACAGCCGAGATTTTGGGCACCCTACAGAGCGCGGCTTGATAATTCAGACTCCCTGTGTACGACCGCATGTTATTCGGTCCCCGACTGGAGCAGTAAGAGCTATGTTGCTGTTTTGATGCGAAAACAACAAATCAAATGGCCTACTGAGCGAAAAGCTCGCGTCTATAGCAGCGAAATGGCACCTAAATTCCCATTGGCTGAGACGCCACGGCACGAGCTCGCCTCGACGAAGCAGAACAGGCGAATCGTACCTGCTGCCGCAATAGCGCGCCAGGTGTTGCGTGAGGGGAGAGGGCATCGCCGCGACGCCACGTCATCAGCGCGCCTCGACGGAGCAGATACGGCGACGCGACGCTGCGGGGCGAGTCGGGTTGTCGTTGGCGAGGCAGTCGCGTGATGCGCGCGTGAGGGTGCCGCCGTCACACTCTCGGAAGCCGGCGCGCGGACCGTATATCTCTTTCTCTCTCTCTCTCACCCCCAGTGGGCTCAACTGGTGCGCGCGCCTGCCGGTCTTGGTGGCCGCTGCTGCTTCCTCGGTCTCTCTGCTACTGCTTGCTGGCTCGGACAGCGCGCGCCGATATGGTACATTACTCGCAGCGCAAAACTCGAAGGACCGCTCAGCGGCGTTTAATTGGGCAGTAATACTTTCGCATTCACAACTCATAAGAAGTGCATAGGTGTCCTCGGATCTTTTCGGTACGTCGCCGGTGTCTCATGGAAACTGAAATTAGCGAAGCCTAATCAAACCAATAGCCATCGACCGCACCAAATCCACCGGACAAACTGACCCCTACGCACACTCTCTTCTTTACGCTCAACATATCTAACAGTGCTAAAATGGTGTATGACACATAGTGCTGACTCTTTGCATATCTTTTTGAGTAGACGGAATATCTGTCAATTGGAACAGATTTCTCCGGTCCACTGAGGTTCCAACTAGATTCTTCTGTAGTCACTTTCCGCTGGGGCAAAGCTTAGAGAAGCAAATGCTAAATGGTCGCTCGATGCCACCGTTCTCTCTGTGCGAGGACAGCTCCAACGCTATAGGCGTCACAAACGAGAACCAGTGGTTTTATATGAACGAAATGTGCGAGAGCTGCAACAGACCGCAGCGACATCTTACTGCGTTGGAATGCTTTTTCCGCTCATCTCGCCACTTTCACAGTGCTTTTGTCGCCTGCTTTAAGCCGTAAGTTTTTTATTCAAGTCTTAGACGTGAAAAGAAACAAATGCAGCACAATAAATGACGTCTGCTGGCGGAGAGAGTAAAATGCTTTAAAACGTCAGGCCGATGATCCAACACATGTAGAACACAGACTTTCCTACAATAATTACTAGAGGGCATAGAGTTTCCTACAAGATACCAAAGGGAACTCCGGCGCCGCAGTCGTTGACGCACCATGGGAATGATGGGAAGTGCATGGTTTTGCCTGATCTTCGTGTTTGTGGCTTTGTTTATTACGCTTTATATGCCTTCACTGTCGCAAATTTCAGAGCAATCTATACTTTTCGAAGCGCAGAAGACCCGGCGAAGACGCACACTCGCTACTAATTGCAACGGTTCAGCTTGTCGAGGTGGCCAAACCAAAACGCGCCAAGCGTCTCAAGACACTGGCTTTCCCGCGATAAATTCGTAAGGGAGTTCTATGTCGCTTGTCAATGCATGGGTCCGTGACGTAATAGTTTCAATGTCGGGCTTCTCTGCTAAAGATCATGTGCTCGAATCCTGCCGTTGGACAATTTTAATATCGGTTATTTAATTATGCATTACGCAGCACTTCGCTGAAAATGACGAAGCCGTTTGAAGCCAGAAGGACGAAGTTTAGGCAAATCCACGAACTTCCCATAATTTCCACGTTGGCTGAAGCGGCCCTATTGCATGCAGCTACCGTATACACTAGCGCCAGAATTCTTTCTAGTGGTTATTGTATGAAACTTTATGATGTTGAATGATACTCCATTCTACACTGACGAGTTATGACGAAGATAAACGCGCTGCTCGACTAGAAATCACCTATATTGATGTTTATGATTGGAGTGTCACGTAGATAACCATGACCTCGAAAACTGAGGCGACAACTAAGTTATTATTAGACGGACATCAAATTTCCCAGCAATTTTCAAACGTACTATATTAACGAAATCCTAAAAAATTCCAGTTTCATAATTACTAATTAGCGATAAGATTTGAAAAACGCCAGACGCGACACGAAAGCTAGCAAGAGTGCAAGTTAGTTGTAAAATCATATTATAGCAGCAAATATAAACAGCCATACAACTAAAAGTACTGTTTTGCGTGTACGAGCGATGTAGACAAACTCCAAATTCACGTACAGAGAAACCCGCAAACAGAAATAGAGGTATTCGGATTTAATGACTAACCGAAGTTGCGAAACACATACAACACGACGTACAACTGACCAAAATCATGGACAAGAGTACGAACTTATATAGCGTCCGCTCATACTGCAATGACTCATAATGATTGTTTGAAGCAAACTCTCCCCAATTCCCTTCCCCACGGAGAGTAGCCTGTCAGCGATGTCTATACGCCGGCTAGAATATCTGCCTTTCATTAAAGGGTTCTCTCTCTCGCATCTTGAACATCGTGTTTCGGTAGCGGAGGTTTAGCAGCTAGTCCAAGAGATTGCTTGAATTGGCAGAAACAGTCAAAATATTTAAGATAGTAAATCAGTGCTACTACAGTTCCAGAAAGCAGGGCAGTATGATCATCAAGTAATGTATCATCAAGTAGTGATCATCAAGTAGTTCCTGCTAGCAAGGTATTTAGGGTGAGTGAATGAGTGAAACAACTTTATTTGGTCCACTATAGACGTAAGCAAACTCAACGTCACCTGGCTACGCCCACTCGGGAACCATCAGGTGAATCCTGACGGCCCTCTCGCGAGCCCTCTGGAATGCCAGGATTTGAGAGGCCTGATCCTGGGACCTAATTAGCTTCATCATATCCTCTTAGGTGAAAGGGGGACCGGCAGGGGGGGGGAGGGAGTATCTAGGGTAGTAACTAAGCTATGTCGAATCTATACACAGGACAAGAACTAGAAAGCGGATGCCCAGAGTGACGGGGAGAAGAGCGATGACCTAACTTGGGGAGGTTGCGAGGCTCGAACGTGACCATGACAGAGTCTTTCCAAGCTAGAAAAGCTGCACATAGGACCAGCATAATGAATGAATTTTGCATCCCGTGATCATGTAAAAGTGCTGCGCCTGTTCACAATGCTGCTGTGCAGCCAAGCCGTCTGTACGTGGATGCTGCTACCACGGTGATTGTTAAGAGCCCATTACCACCCACGCAGCCTTCGCGTACACTGTGCGCCATTCCTAGAGAGCAACCATGTTGCTTGTAACACCTCCTACATGCAGACAGCCACCTGACACACAGCCTTATCCTTCTCACAACGCATCTTGTTGTGTATTGAACCTCAACGCTACTCTTCTAAGTATAAATAAACAGACCTGGAGGGGAACTATAGGTGCACCGTCTCTTTGCGTTTGCCTGGAGCAGGGCTCTACCACAGGCTGATGATATTGAACAAGTATCTGACGAAGTGCCTGCGTGTCGTTGATACGGAAGTGCGCACAGTACTTCTCTTGCTCATCTTGGAGCGCTGCGTCATGCGTAGGTAGACGTGCTTGTTGACGGTGCCGAGCACATTCGTGAGGAAGGCAACCTGGCATGCTGCCTTGGTCCACGCTTTGCTGCTGTCACTCTTCGAGCACTCTACCGGGAAGAGCTCGACGATCTTGGAGCATTGAGCCCTCTTAGTTCGATTTGCTAGCTGACGTGGCTGAGGTAGTTCGTGACGGAAGACAGCCTGGAAGAATGAATGGGTCCAGGCTGTATTGTTTGAGCACAAGTTCGAGCTCACTAGCTACCGGGGAGAGTTCGACGAGCACATTAATGGCGCAGATCTCGTCTCGGTAGACGGGCTGCCAGGTGATGACACTCGCCGTGGCTGTGCCTCTGTTTGTCATCATTGAGCACTCCGCCCTGTGTAGTTAGACGTGTTCAAATTATGGGGATGCGCTCATCCTTGGCTCAGAACAGCGTCACTTCTAGGTTGAAGAGAACGTGTAAGGAAGCAGAGGAATTTTTGTTGATATGAATCAGCTGTAGCCCTTTTCTGTCTCTCTCAAGATACTACACTCACATTTTCTGCTGCATGATGTCGCTATCAACGCGTCGTATCTGGTGCATGGCCTGGAGCATGGCTAACACATGGGGACAGGCATGCGCCCATGAGGTTGCAGTAGACGGCAGCATGCAGCCACAGATCAATCGATTACCTCTCTGTTCTGAGATCGTTCCTAGCCATACAGCATCGCCGCTGTCCCTAGTCGCTGCCCGGATAACCATACAGTTTCCAAACCCAGTGTGTGATGCAGTGATGTCTTTCTCGTGAAAACCTGAGTGGCGTCTTGGCCTGACTGGCCAACGCTGCTTCAAATCTCTGTCAAGATTTGTATGTTGATGTTGATTGGTCAATTAATTGGTTGGTTTTCCGCTGTGACTGAATCCTTTTCAACAGAGTTTTTTTTTTCTTCTGCACGTTCAGGCAGAAGCGGCGAAGGCAGAAGTGGCGCATGCGGAACACATTTAAATCCTCCCCGCCATTTCCTCTTTGTTTTTTTTTGGCTTGTTATCACTCAGCTGTACAAACTCCAAGGAGGAAGGACTGGCGATAGCAGTGGTAGAAGGGAGTGCGAGAAAGCTTAAGCCCTAAGAGCACACGTTGCGTGCGAAAGGCTGGCCTTAAACCTGCAAGAATCCCGTCGCTACTGCACCAGTTCATCTAGTGTATTTCTTTGTTTTGTTATCACACTTGACAAGATGTACCATCCGTCGTCAAGACGCCGAAGTGACGAAGGATTATAAATGTTCTTAGGGCTACTTAAAAGTAAGATTACGCTTCTTTTCTTGCAATGCCAATCAATGGTTGAATAAGACAGCAAATTATCGGTATAACATTAGATAAGAGGGGTCACAAAAAGGCTGTAGTAGTTAGAACTTGCGGTGCATAAGCTTCTCAAAAATTGGATCCAAGGAATAAAAGGAAGGTACATTTCTGTCCTCTTCGTTCTTAAGCACTGCAAAAAATCACAAAAAATTACATTTTCATTGAAATTCAGTATTACAGTGGGAATTTCTTATTCCGCACTTCGTCTGCTTGCTCCACATTGCATTTGTCAATCGGCTGTGCACAGGTGATGAAGACGTTCCTAATCACGGTAATATCTTATTCACATTCGTCCACGGTGTTGTTCTGGCCCTTTAAACACCGCCACTTGTTATCGTTCGTATGTTCTGGAGTCGCGAAAGACACCAAGCGAAGTAGCACATCAAGCTGTGGTGCTACTATTTAAAATCAAATAATATAAATTGTAGTTATTAATTTTTAGCAATATACAAAATTCAGGGCTGGTTATTTCGAGTGTTATAGCATTTATATGGCTGAAGCTGCATGTTCTAAAGTACATGTACACGAAACACAAATAAAATCACTTGAAAAGTGAAGAAAAAATTCGCTAGAGCTAATGAAACACTTACGCAAGGTTGTATTTTCGTAACACCTACCATGATCTCTGAAATTACTTTTTTACTTGTTCGTTCATAGTGTACTTTTTGTTGTTGACCATAGCTTTTTATGTTGTTGGTGCCACAAGTTGCCCAGCTTGCAAGTAATATTTTATGATTGGATCCGCCATTCCACGGCTAAGAGCCTAAAATTACTTCTTTGTTAACATTTACGGAAAGCAAATGAAATCAAAGTTAACATATCGCTATTTTATAACTACCCTGGCAAGTTATCGCTCTTTCTATATTTTAAGAAGAAAAAAACTTTAATTTCTTGGGTGATTATGCTTGAGCAGAAATCGTGTGAGTCTAGAAGAATTAACCTGGATTCACTTCACTCCTTCGTGGAACAGCCGCTGGCGACGATTCTGAGGATGAAGGTGGCGAATCAAGTGTTGACAGACATACAAAGGAGAAAAAGTCCGGTCGCGTACAGAGCAACGCTCTCGAGTCGAGGCTTCACGGCGAGCGCTATGATAGCGACGAAGTTACTGGGAACGACCAGGAAGGAAGTCAGCAAAGCCACAATCATAGCCACCGACACCACCAGCATCACGGTAAGAGGCCCAGCTTGCATCATGACTCCGAGGCGGTGCATCACGACCCACGACACAGGGAGCACAACCGGCTGCTACAGCGGGAAGATGCCAAGGAATTGAAGCGTACGTAACACGTGTGCATGGGTGGTTTACAGGGAGTGGCCCAAGGTTGACGAAACTCTTAAAGGAGTAATGACATGGCATATCCCACCTGTCAGATTTCTTTTCTTTTTTTGCTTTACACAAACTTTGGAACCTTCTAAACCTTAGAAAAAATGCTAGGGAGCACCTTCTTCTCTCCGTCTCCCTTCTTTCTTTTCATCCCTTCAACCCTTTCTCCGTGTAGCGTAGCAAGCCGGATGTGTGCCTCGTTGACCTCCCTACCTTTCCTTCTTTCCCTCCTCCTGGCAAGCGCCAGAACGTCCTATATAACTTACCCTAATAGTTGTTTCTGCGAACCAAATTTAGTAGCCAGGAGATCGATGTCACGATACACTGGCTCGCTTCGTTTTTGTGATTGTTATGACTGCCACACGCGACCGTAGCCAGAGAAAACGTGCGCAGCGCTCTCGTTTATACTCATTAATGTGATTAGCATTCTTACGATACTTTATGCACTTTCCAGTATCCATACATGCCTTTGCCTGCATCTAACCGTTTCCACGCTCAGTGACCCAAGTTGTCTACTAGCTTGGGCTACTAGGTAATGTGCTCGTGGTCGTTCCATCATCCTCATTCCAGCTTCATCATCCGATTCTCGTCATGCGATCATCGTCAGTAATACCATTGTCGTCATAGCGTCTTCTTCGTTCCATCGACTTCATTCCTTTCTCGTCATGCTGTCGTTCTTTAATCGTAATAATCTCGCTGTTGTCATGCCAATATCCTCGTTACGTAATCGTCATACAGTCGTCGTCATGCATACCATCATCGTGATGCCCGTCGTGACCGTTCCACCCTAGTCATACGATTCTCTTCATACCGTCTCTTCATACCTTCATATCGCCACGCCTTCACGGTCACGCCGCCATCGTGACGTCATCGGCGTCATACGCTCGCCATCATCCCATCGTCATCATTCCGTCATCGCCACGCCTTCACGCTCACGCCGCCATCATGACGTCATCGACGTCATGCGCTCGTCGTCATTCCATCGCCCTCATTCCGTCGTAGTCACGCTGTCGCAGTTAAACCATCGTCATCATTTCAGAATCGTCATCCCACTGTTGTCATGGCTCCGTCGTCGTAATGCCTTTGTCGTTCGAGAATATAAATTCTTGCTTCTTTCAAATAAACCCCAGTTGGTGGTCAGCGTTTGTCCTTGTCGCTTCTTTTTGTGTTCCATGTCTACTTTCGCGTTGGTCATATCATTATGGAATACCAACTAGCCCGGTCTCACACCTTTCTCGTTCCATCGACGTCATTCCTTCTTCGTCATTGTATCGTCGTCACTGTGTCGTCATCATGATCATGGCCGATCCTGGTGAGAGAGTGCCACACCAAAGTGGGCTTATCGCGGATACATTGTATTTAGCATATAGCGGAAGCAATAGAAATCTCAGAGTGACCACAACATATACTAAATAAGGGTGTCTTCAGCTTGATTACTTGAATGCTAATCTCATTAACATTCACAGTCATTGTGAGATGGGCTCTACCGGAATTAATCTCTTTAGCGATATAATTGTACATAGCCTTATTGCTACACGAGGTCAGCAACTTTTGTTGTGTTATGACATCGCGATAGCGTCCATGACGTTAAGTCCCGCATTTCGAGACTAAGTTTGGTGTCAAATTAAAATACATACGTGCTAAGTGTGATCACCTTACATGCGACAAGCATGTGGAAGTTTCTACAACTTCAAGGATCTCTGTCAGCACTCCTTTAACCCCCAATTCCTGTACTCAGTGGCTCATTGAAGCACCTTATAACTCAGGGTAGCCAGCCAGTCTGAGAGCTGGCTAACCTCCCTGTCTTTCCATCTAGTACTGCTTCTATAACGCAGAAAGGACAAGAAATATAGGTCCAATTTGCTTGATAACAATCGAGCAAGCCGGGTGAACAACACTAAAAAAATTTTTGTTTTCCCTTGCTGTAATGTACACGCGGAGCGATCGCTAGCATCTCTGTGAGCGAGCAACGGAGGAAATAGAGCAACAAAGGAGAATGCTAGATACAAACTACAGGTTGATGCTTGTTAGTGCATCTTTGGCGATAAAAAAAAGAAAACAGTGCGCACACGAAAACGAGGACACAGGCAAAGGTGGCACCACAACACCTTATAAGTTTTCTCTGACCTCTCTTCCCGTTTTCGTGTGAGCGCAGTTATCCTTCTTCTAAATACAAATTTCAGAGGTTTATTTACGACTGTGTATGCTCGAAAAACTAATGAAGGAGAAGAAAGTGGAGGTAGAGTGCTAGTTTCAATCAATGTGATGGTTTCATCAGGTATATTGTGCCTGCAACTGAACGAGTGGCGCCGTATGGAATACGGTCTTCGAGTTATCAATTCATGTTTTTTTTTTTCTAACGCAGTGTCGGCGACCCAGTACGACTTTGCTATCTGTCGGCTACAGCCAAATATAGCCATCGCGAAGGAGCTTCAGCAGCCAGTGCACGGATTAATCAGCCTGTGGCAACAGGTAACGTAGAGAAGAAAAAAATGTGCCTTCGCTCTTGATGTATCTTAAGTACGATACAGTTGAAGCTTGGGTAAAGGGAATAAAAAGAGAAAGAAGAATAAGAAGAAAAAAGAAACAGAAAAATTCACACAGTAACGCGATGCTACACGCTACAACATTCAAAGACGGTCGCACAAGTCGCATGTCCTTAAAAATTTCAGCAAAGCCCTTGAGGCCTTGAGTGCCGAAGCCCGTCTGGACCATTGTCCTAGAACTTTTTCTTCTTTGAAGGGGCGATTGTCCAGCTTTTTGAACGCGGTTACGAGCACTTTTCTTGGCACATTGTAACGAGGACAGTCACAAAGGAGGTGCTCTATCGTCTCCTCGCAGCCGCAGGTGTCGCAAGTAGGGCTGTCGGCCATTCCAATGCCGAAGGAATATGCGTTCGTGAATGCCACGCCGAGCCACAGTCGGCACAGAAGTGTTGCTTCCGCTCGTGGCAACCCTGGTGGAAGACGTAGTTGCAGACTTGAATACAATCTGTGGAGACCCCGACTTATTTTTTTTTTAAAGAAGAAAGTAACAGCAATGGGGTTGTCATTCAGCTTTCAACAGCTAACGAGCGTGGTCGCATTTTTAACAAGTGGTTACGTTGTACGTTGATAAAATTTGGTTATATCAAATGTATGAAATGAAAGCGCATGACCAGTTCAAGCATAATCAGCAAGGGTACCTGTATTCATCAATGCCTCATCGAAGACGTGTCACTTTATCGAAACGTTATCTTCAGGCTGAGGGTCCTCTTGTTGGGTCATTGTTCATCACTTCAAGTTCTGTCTTCCTGACAATATGTCTTGCATCGCAAGTATAATGTTTCCCATATTTTATGATGAATGAACTCTGGTACGGGTGGACGAAAAGGAGTAGGCTTCGCTTATACTTGCCCCCCAGTCTGTGGGCGGTAGACTGCACAATTTCGAAATTAATTTCTTAAGAAGTCGCAATTTTAAGAAATGGAATACAGAACTATAAAACCAACAATGAAAAAGAAATACTTGCCGTGGGCATGTAGCGACGAAGATGGGTCTTCGTATTTTCATCTATAAATAATATTTTCCAAATCATCTATAAGGTTAGAAGTCATTTTATGGTGAAGAACTCAACATTTTTGTTGCAACCGGTGCACGAATATTATCTTCTTGTTTTCAGTACATTCATGCACAGACAACGTCATAATTAATTACCTTCCCTTTCATCTACAATTAATAAACAACAACAAAAATATGCAGAAACTCCACTGGAGTTGTCGAAGTATGCGTAAGCATACCCTCCCAATTTCAGTTGGCTCAGCCCCAAATTTAAGTTGGGCCACTCCTGAATTTCAAATCTGCCCACTCCCAGCTTTCATGGCTCATCCCTAAATTTCAACTTGGCCCACAACAAAATTCAGATTAGCCCATCTCCAAATTTCAAGTTGGCTAAACTCCAAATTTCACTTGGCCCACCCCCGTATTTCAAGTTGACCAACCTCCAAATTTAAGTTTGCCCACGCCCAAGTTTCAAGTTGACCCACCCCCAAATTTAAGTTGGCTCACCCCCAAATTTAAGTTGGCCAACCCCAAAATTTCAATTAGCCAACTTACAATTAAAGTTCAAGTTGTCCCGCCCCCAAATTTACGTTGACTCACCCCCGAATTTCAATTTGGCCCAGCCCCAAATTTCAGCTGGGCCACACCTACTATAGGCTTCTCCGTGCATTTTTCTATGGATCCCTATGTATCCCTAACCCGCCGTGGTTGCTCAGTGGCTATGGTGTTGGGCTGCTGAGCACGAGGTCGCGGGATCGAATCCCGGCCACGGCGGCCGCATTTCGATGGGGGCGAAATGCGAAAACACCCGTGTGCTTAGATTTAGGTGCACGTTAAAGAACCCCAGGTGGTCAAAATTTCCGGAGTCCTCCACTACGGCGTGCCTCATAATCAGAAAGTGGTTTTGGCACGTAAAACCCCAAATATTATTATGTATCCCTATGGGAATTCTCTCTGATCAATTTTCTTTTTATTTGGTTTCGATTGTTCCATATCGCCTGTAAAGCTTCCAATCATCTGCATTTACACAAACATAACGTTTAAAGGACTTCGCAAATTACGCACTTTTCTGGACGGATGGACGGATGGACGGATGTATGGATGGATGGCTCATCCCTAAATTTCAACTTGGCCCACAACAAAATTCAGATTAGCCCATCTCCAAATTTCAAGTTGGCTCAACTCGAAATTTCACTTGGCCCACCCCCGTATTTCAATTTGGATGGATGGATGGATGGATGGATGGATGGATGGATGGATGGATGGATGGATGGATGGATGGATGGATGGATGGATGGACGGATGGACGGATGGATGGATGGATGGATGGATGGAAGAACTTTGTTGCGGCCCTATAGGGCGCGCGTGAGTGCGCAGCCTGGGCCTCTCCCACGTCGGGACAGGAAATTTTTGTGTAGATACAAGACATTACACTTCTCGCGTATCGGGCTGGGGTACTCGCCAAAGAATGCTTACGCACTAAAAGAAGCCAACTGCAACGCGGCGTGTCAATACTGCAGTATGTCTCCCCGTCTGTACAATCACCAGTCCAATCAAACCGCACTTCGAATGTTCCGCGCAGAAAGGTGGCCGCGATCTCAACGTGCACGTCCACGTGATGGGGCTCAGAGTGAACGACAGTGCCCGCGATCACCGTGCCTTCATGCATGGCATGCATGTGCATGAGCTGGGAAACCTGAGCGACAGCTGTCAGTCAACCGGGCCTCACTTCAATCCTACAAACACCACGCATGGAGATCGCAGATCGAGCTCAAGGTAGGTGCCGCTGAGCTCTACGCTAAAAAAAAAAAAAAATGTTCAGGCGTGAACTCTCAGGAGCTCAACGCTCAACATTTTTCTCTTTGATCGCAGGCACGTTGGGGATTTCGGGAACATTGCCTGTGACAAGCATGGCGAGAGCAACGTCGTCTTCACTGACACATTAGCATCGCTCACTGGCCCTCACTCCATTGTGGGTCGTTCGATCAACGTAAGGGCTCCTGCTTTCCTCCTTGTCTTTTTTTTGTTCAAAGTGTCACAATATTCTTCTACTCGGTGCGCATATTTTTGCGCCAGCGAAACACTATGCATTTGGGAAAGAAATAATAGAACGCCGACCCGAGGGGATGCCTTGTTCACCAAGCTGGACTCCATGTAGAAACCGAAACGTCTTTTAAACCCTTTACCACAGCACTTTGGTCGGCATGCTTCAGTTTCGCTTAATAGAAATCTGCTTCCCGTCGGGACGAGATGTCGTCTAACTATCAATTTTCTAAAGTACGCGCTTGAATAAATTAGACGTTGGAAGAACAGGCAAGCAGATGTTAGCCACTCACTCACTCACTCACTCACTCACTCACTCACTCACTCACTCACTCACTCACTCACTCACTCACTCACTCACTCACTCACTCACTCACTCACTCACTCACTCACTCACTCACTCACTCGCTCGCTCGCTCGCTCACTCACTCACTCACTCACTCACTCACTCACTCACTCACTCACTCACTCACTCACTCACTCACTCCCACTCTATAAATAAATAAATAAATAAATAAATAAATAAATAAATAAATAAATAAATAAATCTCGTTTCGCGCAGATTCACGCTCGCATGGACGATCTCGGAAGGAACCCGGACAACCCCGCCAGCGTGTCGTCCGGAGATGCTGGACCCCGGATCGCCTGTTGTGTGGTCGAGAAAGTGGACAAGCTGCCGCAGCTGAGCAGCAAGACCGCTCGGCGAATCTTGCGCGACATCATGCAGCCGTTCAGCGACTTCGAGAGCGAGTGAAAAGTGCCCGCTTGAACTGTGCGGTGATGGGCACGCGGGAGCGAGCGTCGAGTGCCCAAGAGGCTGATTTGTTGCCTCACTTGTTTTATATTACCTCATTTTGACTGCATGCAAATATCTTGCAATGCATCCTTCACTTATTCTATGAGCGACGCAAAAAGTGACACTGCGTTTTCCGCGAATGGCCGGTGTAACAAAGCCGTTACGCATCGTGTCACGTTTACCCTGATCGCCTTAGTTGCGCAAAGCGCTCAAAAAGCGAAGGAAGCGTCGACGACACGAGGTCGTCATGTCGTTTGTCCTCTCATAAATATTACGGGTGGCGAAGGTCAGGCATCCTTGAAAATTGTGCGTTGGTTTGAGAAACCTACCATTGAAACGACCAAGGAAGAAGAGCTGATAGTCTAGGTAAGGTTTTATGCGAGGCTGAGGCTTTTAATTTGTGCAACCTGCTAACTATTCGCTGTATCAGTTACTTTTTTTTGTTGCTTTGAAGCAGTCTAAACATCACGTCAGGCCCACCAAAATTGTGAGCTACAGTACGTGCATCCTCTTCCAGTAATTTCTGCTAGCGAAGAAGAAGATGATGGGGACGAACATTATGCATTTTCTACATATTAGCCACGCTTAATTGTCTCAAAGGTGACGTTGTGTTGTTTAACAAATACCGCATCTCTTGCTCGTGTCTTGGTAGCATACGACGCGATTATATTGGTACATTCTCTCGTTTAACAAGGAAAGGTGCCCATATATACTGTGCAAGATCAGCGCTTAATTGTCAGTGGTTTTCAAATATCGGGTTGTATGCTTACCAACAAAACCGGTAGAAATAATTTTATCTAAGCGCAAACGAAATCAAATAGGTCTGTTTTGATACGAACTACCGTTATAAAGTCATTTTTCCCCCTTTATATTTGGCGTGTGCCTAGTTCTCAACGTAATGCCGTATCCGTATGCAAGTAATAAATATATTTCTGTGCTCTGCAACATTCGTTCGTCGGTATTTTCGGTCCTGCATCAAGAAGTTGCCAGTAATTCATTCTGGTCGCATTCTTCGACAGCTGCCATATCCGTGTTCTGGTGTACAGTGCTCAAATACTGAAACTTGATGCTCGAAACGCATGGCAGCGGACACTTCTTGCACCTCTGGTGAACACTGGATGAGTGCTCGAGGCCCAGATGCACTCACAAAGCGTCGCCAAGGCTCTCGCTTTCATCGTACACCACAGTGCACCGCACCGACCTCCCCAGAACACACAGTAGGCGTAAAAAGCACAGGCAGGCACGTGCTACGAGTCTCGAACTTGAATCTCTGTGACTTATGTATTCGAAGCCTCAGAAATAAAGTGCGGTTCCCTCTTCTTTTTTTTTTTTTGCGATGTGCGTTTTTGAGCCAACTGGGATACACTGCTCCACTTTGACATTCGAATCGTAGTGTGTCACGCTTGTTGACCACTCCTCGAACCTGAGTGGCGAGAGCAATGGTTTGTTTTTAGAGCACTCGTCGAAGTAGGCGAGTCGCATCCGGCGAGAGATACGCGAGTTCGCGTTTCTCCCTCTGAATTGTTTGCGTGTTGTGAGCGAAAACGTGGCGCTAGACGGGACTGAGACGCCTACTCTTCATTCGCGTTTCTGTTCTCTGCACCTTCACTTCAACGCTATCACGGAGTCTCGCGTGAAAAAGAAAGAGAGAAACACCATATACGGCGTAGAAAAGTTTCTGCAGTTGCCTCTCACGCCAGCTCGAGTCATTCGGGGGTTCTCGAGTTTCAGACCTTATCTGGGCTGCCTCCGCTGACTTGACCCGGAAAACATTCGGTCTGGCAAGAGCCCCGTGCAGTTTATTCACGAGGAGAATAAATAATAAAGGCGCCTGAAGAGGTTTTCTGCCCGTTTCCCGCGCATTATTATCTTTTTTTTCTCGCTCTTCACCCGTTTCCCGCAGAAACGAAGCACGTAGACATTGCTTCAGGATAAAAAAAATACGCAGGTAGCACACTTTCTCAGCGTCTAGATATTCCTGAATAATATAGCCGCTGGTGGACGGAACCGCGGTCGAAAAAAACAACTCGAGAGTTTTGTCGACACAGTGAAAGACTAGGAACTCTCTTTCTATCTTCCTGTGGAGATATGCCGTACGTTACATGGCGAACGCGACCAACAACACGCGCCGCCAGCGTCAGCTAACTTGGTATCTTCGAAGCACGTGTTGAACACCGTTGTAGACTGAAGTAGACACTGCCTACGCTAAAACGTGCTCGCTCGCATAAACTTCGCTGCATCAACGGAGTCAACGTATTGCTATAAGTTTCGGTAGAGCTCTTGAAGCTGCCGTTTTTCCCTGAAGTGTTTTCTTCTTCTTTATAGTCAATACTATAAGCATCGTGGCAGGAGCGACACGTGCTCGACATTAGTGAGTAAGCAACTTCGAAAAACGCCTTCTGGCAGCGATATCATGCTTGAAAAGCTTTCCGCGGCGTTCTTCTATTTGTGGCTGCGCAGTTACGCAGGTAACTGTTTTCGTGGCGACCACATTTCGAGAAAATTTGTTAGGAGGATATGCACATAAACCTCACGGCGACATTTTTTTTAAAGGCAAGGCGAAGTGCTACATCTTGCTATGAAATATTTGACGACGGCGACGACGACGACTCCAAGAACAACAACAAACAAGCAAAGAAAGAAAGAAAGAAAGAAAGAAAGGAAGAAAGAAAGAAGGAAAGAAAGAAAGAAAGAAAGAAAGAAAGAAAGAAAGAAAGAAAGAAAGAAAGAAAGAAAGAAAGAAATGTGACTAAAACTAACCACAATATATTATGGCGTTGTGAAAACACATGAATGCACTCCTAAAAGAAAGAATAAATAAAAGAAATAGCTTGACAGACGTAACTGCCCTCTCGGGTAATTTACTTCTACTTGCCAAACTAGCCCGAATGCACACCATACTGATGTTCCTAGACGTCGCTGTTTGATTACAGAGAGAAACACAGAGATTTTGATAATAGGAAAGGAGAAGTGGTTCGAGGCACTAGGTCAGAGCGCCCATGTGGCCTACCGCTTCACACTAGCGTAAGGGAGACGGTGACGGCACGCAAGCGGTGAGATAAGGTGCGACGTGACGATACATTAACACAATGATCCATGTACACCGAGCCCAACGTGCAATGCCCTGTAAGTGCAATTGTTCAACGCCTTCTCGCACGACCAAATGCACTCACATACACCGCACACGATCTGCGTCTTCGTGTTAACATACGCATAGTGCACTTACGGGATACCTGAGCAAGGCTTGTTTGCCCAAATCCATTTGATACAGGAGCTCTAGTAGTGCCTTATCGTACGTCGGCCACGCTCGATGGCTGTCAACGCGCTAAAAATATTCTTATATGATAATAGGCGGGAGCTTAGTATCGCCGTTTAACGAGCACTGCGTTCAGCGATATTGCTTCTGGGACGTAGCAGAGGCAGCGGTAGGGGCTCCGCTTACGTCAGTCTCTTGAAAGCATCGGTGGTTGTCCGCGACTACCTTGCTACGACCTACCCCTTTGCCTAATCTTGACTAATCACTCTCGTCGTTCAGTTACTGCTCTGCAACACCAGTTAATTAGGAAAGAGGCGGGATAGGCTTGATATACCTTCAATCTGTGCGTCTGTCGCTAGTTCCAGTGAAAGTGTTGCCGTATCTAGGCGTACTTCTTGCCACCCACGAAATGCAGGCCCAAGACGAAAGTGGCATTTCGTGCACTTGATAATCAGCACTTTATCATGCAATCTGCAGCAATCTTCCTGTCACGAAGCAAGTTCCCAGTTGCGGTCCGATTCTTGTTTCGTAAGTTTCTTGAGATCAGCTTAGTTGACGGCTATCTGTAGTGACCGATTGAGAGCATCGCGATAAATGCCCTGACCAAGAAACCTCAAGCAGGCCAAGGAAGATCATCAGATAAGTTGCTGTCGTAAAACTTCACAGACGAGACGGTAATATCACCAAACGTTACTGCCGTTCATGCACAAATATAGCCGCAGCTAGTTCATTTAACCAATTAGCATATCTTCTCTCTTTCAAAGATCACGGTCGAGTTTCCAACAAAATAAAGAGTTTGTCCTAAAAAAAGACATCTTTAAGAAGCCTAGTTTCTTTTCGCTGACGAGTCCGCTTCTGTTGCATAAAAGAAGGAAATGTCGATAAAGATGTCTAAAAACGCTGTCGCTTATAACAATCAGCACCAATACTGCGGTCGCCGCGCGATATCGGCGAAGCACTACCTCGTCAAATGGTTTAACTTTGCGTCGCAGATGTTAGCCCATCCGAACAACGTGTTGTTTTCCGGCCTGTCCGCTGTTTTCACAGTCGAGGACTCTAATCGCTTGATAAGATCGAGTTGTATATGCAGTTCGACTATAGTAAGATTTCTCACCTGCGAACGCTCGAAATGTATATGTACGTTTGCTCAAAATCTAGCACACTTGTAGAACTAAATATGTATGTAGCTCAAGACAAAAGGAAATCAAGAGGTTTTTGTACTGTGGACAATTTTTTTCGTTGCTGTACAAGGTGAGCGCTTAAGTAAACGTACGCGCGACTTACGTAATCCGAAACTATGGGCTGTATATATATTATTAATGGTTTAAACACATGTCAGCTGCCATTGTCATGTTTGACAAAAGTTAAATTTTCACTGTTAAGAAAGCTTCCCTGCAAGAACATGTTTGTTGCGACAAAGCCACTTCATTTTTGCATTGGGACCATCCCAGTGCTGGATGTGAAAATAACATAAAAGATAAATTTGCTGTACAATAACACCGAAATGTCAAAGTCTTTTTGTCATGCCAGGTTCACAATCCGAGTAATTTATTGTTTCAGTGGAAAATATATACCTTATCTGAGACGACACTTTTGTTACACAGAGCGTTCCGCCTTCCTGCAAAGAACACCACAGTGTTTTCATTATCGCTTGCCGGTAAGGGTTTGGAATCACTGTGAGAAAAGGAACTTAGGTCTCACTACAACTCAAGCACACTACAAATAACACTCAGCCTGGCTCACTCAGATTTAGCGTTAACAACCTCCGGCTCAAACTGGGTTACTCAGACTCGCGAAGTCATGGGTTCCGGCTCACTCACGCAGGCTCACACACTCAGTCTTACTTTACTCAAATTTGCAGATTCATAACCTACCCCTACTCAGAAACATCAGATCACGCGGTAAGGGTAACTACTCAATTAAAGATAAGATCTGTAAGTAATATCCTCACAATGGTCACGTTGCGTTTGCCTGCTGCACGATCAGCTGGTTTGTTTGATTTAGTGCGTGCATGCGTGCTTGCATGCGCGCATAATTATCGCGTCATAATTTCGCATTAAATATTTCCGAAGATTTACATCTGTTCTTGTGTTACGTGAAAGTAGCAACACTTCTTGACGAAATGTCGACCGTCTTATTGGGCCTAATGACTGACGCGCGTGTTAACTGAAAAGATTTTTTTTTCGGTTCCTCACAGAAGTGATAAAGTTACTAGTTATTGACGGAACCTTTATGAGCGGCAGCGAAATGCCGCATTTTTTTCTATACGTGTCTTAGAGACTCGCTGACAGCGGCAAGACCGAGCCTTCTGAGGCAATCCCCAGAATTTATCATCATCATCATCAGCCTGGTTACGCCCACTGCAAGGCAAAGGCCTCTCCCATACTTCTCCAACTACCCCGGTCTTGTACTAATTGTAGCCATGTTGTCCCTGCAAACTTCTTAATCTCATCCGCCCACCTAACTTTCTGCCGCCCTCTGCTACGCTTCCCTTCCCTTGGAATCCATTCCGTAACTCTTAATGACCATCGGTTATCTTTCCTCCTCATTACGTGTCCTGCCCATGCCCCATTTCTTTTTCTTGATTTCAACTAAGATATCATTAACTCGCGTTTGTTCCCTCACCAAATCAGCTCTTTTCTTATCCTTTAACGTTACACCTATCATTCTTCTTTCCATAGCTCGTTGCGTCGTCCTCACTTTAAGTAGAACCCTTTTCGTAAGCCTCCAGGTTTCTGCCCCGTACGTGAGTACTGGTAAGACACAGCTGTTATAAACTTTTCTCTTGAGGGATAATGGCAACCTGCTGTTCATGATCTGAGAATGCCAGCCGAACGCACCCCAGCCCACTTTTATTCTTCTGATTATTTCAGTCTCATGATCCGGGTCCGCAGTCACTACCTGTCCTAAGTAGATGTATTCCCTTACCACTTCCAGTGCCTCACTACCTATCGTAAACTGCTGTTCTCTTCCGAGACTGTTGAACATTACTTCAGTTTTCTGCAGATTAATTTTTAGACCCACACTTCGGCTTTCCCTCTCCAGGTCAGTGATCATGCATTGCAGTTGGTCCCCTGAGTTACTAAGCAAGGCAATATCATCAGCGAATCGCAAGTTACTAAGGTATTCTCCATTAACTCTTATCCCCAATTCTTCCCAATCCAGGTCTCTGAATACCTCCTGTAAACACGTTGTGAATAGCATTGGAGAGATCGTATCTCCCTGCCTGACGCCTTTCTTTATTGGGATTTTGTTGCTTTCCTTATGGAGGACTACGGTGGCTGTGGAGCCGCTATAGATATCTCTCGGTATTTTTACACACGGCTCGTCTACACCCTGATTCCGCAATGCCTCCATGACTGCTGAGGCTTCGACTGAATCAAACGCCTTTTCGTAATCAATGAAAGCTATATATAAGGGTTGGTTATATTTCGCACATTTCTCTATCCCCTGATTGATAGTGTGAATATGATCTATTGTTGAGTAGCCTTCACGGAATCCTGCCTGGTCTTTTGGTTGACAGAAGTCTATGGTGTTCCTGATTCTATTTGCGAGAACCTTAGTAAATACTTTGTAGGCAACGGACAGTAAGCTGATCGGTCTACAACTTTTCAAGTCTTTGGCGTCCCCTTTCTTATGGATTAGGATTATGTTAGCGTTTTTCCAAGATTCCGGTACGCTCGAATTACAGAATGCAATCTTTTATGAAATAAACTAAAACGATACTTTAATTATTTCTCCCCAGAAGAACAAGCGAATACACGAGAAAAACCGAAGCCCGGTCAGTTTCAAAAGTGCGGCAGTGTCATGATTCAAGTCAGGACAGGGATTTCTTGCTCTGCAGCGAATGCAGTGGTCATTTAAGAAGCGACGCCATATTACACTCATGATAAACTGTACGCAGGGTGTGTTTGCGCTTATCTTTCCTCGTCCACCCTTCGATTTACAATCGAGCAGCATTGTTTCACGGCGGAGTACTCGAGATGGTGGGCGGGCTACGATACGACTGCTTCTTGACATTGCAGAATGTATTGCGCGTTCTTCGATCAGTGGAAAAAACGTACAAACGCATTGGTGTGAATGAAGTGGACTAACAGCAGATGGCAGCTGTGCCAGTACGCGTCCAACGCACCTCTATTATAAGGTCATAGCAATGTGTTGCTGGGCGAGTGCTGGCTTACTGCCCAAACAGCGCGAAGAAGGGATCTACGAAAGAAAGGCTGAATGCGAAAGAGAGGACAGGACAAGTTTCATACGAAACATCGACATGACATCAAGGCAGCAAGAAACGAAAAAGAAATGCGGAGTCATGAATCAATTGTCGCTGAGACCAAGGCAGAGCAGAACTCGCAACGTAGCACTCGTCGGGTAGGAAACAGCCCACAGCGTAATTGCATATTAGCCAGATCTGCGCCCAGCGTAGCACCATCGATAGCTATACGAAGGCGATGATATGCATCCTAATCATGGCCCGAGAGAGCGAGAGAGAGAGAGAGAGAGAGAGAGAGAGAGAGAGAGAGAGGAAATGGACAGCCGTGCGTAAGGTCCCGGCGAGAGATCCCCCCCCCCCCCCCCCTTGTCTTGTGGAGTGTGGTCGCATCAAGCACGCGCGCGCAAAGGTCAACAGCGTCTCGCAGCCGCAGAATTCTGACGCCGCTGCAGTCTGTCCAGCGCGATAAGGAGGCGCCGCCTTGGGGAGCCGAGTGAACGACGCGACGCCAGCGTTGGCACCGACGACACGACCGCGTGCCGTGGCCCCACCACGCGACGGAGAGGAGTCCCTTGTTTTTTTGTGTGTGGACTCACGCCGTAGAGCATCTGCTGTCATGGGAGCCGACAGGACGCTTCTGCTGCTCTTCTTGGCGGCGACGTCGACCTTCGTCTCTTGCGTGGACGGTGAGTTTTGCCGGCATCAAATGGCCAGTCTCTTTATGGTATAAAAAGACAAGAAAGAGAAAAGAAAGAAAAGTAAGAGAGAATGCATAACTTCCGGACAGTTTGCGTCGAGGAAGTGAGTTGCAGATGAAGGCCCGCAGAGTATATGTTGATCGATGACATTTAACGTTCCGAGGAAGCACCATGGCCATGCGAGATCCCGTAGGGTGGGGTGCTCAAGGTTTATGCTGACCACCTGAGGTTGTTTAACGTGCGAATAAGTCCACTACGCCTGAGATTCTGTATTCCGCCCGACGATAATGTGGCCACCGTGGTCTGGTAATGGAAGCCGCGGCCTAGCGCTAGCAGAGCCAGGCCGGCGAGTATAACCGCAGGAAGAAGAAATACCAATAGTCAGAACGATTACAAAGCACTGATGTATATAGTTTAGAGTTAATTGCTAGCCAGTGGACAATTATTCATCAAGCAGGCAGCCTGCCAAGTTGTCACTTATCTTGTTAAGAAAGTAGCATATTATCAAAATAATTTTTTTAATAAATGCGGAGGATTAATGAACAATATACGGTGAGCTTTAAGGTATGCCTTATGAGTGAGCGCCACAGGGCTATGCTTTATCCCCAAATAATGACAGATGTGGCGAACGAAAGTTCTCAAAGTCAATGTTAATCAGAAAACCATGTCTTCCCCGCTTCTGTATAGAGTGTATCATATAACTTCTTTTTCTGGCATTTGTTTTTAAATATAATGTGTCAAATAGCTCATAATTCTTCTGGGGGTATTTTCTTATCTCATGACCCTCAAATTTGTGACGGTGTCTTGTTTGTGGCAGCATGCGATGTCGTCACTAAACTTGCGATCTATCATAGGATGTAAGCATAAAACAGCAGCATACTGCTGGCAATTTCTTTGCGATAACGGCTTCGCATTTCTTTCGACAAGGAGCTCCAGGCTCGCGCTTTTCGGGGGAAAGAATAGTTTGCACGTGCCTTAAGTAATAAGAAAATTTCTATACACCTATGCTGTATACCTGATTAAAATAACAAAGCACATTGTTCGGCAGACAACTCATTTCACTTTGATTTTTCTTAGCCATTTGTTTGCAAACGCTTCACGCTTTTACTGAACGGCATGTGCGTTAAAAATGACGACTCATTTAGAGTTTTGTTGAAACCCTCTCTTACTTATTTTGTGGAGTTTACCGCCCCGAAACCACGCAGTGAGTTATGAGGAACGTCACGCAATGAAGGCCTCCCGATTAATTTTGACTCCCTAGGAGGAGGAGGAGGAGGAGGAGGAGGAGAAGGAGGGGGCAAAGTGCCACTATCTGTAGCGACCTGGTGTTCTTTAACATGCTCCTAAATCTAAGGTTGGTCGGGAGTAGAACCCGCGACCTCGCGCTCAGCAGCAGAACGCCATATCGCCATTGAGCCAATCACGGCGGGTGCTCTCTAAATTCTTCGTGAACGTTGCGAAAGGAAAGGCAAAATTTCACATTTCGCTGGATTCGCCTATTCAAAAAGGAGGACGCGTTCCTGCTTTCCGCGAAAGCGCGAAGCAAGAATTGCCTGCTCACTGGAGCTGGGTATTAGAGCTGAAATAACAGCGAAACATCTAACAGACAACATATTAAATGAGCTGCAGAAAAGCACTGCCGCGTTATGTGTTATTTCATCGATCGCTAACGCCAAGGGCCTCGATAACACATCTATTCTATAGGTGGCCCCAGGGACCACTTAGAGGAGGTTTGTTTCTCGGCCCCACTGACACTACCAAGGTTCTGCTTGCCATAGGTTCGTCAGGTGCGGCAGTTTACTGCATCAAGGTTTCTTGCCATGGAACTTAAAGACCAACGCTCCCGCTTACTATAAACTCAGTGCCCTTACATGCGTACTCTTACTTACTCGGGTGTTCTTCCTTCCTTCCTTCCTTCCTTCCTTCCTTCCTTCCTTCCTTCCTTCCTTCCTTCCTTCCTTCCTTCCTTCCTTCCTTCCTTCCTTTCTTTCTTTCTTTCTTTCTTTCTTTCTTTCTTTTTTTCTTTACTTTTTAGGCATCGCGACCGTCTTAAAGTATATGTCTCAACTTCTATACCGTCTCCCCTTCCGCCAGTATAGCAAACGACAGTTATTGTAGTTATCCTCTAGTTTGCCTTCTCTTTCTTTCTCACTCCCATGGTACGCGGAGTTTTACAATAAGCAACTCATGACCGAATCCTATAACGCGTATCTGCCCACCTCGGCGACAGAGAAAACTGCCAAGGGTGCTCTGGACTGCCCGGAACCGCAGTGCGCCAACAAGGACTGCAAGACCAAGGTGGGCGACGACGGCTGCCTGGTGTGCGACTGCAACGGCGACTGCCCTCTGCTCGTATGCGGACCCGGATGCCACGAGGAGAAGAACACAACCGCCAAATGTCCCGAGTGCGTTTGCGATGGTGAGTGGACGAAAAGGGCTAGCTTCTTTTTCCTCGTCCGGTCGTCATGCCAGCATAGGGCGCGTAGAATTTCCTACTAAAATTGCTAGAGATAATTCTGGCAATGCGATCGCCCAGCTGCCATGGGAATTATGGGTAGTTCATGGATTTGCCTTGCCTTGCTCGTGGCTTCGGACATTCTTGTGGGGCTATTTATAGCACTTTATCTGCCTTTATCGGCCTAAATTCCCAAGCGGTCATTCTTTTCCGTACGCATGAAGGCGGTAAGTCTGCGCACATGGATATAAATTGCAAATCGATGCATGTATTACGCTACGTTCTGTTCAGTGTGGTCAATTTGCAATGTCGTTTCAAGCCAAAGGAACGAAGTTCACGCAGATCGGCGAACTAGTCATCCTTTCCACGCTTGATGAACAGCCATAATTGCAGCCTCCATAGACACCATAGCGCCGGAGTAGCACTGGCATACTTCAGTAACATTTGTAAGGAATTATATGGTTGTGCTCAATGCGGCGACATTTAATCGCTTTCAGGGACTTTCGTTGTAGAGAAAACTGAGAAGCCATCTAGCGTGATACTCTGCTCAGAGACAAAGAGAATAGAGAAAGAAGAAGGACATTAGACAGGACGATGAAAGGAGCCAGTATAGAGAGTTAGTACATAATTATTCGTGCGCCCGTTGACAGCTGTAAATCTAAGACCCGTGTTGCTCAGATAACACGCAACATCCGGAGAGAGACAATCGACAGTTTCTGCATAGCGGGAACGTGCGATTGATGTCGTATACCGGAATACAGCTTCGTACTGCCCACATCTTTACATTCACAACACTTTTATTACAAATGGCGGGAGGAAATCAGACGGAAAAGATCAATGCGTCGTGTGGTAGCTATGGACCGTTACGCAGTGTAATTCAAAACAACATTAAAAAAAGTTTGGGCATTCGTCTTGTGGATGTTCCTTTTTGTGATGCCGCGTCATACTTTTCCGTACGCATGAAGGCGATAAGAGTCTGCGAACATGAATATACATTGCAAATCGATGCATTTATAACGCAACGTTCTGATCAATGTGGTAAATTTGCGATCTCTTTTCAAGCTATAGAAGAACGAAGTTCACGCAAGTCGATGTACTAGTCATTCTTTCCACGCTTGATGAACAGCCCTAATTGCAGCTTCCATAGACACTTATAACGCCAGAGTTACTTAAGTGCGCCTATGTACTCGTATGCGTTCTCTTTCTCGTTCGCATCGAGACACCACAATTGTAAGAGTTGCTCGTGCTCCGTTTTAGGACGAAGTGAGTGGGTGATTTACAATATGAGTATAGAACTATTTCGGCAACTAATGCGTCATGGGCTTCTTCACAAACAATAATTTGTTGAATGATCGAAGGTTGATAACACGATGTGATATGAAAAACGTTCCGGCGGTGAGACACATTTTGCCAGCGTGTGTAAACAGCCAATATTGAAAAGAAATAATGAAAATAAAACAGCAACAAAAGGGCTATTTCTGCAGTTTCTGCAATTGCACACAAATCAGTGGATCAGTAAAGTTAATCGAATATCGCAATATCAAACGTGCACACATGCACATGATAAGTGCTGACGCATAGCTATCGTATCCCTTTCATTAAAGTAGGTTAGTAATATAAGAATTTCAATTGACTGTAAGACAAATCGCACACTTTAAAATGTTGCTCGTATATGACTTGTCTGTTGGAAATTGTGGCCGCATATAATGCTTTCGAGCACTTAATAAATTTTTACTAGGCTTTTAGAGCATTAATGACCCGTTACTCCATAGCTCGAGTAATATTTTTACCCTGAAAGGACAATCATCCAGGTGATTCATTGCTGAACTCAAAGCCCCTCTTTGCTGCTCAAACTTATAAAGACAGCTTATGAGAATTAATTCTACGTCCTCGTAAGCTGTCCTAAGTTTGAGCAGCAAAGATGCGCTCTGCGTTCTGTCATGAGTGGTCGCACGTGCAACAAGGCATATTAGAACGACGTATACAATACAGAAAGCTACCTGTATGCGCCACTTCGGACCTGAGACGCTGCATCAGAGTTGATGGCACGACAGGCACGAGCAAACATCGGGAACGAAGCTTCCTTAGCCGAGACCTGACACTTCCCTGCTGACGATAAACGAAGGCTGCTATGAAGAGCGATAGACTAGCTCGAAGACGAGCACGCTGGTGACGCCAGTGAGCAAAATAAAAAGGAAAGATGCACCTGCCGAACACACAAAGAGGAGCGACGGGCTTTAGCCTCTTCTGTGGCAAACATCGACGCAGGGACATCCTCAGTTGTCTTTTGCTCTTGGTCCTTGACCTCACGCGAGATATACTACAATAACAGTACGGGACATGTCACAATTTTTGCACCACGTGGGACTAGCCTCAACAGATTACATATGCTGCTGTGTTAAGAGGAAGCTTTAGCTCGGGGGCTCCCGTCTAAATACGAGTGCATGGGAAAGGAGAAATCGTTTTTCTCGGCAACCACTGCATCAAATTCGGTCAAGTTTGTTGCACTTAAAAGAAAAAGTTAAAATCTAGTGACTGTTGGAAGCGGATTTTTCATTTAGGTCGCTCATTACTTTAAAAAAAAAATGTCCAAAGCAGCAAATTTTCAGAAAGCGAAAATATCAAGTTTACGACTCTGTACCTCAGCAATAAAGAACTGTATCACTATTCTGCAAATGGCATCTAATAGCACATCTAAAGCGGACAAATTTGATGTATTATACACGGTATTCAATAATGTGTGAGTAGAACTTTTGTAACATATTTGTAAATATCGTAACAAATTTACATAACACATAAATTAATGTATCAAGTTTGTCTGCTTTGGATGTTCTGATTGATGCAATTTACAGAACGGTGATATCCGTTTTTGATACAGAGGGACACATTTGTAAACTAAAAGGTTTCCATTTTTTAAGCCCACAATTATACAAAATTCGTTGTAAAAAAATTAGGGCCATAAACAAAATTTTCACTTCCAACAGACACTAGAATTTAACTTTGTCACTCAAATGTCGAAAATTTAATTAAAATAATCCCAGGGGTTATCTCACAAAAGAATTTTTGCGTTTTACATGTATTTGAATAGGCGGTGTCGGAGTGTTGGCCGAGCTGAAGCTTCCTCTTAACGACTGGCTCCGTCGCACCAATACTCTTATCATCCCAATCCTCCATCCCTATTTCGTTCCCCTTTTCTCCTTCCCCTGCGCGGAGTAGCAGGTAAGAGAGCTCAAGCTCAGGACGACCTCTTTGCGCTTTCCATAATTAAATTCTGCTACTACCACTACCCCTTCTATATAAAGGCAAGTATCCCGATAGCAGGCTTTGACTAAGCGACGAATTCGAGCTCACCACTTCTGGCCTGCGAGAAGAGTGCTTTAAAGTGTGAGATACGGTCATCCTTTCTTTTCTCCCATTCTTATTAAACAAAAATTTCAGTCCTTGGAAGCTGCTAAGGCACAGCACTACTAATTGTGGGCGTCAAGTTAGAACAATATCATTAAAAGGGTAATCGTGGTTGGATATCCGGCTCAACGTAAGCTAACGTCTTATGTGATAAAAAGCCCTCTAAATAATTGAAAAAAAAAAAACAACGCAGTACAGGTGGATGGGCTACTTTTGGTGGCGGTTTATTCCATCTGGTGGACATAAGAAATGATAGCGCCATAGTGATAATGGGCGATAAACCCTACAGTCGACTAAGATTTGCTTATAAATTTATTATTCAGTTACCTTATATCATGAATTAAAAATGTGTAATTGAAGCATGACAGTTATCAAACTGTCCAATTAGTAGGCGTACTGAGACCAAAACAACTTCTCTAAGTTCGCCAACAAATACAGTGTACGTGTTTCACAAAGTTACATCCCGCAACGCATCAGGAAGGCTTTCTAGGAGAATAGTAATAGGAACGCCAATGATTTCCGCCACTAGATTCTGGGAGGATATCTTGAAACCGGTGCCAGTCACTGAGATGCACAGCCTGAGTCAGTGTAATTTTGAGTTAAGCGATACTTATCTAAAAATTCTCGTATGTCCTCTCATTCTTAGAGCACTAAGGCAATATCTCAACATATGCTGCTCCGCCTAATTACTAATACTCCACAATCAATCAATCAATCAATCAATCAATCAATCAATCAATCAATCAATCAATCAATCAATCAATCTGTTTCATAATAATCACGCCTGTGAAAAAGTGAGCGTGGTCTTTAGAACGAAGTTTTCTATTCTTTGAATAAAAAAAATTCAAAAAGCGACGGCCTGTCCCAGCAGTTTCGGAAGAAGATGATGTGCGTCTCATCTTTAGGGGGACAGCCGTGACACAATCAATCAACTTGGAAACAAAGTAGCCACTTTATCACTAATGAAGGCCGCGACAGCATTTAAACATGCGAAGAGAGAAACAAACTGCACAGTAACTGATAAAAAAGGGAAGGGAAACTGAGAACTCGTCAGTCGCTTAACGATAAAGTTCGCGACGCAAACAGAAAGGAGAGAGAGAGAGAGAGAGAGAGAGAGAGAGAGAGAGAGAGAGAGAGAGAGAGAGAGCAACAGGCATCACCAAAGCCGCGACATGCTTTCAGAACTGCTCCAGCGATGGAGACGTGATCAGCGGCGTTATGGAAGTGACCCGACTCGGGGATCGTTAGATGAGCGGAAGCGCGAGAGGAGAAAATTGAATGTGTTACGAAGAAGATAACCGGCGAGTGCGGGGGAGGGGTGGGGGGGGAGGTGACGATGCTGCAAGGGCTCAACAAGCAGTGGTACGGGCTCTGAATGGGGGTAACACGACCGTTTTCGCATTAGGCGGTCTATAGCGTGTTGGAAAATTGCACTCGGCGAGGAGCGCGCGCAAACGGTGCCACACGATATTCCAGCGATAGAAAGTTACTTCCTAGTTTTGCAACGAAGTAATAATAAGAAGACGAAAAAAAAAATAAAGCAGTGAGTGCATGCTTTCGCTAGCTAAAAATTAAAACACAAGTTGCGCTTGAACGAGCGTGAAAGGAAGGACGTCGTTATACACTAAAACTATGCGCATTTACATGTTGTTTTTATCAAAGCATTGCTGAGTTGCTTGAGTACAAAAATTTTCTTCCATTTTTATTTATTGCCACATCCGTGAGGGCCTTGAACCAAACGGATGAAAAATAACTAGAAAAAGCGAAGGCCATAAGCAACTGTCAAGGGGAAAGGAGAAGGACAACGAAGGTTTCGCTCGTCTATAGATTGTGCTAATCGACAGCGTGATAGCTCTAATAATTGTCGCTTTAGCAAGACATGAGCTACTGAGCAAATAACTGTCTTCATTAATTCTTTTGTGTCCTTTATTTATTTAAAATGAATGTCGAACAGCGTTCTAACACATGTTAAGCAAAATACTAGAATTCAGGACACCAAGTATCTGCCTAATGCACTAGTTTATTCATTAAAAAAGTTGAAGAACTTACGCGTCCAGCACTTCTGCTAACGAGCGAAGAACGATATACGTCTGGCTCGTTACCAGGGCCCCCAAAGACATATTAGGCTAGAACTGTTCGTAAGAGACAATTTCTGCCAATCATGACGCAGGACACATCATTAGCGAAGGCGGCTGCCCAATGGAAAAAGCACTTACTAACTAAAGGCATTTTTAGTTTCGGCTGCTGTTTCTTTCTTTCTTTATGTTTTAAGGCTGTTCTTAAATGCCACATTCACTAGCATACCATGCTTGGTGGCGCGCATGATTTCGCTGTTGACCTCACCGCTAAGTTCTCCAAGTTGCAGCGTCTTATGCGCTTGGGATCACGTGCTGGTCAAATGGATCGTTGTCAGCACTTGCCGCACGTGCGCGTGAGCAGGGTAAACTGCGAAGTAATTTACACCCTTAAAAGCGAATAAGGGTGTAAAAACTCTCACTCTTACACCATTTTTGGATATAAGGGTGTGAGTTTTAGGCAAACTTGCACCCTTATTCATGTTTAAGGGTGTAAGTTAATAGTGTAGTGGGGCTGAAGGCTGAGTGAAAGCAAACATCACATAGAAAGGAGGATTATGGTGTTCTAGGGCTGTTTCTGTCGTCCGACTTTCGAAACATGTTGGCCTTACCGCTTCAGGTGAGGTCTAGCGGTGTCTAGTGACACCTTGCGCCGAAATTTCCCAATGCAAACACGTGCGCCTGCTGAAACTTCCCGCATATTCGCGCTATATATAATCCTACAACAATAACGAAACCCTTCAAGTTTTTTTTTATATAGTGAGCGTGTGGGCTGCCATTCTGTCGCAACGTTCCAGCTTCTATAGATTTCCTTATGGCGTTAAATTTTTGATTCAGTTGGTTTCTTGTGCCCGCGAACGGACCACTTGAAAATCGCGCTGTTAAAGCGCTTTGCACTACGACGAAACGATAAAGATCTGACTGACTTCTCGAATCATTTTGCTTATGTAACACTGAAATCGCACTATCCTCCGCGCATATGAGCCCAGTTGTGTTCATTCTTGCACACGTACGGGTGACTCGGGCCCAACAACCTTTATTTCTTAGCACACAAAAAAAAAAAGCGAGAGAAAGACAACTGTTTTATTCTGGATGCCACTATACGTACCGTTTGCCCACTAGGAGTCGAGCTGCATTCCAGCAAACGAAAAGTAAAAACATAAATAAAGGAAATAAAAAAGTGTGAATATTTAGGAAAGAATATGCAGAAAGTCTCCGCCAAATCAAGTCTGCTAGAGCCACTTATTTTCTAGCTCCTGTCGTCACAAAGGTCACGAAAATTGGTTCAGCTAGACGAGGAGAAATCGTGCTCAGAACAAGGCATCACGACAACAAAAGGTTTAGTTTACTTGTACTTGACCAAATAAAGAAGTCCACTAAAACATAAGCCTGCAGTACCTTCTGGCTAGTGTGGAGCTGCATTCACCTCACAACGTTATTGCTCTTGGATATGTTTGAATTATCTTTGAAATCCGCTTGGCGGTTTTTTGTTGATACTCCATGGGCTGTTCAGGAGCGAAACGCTATCATCAGCTATCAGGAGCGAAACGCGTGAGCATAAATAACCATCAGATTTTCATACGACAAAGTATTGAGATCAGCATAAAACTAGCTTTATCGGCGAAGCAACTATAGGCAACGTTTCTGAGACGATCGTGGTCCACTTCTATGTCTATGTGACGCACACACGAAAAAAAAAAAATGCCGCACGAAAGCGGGGCTTTTTCAGCCCGAAATGCACATATAAAGAAACGGCAAACATTTTGAACGCTTTCTAAAACAACATAAAACAGTCTATATATAAAGATATATCCGGCTATCGCAATGGCAATGTCCTTGAAAGCTGTAGCTGCCGGTGGCGGTTTCGCCTCGTTGTCTTCAAGGGGCGTAAGGTTTTTTTTTTTCTCTTTTTTCCCTCGGCATTCAGGGCGCGCTTCTATGCACAGTAAAGCGCCGCGTTTGCTCTTTGTTGGCACAGGTGACCCGAGGTCGGGAGTGCAGCCTCCCCAGAAGCGCCACTGCCCCGAGCTGACGTGCCCGTCCGAGTGCGAGAAGGAGACGGCGACGCCCACTCATCGCTGCCAGTGGTGCCTGTGCCCCGCTATCACCGGTGAGCAAGAACAAAAAGACAAAAGACTACTGAGAGTGTGATGTAAGGTTCCTACGAAAGGGGGGGAGGACGCACCGGCACAAGTACAGACAGCTCGCGTCTGGCCCCGGTGGCCACGTTCGAATGGAGGAAGAATGAAAAATAAAGTTTGAAAAATCCTACTGCAAACATCGCTAACACGGGACAAGGATTAAGGGAATACGCGACGCAGCGTCCGTGTGGTGCGGCGTTCATTTAATCTAAGTCCCTTATTCGCGCTGTTTGCAATAGTATGCCGTAATAGCAACAAGCGTGGCTAACCACCATCCTGAAAAGAAAGGAAAACAGAAAAATAACTCCACCGCACTTTAGTGTTGGTGCGCATTAGAGAAAATACGGAGGCCGCAGTGATTCCGGTTACCGGCCAGCCTGCTACAATATAGATTATGATCAGCTAATCATTTGCATGTTCAATGACCAGTTGAACGCCAATCAATCAATCAATCAATCAATCAATCAATCAATCAATCAATCAATCAATCAATCAATCAATCAATCAATCAATCAATCAATCAATCAATCAATCAATCAATTAATCAATAAATCATGGTCAATCAATCAATCAACAACGTCACGCAACGTATACACGGAGAATGCTATCGCGCGAGCAGGTGCATCGTCGTATATATGCTTGCCTGCATCCGTTCGTGCGCGTGACAACAGCAAACCTCGAGGTTACAGCAGCGATTTCCCAATGATTAACCCGTCGTTATAGGCCCGGGTGGTTAAGCGGCGCCGTTGTTGAACGAAAGGTCGTACGTTCGACTCCGTCGCGGCGGTCACAGCTGCAAAGCAGACTCGATCATCCGGGCTTACAGCCTTCAAGAAAGCGCCTTCCCCACGGCATGAGATATGACTTGGCTTCGTACGCCGCAAACTTCCACTTTTGCAGCCAAGCAGACCCTGTTGAAGTACGGTGAGCGACACTGTCCTCGCGCGCTGCTCAACCTGGTGTTCCGCCAGGCTGACCCTCTCGCCAGGCACGTGCTCCATTTCCAGGAGCAAGTCCGCCACCAGGACGGCGCCATCCAGCACCTTCGTGAGTGAACGCGCCATCCACACTGCCGTACAAATTCTCGACACTATACGGCTATCCTCACCGCGCATGTCTGTAGTGCGTGTATATGCACACTATTATTGCGCGATGAGGACACCCGAAACTGATTTCGTTCAATCGCTGCGTATTGCTTTAAAACGCGCATGCGCTTGGATTTATGCGCAAATGAGAAAGCCTGAGTGGCGAGAAGTCTTGCACATCCTCCACTACGTTGTCACCGTGCCGGTGGTGCGGTGCATTTCTGTCTCCCGCTTGGTCGCTGGCTTCCTTGCAGAAGTATTCTGCGGATTCGTTTGTTGACAGGCTAGCGCTTTAATTAACATTTTATTCAACCCTCTGACACTCCGATATGCAGTTTTTATGCCTGCGCTCGTTATGAACACTTCAGCTAAGCTCAGAGTGGTCAGCGAATTAAATGAATAAATTTTACTTACGCATGCATTTCCTTAAGGATGAGAGAATACGAGGACAAAAATTCACTGCGGACAAATCGCCATTGAGATTGCTAGTGATCTCTTTTTTCTTTCTTTTTTTTTCGTGGCGTGAAGCAGTCGAATGAAAATCCTTGGAAATTCGAACGAATTTTATGCTGTATAGCAAATAAGTGATTTCAGACTTGTTTTAAGAAAGTAGATTCAAGATTCCATAAAGGACTGGGTGAAGAAAAATCGATATGCGAGTCATCATTCCCAACCTACAGTGCTATTCTAAACATTTCCAAGCTGTCAAATTCAGTCTCTACCTTTTTTTCTTTCTTTCTTTTTGCTCTATAGTATTAAGAGAAACAAAAGTATCCTCTCTGCCCACTCAGGGAAAGGTACATGGCGGCACCTCCCAACAGTGAACTGCCTGTAGCCTCACCATTGGTTGAACCTCAGTTATAAATGGAACGTTCACGCAAGATCACGCGCAAACACTCCTTGAGCGAAACTTTACTATAAGGGCTCTTTTGCTTCGGTCTTTCGGCTAGCCTGACGCGCAGAGGGCTACAGCTGACATATGCTTAGGTTAGCAACACGACAGCTGTTTCAAAAGAAGCCAGAATAAGTTCAACTGCATGTTAAAACGTAGACCAGATCAAGCAGAATGTTTCATCTACGCAATAGAAATAACACCTTCTTCACTTCAAGTACAAAAATCCTGGAACTCGTTGGCCGTGCTTGGCCCTCGCGCCACAATACACCAAATACTTCACGTCTCCTTATCGAATTCTTAAGAGAGACTGGTTTGATCGACATATGGTGAAACCCTTCAGTGGCATTGTAAGAGACGCTCGGGCGGAGCAATTGCCGGCCTTGATCGCCTGGCTAACCCCGCCTGTTGCTACGATTCACCACCACCACCACCACCACCACCACCACCGCCACCACCACCACCACCACCGCCACCACCGCCACCGCCACCGCCACCACCACCACCGCCACCACCGCCACCACCACCACCACCACCACCACAAAATTCTTCATCAAGTACAAAAAAGGAACATTGTGTTCTTGGAATACTCACTTAGATGCTTTAACATTGCTCGATTCGTTCAAAAAATTTGCAAAAATTGCCAGTATCGATTGCTGCCATTGATTAGCACGTCAACAAGTTCGCGCTACAAATATTGGCGATTGTGACTGCTTTTAGGGCAGATAGGATAGGATAGATAAAGTTTATTGAACGAGTAATCAGAATAATCTCTAATGGTCGGAGTACCTAGTCCAGGAATTCGCTGGCTCTTGTCATGTTCTCAGCTTTCTGTATCAGCTTGAGCAGGCCATCGAGGACCGAGGGGACAGCAGTGCCTCCCATTGCTCCGTCGTGGAGTCCATGTCGTGGAGTTCTATGTTGTGTAGCGTGCACTCCCACGTAATGTGATATAGGATTGGTGTGGCGCCGCACAACGGGCGTTCGTCCCTGTAGGCTGTGGGGTGTATGCGATGTACTGTGGTATGTGTAGGTTCGTGTAAGTGCCCTTCTGGATCCTACTCCAGGCAGCGACATCTTCTGTATTTAGATTTCGATGACTTTCAGGGCTGGAGATGTGAATGCAAATTAATGCTAATCAGAGTGCCTTTGTATCACACAATGAGCCACTGAGAGAATTCACTTAGAATGACAGGAACACATTACATTACCATATTCAGCCGAGAATCTCTCATGAGCAAAAATAAAAGAAATGCAAGAACTGCGAGAATTCCAAAAGCAACTCAGGGGCACCAAAAAAAAAAACATAAAGGAGCGTCCAGCTCTGATCACAACAGGCGGTAGTGGCCGCCCTACTGAGTGGCGTATTTCGATTGCATTCGCCACCACAACCATCTGTTCAGTTCGTATGTCTGATATGCTCCTACATTAGCTATTGCTCACTTGTGCTGTCGGACGACGAGTGAATTATCAATTCGGCGCGATTTTGCGTTCTATCGGTGCTAGGAGTCCCAACGATATATGTGCATCTCGGGTTGTACACCAGTTCTACTTTGGAATTGAATGTATTGCTAATGTAAGTGAGAGGTTCACAATCGCCGGTATTCGTAGCCAGTACCTCCGTGTACGAGAGTGAATGGTACCACTTTGTTTTAGAGACAATTTACATGTAACTTATGAGTCATCTAAGTGTGACCATCAAAGAAGTCTTATTTCTGTACGTATGCAAGCTGTAGATGTGTACAGTAGCGCACAAATAAAGTTAACTTTATTACATGTTGTTGCTGCATTACACAACGCTCATATTTCCAGCCCGAAATTCTGGAATTAGCCATATCAGGGTAGCAAAGTTATTCACTCATGTATTCGGTTCATAAACAACAAAACACGTACGCAGCTACCTTTTTTTTTTTCGGGCCGTGCATAGTTTTTTTTTAATCCTTGCCCACCGTGATGGCATAGCGGTTAGGCCGTGGGGGCCTGATTTCAATGGGGGCGAAATGCAAGGACGCCAAAACAAATTGGGAGCCCCCCCCATTGCGGCGTGCCTCATAATCAGATCGTGGTTTTGGCACGTGAGACACCAAGAATTCATTTCAATTCAAACTTTATTATGTTTGATTCAGCAGCGTACCATTCCCATAGACATCCCCGCGTTGCTTCTCTAACTATATCGCCGCATAAAAAAGATGGTCTTGGCAACTGGCCCAACGTTCCAACACGAGCGCATTTAATTGAAACCCTTCCAATATGAAACGGGAAGCAGCGAACTCAAAACTTTTTTTTTCGGGCCACACCAGCCACTGGTTGTGCAAAAGCGCTGATTTATAATGCGCGGACACCGTCAACGTTCGAAATATAATCTTAAGTTTACTGCCGCGTTTCCGAATAATTTATCTAACCACGGTCTAACGATTTCTTTAAAGTTTTAACAAAAGCATGACGTCCTTCTTGGTGCATTGAGCTAAACGAAGAACCAACATTTGGAAGAGGAAAAAACGGATGACCCTGACGCCTGCAACCATTTATTTTTGTCAGCGAATCACATCATCCCTTCCCCGCGAAAAAATACCGTGACAAGGTGCATAAGCCACCCGTCGGTAATATAGTTTCTGAGGAACAACATACTTTTCCGGATACTCGGAACATGCATTAATGCCAACGACCTACTCAGCTTGCACTTGTACGGCCTAGTTTTTGTCCGTTTGCGTAAGTTTTCTTTCCTTTTCCTTGCCTTTTTGATATGATCAAGTTACCAGCGCGAAATGCGTGTGTTCTATCATTATTTACCGCTGCCACATACTGCATGTTCTCATTTCACGTGTGCGCGACATACGCTATAGTCGTGTTGCAATCTTGGTGACCAGTGCAACGCAAAGAATTTCATCAAACATTGTGCGTGATTCCGGGGCAGTTGCAACCAGCGGCAAGCCCGGGGAGCAGCACCCTCCCAAGCCAGAGTGTGTCACCCCCAAGTGCGAGGGCAAGGGCTGCAAGCTGGTGCCAGGAGACCACGATTGCCCCAGCTGTGTCTGCACACCAGGTGGCGTGCTCTTTGATTTTGCCTGAAATAATCTCATGGGTGGCGGCAATGAAAAAGAAACCTGCCATGAGTAACTCCTTAAGAGGAAAAAATGAAATCAGGAAAGAAACCATTTATGATAACTCAAAGGGAAGCTCATTACTTTTCGAAGCGAGATCGGGATGCCTTAGAACACGCACCTATAAAGCGAGATATAAGAAGGAAGAAGAAGCATGTGCTTGCTGCGGTAAAGCTAGGGAAACGACGGAGCATATTTTATTAGAATGTGAAGACGTTTACCCAACGGTCGATTTAGGCACCACTGGCCTCCTTGAAGCCCTTAGGTTCAGCGGGAGCAGTGTTAAAGCAAACATGTCCGTAATAGGCATTAGTAAGAGGCGATTGGAGGATTGGTGGAACAAAAGTATGGAAACGACAAAAGACGGAGATGTACAAAAGCACAGATCGCAATAGGGGATCAGAAAATTTGGGCGTGGTAGTTCATAGTGTTTTTTCTTCTTTTTTCATTGTTTAACCTAGGTAGGACATTAGGCAGTATAATAGCAAGAGCTTGGTGGCGCAACCCACCACCCCGTTCCAAAGGGGACGCTCATAACATCCATCCATCCATCCATCCATCCTGACCTCTCCCGTGCATGTCAGCACGACACCAAGTTATAGGCACGCTTACGACTGATTCATTCATGTTTGACGGAATGCAGTGCTCCGCGGAACTTTCCTCGTGCCATTCGCGATGTAAGCTATAGACGCCTTTACTCAAAAGTTTAAGCAGTTATCAGTTCAAACTTGGGCTACTGAAAGATTGTCACGTTAGCTATAGTCAACTAAGAAAAGAATACATACAATAAGTTGCGGCGCGTGTGAAGCAAATATTGGCCTATTTCCCGCTCACAGGAGCTGGATATACGCTTGATTCATGTAAAGGTTAGTTTCAGTGGACGGCCGATCTTTGAGACGGAGTCACACAATTGAGTCAAGTGAAGAAGAAAGCCGAAGGGGCCGCGAAGACCGGAAACCTTCCCGCTCAATGAGCGGCATTAAATAGCACGGACTCCAATCTTTAGCGAGCCATTCATGCGCAGACTATAGCATCCGCACTCATGCATATCTTAATTGCGAGCGCCGGACAGGTCACAGATACGCTACTTAATCACTCCAAGCATGAGCTCTTCCTCAGTAACTACGTCTCTGTAGCAAGGCTAGCTGGTCTAATTTGTGTTTACGGAAGTAATGCCATCGTTGAGAGTTTCCTGTTTTCTTCGAAATTGCAGTGGATCAAGGTATCCTGGGATCGGAATAAAGCACTCACAATCTGCACGCGTTTTGACTTCCCGTATGCCCATTCGTGAAAATGGTTAGAGTGTTTTTAAAACAAAAAGCCGAATATTTGTAAAGGAATGTCTTTTGTAATCAGTCCCAGTCGCATGAATAGATACCAGCATGAACTATTTATCTCCCCTTTACTTCTTTGGACAAGCCCACCCAGCTATTGCTTGATCGCGGAATCAGCTGCCACATATTTATTGTTCCACGTGAAATCGAGAGGAATGTTTCAACGAAAGACACCAAGAACGTAGAGGGTATACCGATTGGCCTTTTGGCTATACCCTGTAATTTTCGCCATTTAGTAAGCGACAACAACGACGACATACTAAGGCTTGCTGTCAGTAGTTGCTGCACCTGGAGAATCGTCACTAAACCGACACTGAAAGCGTTCTTCGCGCTAGTGTAGAAACAGGCACGTTGATAGGCCAGTGAACCTAAAATTTGCCTTTCATTGAGCGAACAGCTCATGAAAAGCTGTCGCCATTAGCGCTCGCCATTATGCCCCTCCTGTGCTGTTGATAAGAACTTAGGCCATTTTTTACTTGTGCTTGCAGACGCTTTACAGCCTCTGGAGCTGTGTTGTTGATGATGATGAAAAACTTTATTTATCCCTCTTTAAAGGGAAGGGGGCGACGGAATAGAGGGGGGGGAGGAACTACTTGAAGTAGGCCTCATCTATCCTCTCAGCCCACTCCAGGATGGAGAATGCTCTAAACGTGCGATACAACAAGCGACTTGAGCTGCAGAAGGCTCTCGGAGCCAGCGTCCTGGCTCTGAAGAGCGGCCCACTTTAGGCGCTTGTAGCATTCATGCGGTATACAGGCATCACTGAAACTCTGTAAATAGCTTTTTGTGGCATTGCATTTCGCGAGCGTGTACGTATTAGCGTCTGCGTATTTTTTTATATTTTTTCTCTCACTTTCTATTATCCCTCGCCATCTTGCCTGCAGTAGCGCATGCCAAGCCCAACGCTGCTAACCTCTCCAGATATAATTAAACTCTCAATCTCTCTCTTTCTCTCTCTCTATTTGCTCAACGTTAAGCAAGTCTACGGTTTCTGCAGAACAAGGCCGATAAGTGAGGCACTTTTTGTCGAGACCCAGAAACGAACTACCTTTCTTTTTTAATTTCTTCGCCCAGAGCCGGGACACAAGAAAAAGGGGAACAAGACGAAAGCTTCCAAGGCGCACGTCGTCAACAAGAGGACTAGTTCACATCGCAACGAGAGCTCGGAGGAAAGCAACGAGTCCAGTAAGAAACTGCACAATACCAGCATATGTTGATGTTATTACTGAGGCATGTGAAAACGGTTTGATAATGCCCGTTTAGAGCCTTGCACCATTCGAACGCACTTTGTCTATAAGGGGTGTTGGAGACTACACATCTACTTGCCATGGTTGGTTAAAGGCTATGGTGTTCCTCTGCTAAGCACGAGGTCGCGGGATGAAATCCTGCCCACGGCGGCCGTATATCGACTGGGACAAAATGCAAAAAGTCCAGTGTCCCGTGCACTGGGGACACGTTAAAGAACCCCATGTAGTAAAATTTAATCTGGAGTGTCCCACTACGGCGACCCTCATAATCAGATTGTAGTTTTGGTACGTAAAACCCCAGAAAAAATATATATATTATAATTTTGCGCACTATGCCAGCTGCTGAATGTTTTGTCCTTCTTACATCATTTATTTCCGCTAGATGGTGCCCTAAGCGACTGCACCATTACAAGGTCGCTAGATATAAATTTCAAGGTACAGCCAGTTTTCCTTTCCCGCTCTCCTTCTTCCAAACGTTCCGAAATTCCCGACACGTGTGCAAAAACTACACATAACTTCATAGCTTCATAGCTTCATAGTTTGTATTGTACTACATTTATTGTCAATACTGGTTTTGAAACTGTATTCCGTGCAGTAAATCCTTGTTCATGCGTATGCTGGCGTTAAGCATGCTAAGCGCAAAAAAAAAAAGCTCTGAAACATTAAAAAGAACTTGACTGACCACCCCCGCTAACCAGCCGAAATGCCACATGAACACACTAAGTCAATCACGCACGGTCAATGGCGGGAGAACGTGAGGACGAGGAGGACGGCGGCTAGATGAAACAGTGGCGCTACCTTGAAACTTCTTATCTAGGGATCTTATTGCACGCCAGGGCTGCACACCTGATGTACGCTCCGAAGGCTCAGCTAAAACAGATGACGAATTCGCAAAGCTTTTTTTTGTGTTCGTTAGTGCCGTGTGTCATCGTTATTAATGCGATCGGCATCACGATTGGCTGGCATTTGCTATTGTGAACAGTTCTCTAGTGCGAGGACTTTCTCGTGAACACAAGCCCTGAATTTCACGCCACCGCTCCAGTGTGACTGAGCTAGTGAGTTTAAGCAGAACGGAGAACAGGGAACGTTCTGCTAAAAAAGTTATAATCATCTATTTGCCCCTGGCGAACTTTCGTTGTTTCGAGAGAGTGATGTGGCATCTTTTCGCCCTACACGCAGACAGCCAAGAGAGCAACGAGAAGCGAACTTCCCGAACCAGAAGGGACCACACCAAGGCTGGCCACAAGGATGGACACAAGAACGGTCCCAAGCATGCCAACCACACGGCGACCCACGCGAACGGCACGGAGCCTAGACCAGCGCTTCGTGAGTTCCTGTAACGATGCGCCTAATAAGGCATCTCCAATATATGAGGTGAAACCAGACGAAATGTGCGAGACAAGAGGGAACAGCACGTGGGACACAGGCACACATTGATTTGTTTCCCAAGAAAGGTGTCCAGTTCACACACATGAGCATGCAGCGTTGCTGACGTCATGGAAAACATTGCGCAGGCCCTTCATTCGATTTGTGCGCATCATTCTTAGTCGAGAAATCAGCGTCAGTTGATGACCACCTTCATCAGAGTCCCCCTTGTTCTAACGTTGCAGGTGTAAACCCTGTGTTAGGTCAAAGGGACCGAAATGATTCACAGGAAGACGGAAGCTTGAGTTGAAGAGCACCAAAATGAAGGAAAGCCTAAACCTACGCTCCAGACTAAAGCTCCTTTTCTTCACCAACTGTTAATCTTTCCTTAAGACATGATACAAACAAAACGTGAGGGAAAAGCACAATGGTGTTTCTAGCAGGTAATAATAAGCAGAAAACTCTCCATCACGTGACTGACTAAAGTCACTTTCAGCTAAGAACTGGCTGCCATAGTAAAGTGCAAGTGGCCTTGGCACGGCGCACTTGATCGTACAGCAGCTGTATACACTTGTTTACCGCGCGCACGCGTTACGCAGCCGTGCACACGGCCGTTCAGTGCGTGGTCCCGGTTTGCGAGCCGTACTGCAAGTACCGCCAGGCCGAGCACGGCTGCCTGGTGTGCGAATGCCCGGACGTGTGCCCCGACATGGTGTGCGGAGGAGGCTGCCAGCCGTACTTCACCAATGCCAGCAAGTGCCAGCAGTGCCTCTGCGCCCCGAACATCCGTAAGAGTTGTTTGCATCCTTAAACGTCATGCGTTCGCGAAGCACAACCGCTCTTGTTGATCCCTGCCGCTGCGATGTGCCTGACAAGTGGTCCCAAGATCTCGCTCGAAGTTGACCGCTTAGAACAACCGCCTCTGGCGGCAACGCCAGACATTGCAGTTCGCGTCCGCCTCCAGTCCGGATGAACTCGTATTTCCTTCTTCCCTCTTTTATTACCCTTTTCTCCCATCTTCCCCCTCCCTAGCGTAGTATAGACAACAGGGATCGGCCCTGGTGAGCTTATCTGCCTTCTTTTATACCGGATATTTTCTTTTTGAGTTGCCGCGGTGCCGATTCTAGCATGCAAAAAAATTAGTGATGAATAAATTTGAAGTTGGGACCAGATTAAAATAAGTGAGCTGCACTGTGCTCTCTAGTATTAGTGAGTTGATAGTACGTTAGGCCTGGCGAGGTTGGCGGATTGCATATGTTGATTTCCCTTGAAGTGTTGGGCTGCTAAGCTCGCGGTCGCGGGATCGAATCTCGGCCACGGGGCGAAATGCGAAATAACGCACGTTAAAGAATCCCAGGTGGTCGAAATTTCCGGAGTACCACACTACGGCGTGCCTCATAATCATAAAGTGTTTTTGGCACGTAGAACCCCATAAAAAATTTCCCTTGAACATAGCTTGCGAACTGAGTACGCACTGAGCCTCATTCATAGAATGAGGCTCAGTGCGTACAGTACGTACTCAGTTTCAAACTAGGTCTCATTCTTAGACTCTAGAGCTGGTGCTTGATCACGGGAGCAATAGCAGCCCTTGCTTTTCTACTTAGTGAAAGCGCATGGGCTAAACTTCGTTATCTTAAAGAAAAAAAACCTTCTTTCAGATGACAGTAAAGGAACATATTGAATACATCTGGATTGTTCGGGAACCGTTCTATAAACATCACACCGTTTCATTTATGCCGACGTCTGATGATTTTAGATGCATGAAAAAATCATGACTCGAGGGGCTGCAGACTTCTTCCCCAAATCAAAATGTTCGCGATGAACAGGCTGATTTACATAGAAACGCTACTATGCGCCGGCAGTCTCGGAGCTCACGCTCTGCCGGTGATTACTTCATGCTTCGAGCCAGGAAGCTTCCGAGAAAGGGGCAGCACGCCACTCTAAACAGCGCCAAGAGAGGGGCGAGGAAAATTAAGACGTCATGGTATTTTACGTTACGAATATCCAGTAGAATCGATCAAAAATTTTTTTTCTGCTGAAATGTTACGTGATCAACTTATCTATTCTCAGTTAATTACTGCAATGTTTCAATTCCGGACGTGACATTACGCAGTGCGAAAGATTGTACCGTATTTTCACAGCGAACGGCAAGGTGGTGGCACCAAACGTCTCCCATACATGCGTGATTTTTCTCACCTTAAGAAAGCTCAGTTCGCCGTAAATGTAGTCCTCCGCGCAATATCGAACGCCGTCAATCACTCTAGTTTCGCTTAATATTTCCGACAGCCTACTCTGAAAGTAAACCAACCAGAGATTGTCTTGGTCGTGCTGCTACACGGCGCCCTAACCTCATTTTTTGGCGCGCTTGCGTTGACTGCAGTTATCAAACAAGCCCAACCTATGCTGGACGTACGAAGAGTAACTGTGTAGTGGAAATGATGGTCTTAAAATTTGAAGTTTTACGTACTGCAATTCAGTGATCACTGCAGAATATGCTGGAAATGTTCACCACCGGCTTGAAGACATGTCTGCAGGTGACGCAGCGTATTGTTGAAGACTCGGTGGAGTTGCCGAAGTTATTTAACTGTTCATTGTGCTGGGTAATGGGTGCCTCTATATATATATAGCTCCCGCAGTGTGTGATGACGCGTTCTCCTGCACCTGGTCCTTTGAAACCACACCAAGGACGTTACCGGACGAAATACAGCCCTTGCTGCAAAATATCGCGCGTGAAACAGCGACGCCATTCACAATCGTTTGATCATATTTTTTTTGTTTATTTTCTCACTACACAGTTACATTTTGGACACCCTTTACCTCTGTTGAACCACACGGGATTCGTTCACCGGCAATCCTATAGGTTGCTTTTCCACTAGCGTCACTTGCGAAACCAAGCTGCTCTCCTAAGAGCGCTGGGAGAAGCTGGAATCTCGAAAGTCTCTTAGGCTGAGTTCATATTCGTAACGCGTTTCTTCGCGAAACGGCGCGCCGCAAATGATGGCCCCATTTCCTGGCGCCCATGGTCGCCTTGCGCAGGCCGGGAGCAGCTCGCCGACGTGTTCGCGTCGTTCTGTTCGGAGCACACGCTGCACCGGATGGTGGCCGACTTCGACGACTTCCGGGACACCCTGCTGCGGCTGCAGCACCGTAGTCTCGAGCTGCAGGAACTCCTCGGCCGCGTCGAGCACGCTCGAGGCATTCACGGTGAGTAGGCTATACCCGCAGAGTTTCCTATACTATACTTGCGAGAGGGGAGACCCTGGCGCTGCGTTCATTCTCCAACTGCGGGAATGGCGGTTAATACATGGTGTTGTCTGCATTTCCATGCTTGTGGCTTTAAACGTTCTTGCGGCTTTGCTTACGACGCTTTGTCTGCCTTCAATGGCCTCAATTTCCAAGTGATTGTATTTTTTTTCTTAACGCAGGAGGCAACAATTCTTTGCTCATGCGCATTATCACTGCGAGTTGTTGCGTTTGTAGCACAATATTTTGTTGAAGATGATCAAACTGCCAAGTCACAAAGCCATTTGAAGCCAGAATGACGAGTATGAGGAAATTTCATGTACTAAGCATCATTGCCAGGCCCGGATTATCTAGCCACCATGCCGGGCTACTATTCTGGACGATGTACAATACCGCCATATTGTCAAACTCTGCAATGGCGGCATTTTGAGCCAATCAGAGAAGCCATAGCTGGCCTTTGGGCCAATTAGAGCTGACCAGATCGCAAATTCGACAATGTGGCGGAATTCGGCAATGTCGAGAATAGCCCCCCCTAGCTAAACTATCATGCTTGCATCTCCCGTAGACACCAGCGCCACAGTTCCCTATAATAATTATTGTAGGACACTATGGCATTGCCTTGGCAGTGGAAAATCAACGAAGTTTCGTAGCCACTTCTCTGACATGCAAACACCGCTAAAGAAACGCAAAAAGTCATGTATGTCATGTTAAAGCTATAGGTCGTCTGATTATAGGTTTAAAGCTACGTAAAATAAAGTAAGTGTAGGCATGCCAAGAAAGCATGCACCACGCATTGGTACGAACTGCACGATAAAACGGCACACATGGGAAGAGAGGGATAAAAGAGCACAGACTTGCTCACCAAGAAAAATTCGCACCCTTTGGGACTTAGTCTACCCCAATACAATTGAATCGGCGTCTATCTTACGTCCATTTGTTTTCTTTAACGCTGCACTCTGAGTACTTTCCGGTCACGGACGGCCTAGCGTATCAATCAGGTATAGTGTTTCGGACGGGAAATTAGCTAGCGCATATCATTAAACAAACAAACAAACAAACAATGCACGCAACATAGATAATTTTAGTTTGAGAATAACACAAGTCTCAAATGGTTTTTAAATTCTTTCAGTACGACTGAGTTTATATTAAAGGAAAAGCGCTGAATAAACATACAGAGCGTTATGTTGCACACATTGCTCGAAGATGCGGGTTGAACGAAAACACCATGATTCACTTGCTTTTATTACATGTGAAACATAAATATGCATCGTCGTTTGAAAGATTCAGTGAAGGGCGGCTAACGCACACTTCTCCCCTCCTGCCGTTAGGACGTCCCTCTATAATCCTAGCCCCGCTCCCCCCCTCCCCCCTCCACGAATCTTCTCTTGTCGTGAGAGAACAACTGCATTCTGTAAATAAGGCGCCGCATTCGCGAAGCTTTTAGTTCGCAAGCACTGTTTGCCATTGACCGGGTGCGCTCCCTTTTTAGTACGCCCAACACGACGATCGAGTGACATCTGGTCTTACAAACAGTTCTAGCGTAAGAGCCTTTTCGTGAGTATCCGGACCCTTTCTCCCACCCACAGTCTCGGCAAGTGAGCTGGCGAGTGTAATCGCGACACTCCCGAAAGCGAGTGATCGCGTTCTGTTATTCATCTACCAACTCTTCCAGACGCCAACCCTTTTAAAGCATGTATAAGCCTCACAACGGGATGCTTTGGTCTACGCACTTAGAGAGACTCCATGGTGCTTGCTGAAAAAGTTAGCTATTCTCTGTCACATACGTTCTTGCAGGCTTCTGGCAACCTTGGATCCTAAATTTAAATGAACACTATCTAAAATTTCGCAATTATTAAAAGCTGGTAAACAGCATCTCTGTAATACAGGATACGGCAGACCTGCCGTGAGCTGAAACTTGGTAAATTGGAAAGGATGACAAGATGTGAGACGGCTAGCAATGGCACCTCGATGTTGTCGCACCAGCTCATAATGACCGATATCGGCCTCATATGCTCAGGGCTAATTAGTTGTTTATAACAATAAGAATAACATTTGAGGTGAAAGAAGGCAAACTCAGCATGACTACTTTAGGAAACATATTGCACGAAACTATCCTAAATAAAAAAAAATACTCCGTAATATTTCTGACGTCAAGCGTATATCATAAGCGCAGAGGGACGGTTGTAAAATTCAAAAATTGAAATAAGGGCTTATTATGTCGTCCAATATTTCAGCTTTTCGCACCGTAGGAGTGCATAAAGAACTTTGAAAGCATCCTCTACTAGTTTAGACTCGCTTAATCTTTCTATATAGCGTTCTTTCCCTAAAAGGGCCGGCAAAATAAATTGAGTAAGCTAAAGAAGGAGATAAAGAATAAGTTGAGGAGGCCTTTATTCTCGCCTATGCATGCGTGGGGACACTCGCCGAAATTCGTACGCACACGTGGCAGCGAATGTTGGTCACACGAACAAGCACCACGGCCACGTTCAGATCAACTGCATAAATCGCTCCGTGTTTTAACGTTACGAATTCTTTCGCTTGAATACGGTGCCAGATAACAAGCAGCATAGATGAGAGAGAAGAACCGCAGGCAGCAACAAGTGTAAGTTTAACGCTTGAGTGTGCAGAAGCAAACATTTTAAAGACAGTGCAGTCAAAATAGTATTTATTTATTTACTTATTTGTATATTTATTTATTTTTCAGAAGAGGGAGCATCGCGTTACTAGCGGCGGCGGATGTAAGCAAATGCATGATAATAACTGATCAACTAAACATCTTATAATACTTACACAATAAGCTTTAGCTATGTATGAATAAAAATTAATTGTTGTCACAACTTTACTGACGTTCGCCACAGCTAGTAGGGCGTAGCCGAAAAAAAAAGGAACAGAGTGTTGTATCCGCAGCGCTGTATAAAAGCTTTTGGCTTATTCCATTTGAAGCAGATGCTATTTGCTATATTGTCCCGTGGTCACTGCACAATGCGCCTTCTTTTTTTTTGCCCTGATATGTACACTACAGGAGCGGTGCCGGAAGAAGTTAGGACGAGCTTCGGAAGGCATCCCCACAATCATCCCCAACCTCTTCATCATCAAGCGGGGCACCATACAAAGCACGGGCACACTCATCAATCCAAGCCTGGCGAAAGACACCACAACTGAGCGCTTCTTTTTCCTAACCGCGTTCCTTGCCCATAGGCGACGTAACGCAATTAATAAAGGCCCTTCGCAGGTACCAACGATACGAGTACGTATGCTTTCTCTTCAACTCAAAAGCCCTTTTATGGCTAAACAACACAGACGTTCACAGGAAGATGGAGGCTCGATGGTGGCGCACTGTACGCCTAGCACTTTCCCGCGGGAGTTCTCGTCGCATACCACCTACACAATTCGTGCCAGCAGTGGCACTGATCGCTCTGTCTAGCTGCACGGTCCCTGTAACATCGAGAATTGAGAACGGATGTCGAAATCAGCGTCGAGTTTGTCACCGATACCTCGCCGTCGAAGCGTCACAACCCAAATCTAGCATGCCTAAGTATATAGCAAACTCAAGAGCCGAGCAGGCGCACAAATGACGACTCGAAAGGTTCGAAGCGGGCGCCTCTCCCTTCGAATGGAGCGCCAGCCTGTTCCCATCTAAAGGTTTATCGTACGTATACCATATAGCGTTCAACACCCGCCCCAAATATAGCGTACGCCCGCAAGAGCCCCAGCACAGCTTACGTGCAGTGCACAGTGCGCGACGTTAACGCAAATTTATTGGAGAGTTTTAGAATAAGAGCCCCGAATGCTTTGGGCCGGTCCCAAAGAAATTTGTCGTCGGCCCTGAGCGTGCGTGATAATTTAACGGCGTCGGGGGCTGCGTCGGGTCGCTGCTATGCGCTATTTTTTAAATTTCTATCGCCACAAGCCATTTCACTCCTGCTTAACCTCTTCAGTTCCTCCTTCACGTAAAAATTTCACCTTCACTTAAAAGATATGTTGGCGTGGAGAGAGGGGTGTTAGCCAATATGAAGTGAGACGCTACCTTGTACAGAGGAGCTGGAGGAATGCACAGCAGGAACACCTCTATGCTTTTTTTCCTATCAATAAACAGTTTCTCTCCATCTATCATCGCATCTTCCCACATAGAGCACGAGATAAAGAAGTACTCTGCTATTTTGGCCGATCAGTGGCAAATTTTGAAGCTTTGTGGACAGTACAAAGTTTTGCAATATATGAAAGAGCTACCCGCTTCACGACGGCCATGGTAGCCTTGCACCAACCTCTGATTGTGGTTTGAGTCGCCATGCAAAGAACTTGTTACGTGATGAACTCATCGATTTTTCCGAGTCCTCAACGCATTTCTTGTAAATCCTGTACCGACTTGCTTCAACATTCGCTTATCTATGTATACTGAATTTCTGAGCCCTGCTACGTGTTACTGAACGAGTTTCAACTGCTCCGACTTACAAGAGTCGAACTGAATTCTTGTTCCCATTTTAAAGACGACAGTCATTCCGCCGGAGTCGAATTAACGATGGTTTTTGCCCGTAAGTGCTCATTGTTAGTGGCCGGCCGCCTTAAGCAGAATGGCAGGTCTTTGCTTTTACGAACGCTTCAATAGCATGCGAGATTTTTTGTGAATACGGGAAAAATTGTTGCCGGGTCTGGAACGCTGTGGGTGGCAGTCAAACGCGACAATGAAATGTATATATATATATCTGTGTGAGCAGAGAGATTCACTGCGTGATGAATAATGAAACAAAAACAGTTTTCAAAAAAATATGTCAGCGAATGAGCAACATGGTATCGATAGATTCGAAATGACGTTATCTCGCCGTAAAATGGTTGTGCAGTCGCATTTATTAGAGGAATCGCGTGAATTCCCACTCGGCTATTGTGAATATATGCGCTATCTCAAAGTGCGCTCTTTTAGTTACCATAATTGAGAGACTGAGACAACTTAATTTCGAAGGCAGAAAGCTGCAGTTGAAGTATTATGCTTGAATGTTAAACAGTCAAAAGACAAAAGATGGATCGCGGGCTCCTTCGTAGAATCTCTTTTACGACGGCAAATATAGGAAATCAAGCGTCATTCCTTTTCTTTCTTTGTTATATGCATATCAGGTTAAGAAACATGAGCTGCAAATGAAAAGTATTCTATACTGTTTTTTTATCACCGTAGTTTCTGCAAATGAGATATAAGTGTCATTAGAAAAGGTATGTTAATGTCTTCAAATACTACGGAAAATTTTGCTGATTAATATAAAGACAGCACTCGGGGAGGCGGGTGGGAAGTTGGAACAGCTGCAACAGATAGTCATTTGTCGCACTTAATAGCGAAGAACGAACCCTGTTTGCTATCCAAGCATGCGTTGAGCATGCTTCGGAAGGTGGTTATTTGTGGTATAATGCTGCACTATTTACGGTGTAGTCGGGGGCGTTACATGGGCGCTCGCCTTGCTAACGTGTCTTACCCTTGTGCGGGAGCTAACCGGTACTTCGAGCCCCACTTCCCTCACCCCCACTGTAGGTTAGCAAACCGGGTGCTTGTCTGGTTGACCTCCCTGCCTTTCTTGTCCTTGCTATCTCTCTCTCACTTGCTCAAGTATCAGGGGAGGTATGCTGTAAGAGTCCACCTAGTGGACTGTCCATTTCGGCCGTTCTTGATTGCCTAGGGCCGCTCCTCTCCTCCTCGCTCGTACAGCAGCATCCATTCAGCAGCGGCCGAAATGGACAGTGGACTCTTACAAAATAACCCCCCCCCCCCCCCCCCCGGATTGGTACACCGTGCCATGTCTGCGACCAATGGTGTAGCGTCTGAAACGACAGCATCTGCGTCTTCGATCGGAAAGCGCAGCGCGCCAACGACATTAGCAGTCAGGAGGCTATAAAGCGAAAACGCTCCCCTTATAGGTACTGTCTCAGGGATCGGCCCACGAAAACACACGCAAGGAATCCTGGTTAGTTCCCAAAGTAAGCTAGACACTGTAAAATATTTAGCAAATGTATGCCAATCTGAGCAACTGGTGTACGTCAAGGAGAAGCTCAGGCAGAGCTCGTGTTGCACTTACATTTGAGATCAACCATTTGATATCCGACGAGGCGGATTGCCCAAGTGCGAAACCAACTGTTTCGGACTGGGATACATAGCGCAAAAATTGACACAGGGACAAGCAGAACACAGGACGAGCGCTGTGTTCTGCTTGTCCCTGTGTCATTTTTTGCGCTATGTATCCCAGTCTGAATGTATCCCACCAACACGCCCAAACTTCTTCCCTGCTAAACAACTGTTTCGGTCTTCTAGAATATTGACTTGTAGGGCCTCCTCTGGAGTAGCCATAATACAACAACATTCGTTCGCGCGAAGATCTAGCTGTCAGCGCAAGCCACACAGTCTCATCTACTATGCCGCGAGGCAAGTCATAAGTGTAAACAACATGTCAATATTTAGCAAACATTTTGGGCGTCTTCAGGCGCGGTCGCGCTCAAACGCAACAACACGTAGCGCACTGCTGTGTTCGAGCGCGGCCGTGCTGGACCACAAAATGGCAACCAGTATCCGGTGCCACCCGCGTCACTACGATCTCAGGTGCCCTCCTGAGGCTTCCATATGCCGGTTACATGTGCTCTCCCGGAGCACTAGTTGTAAATAATGCGATATTCGCCCAGTAACGGGACGGGTAATACTGCCCGATTACGGCGAGACGGAATGTCCAACGGAGACGTAATTGCCGAATAGTACTTGCATGCATGAGCTCGTTGGTAGCACATAGCATAATTCTGCCCGTGCCCTCTTCCTGTCCGTGTCACAACGTTCTGCTGAAAACTAGTTCTGCTACGCAATTGCCAACGAGCCTGAATGCTCACCACTGGGCATTTCATCTTGTTGGACCTTCAGGGTCGTTGAGCAGTCGGGTCGCAAGCGTTAACAGCTTGGCTGTAAAAATGCCAACCTCACCCAAAGGCGGAACGTGAAAGCAATAGCAAGGTTTACCGTTGCGTTGGAGGCGTCTCAGAAAGCTGGCATGGTGAAAAGCGCAGCAAACGGCTCGGCAGGCGTTGCATTTTAATGGCGCACGATGAGGATACCTTAAGCAAGACCGTCGGCGTTCGTCAGCGACGAAAGGAACGATTAGGTAGATTTACCTTGACGTTTACTGTACCTTCTTCTCAGACCAGTGCATGCTTCACGGCGTGGTTTGCACACAGCTGATCAGCAAGAATGCTAACGTGTATGCGCGCACAGATATTTCCCGCAGCGGAAGCCAGAACGCGTTGCCGTGACTCTGGAAAAGCCGACGGGGGTGTGCATTTGGCTTCGTCGCATTTGGGGCGCGTTGAGTCGTGTGGATGTGAACTGATCGGACGGCCACCTCACGCACACTGGAAGCCCATTAAAGTCAACCAAATCCTTTCTGTTCACGAAATAAAGTTGTTACCACCACCACCTTCGTCGCTTTTGCGACCGAACGCATTGTGCGTGTCTGGAGAACTAACTCTCCCTGCCCGAGCCGCGCATGCGCGTCGTCATCGTGACAGCACAACAACGGCAACGGCGCACACGCGGATCGAGCGCAAGTATAATTTGTATTGCAACAAAATTGGCGCGCGAAAGCATTGAACGTGATTAACGAGGTTAACCCCCGTATTCTGGAATGCATCTTAACTCAAAGCTAGTGCTTGACTGGACAACTAAATTATGCCTCGCGAGAACGTTTCTTTCGGCGCGTTTGCGACTGGCGACATTTCGATCAAGTCAAGTGTGCGCTTCGGCACAACGGCAGCGGTGGCGCCGACGGTATGAACGCTAAAGGTCCATCAGAAGCAGACTCGCGTGTACTGTTGCGCGTGACCACCTCTGATGCGTTGTTGGGAAGGACGTGGAACGAGCGCTTTGCCGCATTACTCAGGAATTGACGGCGGCGCAAATGCTTGCACCGCGCCACACAGGGCGAGGCAACCGAACCATGCGACCACCGCCATTGATATAGGTGCCTCTTATGGCAGCGCCGCCGTTTCGGTACTATCCAGACACCAAATATACGCCAACGACTCCTTCCAGCGACTTCCTTCGTGAGGGGAAGAAACCTATGACGGCGGTGACGCCAACGCATGCATGCATGAAGGCGGACGGGACCGGCCAGCCTGCGTCGTCAAGGCGTTTAGGGACAGACCAGCCCATTGTCAGATGGTGAGAGGCCACCATGCAATCAACCTAGCCATTCTGGTGGGCTCTGACAGCTATTCGTCAGCCTACAGGTCAGCCGTTCTTCAGATTTTCTCAAACTGTCGGCTGTATACATGCAAATAGTATGTTAATCTTCTCCAACTGCGAGATTTTGTCTATCTGACCGACCACTTTAGAGGTAAATGCCAACTACAGATCGTCGACACGCTGCAAGTTGAGCCCAACCAAACGGGCACCCTTCCGGACTTCATGACAATACCCTCCAAGCACCCATTCTTATACAGAACGAGTCTTACATGAACCTTCCCAACGCCATGCACAGTAAAACGCGTAACACCTTTTCGAGTACACGCAACGCACGACACTTCGTCGCAAAGAAAATGAGGAAACTCCACTATAGTCATACGTGGCGCTGAACTGCATTCATTATTGCTGTGTGTACGAGAGAAAACAAGGGAGAGAACGGGGGAGAGAACGCTCGACGTCCCTCTCAAATGCCTGCCTACGACTATAGTTTTGCGGGCGTGGCGCGGAGGCTGCGATTGGTCTAAGGAACCTTCATAAAATACGCGTTCAAACGCTGTAGGCGTGTGCATAAAGACTTCCTAGACTGATATAACGTCACTGGAACTACAGATTAGTGGAACGCCTAGCGCCAGCTGGAGCACAAGGCACAATGCGAGTACATCAGCCTCGAGAGAACGAGACGATATATTCGGATAGCCTAACTTGGACACAGGCAACGCGACAAATATAGACGCAAGAAATACTGGGTGGTGCGTCTATACTTCAGCAACACCCATGGCGGCCCAGACGCAACAACTGCTGGATGGTGCGTCTTACTGGAAGCTCTTACACTGGAAGAGTTGATTGTTGGGCTAGTTGGTCGTCCATAATTGGAATAGTAACTTAGCGCGACAAAAACACGGAAACAAGAAAGGCGGACAAGGACAAGCGCTTGTCCTTGTCCACCTTTCTTGTTTCCGTGTTTTTATCGCGCTAAGTTACTGCTACTCTTACACTGGAACTGTTCGTAAGAACAAACAAATTCCACCGAATCCTGATGCTGTACACATTGTCAGTGAAGGCAGGCGGTCAATGGTAAAACCACTTGCGAAGGGAAATATTTAAAGATTGGGGCCCATAACTCTAAGGTGTGGCACTGAATAAATGTGAATAGGTTCGACTTGGAAAACAGAAAGAAAATAAGAAAGAGGAAAGCACTACCTGGCGCACACAAGGTGCTTGACTTCTACTACATTGACTGCTGTTGTTCTTATCACAGATAATGGTGACGCACTAAAATGGTTACTACAGCTGTCTATGATCAACATACACGGTATTTTACAAAATTTGCCAAATAACTTTCATTGTCAAGCACATAGCTTTCGGGAAAGGCACCGTCGCGTAAAAAACTCACTGCACACTGCACTGTATGAAGTATTACATAGACAGCATAACGCCAATAATATTTAAGACATTACAGCATGCGTTCTGAAAATGGAGTCTGATATTGATGGCCATAGCTCTTGCATTTGAACTCGGCGGGACGAAATAAATAAATAAATTGTGGCATATCACCTTGCACTGTGCAGCTCTTTTTGGCATAAGTGGCAATCACATAAGAGGTTTCCTTCGTAGTTAGTTTGATCTACACAGATCCCCATTTTTAAAAGCTTTCTATTTTCCCTTCCTCTTTTCCCTTTCCACCTTTCTCCTGGTCCTCCATTCTTCCCGATTTGATTGTGTGCCCTCCCAAGAGAGCTAAGAGAATAAATAAATAAATAAACAACTTAACGTTTCCAACATACAAAGCTTTCTTCAAGGACGCGCAAGCACTTCGTGAACTTTAATACCGCCATAGGAATCCGAGAAGTAAAGTGAATAAGAGTCCGCGAGATCGTAAACGAAAGCGATAAATAACGCAACAAAGCAACACACGACGCGGGATTCCAAAGTAACGACTTCCTTCCACCGAGTGAACTTTGACCGATATCAGTCGGTGCGGTGGCGGCCGTGTTCCCCCCAAATCCCGGCACGATCGCTCGCTACCGTTTGCCGCCGCTTGATGAGAGTTTCCCCACCCGCATCGCCAGACCGCCTCGCACGTTAACCTAGATGTTTATTTTTACAGGCCGACAGCTCCCGATGCAAATCGGAGCTGCCCCCCTCAAATGTTGCTCCCGATCCCCGCCACAGATCTCAAATGCTCGCCCCAGTACCGAGATGGGAAGGCAGACAGGGAGTAAGTCAGGAAGGGGAGAACAAAGAAAAAAACTTGCCGCTATCCCGTGAGAGAGGAAAAGAATCGGGAAAGGCGGAGGGGACTCGTCGGGGGGGTCAGTTGGGGGAAGCGCGTGGCCTGCTTTGCGAGAGGGGGAGAGTGGAGAGGGAGAAAGGACGTGGGCGGGGAGGGGAAGTTTCCCTTTCCCCCCACCAGATGGCTCAACATGTGCGACCGAGTGGCGCCGCCCGACAGAGCGTTCAAGATGTCTGCCTGGACCGCGCGGCAGGGAAGCGCCGCTCTCAGGCACCTCGTCGTTCCCGCCTGCTACCTGCAAGTTGTGGGTGAGTAACACTCGCGCACGAAACCGTTAGTCTGTCGCGCGGCTGGCCGCGTTGGAAACGCCGTCTTCCAACGCGCGGGAGGAACTTGTCCGGGTAAGGTGAGTTAACTGTGGCACGAGCGGCCGAAACGGGCACATATAGCGAAAGCGCGGACCTTCGAACGATCTGTGCGCGCGACAGCTCGAAACGTTTCTCCAATCGTGAGTTCGCGTTCGCAGTGACGTCACAGTGTGATTAGGTGCTCGTTCCGAAGGCGGTTGTTCTGTGAAGCAGGGCTGCAATTGGCGTGCGCTCTTTACAATTACGACGCCACGCCCACCGTGTCCTCAAGTAGGCGAAACACGGTTAATTATGAATGAACGCCGACGTGTGAGGTTGGTAGATTTCCGAGGTCGAGCGCGAGTAGCTGTCGATTCAGTCATTCAAGTCCGCACGCGGCTGGTTAGAAATACGCCAGTGGAACATTCTGCACATTTGCGAAATGAATTTCGCCGTTCTCAACGTTCCATGTGTGTTAATTTAGGGGTGAAGTCACTATGCTTTTAGTTCGGAAGTACTCTTCGACATTGGCTGGCTGCTTTCACTAATATGTTCAGCATGAGGATTGGCTGGCACTTCATCTTACCTATAGTACTAGAATAAAATATCTTTATGAATGCAAGAATACGAGTAAGTAGACGAAGTGATTCAGCTGCAGAACGAGGTGCGTCAGCGTTTCAGTTCCTGTCATAACCAATTATTCTTGCGTTCGACACCAATGTCGACTTCCACAGCTTGGACCCATGAGAGCATACTTCTGAATCTGAAATTCCTTTCCGTCAACGTTGTGTCTGCTTTTAATCCTGGCAATCTCGAGCAGGAAAAAAAAACGAGAATCTTCAAACAAAATTCAAGCATAAGTTGTGATTTTATCTCCGTCTGTCCTTGATTCGGCGAAAGACGTTTACATAGAAATGAATATTCGAAATGCTTTCTGGCAACAACTTTTTTTATTATGCCGTCAGGAGTCGGCTATGGTTTACAGGAGCAGTGTTACGTTTATTTGTTTCTTTTTTGTGTGTGGTGTGTGTGTGTGTGCGTGTGTGCGTGTGTGTGTGTGTGTCTGTGTGTCTGTGCGTGTGTGCGTGTGCGTGTGTGTGCGTGTGTGTGTGTGTGTGTGTGTGTGTGTGTGTGTGTGTGTGTGTGTGTGTGTGTGTGTGTGTGTGTGTGTGTGTGTGTGTGTGTGTGTGTGTGTGTGTGTGTGTGTGTGTGTGTGTGTGTGTGTGTGTGTGTGTGTGTGTGCGTGTGTGCGCGTGTGTGTGCGTGTGCGTGTGTGTGCGTGTGTGTGTCCAGAAAATCAGACGCAAGCCGAGGAAAGAATCATCAATAAGGCTGTCTTACCTATTTTTCAGTGTTAATAGGAGCAGCGAGTTTCGTTTGCGTTGATTAGACTTGGTGACTCGCCGCTCTTCTCTCATTTCATGCTGAGCCTGAAGTAACAGACATGAGCACAGACGACGAGAGAGCTCGTTTAATTACAGATGTCGCTCCGATGATAATTGCTCGAGCCAGACATACTATACGCCAGGCCAAGAAGAGTAAAAGACCAAAGACTTTCGGCGAGACTCTAAAACGAACGGCGAAGGCCCTTAGGACCTCGCTTGTCTTTTTACGTATAATGCGGGTCTATGCTCGAGTCTGTGAATAGGTTCATTAGTGAAGTGTTTCCTTGATTTCGTATCCGTAGTGGCGGCTAGCTGACTATGACGTTCTGTTGCTGAGGGGGAAGAACATGGTCCGAGAGCCGACCACATACATTATGGGAGTGCGCTCGAATGCAAAAATGCTTCTGAGCTGGCACTGTTGGGCACGGTTAAAAAAAACTCTGTATCATCAAAACTAAACCGAAGTCCCTCAACTACGGCCGTCTCTGTTAGCCCAGGTGTCGCGTTCAGACATTGATCTTGCCTCTCAAACATGTGCTTGTAAGACTATAGCCTTAGACGCTTGTTAAGGCGATACGCCGTGTTTATTATGGACTTCCTCTTCATCTCCCTCCTCCGGGGCATATCGTGAACCTACCCGCGAAACATCACAATGCTCATTGTCTTGAAGGATCCCATTTTATGAGAAAAAGAAAGTTCTACGAACATTGCTGTCTACAGAGATGCCGAGACGAACGTATGTCACCCACAAATAAAGAAAGCTTGTACGAAAGCTGCCGAACTATATGCAAATCCCGGCACGCGCTAAACACCGTTCACGGCATCTTCTTTTCGTTTTTTTCTCTTTCCTTTCCTGCGGGCACAGCGTCATAGGCAGCTGCTGCCGCAAAACCGAAGAGCCGACGCGCTCCAGCAAGCGGCGCGAATGGCGCCAGATGTCTTCACTCATGCGAGCGGAACGCAATATGTTAGTGCGGTAAGAACTAGCGGCAGGGCTCGGGCTCGAGTGGGTGCCGACGGAGCCGGAAGCAAGCGGCCAGAACAAATATGCAGCCGCAAAAGCGGATTCCGCGCGCACCTTCGTAGAGAGCCAATTATGTTCGCACGCTCTCCACACAAGGACTGGCCGGCGTGCGCCCGATAAGGTGTACGTCTGTCGCAGGCTGAAGAGAGCCGGGTCGGTCTCTTCTGCAGACGATGACCTGACGGAACGTGGACGAGTCACTGCGACCATTTGTGTCTACTTGTGCCACAAATGCCAGATGTTCTTGGCGAAGGCCAAGCAATTACGAGAAATATAGCTTTAGCTCGGTTTCACCTGCTTCTGCTGCTGTTTGACAGCTGCACACCGATGGGTTCACCTGCGATATCTAGTATGGCAGCGGGCAATAGTTTTGACACCATGGCACGAGTAACAAATTTAAAGAATCTCTTCCAGTACAGCTCCGCTATGTGGAATTGACTCAATACGATGCATTGGTCTAAGATGTGCATGTAGGTTGTACCACTTGATTTCAGCCTGCATGCCTGGGCCTGCTAAGTAAAAAAGGATACTAATACTAATAATAAATAAATAAAAAGAAAAAAGCAGGGAGAAACTTGCGACACCATTTGATCTTTAAACTTTTGCTCACGACTGTACGTATGCAGTGCAGAAATACGCTCATTACAAAACAACTGAGCCAATTTCAATGAAATTTCTTCATTCTTCGAAAAGTTCTAGACAATTGGTAAAAAAAAATGAGGTCTTAATTGTACAACTCCGTAACACCGCTCCGAAAATAGATATTGCAATCTGTAAGCTGTATAGACTATACATGGTGTCTAGAGTGGACAAACACGACGAATTGGTTTTCAGGTTACTCTAATTGTTACAATGGAAATCGTTAAATTGGACAAGTCTGGAACAAGTCTTGCTCACAAGTTAATGTTAAATTTCGCGACAGCATAAAGACTTTATCCGCTTTGGATGTCCTAATTGTTATGCGATTGACGGTATGCTGAGATCGGTCAGTTTTTTCATTACCGAATGCTCAAGGTTTGCGCTTCTGTTGCTCCATGTTCCGTAAACCTTTACATTTTACACCAGTTCCTCTTAAACTGAAGGTCGAAATAAAAACTCGGCTCGAAATTTCGGGTGGGTTTCAATTTTTTTGTTTATGTAAACAATAAAGTCGAGCGCCTCTGCAACGAAGCGACCTGCATAATTAACGAATGAATAATTCAGTCCCAGTTCTACCGTGAGCTGTGTGGTGCGCGGCATTTCCAGCAAAGTGCATAAGGAATGATTTCGAAGGCTCCCAGCACTTCATCATAAAGGCGTTCGACTGTACTTAGATGGGAACTCCCGTTGTAAAACTGTTCCTTAAGAAACAGGGCAGGCGAAATTAAGAGGCTAGCTTTTTTTTTTTTTTTGGTAACAAACTAGACTCGCACAGTCGTACAAAGAACAAAATCATGATATAATCCGTAATTTTTATGTTAAAGAACTAAGAATCACGAGAAGTATTTTTCCCCAATTTCTTGCTTAAGACTACATTTTACAATTGTGGTACTGAAGACGGTCAATATTCGCCCCGAAGTCTGCTAGGAATTACATAATCTACTGGTGGTGAGCCTGGTAGCTCTGTCAAGCACGGCATAGTGAAGGCCTTGTTAAGAATTAAACGACGCGTTCAAACCCAATTCGTCTTGCCGCAAGATTGGAAACGCGTGCCTCAAAACTGGTTCGAAAGCCTCCAAATACTTTCGCGTGAGCTGCACCTTGATTATACCGGCATATCATGCATGTTTAAGATTTTCTAGCTGGTAGTCACACTTTGTCTAGCTCGGGAACTATAAATGACCGATTTCATTCGCGCTCCAGACTTTCTGGCAAATAGGAAACTGCAAGAAATGATCAATAATTGCCCATTGGAGGCAGTTTGGTTCTGAGTGTTCTCGACAATATCACGTACTAAGCTTTCAAAGACATATATAGTTCCGGCAAACGTTATTTATTTCTCTAAAGCCCAAAGACAGTTCCGCATCAAGGAAGAATACAGCGACTTGTTCGCTTTTGTTGCTGGCCATAAAGAGTACGTTTGTAAAGAAAAGGAAATATAAAATGTGTTCTGAGGGAAACCTGATCAGCAATTAAACAGTAATTAGCAATTGGTTTTCTGAGCTATACACAACGGAAGATTTTACTCCGGCGAGCTAAAAACGCTACTATGGGCTGCGTGTTAGGTGTCCTGCGCTTAATTCAGAATTTTGAGTTGTCAAATGCAGCGTAGAAACGATTAGGCGTTGAGAATTGCAGGGTAACAAAAAAAGCCAACGCTGAGAACAGTTTGCACCTTTTGGGGCTTACCTTCTCCCCACCCAAACAATACTCTGCATCTATCTTGCATGTCGTTCCCTCTTCTTAACTTTGCACGGTCGGCACTTCCTGGTCACGGACGACATTCGAGTTATCAACAAGACTTAACATTCTTTCTTGACAAGAAAGTGGCGAGCGCAGAGTTCTCAAGAAATGAAGCGCAAGCAAGAGTAATGCTGACCATCTGGGATTCTTTAACGCGCAACCAGTGCAACGGTGAACAAGCGTTTTTCTGCGTTGAGCCTCCATCAGAATGGGGCCGCGGCGACCGGGATCGAACCCTCGTCTTTGAGCTCAGCAGCGCAACGCCATACGCACTCGGCTCCCCTGACGCGGGTGTGACGCACCTTTATAATCGCAGCTATAGCTGTTTAACAACACGCCCACTCAGCACGCTACCAATCCAATCAATGCAAGCAAGCTGCATAATTTGCGTGTACCAGTGTACGCAAGCGAGCCTAGCTGTCACGGGTAGCAGAACAAACCTTAACTTTAAAAATTGATGTTTCAACGTCTACTGCTTCTTGCAGTGTTTGTGTACACATTAAGGTGAGACGACGCAGTTGCGAGCTTAATTCCTTAAGCCCAACCTCCCCGATTCGCAAGCGATGCGTCGCGATCATTGCGAACGCGCAGGTCTCTCGCAGGTTCAAAGTTGTGGATGTCCACATTCGCTTTTTTGGACACCGCCATAAATGCCATCCACGCTTCTCAAAGTACACAGCTGCCTCTCTGTTTGCCGGAGATACGTACGCGAAATGCCATAGACGCAGAATTTCGAGAGGTTGTTCGTACGTCGTCGACGGTCTTACGATGCCGGTACATTGAAAACTGGGCGCAACGATCCGAACAAAGAGCCGCTTTACGCTTGCGCACGGACCCGGGTCATCGCCACCGAAAAGGACAACGCTCGCGACTTGGGTGCCTTTCGTGTTTCTCCGTGACTGCGCGATCACGCTATGACCCCCGCGGCGGGCTTCGACAAACGCCGAGAGATGTTCTTTTCGGACAATCGACCGCACGACGGCGAGATAAGGGAGGGGCGATGCGCCGAGGGAAGCAAACGGACGGACGACGTATACCGTACATCCGCGGTCGAGACAGCGACGTACCGTTCTGACCCCCCTATAATTTATCTTGGGTTCATATTTTTCCACAGTTCGTCCGTACAAAGGAAAAAAAAAGAAAAAGAAACATACGCATCAACCCTTGCCGCGGACATTGGCGTCATGTGTCACCGAGACAAACGAGACACGTACTACGTGAACGGTCGTTTGGCTTCGAGAGCGAAATCGCTCGGATTATGCTTCAACGCGGGTCGTCGTCCTCTAATGTCCAGGAAAGTCGATGAGAACTTGATGTAGCCGTCGAAAGGTCCGCTCCTAAGTATACGTTCGAGTTTGGTGCTGTGTGTTTCGTAGAAACACTGCGCATGTTTGCCGGGCGTAGCGTATGTACGCCACGCATAAATATTCACTTATAGCGGATATCAGTTACGAGCTGTTGGCTGTACAGTGTACAGAATTATTGGCATACAGTAAAAACATCCTAAGTCTGGATACACTGCTTAGCGTTTACCCGCGTTCGGGCATCTTGCGTGACAGTGACGTGATTCATTGCCGGTTGTCCGCGTTTTGGCTATGCTGCATAATAAAGCGGCCGATTTTCAAGTGACGAAGTAATGCCCCGACTTTAGTTTCAAGAACGCGCGTAAGATGCATATTTTCTTTTGCATTTTTACGTTTCACCTGCACGCGATACTATACAAAGTATAAATAAGTGAACATCTTATATGTAATGCGTAATGCACACTCAAGACTTTATTTACATGATCTATTGCGGTTGCTCTTATCTTTTCCGTTTCCATTACTCCAAGATGTGTGTTGCCTTTGGAACTGCTGTAATATCCCGGACAAGAAAACCGCTCCACATATAAATAAACATCTTTCTTGTTGTCGGACTTTAAACACATTTCGCGAAATGTAATGTCACTTATTCTAAAAAAAAAAAAAAGGACGGTAATGTCATGTTTGTTAAGTCGCTTAAGGATTTCATAAATAGGCACACTTCGAACTATAACAGCAAGTTCTGCCAAGGGGCTTTACGTTTGTTTAATATGCATATTCTCTGGATAAAACTCTGCCCGTCCGCGCAAACAGATTTCCCGCATTTGCGCTGTTTCCTTTTTGCTGACCTCTCAGTCAATATGATGGTCATTTAAATGCATAATCTATGCTGAAGTCGCTGGAAGAAAACTTCCTTCCAGCCTGAGTGATCGGGCTGTTTAAAGAAATGTGTAATGCTCATAACGTCCTCGCTGCCGATTTTTTTCCTTTACTTCTCAAAGCATTTCAGTGGATCAAAACACACTTATTGCGGTGGAGAGACGCGAGGTTTTCGGGTATAGATTTGAAAATTAATGTGACTTGGCGACTTCTGAACGTAAGTGATGCGAAAACCAAGATATTAAGCAGTATCGACTAGGCCACTAAAATATTGAGAACGAAAATTAAATTATGAGCTTTTCTTTTTTTTAACCCCGCCCCCGCTTTGGCTGCACGCTTTTCCTATCAAGACGCAAATATTTATGCATTCATTCTTGCACTTTATCATGAACATTTCTTTCGTGAGCGCTTGAGCCTCGTCTTATCTGGATAATTCTCAGCCACAAGGTAACTAAATTAGCCCGTTTTGAAAAGCAGACATATGTGCAAACATTGGAAAAGACTTTCCTTCCTTTGCCTTTTCTTTCCTTCTCACAGCCCAATTATTTTCACGGGCAAAATAAAGTTTTAAAGTTGTTTGAGTAGGTCAGCTGCGTTGCTCTAGACTACAGCATGCCAGACGTTCTATGAACGGAGACCGACATTGCAATACTTCTCATTTGTAAAATTTCTCTAGCACGGTCAAAGAAATACAAAGCCCAAACGCTAAATGAAACTCAAATAATCGGTGCTGAAAAAAGCAACAAATGAAACGAAAGATAATTTTCGATGATTCCCATGTTCGAGAAAAAAAGAATCGAGCAGGACTCACCTCACGACGAATGTCGACGTTGATGCGAACAGCACTGAAGCAATGTAGCCAAATTGTTCACTACTGCTTAGTGGACTCTCTTCAATTTCCTGCAACAGGCGTCTCCTATACTTCTTTGTAGCTTAACGCTCCTCGCTCCATACACGCTCTGGCACCAGTCTGTTCACTTGACTTCTTTCTCCATGCTCGGCTGCTTTTGGTGGCACTTTTGTCACTTCTCTGTAAATGACTTGTTCAATTATCTGTTACCGAATTCACTTCCTACCTCTTCTTCTGCTTGTCTATGCGAAGACCCAACTCAGTGGCATATACCAATTATTGAGGGTTAGACAAGAATGTTCACATACCTAGTGTTCCACGCCCAGCTGCACATAATCAACGCGCCGGATGCAGGTGATCTTGTCGCCTATTTTCGCCATTCAAAGTGACCTTACCGCGAAATCAATAGCAAGCCAGGCGTTTACGCTTTCCTGTGACAGCTGTACGGGTTTTGCTCTGGTGCCCTACACATCAACAAGCAAGATGTGCAGGGTGGGTGCTTTGAGCAAGCTAACTGAATAGCACGGAAGAAGCCATTAGTTTTCTGTTGAAGAGAAGCTTGCTGGTCGATAGCCATATTTAATTCTAGCCGGACAGATGTATTGTCACGCTTTAACACTTTCAAGAAACGCCCACACAGGCATTGACAAACATCAACAACAGTTCAAAGCAGCGACATCCGCGCTTAATATGCTAGAAGCGCCAGACCGGCTGACGGATTGAATGTTTCAGTCAGTATTTTGGGTAGAGTATCCGAGAAAATATCGCACAATTCACAAACGTATTCTATCGTCTACGGGCGAAGGATGCCCGGTGCGAGCACAGATTTCTTCGTCGCACAAGGACAACAAAAGCGAGTCGAATATCACAGTGCGATGAAAAAAACGCGCACATTCAGATCCTGCGATACCTACATGTACTGAAGTACGCATTTTTCTTTCTCTTAAAAAGCTATTATCATGTGTTACGGGGTTAGCTGTTTCTAACAAGCTTTTCTTTTATTGTTTCCAGAAAACACTCCTGATCGCTCCTTCCCCTTCTTATCACGTATACACACACCCTTTATTCCTATTACCTTCCCCACCATGCAACAACCTACGGGTTTGTGGTCAGTCTGAGTGGTAAGACAGCCATAATGCACGCGAGACCACCTCCAAACGCGGATGACAGCCGCGTAATTGTTATTACGGTTGGCTCTGTCTCCGTTCGGGTTACGATCGAGCCCGTATATATAGGCGGCTTTCGCGTTGGCAGGCCAAGCGTGGCGCTCGCTGATAACGAGGGCGGAAGCCTGCGAGGGACAGGCCACACGACCGAGCGAGCACGCTCTGATAGGAGGGGCGTGGGTGGGGGTGGCTCGTCGGACACATCGGAGACGGGAACACGTCCGTCATTTGCATCGAAAAGAGGAACGAACCCGCGCCGGAGTAGTGGATATGTGCCGCTCGCTTCTCGACGTGACCGGCGTGCGAGGCGCGCTCTGGCGGCGAGATCTGCTTCCGCGAACGAACGAACAAGCATACAGCTTGTTTCTTTACTTTTTTATCGCTCCTCGCAGTATTCGTGCTGCCTCGTTCCTTTCTTGTTTTGTAGTGGCATGGGCATCGAGTGAAACTCGCAGCACTTCCTGGTTCGCCTCTTGAGACGACCGGGGAGGAAATTCAAAATAGATCAGAAAGAAAAAAAAATAGAAGAAAAATTTTACCGCACAATATTCCTGGCTTTCATTATAGATATGATATCAGAGCACAAGTTTAGTTGCAAGTTCAGTTACTGAAGTGTCTGAACTAATCAGAACTAATTAGAAATAACTGATTGCCACACACCAAAGCATACACTCGCAGACGTTAGAGATCCGCCACGTGAGCACGACTTTGGCGAAATTCCTGGAAACCCTGAAGCATAAAGCGAAAGTAATGACGTCACTAACGACGTCACACATTACAAGGTGGCATGACATTTAACTGGAGAATTAATGGAAAACGGTTGCCTCCGAGTTCGGTTCGTGTGTTGCGTTCGCCTAGAGTTAACCTTAAGAACACCAACGCCGAGGTGCGAGTGCCACTAAGAGGCACCTAAGTCAAAGATCAGGGTGCCCTATCATTATTTGCTTAATTTTTGTGTTGTGCAACGGAAAGTTCAATCTTTTTACCTGTCTTTCTTCCGCCATGTCAACTTATTCCCAACGCCATCCACTCCAGTGCTTTCTTGGTATAACTCATTTCGTATCTCTGTCAGCGCTACAACCTATGTCAAACCTTTCTTTCTTTCTTTCTTTCTTTCTTTCTTTCTTTCTTTCTTTCTTTCTTTCTTTCTTTCTTTCTTTCTTTCTTTCTGTTTACGCTCTCTCATTCCCAATTTGAGAGTTAGTTTTTCAAGAGCTCCAAAAGCAGGACATTTAATAAAGCGTGGACGAATGCACATTTTTCCGGCAATGGAATTAGGGGTTGCTTTACATCCCTGTAAATGAAATCTTCTTAACTGGATGTAGCAGGGCGACGAAAAAGGACAAAAAAGAAAGAGAAGAAAAGACGACACAGAGCGTTGAACTTTAGCTCGATCGAAAACAATTGACGCCGAGTGACATGTGTTGTCGTCTCCTTCTTTTACTTTAATCATTTTTTCTCTTTTTTGCTGTGTCAATACGATCGCATATGCGTGAGGTCGGTGGAAAACTTACAAAATAATATATTGCAGTCTCTATGGTAACGTGAAATGTAAACCTCCACTGAATGGCTGAATAAACAGCAAGTCGGGACAGCGCGCGGCAGTTCAACGGGCAGCGCGTCGCCCATTTTCGTATAAGAGATGAATTCTCTTCAAGACTGTTCCGGATTAAAAACAATGTCAGCGTTTATTATTCTGTCGCTGCGGGCTAACTCAATTATTACACGTTGATTGGTTTCACACATCTTGAATCTAACGCGATGAACAGAAATTCTAAATGTGATCGATCGCGTTGATAGCGCAACCTAAAACTTCGGCAATACAGTTATTATTTATCGCAGTCTTTCTCATTCTCGCTGAGTGAATGAGGGAAGCCAATAATGACGTGGCACGGGCCGCAATGTACCGAACTGAGTGGAGAAGCAGTAATATTTATAGAGTTCAACACAGCATATAAGTTGGCAATTTGATCCGAGGTATAGAGGGAAAAATAATAAGAAGACTCGTAACAGGAGAATGTGTTGGGACGCTAGTTGGCAAGACATTTTCTTGTGAACTTAAGCTGCGCTAGGGACTAGACACCGAGGTAGGTGGAGACAGGATGAACACAGGCTTACAACTGGTTTATTTAAACCCCACAATACTGCCTCTTCGAACTATGCCAATGCCCAAGTCAGATCATAACCGCGTTACCATGAAACACTCCGTCGGCAAGCCCCTATCTACACCAAAATATCAAGCTCTTCCTTGAAAAGATACACTGACAGCTCGCTGACGCACCTATCTGGGCCATGTATTGCTATCAAGGAAGCTTCAAAGATTTCACGTGCCTTTTGGTCCTTTGCTCACTCTAGCACCTTAGTTCTGTCGAACATCGGCATGCACTTCTCCGCACATGACCTACAATGAACTGGCAGGTGCTTTCCGCTGTCATCTTTTAATGAGTTAGAGTGCGCCATTAAACGACTGTTAATACATCTTCCGATTTGCCCCACATACAACATTCCACAGGTCAGCGGAAATTCGTACACCACCTCTGTTCTACATGGTACATACGTGCGCCTATGTTTTATGCCACAGCCATCACTTTGGGGTTTTTCGACGTTAGAAAGGGCGCATAAACGCGACAACTTGCAGGGCGCTGAAAAAATCACATCAGCACCGAATTTTCCGGCCGCCCTCTTCATCCCATGTGAAACCTTATGGACCATATGACCATTACCTCAAACCTTCGCCGCTCCCTCTTTTCTCCTAACTCAACCGCAGTGGCGGTGGTATGGTGGCATATGGCCTTCAACAGCGACTCAGCTATGGCCTAGAGTAGGACCTGCAGAAAACCTGCATTACGGAGACGTTTCACCTGACAGGAAAAACTAGCTTTGACCTTATGGTGACATGACTTAACAAGAGATGACCTCAAGCATGACACCGCAATGCCCCTCTTGACCAGCTCAGAGTGACATGAATCGAACGGCAGAAGTGCCTTATTTGAAAGAGGTGTGTACCTCCAACATAGGTTATCCTCATCATCAAAGAACAGCCTTAAGTCTAAAAACTGCAAAGAAGTATTTTCGGGCAATTCTACGGTAAAATTCAATTTGGGGGCTGTGTATTTGAAAGACTTAAGAATGTGTTTTGCTACGTCTTCAAGGTCATTGTTGGAGTTAGTATTTAACAGGAATAAAAAGTCGTTCACGTATCTAAGACACGAATTATGCGGTCGTCAGTAAGCACAAGCGACAACAAGCAATCTAATTCGGCTAAAAAGATCTCAGTGAGTACCGGTGCAACACTTGATCCAATACATATACCTCGTTTTTGTACATAAAAGTTATCGTGAAACCTCACGATGGTTGAGGGAAGGTACAATTCCAACACTAGGAACCTCCCTACGAAGACACTACTCGCGTCTTGGAACGCTACCACTCCCGAGCGTTCAATGCAGTTGTAGCGTTTATGCGCCCTTTCTAACGTAAAAAAAAACTCAAAGAGTGATGGTTGTGGCATAAAACACAGACGCACGTATATACCATGTAGAACAGAGGTGGTATACGAGCTTTCGCTGACCTGTGGAATGTTCTATGCGGGGAAAACCTGAAGATGTATTAACAATCGTTTAATGGAGCAATTTAACTTATTAAAAGATGGCAGCGGATAGCACCTCTGCCAGTTCAATGTAGGTCATGTGCGAAGAAGTGCAAGCCGATGTTAGAGAACACGAAGGTGCTAAGGCGAGCAAATGACCAAAGGGCACGTGAAATCTTGGAAGCATCCTTAATAGCAAGACATGGCCCAGATAGGTGGGCCAGCGAACTGTCAGTGTACCTTTTCAAAAGTGAGCTTGATTTTTTTGGTGTAGATGGGGGCTTGCCGAGGGAGTGTTCCATGGTCACGCGCTGATGATCTGGCTTGGGCGTGCGCATAGTTCGAAGAGGCAGTATTGCGTGATTTCAATCAACCATTTGTTAGTCTGCGTTCGTCCTGTCTTCATCTACCTATGCGTCTCGTCCATGGCGCCAGTTCAAGTTCACAAGAAATAAAGAGACTCGTAACAGCTTCGCTGACACATGGAAAACATTTTTACCTTAGGCAGACAAGGACAAGTAGAAGACGCAGGCACCACAGTGCGTTAAGATCAACAGTTTACAGCATGGAAATTTCAACTTATGTAACCCCGTGTTCACAGTACACAAGAATGGAATATGTCCAACACACAAGGGTACTTCAAAGAAGCAAGCACTGATACGACCTTAAAAAAAACGCCGTGAGGCCCAGCTGTGGACTTGCAAGTCCACGCATGAGATGAAGAGTATGAGCTTGTGCAGAGAAAAGGATGTCAGACAAGGCTCGCACAACACACAAAACTACCTGATGCTGCGTGTAGAGCGAGACAAATGAGGGGGAAACAAGTGGCTCGAGTTTAGCGCGACAGCGTTCAGAAACCCGTGTCGCAGAAAATCCGCCGTCGGCGTCCCGCACCGGCATCGACAACGCAATTTTAGAATTTTTGACCAAATTCCGAACCACGCATACCCAACCACTTCTCCACCACCAAAGTTGCGCATACCTTGTCTTTCATTCTTTACAATGTTATTCCTCGGAATTTTGATAACGGTAGCCCACAAACAAATGTAATGAAAAAAACACCGACAGCGCGTGTCCTTTATGTTATTTGTTAATTACAACACGAATTAATACGACAGTTAACTTTCATTATGGTTTCCTTGGCTTCGCGCTCTGTTACCATCATGTTACGTGTAGTATCGGCGCGCTCTCACGAAGTGCACATAGGTGTGCAGCCCACAATTTTGAATGCGAAAACATTATATGCCCCATTACGCGAAAATTCGGCGTTGTAGTCGGCGGCGTGACCGAATGATGGTAGCGAAAATGGCGGACGGCAAAGGGTAGAACCACATAAAAAGATACTCCGATTGACGTCAAATTTCTCAGGGAAGTTCCTGCAAACAAAGTAAACTAATGCCTTTGAAAAAAATAACAGATAAATTCCGGCGTGGGTTGGAATCAAACCAGGGCCTCCGGGGTGCGATACGAGCACGCTTACCCAATGCCACGGCGGCTCCACGGTTCTGGTTGACTAAATGTGAGCCTATAGCTAGTGCTTACGTCATTGCTCACGTCACGTCGAAAGGTGTGGTCTAGGGCGTACGTCATTGCTCACGTCACGTCGCGGCAGGCCGGCTGACTAAACGCGCGGTGTAGTGCGCGCGTCGTTGCATGGGCACGCGACGGCGCAGCCAATGGGTAAGAGGTGGCGCCACGTCATGAGTGTATAAAATGAGTGCATAAAATGAAAAGCATTAACGCAATGCCCAATTGAATGCGGTCCTTCGAGTTATGAACTCTTCGCTGGCAAGCGAGCGCGTTGAGACGCTTGGCGCGTTTTCATGTGGCCTTACCGAGGCGCAGTTAAAACGCAGGCAAGAGCTTGCGCGGACAAGGAACGCGCAAAAAAAAAAAAAAGACATTTTCACCGAAGCGACTATAATGCTATCACGTTCCCCACACTTAAGCAGTCTTAAGTGTCTTTGCCGAATTTTCGTTCCCTCCCTTCAACACGAATTTGCTTTTAGTACATTGTTTAACTTTCTAGCCTTGTCGGGGCGCCCTTCCGATATAATTCTGGCGCCACCGTTCTCCGTCTCTCATCCTCTCGCGTCCATTTCTTTGTTACACCTTTATCGCGTCTTCTTATGCTTGCTTGTTTCTTGCCTGGCAGTCGTTTGTTTTCACATCGATCAAGCCTTCGACGGCAAAGCCTGTCCTCCGGGCCTACGCCGCATCCGATGGCAAACGACGCAATGACGGTGAGGCGCACTGTGTCAACAAAGCTTCCGCGGAAAACTGACCGATCGCCGGCAGGGGAACGGCAGCCCATCGGCGGCCGCAAGTCGCGCCGCATATATACGAAGTGTCAACACAGGTTAGCGCAGAGCGAGAAACAGGGCACCGCTGACGATGAGCTGCTCAAATAACGTGACGTACGTATATAAACAAATTGCTGACATTCCCCCACACGACGCACCTGGGAGCCACGGACAGCTAGCTGCACTGCCGACACGTTTGGGTCGAGGCGCCCCCTTTTTCCGCGAAGCAGCTTAGTTAAATTGCTAGAATAAACACGCAACTTCCCGGGAAGGTGCTCCATTAAATAATAATAAAAAAAAATCGAGGCAACCACCACCTTCTCCTGTCTATCGAAATCTCCTGCAGAATTTGTACTATGCGGTCCCGTCGCAGTCGCAAAAGTTGCAAGAAGCACTGTTCACCATGCCAGTGCGGGAACATCAGGCGTTTGTAAAAGCGACTGCCAGCCACAAGCGGCACAGTAGAGTGGCCGTCGCATGGAAAGAAACTAAGCGGTAGTCGAAGACAGAGAGAGATTCCTTTAATGTTAGAAAGGTTGAGTGGTCAAAGTGAAGGACATGCTTCTGACTTACTACTCCACTCGGAGGGAAGAAGGAAGTGGGAAAGATAGGGACGAAAGAAATGTGGATGAAGGAAGAAAGGTGAAGATTATGAAACAAATGCACGACAACGAAGTGCCCTAGCAATGCATTACGCTAGTGAAGAGCAGTCAGCCGTTTCTTTGCAACCTGTATTATACTCGCACTGCTGTTTTAGCCATAAGCGTGTCCAAACCAGTAGTTAAATGCTGCAAGACGCAACTTGCGTGAAGGCTGAAGAAAAAATCAAGAGAGCGGAGTCGCAAGTTGGCGCATTGCATTGAACTTCGACGTTATAACGCGGTACACCTCCTCATCCGCAGCTCTTCGTTCGATGGCGAAAAGCAGTCCGCGTGCCGCTTTAAGCCGACTGGACGGCAAAGTGTTCGCCATAGGAAAGTGACTTGGACCGTGGACTCGACCGACAAACGCAAAACGAGCAACCACGTCTCCGCTGCACGTTATGACAACGAGTGGGCTCCACAATAACCTTCGAATGCGCGGTGAACCCTGTTCTGTGTGCACGTGTATCGTTTTTTTTTTCTTATCCTATTCTTATTTCCTTCTGCTTCCCCATCTCCCAGTGTAGGGTATCAAACCAGAGGCAGCAGGCCAATGTATAAATGCTCGTACGTGAGAAAAGGTTTGGGAATATACCGGCCCCTTATCTACAACAGCATAGTCGAAATTGCTTGTCTGCGCCTCTTGCGCGGTGTCACGGCCTAATCACCATCTAAAATTTGCCCTTTATAAGCGCTGACGCGGAAGACTGGTGTCACGATGGAAGCGAATGCAGCGGAGCGTTCATTTTGCTCCACCAGGAATGTCTATATATATGTTTAGACGACCACACACAGCACGCACTGCGACCATCACTGCAAAACACTGTTAAAAAATGAAAGTGTTAACAAAAGCACTGACATTTTGGCCAAAGAGCGAGCTCAGAACATCTCCACCCATACTAGGTTACCAAAGTTCGGAAAGGCAAAAAGAAAAAAAAGCTTCGATATTGACAGCTCGGAAATTGAAAACCTAGGGCCTTCGTATCAATATACGAAAGCAGGAAGTTCAGCTAAAAAAACTAATAATTTTTTTCCATTTGTGAACTTCAGTTCAAAACAAAAAGAAGACTGAGCTAATATAAAGCCACTAATAAAAGGCTTGCTCAGCTCGAGGAAATATAAGTTCTATAACGAAAAGTTCTTGAAAACGACTAACCTGATTTCCTTCGTTGTGATACCTTAATCGTCTGCTGTTTCGGAAGCAATGATTGTACAGAAAATGGTTCTGACTTGCTTTGATGCATTTTTCTTTTTCTTTTTATGCATTTCACTTTTCTCCATTTTCATTCTTCGGAATCATCCCTAACGCCAGATCGCATTTCCATTTCGATCTTTAAATGAACGAGAAAATCCAGCGCCCACAGCCAGAGCACACTGGCTATGGCGTTCTGGCTATGGCGTGGGTTCGATCCCAGGCCGCAGCAGCCCAATTTAGATGAAGATTAAATGCAACAAAGGCTCCTGTACTTCGATTTTAGTGCACGTTAAAGATCTACAGGTGGTCATTAACCCGGATACCTCCCCTACAGTGTCTCTCAGTATTAATGTTGCTTTCGGAAGTTAAAATTCACGAATCAATCAATCAATCGATCGATCAATCAATCAATCAATCAATCAATCAATCAATCAATCAATCAATCAATCAATCAATCAATCAATCAATCAATCGAAATTCGGCTGAGTGCAGTTGCACAGTTAAAAAACTATAACAGTCGCGGATACCTCGTCCGTCTGTGTCGTCAGCAGAAGTCCGCTCTGACTTACCTTAGTTTGATTTTAACGTTGTGAATGATTCTGCACACAATGAATTAGTGAACATCTTGAACATCATCTTTTTTGTGTGTGTGTGCGTGCTGTGGCAGGCACGGTGAGACACGAAGTTCGCAGAAAAGTAGTACTATAACGAAGCTACACCAGCTACAGGACTTTCTAAGGCTCTGCTTACTTCCATATCGCGAACAAGTCCACGACCTGAAATCAGGACGGAGCGCTGAAATGAGCGAGTAGCCTGGCACATAATATTTATGCGTTAATTACATGCTTGCACCATTGGAATAATTAAAACGTAGACAGCAAGAACGGGATGGTAGGTGGAGAGGGAGGGAGGTCAGAAAGCGCGAATTCTTAAAATCGAGCGCGCGGAACAAAAGAAAGCAGAGTACTCAGTTTTCATTTATGAATGACGCCCACGGCATCCTGTGCGACGGGCCACCTTTTGAAATTCTTTTTTTCGCCCCCATTTTATACGTCTCGGGCCAACGTACTTAGAGAACGGAGCGAGATAAATTGACTTTAAGAGTACGGTAAAGAAGAAAGATTGAATTGGGATGGTGTACCACTGGTGTATCGCGTTATCTGCGCAAAGTTTCATCAAAAAGGAGTACGGTCTTGAATTTCACTTCAGACGTTTAGCCCCTCCCCTGACGTCACAATTTTCACGTTGTTGCACATTTTGGCACTTTTTTTTCGCCGTCAAGTTCACGAAAGCTGGAAAGTTGACTATTCGTTTATTTTTTTATGCACAGTAATGATATTTCTATAATTATAAATTAATTAGCTGCACTCTATGACATGTCAGAATCAATGAGGTCGTGGGTAGCTAATACGGAACTGTAGAGGTGACGGAACCAGTTCCTTTGTCTGCTTTTCTTTTCTTTCTGGAACTTAAAAACCTAGAAGCGTCGTCAACCAAACCAGAAAAATCACAATACGCCGACAACTGCATGGTGATGACCACATGGCGCAGACTGAAAATAACGCGCTGCATTGAAGGAAAGAAGCATGTTGTTATCCCGTAATCCGTAAACTACACGATGTATCGTGGAACGGCGCAGCGAGCTGTGTTAAATGACACGACGCTGACATACTACCATAAACCAGCGTCATGAATACTCATCAGACGTGGGCACCTCATTCACTATCAAGGACCTGCTCTTCTCAATAAACAAAAATTGTTCGTTGCTCCATAAATTCCTTTGTATACATATACATTCTCTTCCCTTTACGATTAAGAAAAAACTTTCAAACGCCATAGAAGTCACACGCTTGTCGCGACCTTTCCATGTGATCTGTCACATATTCTTTCAGATACCATCATGGCGCTATGTTTATCGTTTATTCTTTCCTTATTGAGGAATAAGAACTTGTCCTACTGTGTTTTGCGCTTTCCATGAAAAAATTTATCACAGCAGTCGTGGGCCAATAGTGAACAATTGATTTTATCGCGTAACTATCGGCGCATGAGTCAATCTTATACGCTTCAGAGCGTACCTTTTGCTGAAATTAAAGCATATTCGCGGAGTAACAGTGAGTAGGGACGAATTCTTTTTAATATTGAAAACAATCCACTCCTCTCCTCGATTTTTCTGAAAGCAGTCGAATAACAGTTTATTTAAGTTAAACGAATTTATTCGTTGCCCTATAAGAAGGTTATTGTGAGAAGACAGAGGAAACGCTCAAAGCTGGGAAGATGGAGGTTAGACAGACCCTAGGCACCGCCAATAACTCCCACGTTAGCTTAATATCCATAGCGACGGCGCCCGTAGTCCATAACCGCCAGGCAATCATCTAGTGATCTCTGCGTAAGCTTCAGGCCCGCGTGTCACGTGACATGAGTCATCGGGGAAGGCCGACAGCGCGTGCATTCAAAGTGGGTCACCAGAGAAGCTTGCATTGCAAGCAATAATTTCCGACGGCTGCCTGCGGCGCCGTAAACGACGTCACGCCAGGTCACAGAGAGGCCCGGAAGTTGGTGTAAGCCTGAAGAGGAAAGAGGAAGAGGAAGAAGAAAAAAACAGAGGTTCGCCGACTCTACCCCACCCATTCTTCGCACAATTGCTGGCATTGATTGGGCAGAAAAGAGAGGAGCTATTCCCAGCGCTGATTACATCCTAAATCTTTTGGCGTTCGATTGACCTGTGCGACCGCCATTGTGTAGAGCGATTAGTTCCAAGTGTTCGGGTTAGTATAGTTTTTTTTTCTTTCTGTCTACTCCTCTTACACTGCGCTCTCCGTTTTTTTTTTCTTTCCTTTTTTCGAGAGTACAATGGCGAACATGACGCTCTGCTCCTGTGTGACCATGGCTTATTTTACATTATAAATTTCAAAACACTGCTCCCTTTCTCTGATTTGCACCAGTGAGACATCCCTTCAAGCGAGCGAGCGAGCGAGCGAGCGAGCGAACAAATAAGCAAGCAAGCAAGCAAGCAAGCAAGCAAGCAAGCAAGCAAGCAAGCAAACAAACAAACAAACATTATTTCGTTCGTTCGTTCGTTCATTCGTTCGTTCGTTAGTTAGTTAGTTAGTTAGTTAGTTAGTTAGTTAGTTAGTTAGTTAGTTAGTTAGTTAGTTAGTTAGTTAGTTAGTTAGTTAGTTAGCTGGTTAGTTTTTCTCTACCGCCACTACACAGATGCGAGTTTTCACATGCACCTAAACCTAAATACACGAATGCGAAAACACCCGTGTACTTAGATTTAGGTGCACATTAAAGAACCCTAGGTGGACCAAATTATGCCGGAGTCCCCCCACTACGGCATTCCTTACATTCAAATCGTGGTTGTGGCACGTAAAACCCCGTAACATATTTTTCGAAACATCGCCAGGAAACAAGCAGTCTCCACATCAAAACTGACGCATGCTGCCATTCAGGGAAAAAGTTGCGCGGTGATTCCGGCAGTCAACCGCTTCCTCTCCTACTCTGCGAAAACCCAGAGGAATGTCTCGCACGACACTGCACGTAACTTCCTTCAGGAAGTTTGTAGAGAGGCGGACCAGGCCCAGAATAGAATAGAACACATAGTAAGAGGGAGAGAGAGAAAGACACAGAGGGAAATAAGCAAGCGTGTAGTGGACTCGTGGGGAGTGGGAAGGGGGCTGCAACCATAAGAATCGATGGCTGGCCTTCTGTGGTTCACCTGGCGCCGGGCCGGCGCCAGCCGCATCGACGCGTCGCTGCGGCGGAGGCACTGTCGCTGGGGGCCGCTGTGGGCCGCTCTGTCAGGGGCGTGGTCTTGCGCGGCGCCGCGCGTGGGACGGGACCGGCCGCACTCTGTCGACACAACTGCGACGGGACGCGCTCCGTACGCGGGACGCTTTCTTTTCCTTCAATTTTACTTGCTTATTTTCTCTCGCTGCCGTTTCGTTGCGCTGTCGATGTCTCGCCACTCGTCACCGCGGGGTCAACCCGCGTGCGACGATTTATTGATTCATGAGAAGGGCAGACAAGCCCGGCTCGACGACGACGGGAAAGGGCATGAAAGAGAGAGAGGAGAGAGGAGGGGAAGAAGAAAGCCGCTGCTGACTCGGTTTAAGGCCGCGCTGCGAACTGCGGAAAACTATCGAGTGATTGCTTTGAAGCAAAGGGCGAGAAGCAAGTGTCTTAAGAGCTTTAAGCGCGCGCGCGTGTGTATATGGGTTAAGCACGTGTAACACAAAAATTTTGCTCGGTCCTATAGCCTCCTATCGGTAGGAGCGGAGATTCTTTTTGTCGCATGGGGTGTTTGGGCTCCCGACATTCTACACAACTTCAAAGAGCGCTTTTCTGACGGTTCATGGAGTGCCGACTGGGATTTCGCCAGTGTGTTTTTGCTAAGAGTAGCTTCCCCGGGCAAGACGTCTTAGTTGAAAACGTCTTTTAACCGACAAACCGGTAAAGTTAAATGGAGATGTTAGAATGGCGTTCCGTGCTCCCTTATTATTTTTTTTTGTCTACATATCAGTCTACATATCAAAGACAGTCTAGCTTTGTTGCCATAATCCAAACTTATTTAGAGCGTTGACAGAAATACTGACATGGTTTGAAGAGCGAAACGTCATTTTTTTTTTTTTGCTATCTAGCCACTCTGATATGGTAATGCTGTCGCAGGCAGATCACCCCTCCCTGTCTCTTAGCATTTCTCAGTCTCCGACGAAACTTATAGCTGACAGACTTTGACGCTGCCAGATCAAGGACCAGTAGAATTGATTTTTTTTTTCTTTTTTTTTTTGCAATCGGCATGTGACGATAAGGCGCCTGTCTCGACAGTACCAAAACAGAGCGACGTTACGGGCTTGTTGTTTCGGAGCGCAAACAAGCATTATCCACAGATACTATAAATAACCGCAGTTCAGTGCGAACACCAGGGGCTCTGGCATGACACTCATGCTTTCAAAGATCTTAAACAGGCCAAGCCACTCAAGTTTAGAGTTTCTGTACACATATAGCGAATCGGTAGGAATACGAGCTAGCTATACGGGAAAGGAAAGTGTTTATGTTATACTTTGAGCGGATGCGAGAATTTACTGTGTCGATTAAGTTATTAACAGCATGCCACAAATGCTGACAGGCAACGTCGGCCACACTCCCTTGCTTCGCACTTGAGAGAAAAAACAAAGCACCTGCGAAACTCTTAACGTCCAATTATTAAGAGACAGAGAAGAATGTATAACATATTTTCTGGTATCTATCTTACAAGGAGTATAAAACGACCAATAGTATCGAAAATGACAGTGAGAAAGAAATAGAGAAGAACGCCACACTCAAACTAACCCGAATGAACGTATCACCACAACTGCAGGAGACGGGATAATGCATGTCGCGTGATGGGCAAACAGTGTTTCAGTAATACACTCTCCAACAACAAATTTCCTGCAGTAACGCGAGTAAACTTTAACTTTTAATGTTCGCTACCAGGAACCGTACACATGGAGTATGGTATAGGACAGTTAGTGGTTCCACTGGTCGTCTGCACAAAATGCGGATGGTATCCTGCGCTAAATGTTTCTATAACGTTTTGTTTCGCTTCGAAGCTCCAATGCCCTCCATGTTCCACTTCCGCCTGAAACTAAAGAAGAAAGAATATCGCCCGAATAACATCTCCTCTTCTTCCCAATTCATCGCTAAATCCCACCCGGAAAGACACATGCGTGACCAAATCAGTTTCTCTCTCTCTCTCTCTCTTTCTTTTTTTTTTTTGCACGGACTGCTAGGAGAAAAATGCGCATCGCTACAAATGAAAGCAACTCGAGCGGAATCCCTTGCATCGGCCGCGTCTAACTAAGCAAGCAATCTCCAGAGGGCGCGCCGGTTGCGTGCCGTGGCGCCAACTGGTGGACGCCGGGCTAACTCGCTTGAAAGCGGACCTTTCAGCTTTCATTTCTTTTTTTCTTCTCTCAATCTTTGCGTGCATCAGTGCCATCAACGCGCAAGAAAAGAGAAAGAAAGAGAAATGGGGGACAAAGAGAGAAACGTAGCTAGCTAGACCAAGAGGGAGAGCGAGAAATACCATATACTTATTTTCCTCTTGGCAACGTCCCGTTTTCTGTTTCCATCGTCGTTCTCCGGAGTGAGGTCGCCCCTTCACTGTGTCGCTTTCGGTCAATAGCGTCCGTGACGCTCCACTGAATAGGGAGTATCGGCCAAATGTTTTCGTTTGCGCTTCAGTCGCTCACGCAACGACAAGAATGGACAGCCGCGGTCGACGCGAGATCCCCCTCCCTTCACAGAGAAAAAAATAATAATAAAGACCAGAAAGAATAGCACCATTTTGTTTGTGTTTTTACACATATATATTTGCAGATAACTGGAGCGCGAATGTCTCAGACGAAACGGAGTCGTAGTTTTGTGTTCGTCGCGAGATGTTATCCTTCGAGCATTTAGTTGATTTCGTTTGTTACGGGTCTGCGACGCTCCTGCCTTTCACAAAAGCGTTACGATACTTAAAATAACAGACGTTGCAAGAGTTGATAGCAACGAGTCTTCTGGTGAAGCAATGTTCATACTTGATGTTCTTTCAAAATAGATTAACATGTGAAGCATAAGCAGCTGAGTCTAGGTTAATAGCACTCCTTGCAAATCGTTCCGTTCAGTCACCCTTCAACCCTCTACACCTAATTTAAACTTGTACCGGACCATTGCGACAAGTATTTAAATCATAAAAAAAGAAACAAAGACATTTGCTGCTACCCGACATCCGTGTTTTTGCTTGCCGGCGTAATATATTTTTGGGCTGTCAGATTGTATGGATAACAGTAAGAGTCGATTAAGTTTATCTAGCTGTCGCATTTGTGCTCTAATGTTTTTTTAGATTAGACCGTCTTGAAGCAAGTGTGTACTAAAGCCATGCGTTCATCACTAGAAGTCTGGGAAAGAAATTCGGCATCGTTATCACGAGTACTCGTAAACGTGCTCGCTTCGGCCTGCAATTGATTTTTTTTCCTGTAAAGCGTGCATCTCCTTTAAGTTAGTAATTAAGCGGCGAAGCCTTCGCTAAAAAACTGATAACAGTGCGCGATATTATAGACGTTCTCCGTGGGCTATAAGCGATATCTTGCCTGAGGCTTCCGAATAAATTTGAGTTCCAGCGGTCCATTACCATGCCACCTAAATATAAATAAACCAGTTTATTTTTTCGTTGGCGGATTGTTGTCCAAACGGTCAGTATTGGATAACACTAACGTGCTCAACAGCCTAACGCCCCCAGCGACTGAGTCATCCCAGTACACCAACTTTTAGTAGTAAGTAGCACGCTGCGCTTTAGGCTCACATTTGCCAGCGTACATGGAATTGAAGCTATTACAAACAAACTTTGTGAATTGTTGGCCTTACTAGAAACGTGTCAGTGTATATTGCCATTATTCTTTTTTTCCATTTACGGTACTGTTTTCTGGTTCCGGATACTTGTACTAGGGGATCGCTGAGAAATTTAAAAAATCTTGCAAAGGAACGTCTTGTGTATCTTTTCTGGTTTGCCGTATTATGCACACACATTCATGTTGTCACTCAAAGCTAAAAGATTAAAAAATTACAGCTCCCTATTTTTTATAGTAGCCTTAAACAGATTTTAGCTGTGAAATCACACAAAAGGCCATGCACATACGAAGTTCAGCTACTTTAAAATCGCATCCTACCTTTTCATTCAACAAGACACACTGAGAATGCTACGTTCTGCGTCCATGTACGAATTACGGTTTCCAGTTGTTGAAATATTCCCTGCCCAGTGTACTAAACAAGCTTAAACTGACAAGCAACAATTTACATACTATATCAAAAAACACTACATTAAAGAAATGAATGCGGAGACAAGGCAAGAAAAAAATAATCGCTTTCACAAAACTTGTTGCTGAGCTGGTTGGTTATTGACTTAAATACACATGTTACGGCGTTAAGCAGGCGAGGATAAAATGAGACACAAACGACATACACGGGCGGCATTAAGATGCGCTTGAAGATATTGTGCTGAGTGTACGATCCTCCGACTTTCTAGTAATTCTTTTGGAGAAAAATGGTCGCTTGTAATGGACACTTGCAAGCGTTGTAGCTTTTTTTCTTTGATTATGTTTCCTGAAAAAAAATTACTTGTGAACTCCTACACCACTGTTTTTTGCAACATTTGTACTTTAGAGGAGGGTCGGGCCAAGTCAAGCTGCCGTAATGCAGCTTTTCCTCACTATCATTGCCACTCATGTGCAATGTAGCCGCGTACCGGTGTGGTAAAAATTAAATTGAAACAGGATCGTGAAATTCCGTCAGTGGAGGCACTAGTGTACCTTGGTGCTCGCTGTATCGAAAGGCTGAGAATCCGTTCAAACATCATGCCACATTTGGTTCTTCTTTAAAGGAACGATGCGAGCGAATAGATAACCTAAGTAAACGTGACAGATTAGAGACGTAGTATGTCCTAACTAAATGTAGACAGAAGATCGTAACGACGGGGCTCCCACAGCGTTATGTGCGCCCCATCATTTTAACCTTGTGTCCACGTTTACTATATAAGTGCACCAAATGTCGCATTATGCTCAACCAACTCGCCCAACTAGTCAGGCTGACAAGTTAATTCTTGAGACTGTTCGAAGCATCTCTGAGAACAGAGCTTTATAATGCAAAAAAAAAGCAGCAGCAGCAGCAACAACAACAACAACAAAACTGCGTATACGTACCACAGTAGTCGCGCTTCGACTGCGAAAGCACTGTACAAACTCCTATGATGGGCAACTTTCAATTTATTATTAGTAAGTTAAGATACTGTAGTCAAGCCCTGATAACAAAGATTAAGTGTTCCTTGCTCTTCCGCTGCCGTTGTTCATTAGGAATGAAACCAAGTGCGAGCTTGCGACAACCACTGCCGTTCAGTTGAGTCCAAAGCGTCGTCTGACCGCGCAGCTGCCAGGACATGCGTGAGCCACCTGGAGCAGGAGACGGTCACCGACAGCACTGGCGTGCGCAACGGCACCTGGAAGCGTTACTACTACCACTGCCCGGGCATCTACTTTCCGGAGGACTACACCGAGTGCTGCGGTCCGGAAGCCTCGAAGTGTTGCCCGCCAGACAAGTGGTTCTATGAGATCGACAACACGTGAGTGGCGCGCGATACTCCGGTGTTTCAGTGAACACACCAATTAATTATTTAAAACGCAACGGTGCGTGTGTGTCCTCAGGTTTGCCGACATTCCACATCCCTCTTCTGGTTCCAGTCTTACGGGTTACACAATCAGCAGATATGTCCAAAAGCTGACCGACTTACCTGTGTGATGTAGCCATCTCAATTTCCTACCACACGAGTTCAACAGTCCGACTTTCAGCACGCTTGTATTCTCGTTTCAGCTTGGCGACGGCCATCGCAGTGTCGGTGACACTCACCTGCTTCGCGCTCACCATACTGGTGATCGTCTGCTGCTTCTGGTCGCGGTGCCCGCTGTACAATGCGTGCAGATCTCGCTACAACCACGACATTCCAAATCGTAAGTTCGAAAGCATCGCTAATAATATTGCTGGGTAATGTATTTGTCTCTTGTACGGGGCCCCTTTAACTGAATTGTCGTGTTTTGTTTTCGCGCCGGGTTGGAGCATCCGCTTTTCAGTGTTTACAGCTTGCTGCGCGCGGTAGAAAATTCCCTACATCGAATGAACATTCTGGAATGTATACATACGCGACCATGCAAAGTTCGGTGATCAGTGCATGAATGTTCGCTTGAAAACAGGTTGTACACCTATAATTTCAGATCAGCAGCTGGTTTTGAGAGCGCACGCAGCCCGCAAAAAATGCAGCAGGTTGGCTATACGCGCAAAGTCCGTCTCAAAGGTGCCAGTTTTCGGTGCTAAGCAAGGCTACCGGTCGCAAAAGTATCCGTAATCTTTGGCACTGGCCAATCATGATATCAATTTTTTTTTTTGCCACAGCAGCAGGGCAATAGCAAACATTCCTTAGGAACCCAAAGCTCTGTCAACTTGGCTCCAGATTTAGCCTTAATCTTGTGGATAATCTCATTGTTTCTTGTTTCTTTTGTTATGCTTCGCTTTGTTCCCTCGCATAATTTTTTATATCGCACGCGTACACTTAAACATTTTACACTGCTCTAAATATGACGCATTTATCTTCAAACTTCGCACTCACCGCAGACAAATCTGAGGATCTCGTCATGGAGACGGTGCCTGTGGATTCTCCGGCGAACAAGAAGAAATATGCGCCCTTGGCCTCGATGAACGGCAGCCCCATTTTGGATTCCCATTCCAAAGGTATGCCAATTCCTCGTCCTTAATTACTAAAGCAGTGACGCACGAAATGCTATCTGTTTATTCAGACACACTACAATCATGCGCGCAAGATCTTGGAAGGGCAGCTTCGAGTGCATGACATGCGTCAAAAAGAAAATTAATGAAGCAAGCATGAAAAAGCTCATTACTAAGCCGCTTCTAACCACGCGAACTTAAATGCAACTAAATTCGGGCCTGGCTCGAATAATGGTAGTGAACGTTCGCAAACTGAGGTTCTAAGGAAATCCGCAGTTATCGTACGACTTTTGACACCGATAGCCATGCCTATTTAGTCAGTATATTGAGGGATCATCGTAAAGTCCTGACTTGGCCCCATGCCGTGTCGTCACGCCGGCCTACGGCAATAATGGGTAAACAGCTTCGTCATAGAAGGTGGGTCGCTAATTACGCGCGGTTGAACGAGTTACAGTGAGAAGCAGTATTAGTTTTTTGTACATTTTAGGTTATAGTACAAGTGTTGCTGAAGGGACATCAGGCGATCATTGAACGCTCTGACATTAGACGAGCAACGGTACAGGCTCGTCTGGTGTAGCCCCAGACCTAAGCGGCAAACAGTGTCCCAAGAAGGACATGCGAATTATGATAATGGCTAGCCACCTTATTGCAAAAAAAAAGAAAAAGAAATGCAGTCGACATTATCTTAATGAGCGATGGATGCGACATGCAGAGTTCATTTCACTGATTTCAACTTGAAATGAAGGCATGATGTAAACACACGCGTCCGACTAAGGAACTCACGAAAAGGATAACAGCTGCGAATGTTTTTGTACAAGTGATACTACGCGAAATACTGTGAGTCTTACGGCGTGGAATAACTCAGTGGTTATCCCTGCCATCGCTTCGTAATGCGGTCGAGAGTATAGTTTTTATTGTGGATCTTATTAAAGCTCAGTTCTGAAAGTTGCTTGTAGATTAAAAGAAATATAAAGAAAATTGAAATTGCACTATAGCTACTTGATGCAGTAGCCACAAACTACACCTAATACGCTAACTTCTTTTTCAGGTGCCACAGCAGTGTAACCATCACCATCAGAAATTGTTCAGCTTGAGTAGCGTGATCTTTTGGTGCACACGTAAGTACCGCATCGAGCGATATGAAAGGGAAACCCGTAAACTGATTTCAAGAAGCCGTAGTGGAGTCTTCAGTGAGACATGTTCAATGAAAAACCTATTTGTTACATTTATTTAGCATGTAAGATTCCAATCCACACATCAGTATTATTCGGTATTGATCTCGACTATGCCTACAAATACATTGTGCATTCCCAGTTTGTGCTTTTAAATGCTTTGCCAAATATAGTTATTGTGCTGAATTTTTGTGCACGTGATTTTTGGCAGTCTGGATCTGGAGATCAGACGCGACAAGAGTTCGACCCCAAATGTAATGTAGTGCAAATTTTAATGCAATTTACTTGTAGGGTAATTAAAGAATGAGGATATAAAATTCAGCTTAGTTCACACAACTCAATAGTTAGCCACAAGAAAATAAGCAATTTCAACTCTTTGGTGGTGCGTTTTTCTTTCCCCCTAAACTGCAGTCCTCTGTGCGAAGGTGCTCGGACTCGGCCCGGATGACCACGAGGCGACGTGGGCGTTCCTTCCGGAAAAATCAATCGACCATTGGCCTCTCACCGGCGAGATGTGAATAACGCGACCGTGTGGATGCCTTGACCACTGCCCTGTTGTCCGGAAAGTTCGCTATTCTTGCCATCAGGTTGCCGCGATTCATAAAGTGCAAGTAGTTTCGCTTCACTAACAGGTGGCCCGTAGCTGTGAAAACACTTACGTTTAGGCTAGTTGTGTTTTGTTGTCACAAAGTGCTTCTTGAGCTAAAAAAAATGAACACTTGTCCAGCGCTTTGTGGAAGAAAGACATACGGGATACGTCACCTTTAAGAAAAACATTTCACTGGCTTTGGCAGAAGGTCGGTAATAGGCAGCTGCCAAATGAGAGTTAGGACAACGCCACTGGGAGTCAGTAAACTGACAATTCAAACAACTGTCGATAAGGACATATTAATTTTGGTATTTTTGTCTTATTCCCTATTCAAATCGTTATAACTTCAAGGTTTGTTAAACGTTATGGAAATAGATCAGCTAATACAACTCCTAACGTAGATAACTATGAATTGCAGATATTTCTGCAGGTATTCACTCCAAATTTAAGCTAATTTAACCTAACCTTTTGCACTTGAGCGCTAGTGAATCGTTTCCTTTAAAAGTGGACTGCCTTTTGTGTTGGCGGGAACCCAGTCTCAAGGAGTCACCTCTTAAGGTTCTGAGACAAATTCTCAAAATTCTTTTGTACGCCCTGTGTAGCATTGTCTCCAAGATGTTAAAATCTCGATGTATGTCCAATTCTTGCTTCCGCTTGCAAAAAAAAAAAGTGATGTGCTCTGCTGTGCTTCACGTACAATATTGTTTGAATACCATACTTGGGTTCCTTGGAGCTCACTTAGTCATTTCCATGCACATACTGTATGATCAAAGGCGAATAATGTTCCTACATGTTCTCAATATGTCATACAAGTACGACATGAGGAGGAGGGGATGCGGGGGTCTGAAGGCAAGTGCGAAAAATATTCAGGCAGAACCCACCATTTTCGGTATGTTTATCGTCGTTAACGCGATAAACATTCAAATAGTGGTGCACATCGTCAGGTGATAGCACCGTTGTTTTCTTGTCGCGTGATCCCGCTTGAAGGTGAATATATATATACAACTGAAAGAGCCACCGCCGAAACGCGTCATGTATGAACCATGTACTGCAGCCAGGCTCCGCTCTTGCGCTTCCCCCTGGACAAGCTGCGCCATCTAGGAGCGCGCGAGCGAACTCCCCCTCCTTTTGAGCGGCCTCCGTGATTGGCACCGGTGCGCGCTGACGCTGAGGATTAATCTCTCGTTGCAGTGCCCGTAGTCAAGACAGCATCGGGCCGCTGTGTTCGAGGATCCAGGTTAAATACCCACCAGTACCAAAGTTTTCCAAGTCTTTCTTTTTATTATGTTTATTATAATAATTTTATTATTTACCTTTCTATGGGATGCAGCATAAGGTTTAAAATTATGATTGATATGTTAGAAAGACCGCCGGAGTAAAATTCCAGGACACATCATACAAACCGCAAAGTGGGGGGGAATTGGGCAAATGCTAATCGCATTAAAAAACAACGTCTGCAACTGCACTTTTGGGTATTGTTCGGTGCGTCCAATGTTGTTCGAGGAATCCGTCGTTCTAATTTTCAGGTATGGCTTCTAGAGGCAGTCTAATACGACAGAGTAAAGGCAAAATTGGTGCTTTTGCGTTTTATCCCCAGCAATTTAAACACTTATAATGTGTGAATCAGTGTGTCCAGGTGTTCTCCTTTGAAAATAAATGATGTGGGTCTGTGCTTGGGTGAAAGGAACAGAACATAAAGTTCCATTGGACCGTTTCCTTAGCGCCATCCTATTTGAGGATAGCACTGGTACGCAGAAATCAGGCAATTAAAGATACTGAAGCTCAGAGTTCATTGCCCTGAAATACAAGTCCGTCTTTTTATAAATATAATATAACCATTTTCATGCGGAATATTACACTTATATTGATAACAAGTAGCTTTTGCGCGATAAAACACATTTGTCCAGGTCGTAACCCTAGAGAAGTAACAATGTGCAGAGAGTGCCATATATAATGACCTGCTCTAATGCACAAACAACAGATGCCGGTTCTTCATCATAACACGACCCCTTTCTTGAAATGTGCATCCAATAAGTTGAAGCAAACACAATTATCTCTTCATTCAACTTCTGAATTTTCTAGTGTTCCTGCGTAATTCGAAGGCTTCGTTTATTTATTTATTTTTTCTGCATGAAACATCAGGTGTCCGTATTAATGAGAAAACCGATGAGAACGAAGTTTTATTTCGAAGTTTAACGCACGAAAGCAGAAATAAAAAAAAAGAAAACGATGCCATGAAACGCCTTCTGCCTCTTAACACCTGCCAACTGCATGTGAAAGACTAGGAAATATCCTGACTCGAGAACGCCGAGCCAACCTAAGTCACACGACATTGAGTTCCTGTGTTTCATTCCTGAATAGAGTCTGAACGGGAGGTCGTACGGCCCGCGTATTGTTAGAACAAAATAGAAAGCCGACTGAGTTTAATCTTCCGGGACCAAGAAGACCTAGCATTATATTCATGCGGATTAGGAGTATATGTCGATTTCTCAGTGGCGTCTCTAAATACAGGGTTGTAACAACGCAAGATCTATATGGCGTAAAAGAAACCTGAGATATTTTTTAGAGTCGGCTAATCCACCTGCGTAGCCGCCCTCGGAGTTCGAGAAGGCTAGATTAATGAACATGCCCGAAGCTTAATTTATATTATGCGCTTCCCTTAGAAGCTCTCGGTTTCTGTATTTTCAGCAGTAGAATATGTTGTCATATATGCACCAATTTATTAACTTATTTATAGTTACGCCACGCTGGTAACTCTGCCTTGCAATGGAGTTTCTGAAACGAAACGCAAAGTGCAGTCAAATACAATCTTCGGGCATCCGAGGAGCTAGCGTAGCATACTTTTGAAACACGGGGCATAGGCGAACGTGCTTAATTTTTGAGCGATGAAGTTTTCGCAAAAGCGCATCACATAGCCTTACTGTTGGGCTCGGCGCCCTAAGTATGTAGAGAAAAGGCTATTGGCACCCAGTGCATTATTCTATCACAAGACCTCCCTTCCTTCCGCATTGAGGTACAAATCAACGTGGAATGTTAACGTACTTTGCAACCGATTTCAGGGTCGAAAATCACAAAACTGTTAGTAAAATTCCAATTAAGTGGCCATGTCTTGAGCATTAACCGACTTTCATAGAAAAATCCAAAGGCATTTACCGTAGAGCAATTGTATGAGAAATTAATTCGTGAAAACGTATTGTTTAAGGCGTTAACGAGTCTCACACTTTAGCTTATGTCAGCCAGCCGCCACTAACAGTGTGTTGCCAAACAAGGCCATCGCCTCTGACGTGCCCCAAAAATTTATTTCTGTTAGATAGTTTGTCTGTTTGCCTGAGGAAATCTAGAAAAAGGTACATCCGGTATTGCTATCTCTCATTCGCATAAAAAGACGTGCGGTATATTAAAATAACTAGTTGATATCTGTTCATGTTTACACCTTTTGCCCTTAAATGACAATGAAATCGTTATTTACGGAAGACGCGCTAAAAGAAAGGGAGAAAATACGATATGAAAAGCAGAGAGGTTAAGCAGAGTAACTTCCCAATTGGCTACTGTCCGCTGGTTACCAAAGTGTGTAACAAAAGCCGCTGCCGTATACCTTCACGAGCGCTCCCAAATCAGAAACTCCTAGTATAAATTGTAAGCCTGAGACATAAACCGTTAACCGTGATAAACAGCTGTTATGATCAACCTCCCATATTGCCTTTCGAGACCTTTCTCAGTGAGTCTTTGTTGCACCAGACAAAAGTCAGCCAGCGAATGAGATCTGTCACATTCCTTCACAACCTCTCTCCCTCTCCCGTTCTTTTTACATAATTTAGTTCGTGTTACTTCCAGCTTACAGGTTCACACATCTACGTGCATGACCGTGACACTATAGCTGATGATAACAACATGTAATCTATTCCAGCACCAATGTTTAATCATGATTCAAAGGGGCTATGATATCGAAGTTGAGGAGGTGCATTTTCTCCTATCTGAGGGCGAAGTCCAGGTAGCAATCCACTGCCGCAAGCTTACCTCATTTACTCACGACATCACCGCTACATTGTCCTACATAATTAGCTAGCCAGCTGTTGAGCTTAGATAAGTGCGCTTCGTTCCTAGCTCTGTACGCACAAATTCTCACAAGCAAGAGGCCCATGTCTCCTTAAGCACTCGGCTATTGATCTATTGTGTACAAGCCCACGTCCAGTTTCTAACGATGGCAAAGCGAATGAGCGATTTAGTTACAAGAAGCCAGCGATATCTGAATGTTTAGATAAGCTTTCATGAACCTACTTCAAAATCAAACGTAGAGTGCCAAAGCTGCGTTATGAGTCCAATGCCAGTCAGAAGGCTTACCAAATGCAATCGAAATATCTGCTTAGGTTGCAAGCTAGCGCGAATGGAAATGCGCCCTTAGAGCATAAAATTTGACTTTGAAGTGGTGAGATCTGCTCCAACCTCGCTAACGGTAGCATCAGTGCGCGCGAACAAACTGTCGGATTCTGCGATTGGAAACGAACGTTATAATCATTGCGAGGTGCTCCTCTAAGCATTGCCGTCATCGAGCCTGCCCTATTGTTGTGATTCGGTTAATTTACGGTCTTCCTTCCCTGTAAAGCTGTCTTCGCCGCGTTGTGCTTTCGTCCAGCCAATGGCGGAACCGGCAAACGCTGAAGTGAAGACGAAGAAGAAGCTGTACGCGTGCTGAAAGGGTTACAGGAATAATATTATTATTATTATTATCTTATACCCGGTTTTCATCTGATTATTTCCTTTTTTCTCCAACCACAAAACATTTATTTTTAAACTCACACGCCCAAATTGTTAACTCCCTTGTTATCATTATTATTTTTAGGCACCTAATTAAACCGCCCGATTCTTGGCCAATCCCCCACTGTGGGTATGTGCCACGGCCACTCAGGACAACAACAACAACAACAACAACAATACGTCTACAGTATGGCACACAACGGAATCCCTAAGCTTGTAGGCAACATTTTGACAACGGGCCTGGTCATCGTCAGTGCCTTTGCCGAAATGTTGAAACCCGCTTTAGTCTTTTCTTAGTCGTTCAATGTTGATTCGAACGCATTTCGGTTATACACTGTATACCACGCCGTGCAGCTCCAGGTAAACCACTGACATCTTCCACACCTTCAAACGCGCCAGCTTAAATTAAAAAATATATATATTGTTTAATGTGTGCCGTCGATGCGCTGGCAAAATGTCGTGCGCGCGCTAGGAATCTTGCAGTGACGTTTTCTCCGCTTGCGAAGCTTAATCTTCGTCACACTCGGTACTTGAAAGGCGCAGCAATTCCCTTCTTGAAAGATTGAAAAGAATGTTCGAGTTTTCCGAGCTTTCCGAGCCGAAGTTACAAGGTGCGCGCTGCTGATCTATAGTGACCAAGAAAGAACACTTCTTATCAGTGCACGAAACCGACTACTCTGTGCTTGAGGACGAACGTGCGGGATACGTAAAAAAAATATTTAGGAAACAGATATGTTGGCCAGCGGTAAAAATGATCTACTCCACGTCTAAAAACATTTTCGGTGAGCTGGTTCCCGCTGGTAATAAATCGGAGTAATGCGTGAATCAACAAGTTGTGCAATACTTGCGGTGCCCTCGCAATCTTGAGCAACGAGCGCAGGTGAAAGACAATGAATGAACAGCTTTACCATTATTTCTACAAATGCTTATTTGTCTTGTGACACGGAATCGTTCTGAGACGGGGCTTAATCTTCCTTTTTGCTGCGAGGGTAAAGTTATTTGAGCATGCACCGCTAAGCTCCTATACGTTAAAGGCTTCAAGAGGCTATGCTACACTTTTCGCCGACACAGCTGCTCATTATATGGAGGGAAGTTGGATCAGGACGGGCGATTCCCGCAGTGATGCTCATCTAGTCATATACAACTATACGGCAGCTTTTCCACCTTCCTATTCACCGACGAGTCTGTTAGCATGTGCGCCTGTTTGGCATGGAAGAAGAAAAAAAAACATCACCACCCCTTCCAGTCCGTGAAGATGGCCGAACAGTGAAGTTGTGTTAGTTACACCGAATGCTACACCATGCAAGCCAAACTTCGCAAGCAGTCTATTTTGTTTCACGATTCTTTCACCTCATTTTCGGTTTGTGTGCATCGCGTGGTGAGCATTCCTTAGAAGTGCTTTCTTTTTTCGCAATTCTCCCAGCGTTCTTTTTTTTTTTTTTGCGCGTGCGAGTTGCTCCGCCCCTTTTCTGTGCGCCAGTAATGAGAGCAATGTTTCGCGCAGAATGAAAACCATCTGATTGTTCTTTTAATTTATTTTGTGTACTTGCTTGGTCTTGTGTTGTACTTTCTACCGCTTGACTTTGAATTGTCGTCTCTAGTTTCTGCACTGCTCGGTGTGCCCCTCCGCTTGCAGTGATATGTCTGGAGACGTTGAATCTTGTATTGCTCGCTCTTTAGTTGACGGCAGATGACGGCGTTTACATTTCATAATCAAAGCCTTGCGCTTCAAAATTAAATCTGCCCATCACGTAAGACAATGAATGGCTCGTACCCCCTTCAGCAATGGTTCATACCACAGTAAACGCGGCCTGCCCATCACGACGACAGAAGTGAAATTCTACGCTGGGATGACGAGAGGCAACGGAGCCAGTTGTGGAAGAAGACGACGACGCTCGAGCCATTGGTGCTGATGATAGTTTTAGCGAACTTTTCTGCATAAACAGCTTCGCTATAAGAAGAATGACCTTGAAAGAATGTAACGTGTGCGATGGCATCATTGACGTCAGACACATGCTGGCGAGCTGTCCCGCGACTCTCGCCGACCCCGAAGAAAGATGGCTTTACTGGCACAAGTTGATAACAAGCTCTTCATATAAAGATCAGCTACGGGCTGTCCAGAGGGTCCACGATGACGCCGTAAGGCGCGGCCTGGCGGTGCCGACGTGGACGCGGCCCGCCTCGGTCTGAAAAGACCGGGCTTCAGGACACTAATAAAGTTTTGTGACTGAATGAATGAAAGCTTCTTTGTAGAAGCAGCAGAGGAAGGTGATGAGTGAGAGCCGTCAGCAACGTGCAGAAACACGCGTGTCTACACTCGCGGTTCCTTCGACTTATTCCAAATCTCATCCGCAAAAGAGACCATGAGCGATTGAACCGCAGGAAATTACGAACGAGATTGTCGCGGGACCCCTTCAAGAACATCGCAGTTGATATTCAAAGTGAAGACGAACTCGCTCGTAGATGAAAACGCTGATCTGTGTGCCTGAAAAAAAAAGAAACGTTACCTTCGTGACGATGATCAGGGGCCGCCGAAGTCTTACTGTTTTTAGCTTAGATGCTGCGCCAAGCTTGTACAAATCGACCAGCCACTTAGTTTCTTGGCCTACCAAAGTATTTTTGCAAGAAAATGAGATGTAATGCATTTATTCCATCCTCTATTTTAGGGATTGTCCACTCGCCGCCTTGCCTTTCGCTTCCGCCCGCTTCTTATAATGCAGTTTAGACGCACGCGCTAAATATACGCAAAGCAAAGCTTTCTTGGTTATCAAATTGCTGTCACGCATGGAAGCGGCTAACTAGCCCCGTCGTGGCAAAGGAAGGGGAAAATGTAGAGCACAGTGACTGGCAACACCCTGGCGTACTAATGTTTAAAAATATAACACACCCTGAGCAAACCTTGATCACATCTATCAATTTTCCCTTTTGAATGAGTTATAAGAAAGGTTGGACCAAAATAAGGACTTCTGCACAGGTGTTAATGTTCGTTTTATCCATCTCTACATACTATAGTTGTGGTATTCATCGAAACGCCTTTGGATGGATGGAAACAAAGCCTTCACCAAACGTAAGCAGGGGTGATGGCGTTGAAGATGCATTTGATGCGCGAGTGGTTCTGCCCTTTCTCTATTACACACACGTTGTTGAATGTATCGACAAAATAAGCTATGTACTAATATATTTGTGGTTGACTCTGAACATGTATATGCTGTTCATGTGCCCCAGCTGTACCTGCACTCGTTCTGAGCATTTATTTTTCAGCTTTTTTTTTGTTCATTCATGTGAATTTAGGTTGTAAATCTGGGTCAGAGAAATTGTTGCCAAGTTTCTTTTTCTTTTGGAGGGGGGGGAGGGAGGGGGGTTATTGGGCCATCCAGCTGGTTAAGCAGAAAAGTAGTGTCCTCTGCTGCGGAGTTGCTTTTGCGCGATGTTTCACACTGGCGCTTAAACATGATTGTGTGATAAAAAAAAGTAACAGCGTCGTCGTTTTATCAGTGTTTGTGTCAGTTAACCAGGATGCTTACAAAGCGTCATTGCCTCTCACAAATCTGTCCAGGACACCTTTTGAGTCATTTCGCGCGGTGTACAATTTAATTTGTGAATAAATTACCTTGGGAGTTCAGCTCAGTACACTCAATTTCTTTCACGAGCTATCAGAATGACTGAGAATATAAGTGCCTGCAACCACCTTGTATACCCTTCTCCGGCCGTCAATCAGCTCTGAATGAAGACGGCAAAATAAACCCGACGCTACATGCATATAATCGAAGCAAAAAGGTAAGATGATTGGTTATGACTGCAATATCGATGTCAGCAATTTATCTTTCTTGAAGCTGCAGTGATCTGTTGCGTTGTTTCGAAGGCAGGGAAAAATTCGATTCGTCTGATACCAAAAAAAAAAAAAAAATAACCAAACAGAAGAAAATGATCATTGAGGTTTATTTCTGGTTTAATGGCGCGGATATTCCCAATATGCAACATTCTCACACCCCTTCTTGGCCTTGTATAAACTAAGAAAAAAAAACAGCTGAAACTGCGGCGCCAGCATTTTCACTGCCTTCCACTTCAAAGCGCACTGAACTTCAACTTTGAGCGAAGGCAACCTTTACGGGCCATTAAGTTCATGCCCTTTCACGACAAGTGTCGTGGAACCGCTCTTTATGGTGCCAGGCAACTTCCCAAGGAGTTTCCTCTCGAAGCCAAAAAAAAAAAAAAATCACAACACGAACGCCAAAAGTGGCGCGTTAGGAAGGAAAAGCGACAGCGTCGGCATTAAGTCAGCCGAGCAAATCAAAATCGAGCAGCTGGCGCCCAAACGTGACACCAGCCGGGCGGCAGCCATGAATTATGCACGGCCGTCAAGTAAGTACTGTACAGCGCCCGACGAAAACTCGATAGAAGAACGGCGCAGAACTTCCTCGGAGAGGGTTGCGTGGAAACCCCAAGACACGGCGTAGTCTTTTACGACCGCGCACGATGTACGAAGTAGAGAGCGCTCGCTCCGTGGAACGTCAAATGGCGCAAGATTAATACTTCTCCTTCTCCTACCACGTGACTATGTTCAACGTCACCCGAACACTTGAGAGGTTTTAATGGAAACCGAACATACATAAACGGCCAGTCATCCCCTATAATTCAATTAGTCAATTAGGTCAATTAGTCACACAAGACACCGGAACATGAGATTTAAAATCTACAAACGAATAAAGTTGGGTTAGAGAGCGAGGGAAAAGCATTACGAAATCGTGACCGGCAGCTTTGTTACCCGTGAAAAAAAAAACTAGAAAAAAAAAAGAAGTATACGATCATCGCATTCTAACAGTGCTAACATCAGAGACTGAAACTTGGAAGGGAACGAAGGAGCTTCAGAAGAAGCTAAGAACCGCGCAACGAGCGATGGAACGAGAAATGCTAGGCGTATACCTTCAAAAAATGGGAAGACAGCGGTGTTGAGTAAATAGCTAACGGGGTAGCCGATATTCTAATTGAAATTATGAGGAAAAAATGCAGTTGGAGAAGCCATGTAATGCGTAGGACATAAAACCGGTGGTCTATTCGAGTTACAGATTTTGGGCTCTTACAAGCTAGAATTGTTCGTAAGACCAAGTTTCAGCCAATGCAACCAGTACAACTGACGGAGCTCGGCGTCAGTTGCGCTATATATATATATATAGCCGTATAATTTCTACCCAAATGAAGCTTTTCTGGGTCAAATCAACCTGGTGCTCCAATGAGTCAGGTTCGTTTTTGCAGCGTGTTCTCGCCCTAAGTTTGGTGCATTACACTGAATAAACACTCGCTGTTTTTTCAATGCGCTAGTATTAGGAGTGCCGAAATCGAAAACAGTGCATGTGTGTGAAGTGTGTGGGACACTATATATATATATATATATATATATATATATATATATATATATATATATATATATATATATATATATATATATATATATATATATATATATATATGAGATGAGATCAGCTGGCTGTCAGCGCCGGACCACCTTCAGTTGCCCTTCGCTTGTTCGCAGAGGCAGGACGTGTGTCGTGCGAGTTCCTGCGTAACACTTTTCAACTCACATTCACCTCTAAGTCACCATTTAACTTTTCCCTGCTCTAATTTGCTGGCGACCGGCTCTTGTAGGTAAGCAGGCATAAAAATCACTCTGGTAACTATAGAAGCACGAACGATGTGCGATCTCTAATGTTGCGTCCATTCGCAATACTTACTTCAAAACGTAGAAGCTGTGCGAGACTAGCACCAAAGAATCGCAGGAACTAGTCCAATGAATCGTCTTGTGGCTGAACGTAAACATGGCAGTACAAGAAGATAAAGAAAACAGTTGTTGAGTTGTCCTCCCAACGCAACTAACACCGCGGCTCCTGTGTAAAGTGTGTTCAATCTAAGCGGTATTTATTTATTTATTTATTTATTTATTTATTTATTTATTTATTTATTTATTTATTTATTTCGTGTACCCTCAGGGGCAGGGGCATTAAAGAGGGGAGTGGTTACATCAAATACAGAAAAAAAGTACAGTGCATCAAAATGGTTAATAGTACAGAAATAGATGGCTCTCGGTTATACAATGTTATCTGAGTGTTCTTGGAGTGCTGGTTAATAAACTGAAATACGGTGCATGCGGTGCAGTAACACAGTGTTCGGGTAATGCAAAAACATGAATGAAATGCTCCTGTTTATACAATGTTATATAATACTGCCATGAAGTGCCGATAGTCAACAATAGTAGCGGTTGAGGCGGGTAGGCGATTCCACTCAGCAGATGTACGCGGAAGGAATGAATGAGGCATGACATTGGTTTGGCATAATGAAACTCCAACTTTGTTATTGTGATCTAACCTTGATTAAATGTATTGAGGAGGGGAGATAAGTTCATCGCGAAGGGAAGGATAATGAAATATCTTATGAAAAAGTGAAAGTCTAAGGCCTTTACGGCGAGAGGCTAAAGATGGCAAATCAAGGTTTAATTTCATTACAGAAGTGCTGGCAGATCGGTTATAATTAGAAAAAGCGAAACGAGCAGAGTTCTTTGTACCATTTCTAATGAGTGAATTAGGTTTTTCTGAAAGGGATCCCAAACTGCTCCGGCGTACTCAAGCTTTGAGCGGACTAGTGACTTGTATAGCATTAATTTTAGGGAAGACGACGCCTCAGTGAAATTGCGTTTAAGGTGTTCCAGCATGCGGTTAGCGTTTTTAATTACGTAAGAAGCATGCATGGACCGCGAGAGGTTGCTAGTAATATGGATACCAAGATATTTGTAGGATGAAACAGGGTCTGCACCTGTTCAGCTAAGTAAGCTTAGATGTCGCAGCTTCGTCGAAACACATTGAACTAAGTTTTTGACCTTTGCGTTGTCGACGGTGTGCATTTCAAGCAACAACAACGCTTCGATCTTGCTGACACGACAAACTTTAGTGCGCACAGCGTTCTACATGCTTCGCAACGTGAAAAAAAAAGGAAAAATGAACTTAAATTCCAGGCCGGAATTCACGGCCGACGAACGCCGCCGTGTTCGGCCTGGCCTGTCTACTGCGGAGCGGCCATGGAGCGCCGTATACGATTTTCCATAGCGAAATAAAATAAAACTCTTGGGCGCCGCCCACCGAGCACATTTCGCAGGATAGAGGCGGTTCTTCTTCGCCGAGCCCAGACCGGCCAGCTTCTGTCACCAGCAAGGCTACACCTCATCAACCCGCACTCATACCCGATCCCTAAGTGCCCGGCATGCCCGGCCAGAGGTACGGCGGAACATCTTCCGTGGAGCTTTTCTGCCTTTGACACAATCCGAGAAAGGACACTACACTCCCTGGGCGGGAACCGACCTGGCACCCTGCAGGAGTGGCTCGACCCGCCATCGCACATCGGACCCAAGGACTCAGTCCAGCTTTGGCGTGCTTTTTTGGACTTTTTCAGGGATAAGGAAGGGCCTGGCCGCCTCTTTGCAGAGCCGACCTCGGGACCACTCCACCTCGAGGAAGAAGAGAGCACCAATACCCCTCCCCCATAAAGCACCCCTTTTCTGCCGCAAGGCTTCGCCTATTAAACGCAGAAATAAAGACGTTTATTTAAAAAAAAAAGACTCTTGGGTCATATTTACAACATCTACAAACGTTTTATGAAGTGACAGGAGGAAAAAATGACAGGCATATCGGTTAAACAGACTGAAAGACGTGAGTCACGTCATTCTTATCACGCCTCAAGTCAACCTGAGATTGAGAGCAAGCGTCTTTAGCCAATCAATAAACGGCGCTGGCGGTCATCCTGCATGTGCTGTCTGCTAAGGCTGTGCAAACGGCATACTCACATTGCACGTCAAACCGATGGCGATAGTTATACAGATGATCAATACTGGTCATTCATATGCCGGGATAAGCGCCGGATATTCAGGTCTCGCCCCACTGGTCTGTTTTCTTTTTCCGGTGGATGATTTATTCATTCGATACTGGTTCCAAACGATGCACATTCACGGTCAAGCCATGCTCTCCGAATTGGATCCTCAAGGGCTGCTTTATGATGTTTCCCAGCCTGCAATAAAACGTGCATGACGGCATGCATCACAGCAGCAAGTAGCATAAATTAACTTGACAGATGCTGTCCACTCGCAAGTTGTTTTTCGCACAAAAGTATATGCCTACTCTATCCAAACGATTGGCTGTGGGACGGTTGGTGCAGTGGTTCGGTCTACCGCACCGTTCCGTGCTTGCGAGAAATCCGTGCCCTAACTGCATCAATAGTTTAGTTAGTTAGTTAGTTAGTTAGTTAGTTAGTTAGTTAGTTAGTTAGTTAGTTAGTTAGTTAGTTAGTTAGTTAGTTAGTTAGTTAGTTAGTTAGTTTTTTCCGGCGCAGAATCAATGAAAGACAACTCAGGCTATCTTGCATCGATCACACAATCACTCGTAGACGATACTGTTCGCATTTTCCCTTTTCGTGTGCCACCACAGTGATATCCTGCTCCGCATTTTGGATAACATTGTTACCCGTCCGCATGCATGTAGGTTTCCACTCCTTAAACAACGCGACAAACTGCGGACATCTATATGATGACTTTGCAAATGAATTTTGCAACGCACAGACGGAGTAATAGCTTACAATACGCCAGGAAATCAACAACAGCAACAAATTTTGGTAATTTGAGACGCTCAGCCTGCTGTCGCTCCTTCATCTTTCCATCGAAAAGCTTAGCTTGAGAAGTGCTTAAAACTAATGCAGAACCTATAAGCGTGGGAAAGCTTACTGCGAACGTGTAACAGAGCTAGAGGTGCAGACAACAGGTCAAGTCAATGACCAGCTTTGGTGATCGTCATGGAAGAACACCACTTTTCTAGCAACTACGACACCTCGCTGCATCTCCGCGATCACCAATAATACATGCACTAGTATATCTCAAACGTGGAAAACATATCTTGCAGAACACTAAGCACCAGCTGTAACTGTAACGACCTTCCCAGCTCAGACAGCGTTAAAGTCGTCTTCCACACCAGTGCGTATACCTAAGTCAAGCGTGCCCTAAAAATGCGCTTCGCGCTTTTAGATGGAATATCAGAGCGCGTCGGCCACAAGAAAGCACTGTCATATTCAAGTATCAGTCGTGGCCTCCCAGCTGATCCCCTTTCGACGTAGCGTTCCACCACTTGCCAATTACTTTGTCAATGTCAAACATGTCTCAATGTCAAACACGCGGCAATGTCAAAAATGTAGCAATGTCAAACATGCCAATGAAAGTGTGCATGAGTGGTGGCTCGCAGAGAAAGGATGTCTCCGAATGTAACATTTCATTCTGTGCCTGTGAAACGGCATTTCTATTTTTTTTTCTGTAACACAAGAAAAGGTGATAGAAGAAGAATAAACTGACCAATCGTGTAAGCACCAACACAAAATGGGAACATAGGGAAGGATGCCAGGGTAGTCGCACGAAGACGACAATTTCAGCGAGGTACGCCCGACAACTCACTATAATGAAAATAACTTCGGGTAGGGCGACGAGTAGGCGGGTGCGACAGCGCTGGATTTGCCCGCGGGTAAACGGGAGCGTTTCCATCTGCATGGGCTAGATGGCGCCACGGCCGGCGCCGCCAACTCTACAGGCGCCATTTTCAGGGACGTAGAGGGAGAGCTGCTCCCAGCTGGGAAGGTAAACTCGAGCGCGCGTGTGCGGGTCGCCTCGTCGTCGGGAGACGACGCAGCCGGAGTGTGACCCAGATTTCGGCCCCTCGCTGCCCGAATCGAATCCACCTGAGCGGATGACACGCTGACAAAGACAGCGCTGATGAGGTAAGCAGCCGTGCCGAATCGCATGCAAACGCCATAAATTTTCTTCCCGAAGATGATGACAAGCCCCTTCTTGTACGACAAGAAATCGGGAAATAACCTTCTTTCTTAATTTAGGGATAGAGAGAGATAGTGACAGGTAAACACGTCTCACGTTCCTTTTATTTTTTTTTTCGCGTGTTTGAACGCACGTGCGATAAGCGGTGCGCGCTTCTGCCTGACAGTCAAGCGGGAGGGGGGGGGGGGGTGGATCAATTCAGCGAGATTGTCGGAAACATACGATAAACGTAGAAATGCGGTTATTAGTGCTTCTGGAGCTTCTGCATCCGAGTCTCGCGCCCCTGTTTACACTGAATGGCGAGTCATTACATAAAAATACAGAATACATGCTAATATGGCTCCGTGGCATCTTAACATGTTTCGTTCCTACAATGAATAGCAGAGCATGCTTGGATCCAGAGACACCGCACCCGCCGCGGTGGAAATCCGTAGCGTTACACTGTTGAGCACGAGGTCGCGGGTTCAATTCCTCCGAGAAGCTTGAAGCGTCCTCGCTTCCGACCGGGTTCCCGGAGCCGTATACTTTGGCAGCCGCGATAGCAAGCATTAAAATGTCTATAGCCACAACGAAACGACATTTAGTCAATCAGCTTTGAAATCATATGAACTCGGAACAACGTTCGGGCAAATGTGCAAAACACACGGGCAACCATGTATAGCTTTCATCTCGCCATGGCACAAGTCCTCAATGGCCATCCACAGTTTCCCCCGAGGGAAACTGTCCTCGCTGCAATACGAACGCAATGCTGCACACGCGTGATGGAGCACCGACTCTTGAGTGCGGGTTTGGCCACACTTGTTGCAGCACCACGATCACGTGGTGGAAGGGTGGAGGAACCCCGAGTGGGTCGGAAGTAATCTTGAGTCTCCGCCCACTGTGGCGTTTCCCGTACATGCCGCAATCTGTTTAGGGATGTCAGATCCCTTTAATTTAACAAACCACATTTCCAGCTTTGCTAAGGTAGAGAAAGTGAAAACAAATTAACAGTGGTTGTATATAGCGAATTAAACGTTGTACCGTTCCGCGAGCTCGGAGCACTTTTCAAACTACAGCAGGAATCGGGGCCTAATTGGTCGTTCAGTATCATCTATATATTAAACAAACGCGTAAAACGAGGGACGTAACATGTAAGAGGGCTGTGTGTGTGTCCCTCACCTTGCGGGATGGTATTAGGTGGTCATTGTCACATGGTGTCGCTGCTCCTTAAGTTTTCTTTTTTCATAAATTTCGTCCTGCCGGTTACCCACTGCGTACTGAGACTTGGCTTTGAGAGGCCTTGCCGTTGCTTCTTTGGCATATTTTTTATTCTCTTCTGTAATTTCCTATTTTTGTCTGCAGCCTACGTGCCGAGGCAGGTTAAGAGAGTCCTCGTCCCAGTGTCATTAGACGCATAGCCAATACAACGCGCTTCTCGTAGTTAAATTTTGCCCTTGAGCCCCGCCACTCTAATAGTTACTGTGGTCTGACGTCTGCCATTGTCCGGCGCTTCAAAGTTCGAATGATAATCTGAGCTTCCTACTCCAACTGCTGTTCAGATAAAATGACAACTGTTACGCAACGTTCCGCTTAATCTTAATCTAACATCTCAGCATGGCGGGTGCAGCTTCCACAGCTATACGCATTTAAAAAAATAAAAAAAGGCGAGAAGACACAACAGGCAGGCGAACGAGGGTATGAGAAGGCGGAGCGGGCCCACAGTATCAACCAAGATTATGTAAAGTATCACGAATTATTCAATACAGTAGCTGCTTCAACAAATGGATTGAAATACATTACCAATTCCAACTATTGCAGCTGTTTCAAATTGAAACAGTCATGACATGGGGTGCACTAGGTCGTCAAACCGGCTGAATAACCGAAAGTTTCGATTGTACTTATTTCACTTGCACTGTTCACTGAGTATGTGCCGCCTTTCTTAATGATTATTATCTCAAACAAATCATCGGAAATTACACACTAACAGTCAAACTGATTACTAATATAATTAAAATTGTCAGTCATCTCTAAAGAATGGATGCGCCGCCAATTTCTTTTTCAAGAGCGAAGCCTTGGTTTGGCGAAATCTGTATAGGTTACTTTCTCATTTAGATTAGTCGGAAAACACGGAGAATGCGGGAGATGGAAATTCGAGACGATGGGCAAAACTGGAACAAGGTGAAAGCAGCTAGGAATCTCCTGCTTTCGCCTAGGAGCCTGCTGCTTTCACTTTGTTGACGATTTGCTCATAGTATAGATATTAGTGCTACTTACAAATGGATGGTAATATTTTCCTTTTCTTCAGCAGGCTAAATTATAGCAATCTCCAGGGAGAGCACGAACAAAAAAATATATATATACCGTGCTTATCAACTGTAACCTTTGTTGCACATATGACTCATAACTTAACACAGCGTCAGGCAACCGTTGTCCTCTCTATATTGCAAATAGTGCCGCACATTTCCCTTCCATCAGGGCTCCCAACGGTCTTTCTCTCTCTCTTCATTTGCCGCCAGGCAGGGAAAATGCGGCCTTTCCCTCGCACAAGAAGCACGAACACTGGTGATGATGGAAACATGCTCTCCCACGCTTCTACACCAAACACGAGTCCACAAAAGCACGCAAGTACGAGAAAAGAAAGCCCTATGCTCTGCCTCCTACCCCTCCTCCTTAAGAAAAAAAAAAGAAAAAAAAAAAGAACTACGCTGTTGTCGCCAGAGGGCGCGGGGCGTCGTCGGCGGCGGAATAACGCCATTTCCCGTGAGAAATCGCGAGGTGTCAAGTTGATCCAGATAAATCGCTCAGCGAACGCGAATGCTTGCTTGCCCGTTCGCTCGCTCGCCTGCGGGATTTCGATCGCGCCGGCCCCAGCCGGGACAGGCTGTGGCGGTGGCAGCGGCGGCAGCGGCGAAAGGGCAGCCGAAAACCCGCTTCCCTCTCCTCCCTACACCGTCTGCCCCTTATATTACCCGCCTGTTAGCTCCCTGCGCGGCCTTCGACTTCTAAAATCGCCGCGCAGCCGTATTTGTATTTGGCTGGCGCTCTATACTAACCTCCGAGTAAACCGTTAGCCTGGCCGTAACTCACATCTACCGCGGGGTCGTTAGCGCCTCCGTCACGAGGCATTTACCAAACCCCGCGGCGATGCCAGGCTGTTACTATTAAGATTGATCAACAGCGGGAAGCGAGCGACGGAGAGCGCAGGCGCGATCAGGCCAGCTATTAATTGCCCGTTTATTGTGCGGCGCCAAAGATCATTAGAGCGAGCAACCAGGAGCAGTGACCCCTTTCCTACCTCCTTTTTTTTTTGTTAACTCTATTTAAGGATAGGTTGTTGTCTTCAGGTGGACGCCAACCTATTTGTTATTTCCACTAGTGACGACGTTTGCAATGTGTGGTGTTGGGGCTAAGAACTATGGTGAGAACCCTTAGTAGGCAATGGCATTACTCAGAAACGGTGTTTAAACGTGTACTATATATATATATATATATATATATATATATATATATATATATATATATATATATATATATATATATATATATATATATATATTGTAACAGATACAAAAGGCACGGACAAGAGAAAAGAAGGGAAGACGAAGAGGACGAAGCGTTGGAGAGGCCGAGCTGCGCTACTATCACGCGACGATCATCATCCATCGCCTGTAAATAAAACCATTTCTTCGAAACTCTTCGTAACAGTTGTGGTGGGAGGTGCGGGGTAATCGACACCCGAAGACGGAGGCTGAACCAGAAATTCTTCGACGGAGCCGTCGCATTGCTGGACTCCCACCGTATCTACCGGAGCTGAATATGTCCCACGACGCAGACGAACAACGGCCCATTCCAACAGCTGCGCCGACAAGTTCCGTTCTGCAACTGAGAGATGCGCGTCCCTTCGCCGGAAGATCGGACGAAGACGTCGAGGAATGGCTCGTCCATTATCACCGGGTGAGTGCCGCCAACAAGTGGAACAGCGCTTCTCAGCTTTCGAACGTCGTGTTCTTCCTAACGGATACTGCGTTGCTGTGGTTCGACAATAACGAGGAAACGTTCACAACATGGGGAAGATTTGTTTCCGAAATCAAAGAGAGATTCGGCGACTCCGCGACGAAAAAGAAAAGGGCGGAACAGACGCTACTGCAACGTGCGCAAGTGCCAGGTGAAACCTGCACGACCTATATTGAGGCGGTAATAAAACTGTGTAGGATGGTGGACTCTGGAATGTCTGAGGAAGATAAAGTCAGGCACATCCTGAAAGGAATTGCCGAAGACGTCTATAATTTCCTCATCGCAAAGGACAACCTGGCTTCCGTCACTGACATCATTCGGCATTGTCGTACTTTCGAGCAGCTGAAAACGAGGCGCATCACGCCGAAGTTTGGCAGGCTAGCCAATGTGACAACAGTTGCAAGCGTGGACAGCAACCAGCCCCTCGATCTTGCATCAACGATCAGACAAATAGTTCGGGAAGAGCTCAGCCTGCACGCACAAGCGACACATTCAGGCACTCACAGCTTCCGCTTATCACCAGATTTCCAGTCAAACGTGGCATCCATCGCCCCGTATCCTGCGGCGAGGGGCACCGAGGATTATGAACTCGCGCCCCGACAGCAGCCACGTCTCTACGACAGAGGCGCTACTTATGACGCTCGGCCACAACGAGAGCAGCCGCGGTTTTACCCCCGAGGTCCTGTGACTTCTGTCAGGCCGCGACAAGAAGGGCACCGACCCTACTACCACGACGTGACTTATGAACGATATGACGGATTTCAGCGAGGCGCAGAGACACGTTATCCACATGACAACGAACTTTCTCGCCGCCCGCAGCAGCCTAGCATCCGTTTCGAGGAAGATGCTGTGCACCACGACCCTCCCGTGTGCTACAACTGCGGTGCCACAGGCCATATAGCACGGTATTGTCGCCAAGGCCGTCAATCACGAAGGACACCAACAATGCTATCGCCACCCAGAACCCGTACTTCATATGACTTGCGGACGACCGATTCCCTTCCAATGGACCACTTCCCACACGAGACCAGACGCAGCGATTCGCCAACTTCTGAGCGGAGTTTGACGCCACCAAATAATCGTCCCCATCGCTCTCCGTCCCCTCGGCGCCGTTCTTCGTCACCGCCGCCGGGAAACTAGCATCCGCGGCCAATGGAGGTGAGGTCGCCGGACGGTCTTTGCCAGAAATTCCTCTGCCTGTTGTGATGCTCAAAAACAAAGTGAATGTCTCGATTGACGGAATACCGACCATGGCGTTAGTTGATACTGGGGCGACTGTGTCTGTGATGAGCCTCGCTTTCAAGAACCGTCTAGGCCACAAAGTTATGTTTTCTTGGAACGACGGTATTACTTTTCGTGGAGTGGGCGGCGAGTGGCTTCATCCCCTTGGTGTTTGTGCTGTGAGTGTTTTGTTGGCTGGGAAAGTTTTTGTGTCGGAATTCGTTGTTCTTGTTCGTTGTTCGCACGATGTTATTCTTGGTATTGATTTTCTTGAACAGTGCGGCGCTTCCGTGGACTGTGGTTGTGGCGAAATATCATTGAACAAGTTAATTATATCAACAGATTCCGAACAAAGCTCGCGTGGCGAACACAGGGACACAGACACACTCAGTGTTCTTGATGAAGTGATTGCACCATCGTGGTGCCTGACGCCCGTTCGTGTTTCTGCAACTACTGTTGACGCTGATTGTGTTGATATTGTAGTTAGGCCTCTCCGCATAAACTGTGCTAAAAAAAATATACTTGTGCCCTGCTCTGTCGTGTGCATGACGAAAGGAGTCGCCACATTGTGGGCGCTGAACTGTTCCGCCACGCCGGTTGTCCTTCCTCGCGGTATGAAAATCGCTCTCTTCGATGAAGCCGCATGTAACTCAATGGCGGCCCTAACTACGGACGTCTCTACAGCTTGCTCTCCTTGCGATAATAGCCATTTTGAAGAGCTAATGCTTGGCATGATCAGCAAGGCTCTCGGTACGTCGGAACGGCAAGCACTGGTACATGTCCTTGCCAGGCATGAGGCTGCATTCGACTTCACGCATGGAGATGCACCCCTTCATTTGCCGTCGTCCCGCGCTCGTCACAGAATAGATACCGGCTCCGCACACCCCATCCGCCAGAAGCCCTACCGAGTGTCATCCTCCGAGCGAAAGGTTATTGCACAACAAGTCAAGGAGATGATGGACAAAGGTGTCGTTCAAGAGTCGTCTAGTCCTTGGGCAGCCCCAGTAATCCTGGTCAGAAAAAAAAGATGGCTCCTGGAGATTCTGCGTGGATTACAGACATCTAAACGCAGTGACGAAGAAGGATGTCTATCCACTACCGCGAATAGATGACGTCATTGATTGCTTACACGCTGCTTCTTACTTCTCAACACTTGATTTGCGATCGGGGTATTGGCAAATACCTATGGACCCTGCCGACAAGGAAAAGACCGCTTTCGTGACTCCAGATGGCCTATTCGAATTTAATGTTATGCCTTTTGGCCTTTGCAATGCTCCTGCCACCTTCGAAAGATTCATGGACACAGTACTACGTGGTCTGAAGTGGGAGATATGCATGTGTTACCTCGATGATGTTGTAATCTTTGGCCGCACGTTTGAAGAACATAATCAACGCCTCAGCCTTGTTCTCGACTGCATCGAGAAAGCTGGGCTGGTTCTAAACTCAAAGAAATGCCGCTTTGGCGAACGTCAAACACTGGTCCTGGGACACTTAGTTGACAAGGATGGCGTCAGACCCGATCCTCGTAAGATTGAAGCGGTGAGCTCCTTCAAGCCACCACAATCAGCACGAGAACTTCGCTCATTCATTGGCCTATGTTCATATTTTCGTCGTTTTGTTCCCAGGTTTGCCGACATCGTTTACCCGTTGACAAGTATTTTGCGACAAAATGCATCCTTCAATTGGACACCAGAGTGTGACGCATCATTTTCTCAACTGAAATTTATACTAACGTCAGCACCGCTCTTGCGTCACTTCGATCCGTCTTGCCCAACTGAAGTTCACACTGATGCTAGTGGAATTGGGATAGGAGCGGTGCTTGTACAACGTCACAGTGGCGCAGAACATGTAGTCGCATATGCCAGCCGTTGCCTGAGCAAATCTGAACGGAATTATACGGTTACGGAACAGGAATGCCTGGCAGCTGTTTTCGCCATACAGAAGTTTCGGTGTTATCTTTACGGTAGACCATTCAAGATTATCACCGACCATCATTCTTTATGCTGGCTGGTCGGTTTGCGTGATCCCTCTGGTCGCCTCGCACGTTGGGCACTGCGCCTCCAGGAATACGACTTTGTGGTGTCGTACAAGAGTGGCCGTCGTCACGCTGACGCAGACTGCCTCTCTCGGATTCCTCTTGCGGCTACCGACTGCGATGCTGAGAATTTTGACGACTGTCTCGCTGCTGTTACTTCTACGTTCCCTGACGCGGCAGACTTTCAGCGAGAACAACGGAGTGATGTTACCCTCGATCCGCTTTTTGTTGCCGCCCGTACTTCACAACGCAGTGGTCGCTTTACCGTCCGTGATAAATTACTCTACAAAACTAATTATTCCGGGCATGGAGCGCGTTTTCTGCTTGTTGTCCCGGAGAGCCTTCGCTCCGACGTTCTACGCGCCATGCATGATGATGTGACATCCGGCCATTTCGGTTTCGTACGAACGCTACACCGCACGCAGGAGCGCTTTTACTGGCCCAAGATGTACGAAACAACCAAGCGCTATGTCGCTAGTTGTGAAACGTGCCAACGTCACAAGCGACCGACCACCGCAGCCCCGGGTCCCCTTCGGCCATTGACACCACCCAACACGCCATTCGAGCAAGTAGGCATTGACCTTTTGGGTCCATTCCCGTTATCTAGCAACAAGAACCGTTGGATAATTGTCTGCGTAGACCATCTTACACGGTATGCAGAAACTGCAGCCATACCGTCTTCCACCGCCGCTTGCGTGGCGGTCTTCCTGTTGCGTTCCGTGGTCCTTCGTCATGGCCCACCACGTGTCATCATCAGCGACCGTGGTCGCCAGTTCACTGCTGATGCCATTGAAGAGCTACTTCGTTTGTGCACTTCCCAGTTCCGTCATTCCACGCCGTACCATCCACAGACCAATGGCCTCGTTGAAAGGACGAACAGAACGCTGACCAACATGCTTGCCATGTACGTCTCCTCCAATCATAAGAACTGGGACGACGTGCTGCCCTTCATCACTTACGCATACAACACGGCGAAACACGAAACCACGAACTATAGCCCATTTTATCTCCTCTATGCCAGGTTACCGCGAAGCCCTCTGGACACTTTCTTACCGTTCGTTCTGCACAGTGACGATTCTGTATCGAAGACTTTGTGTCTCGCCGAAGAAGCGCGTCGAATAGCTCGTCTTCGTACTCTGGCCTCGCAAAGTCGTTCGAAAGAGCGATACGACAACCGTCACGTACAAGTATCGTTGGAAAAAGGTGACTTGGTCCTTCTTTGGACACCGCAACGCAAGCGTGGATTGTGCCAAAAGTTATTGTCAAAATATTCAGGCCCATTTGTAGTTGTGGACCGCCTGAGCGAACTCACTTACGTCATAGCTCGCCTACTGTGCAATGGTCGGCGATCAAGCAGAACTCAGCTCACTCACATTGCTCGCCTGAAGCCTTTCTACCCTGCTTGCGCATCCTGACTCGCCCCACGGGCTTCGTCTGCTTGCGGGGAAATGTAACAGATACAAAAGGCACGGACAAGAGAAAAGAAGGGAAGACGAAGAGGACGAAGCGTTGGAGAGGCCGAGCTGCGCTACTATCACGCGACGATCATCATCCATCGCCTGTAAATAAAACCATTTCTTCGAAACTCTTCGTAACCATATATATATATATATATATATATATATATATATATATAAGCTATTCAATTGCAAAGTTGAAGCAGAGAACTAGTGAAGATATGTCTGGCTTGCAGAAATTACAAGAGTGGTGCTACTATCACGATATCCATTCCCAAAATCTTCAGAAAAGTACATTTTGTGTTAGAGTAGCGATCGACCTGAACTACTCAACTCACGCTTTTAGTAAGCTGTTTACTGGAACGCCAATGTATATTGTAGCACATTTTAAGGCCGGATATTCTGAAAGTGGTGATACTTCCCTAAGCTTTCTGCTAAGCGAACGTGACCTCACTACTCCCAATTGCGCAATTTCGAGATGGCCCTTAAATTGTATAGTTATACCTTTAATAGCGAACATTTTTATTTATCCCCCTGGACATTGCGTTTTCTTACGCAAGTAATTTTCAGCTCTTTCACAAATTCCGTTGAAACAGTGGCCCAGCGCTATTTGTCACAGATGATTCTCTTTTAAAGTCTGCCCGAAGTAAAAGAAAGAAAGAAAGAAAGAAAGAAAGAAAGAAAGAAAGAAAGAAAGAAAGAAAGCAGACTTTTTTTATTTTGTGTTTTCCGTTTGAAACGTCGTGAACGTTCGGCCGGAGAAAAAAAAGAGAGGCGTTGGTAATCTCCTATACTTTGTTTCGCAACATTGCACTGAAGTCGAAGGTGCAGCATGTGTAAGCCCCTCAGGAGCGCGCCAACGCAACTGAGTACGAATGTCGTCCGCTAAATCACGAGAACGAGATTGACCACGAGATTGAACCGGTGGCTACCGTTTATGCGACGCTAATTATACGCCAAATTCGCAAAATTTCGTGCAGATCACAACGAAGAGTAATGCAAAAGGTCAGTGTAATCCCGGTGCGCTGATAAAGAGCGCAAGGCCCGCCCGCGTGAACTATCAACCGGCGTCCCAGCAGCCCCTCTTAATTAGTCACACGAGAGTCGTTATGTAGGGAGTAATATCGAGAGCTGCCTACATGCGTGTTTAGTTCCCTTGAGAAACTTCCTACTTTGATCTGGCTGTACGGCTTTTCATTCACTGTAAGTGACCTTCTTTTTTTTTTTAACTTAACGATGCGCCAGAGATCGTAGTCGTTCTGTTAAGAAATGGGAAATAATATTTCGGTAAAGAATGGAAGCGCATCCTGAAAAAAAATAAAGCCATATCGCCAGAATCAGTAGCAGTCCACTTCGACCCATACCAGCGTCCCTGGCACGAAATGATCATGGCCCGGGCCCACGAAAGCGGTATTGCAGCAAACAATACGCGCGAGTCAAAAGCAGCAATGAACGAGGTCATAAAGCCTACAGTGCAAAAAAACAAGAAAACCGCGCCGCCGTATAAAAGTAGGCCCCCCGAGCGCACGACGGAGTTTAAACTTCGTTTTCACCCCTGCATTTCGGTTCGCAGCGCCATATACCCCGTTTCCGCTGCGCTCGGCGTCTATACGTATATGCGTAATGCGTGAGACGACGACCGTCGCGGATATATATCCTTCACATCTGGCGAGCTCGTTTGTTGAATCTTTCAGAGTCGCTATTGCGGTCCTGTGTATACTATATGCCGGCTCGCTGTACTAATATATAGCCAGCGCTACGCATTTTCTGAGAAGGCGAATTCTGCCTGCACATATACATGCGTGAGTGTTTCTTTTTTTTTTTTCGCCAGCATTAAGGCGAGACGCTGGAGATGACAGAAACAGCGCACTCGTATCCAGGACGCTTCGCTAGGCACAATATCAAAGTGCAACGCTCAGATGGTCTCAGCGGGAACTACTAAAAAAAAAAACAAATATCCTACTAGAAATACTAGAAACGCGAAATGCTCCCTCCGGCGAACACAGTCCGCCGGGCATTTCTTATTCGCTGCTCTCTGCTTGCAATGTTTCCGACATCGTCATTTTTTTTATCATAGCCCGCGCCTACAGTCCACACCCCAGTTGTTCTCGGCAGCGGAAAACCATTTGCATTCTTAATCTTTCACGGGGAACAAATCTATCCGAAGGTCGTTCGCCCGCTCGCAACATTAGGCAGTAATTACACTTCCGCTCGAACGAATTCAAATATGCGCTCGTGTTTCCTGCATTAAATTTCTCTTTCTGTGCGTCTATGTCGCTCTTTCTTTAATGGCGTGCGTGCTAATCGTTGCCAGATCTTGGCATTTATTCCGCCGTAGTTTTCTTACTACACTCCCGGGACGAAAATACTTTGATTGTCGGCACCTAATCGCTCACCGTCTGTTTCACTACACCACGTCTAAACATTGTGTATATGTGGAAATCGGATTTAACGGACTCAAGTTCTGTATTTGGCGGGTTGGTCCTCCTCATTTGGTTACCTCGCGTAGCGCGGAACCTCTATCATGTTGGATCAGGCTCGGTCGCTGTATATAGGATTAGATGAAGCAGCCAAATCTCATACACCAAACCTTACCAGCGATACAAGTGCGTGCGGCGGGAACGTACGGGTTGCTGAAGGCTATAGTCGCGATAGCGTCGAGAAATATTTCCCTGCTGTAGGTGCGCGCGCTTGGGGCAGCCAGGATGCGTTAAAGCTCATTATCTCGGTCATGATATCCTAACAACTTCGAGCTAAACGATAGTCGGTTTACAACTCGCTGTACACAGCCCGGGTTATAAAAGCGTCGTGACCCCATTAGCGTGCGCGAAGAAAACTACGATGACTTTGTCTTCATCTGAAATTAAAACGGCTACGTTGACACAATCGGGCTGCTTAACAGGCTTGGTAACTTATATTTTGCCCGAATGAGCTCTGTCTTCAGGACTATTTCTGCTGCTATCCAGCAGTAGCGCCTCAAGTAATAAGCCAGGCGTTAATTTATGCGCGCATGCATATTAAGTTCATGGCATGCGCTGCCCTCGTTGGACGAGTTCCGTGCTTTAGCGGGAACTCTGTGACAACGCTACGGTGATCGCGAAAGTTTTGCGACAGTTGGGTGTAAATTAAACGCGAACGGCGCGAAACGTTTGTGCAACTGCACCGGGTTTGGAAGAAGGCCCACTTTGCTAGTCGTTAGGACATCATAGTCCCCATAACGCGCCATCACAATGAAACGAGTCGGCGCATAAATTTATGTGTGACGGCGTCCGCGACAAGTCCACGCACTTTTCTTTCTTTCTTTTTTTTTCCGATCGCGCCTCCTTTGTGAGTGGAGGGAAGGGTGCTGCTCTCGCACTCTCGCCATTATATTTTATTGTTACTATATATAGTGAGGCGTCAACCGTCAATGCAATGTACCAAAACGATAGTACGCTGAGCTTATATCGCATTCACGTGAACGTCGTTGTTGTGTCGATGGAGCGCTGCAATTGATAAAGGCTCTATATGTCAATCACGCCGAAATTCCGGCGATGAGTAACGTGCACGTTGTACGCGTTCGGGAAAATGAACAAGCACCCTCCGCCCCTCCTCCACCCTCCCGTCTTCCATATCAAAGACGCCTTGCCTTCTTTTCTCGAAGTAACAAAAAGAAAAGTGTAGAACCTCCGCTAACTCCGCATAATGACAGTACACAAGACAGTCGCAAATGTCCAACAAGAGTGAAAAATAGTTTTTCTTTCTTTTTTCTTTCTTTCTTGCCGTCTATGACTTACAGCTACTGGAAGTTGCGCAGATCTACCCAATGAGGGCGATAGACTCAGAACGGCGTTTGCCCTGCCCCACACTGCAGGATTGCAAATGCGCCCATATATCGTCGTCTCAAGTCCGCCACATCTCCAGCGAGGGCTCGAGCAAAGCTATCTTGCGCCGCCGGTAGAATGCCATAACCTCCTAAAACAGCGGCATCGGCAACAGTACAAGAACACGTGGCCTTTTTGAATAATGACGGTTCACCGTACGTGGGCGTAAACGCAGACGTCTGAAGCTAGCGGCTTTCCGTCGCTTGCTTTCCCCACCGTGAATAAGAGATACAAAAGGAAAAGGCGTCCTTTATTGAAAGAAAGAAAGAAAGAAAGAAAGAAAGAAAGAAAGAAAGAAAGAAAGAAAGAAAAAGAATCGCGAGTGAGGAGCCGTTCTTCCGCACGCGCGCTCGCGGAACAAATTAGAAGCGCGGCGGCGGCGAGAGCTGCACGCCGCAAACGTAGCCGAAAAGCGGCTCTCTGGCTTCGCCCGCGGACGCGACGACAACGCAGCGGCAACGATCAAAGAGCCGCAAAGCATGCTGCGAATCCAAACCACGGCCCCAGTCACTGCCTTTCCTCCCCTTCCCCATTCCTCCCCACCGTCTCCAGCACTCTTCCGTTCTCTCTCGGTTATTCGTTCGGGCGAAGCTTTGTCGGGCTCGAGCCCCGAGCTCACGCCGCTCCTGCCGCCGTTTGTTTCCGTTTTCTGCCGGAAATTCCCGCTTGTCGAGCTCCTTCGGCATTGTCGTGAATTCGCATCGCGCGCGCCATGTCTCGCTCGTTTCTCCTTTTTGTTTGTTTCTGAACGCAACGAAGTCCGAAACTCTTCTTCCAGCTAAATACGGCCTCCACTTCGTGGTTTCTGCTGCCGTCTGCTCTTCGAAAGAGAGGGCGAAGGGGTTCCCTTGAAGAGGAAAAGCGTTCTCGTGCGCCATGACAATCGCGCACTGCGGTGTCTGCACGTGTCTGCCTTAGGCGTAGGAGCCCACGACCGTTTACACGGTCTACATTGATACCCGCGAGAACTAATACACTGAAGCCGCCGCTATAGTTAACGAAAACGTTATATAGCGACAGAGAAACCAAGGTCGCGATGTCAACGCGCCTTTCCTTTGCACGCAACTGAAGCTCTTTGCACTTGTGCGCGCCCGCTGGCTCGAAAACTAAATGTACAAAATTTCAGAAAGATTTCACGAACTTGGTTTAATGACAAAAAAAGAAATGCTTCACGGACCGCCGGGCGGCATAACAAGTGTCCCGCACAGAACAATCAACTGAGAAATCCTCATTCACGAATGGAGCCACAGCAGGTTCTATTCTCCAAATGGTGTCGCACAGCACGCCCGACCGTTGCGCCATCTACGGATCTTTTAAGATCTAAAAGCTCCGGAATTATGCAGGAAATTAAAGTTCTGGGAAAGACTAGATGATGCGTTTCAGAACTGATCAAGATTAGATATATTTCAAAACTTCACGCATAAATATTATTCTGTATGACCAACTAATCGGACCTGATGGAACTGAGCCCCTCGCAAAATGCGGACAAACGAAAGTTTGAGTTCTTCCGTTCCCTATTTCGCAGCATCACACTACCGATTAATTCTGAATAATATTTGTCTCTACAACGACTATAGACATGGCCGAAACCTAAAAAAATAAAAAGACGCCGTTGCTGACATCGTGTTTTCGTCGAACTGGCGAAACGTAGGGCCTTCCTAAATCGAAGACTGCAACACAGTGCAACTTATCAAAGTTCTGGAATATATATCTTCAACGTATATAGACTTGTACAAATATTTTCTTTTGCTTTAGCGCGTTCACCCCATACTTGGACTCTCAAAGTGTCTGCTAGCTCTATGCAGTTATTAAGAATACAAATAAATATTGCAATCGGAGGTCGACATGCCAAGTCTACACACACGCCAGTAAGCGGATTCGCAGAGGTTTTGGATCGTCACCGAGATCATTTTCGGCGGCAACAAGGGACAAACAGCGTCGAGCGCCGGCAATCCTCAAAGGCAGGCGCACTTAACCCCCCCCCCCCCCCCCCCTACTCCTCCTTCGCTATTTCGCGAATGTCCTGGGACCTAAACGGGGGCTCCATTCTGTCCGAGCCGGATTCGGCGCCTGTTTGCGCATCAAGTTTGTGCTTGCCGCGCACTATCCCGCATAGCTGTTTGTGTTGACTCAGAGCTCCCCGTTCTAGTCACCCTGCAGTGTGTACGCCGCGCGCGCGCTTCACGTCGCGTCGCGTCGCACTTGCTGCTGCCACCACAGTTCCTCCAAGTGCCGCTCCCCGTTCGGCGGAGGAAGGCAATCACGGCATGCGCACCCGAAAAGAGCACACACGCAAACACACACCGCCTTCGCCGAATCGTGGCCCTCCTTTAGAATGCCGAGCGGGCCGCCGCGCCGGGGAAGGAGGAGGCAACGTGCATGGCTTCGCATTTAATGGCGGGTCCGTTTCGCGAAGATCCTCCCCCCCCCCCCACACTCGAATCTCGGAGGATGATGCAAATGCGGAGTTCCGGTCCACGGCTGATAGCGATCGTTGTATACGCTCAGCCAGCCGCCGTCCAGTTTGCTCATCGCAGAAGTCTAGGCCTGTATTCACACACACACACCAAAAAAAAAAAAAGAACGATAATACGCTGTAGTTCTTCCTAAGAGAAAATGTCAGCCGACCGTAATGTGGGACATACGTATTATTAGCGAAGGCAACCAGCCAATGGCAAAAAAAAAAAAGAAAAGAAAAAGCACTAATGAATGAAAAGCTCTGTGGATTCGGTTCCTAATGTGCCACACATTCCCAACCTGGCAACCTTAGCAGTTGAAAAATAGTCCGGTCGAAGCCGAAAAATAGTAAAGCTTGAATGAAAAAGATACGAATGATTCCTATAATAATAAATATGTTGGCTGTTTAAAAATATTCAGAGCTTGTTCTGTAGCAACGCTGTGAATAGACACGCTGCTTTGAAGGACCGGTGTGACATTTTCTAGATTTTGCGTTGAATGAAGCTTCTGGCACCCGTCGAGCGCCTTAGGAATTTACTACAACAGATGTTCGAAGAAACTGTTTTGTTTCAAACACCTTGTGATGCCTTGCTCCCACGCGACCACCTTCATTGTCGTAATGTCACGACACATAAGGAAAGGGGAAGTGATAGAGTTTACAACGAAGCGATAGAGGTTTCTATAAAATCTATTTAGTAAGTTATTTAGTGTGTCGAGGTCAGAGGCATTCGTTTAACCTAAAAAAGAACAAAATAATAGTCAATAAAGTAGAAAAACGTGATGTCAGTACTCCTTGAAGTCGCAGCGAGAATGATTTGCACCACAGGCAAACTGAAATGCTAATGAAGTTTATTCGTGAAACATTCACGGAACAACGGATGAAAATCATCATACCGTGTTCGTGAAGCAGTGAGCACCGACCAGGACAGAGCGGAGAGACACAAGAATACAAGACAGTCTCTGCGCTTGCAAATAGTTTGTTTCAAAACAAACACTTCGTATTTACGTGTCTGCGCGCCCTCAGACGTCAAATATAAGCAAGATAATATTAAAAGCACCTTCAAATTCACTTCCACGCGCATACTTGCGCGTAAAATATAGGCAACGTTTCACGGTGTGCAATCCTATCCGATTTGTTGCACCCCTAACAAATTCTTATAACAAGTTTTTTTGTGTGTCCGCAAAAAAGACGACTTCACGACGGCTCAGAATAACAGACGGTTGACTGATACAACCCCTTCTTCCCTAGTAAATGTGAAAAGCTTCCACTATTTTCCTGGTCAGCTGGTTATGGTGCGGTAGAACTGTAGTGTCATTCTAAAGCGGCTAGCATCCATGTTGTGAGCAATGTCCTTTAATGTGGGAATGAATGTTTCCCCCAGTGACCTTTTGTGTTCCAAAAGTCTTGTGTTCACCCCGGCCCGTTTGGACATGTATGCTTTTCCACAATATATGGACAAACAGTATACAATGGACAACCTTCACTTCACAAATTCTTTCTTGCGCCTCACCGTGCACATAAATCCATTTACTTTTATTTTTGTGGAAACTCTGTTGACAGAGAACGTCGGATATACCAGAAAATACACAAGACTGAATACGTACGGCAAAACACTCTTTATTAGAAGAAAAAAAGGAAGAGGTAGCTCACACGGTCATTTTTAGCAAAGTAACTTCACTTAAGTCAGTCAGAGGCGTCACGGGTCTCTACGAAAGAAAAGCGAGAATTCCGGAAAAGACCACACAATTAATACTAACCGAAATTGAACGTGAAATATCGAGAACAAATAGTAAAGTTGCGCGGTAAGAAAGTAAACAGAGAGAAGCCTACGCGGCGGTTATTGAGAAACGACGCCGCGTTTATGTTCGGCGGTGGGGCGTCTATCGGAACTCGGGCGCCAGCTCGTCGCTGTGCGCTCGCAGTGCAAACGGTCTCGCGGCCGTCGGCTTGGCTTGGCTAAACTGCATTACCGCAGGAGCCGGGCCCGGCTGAAAACCGGGCTGCATGGAGGAGGACCTGTCTCTGGGAACGCTGGTCGGCTGCGTCTCGCTCGTGGACAGCGGAGACTGCATCATAGTGGGGCTGATGCTGCGCGCGCAGGAAGGAAGGAAAGAAAGAAAGAAAGAAAGAAGGAAAGAAAGAAAGAAAGTCAGCTACAACTCGAATACCCCGACAAACGTCACGTTAACGAAGTTTTTAAAATTTATTTCACTCCTTCAACTGCCACCTCGAAAACGTGACGCAAGGAGCATACGACAGAACGGATGCTGCATCGACTTCTACGTTTCGCGTGTGTTTTGTCGTCTGCTCTGTACTACCGCGGTAAGCAGGGGGAAACCGCCAGCGCAGGAGACAATACTTAGCCATCTGACGCTTGGCGGTGTTGGCACACGCATCATGACATCGCGTGGACGGGATACTGGGCCGCTTTCCGTTATTCAGGATCGTATTGAGACAAACTGCGCCAACCGTTTATTGTTTTCTTCGCAATTGGGTGTTCTCGTTGCGTTAGATAACCTAACACAACTAACTCAAACACCAACTAGCCCAACGTAGTCCCCTGCTGTTCGAAATCGTGCCAAGAGAATATGCGGATGGGCATACTTTCTATACGAGCATACATCTCTAACCTGTTCAGTGATTCCGCTAAATTTCTTAATGCAATGAAAAAGTCTAGGGTGCCGGTCCTTTAAGAAGGTGGGAATAAATATTTGCATAAAAATATAAATCGATCTCTACTTTACCCATCTGTATGGTGTTTTGAAAAAAATATGCCAGTATTTTGATAATGACATGCGCTTGTTGTTAGGGGTTCATTCAAGTTCGCACCCGCCGTGGTTGCTCAGTGGCTATGGTGTTAGGCTGCTGAGCACGAGGTCGCGGGATCGAATCCCGGCCACGGCGGCCGCTTATCGATGGGGGCGAAATGCGAAAACATCCGTGTACTTAGATTTAGGTGCACGTTAAAGAACCCCAGGTGGTCGAAATTTCCGGAGTCCTCCACTACGGCGTGCCTCATAATCAGAAAGTGGTTTTGGCACGTAAAACCCCATAATTTAATTAATTCAAGTTCGCCTTGAGAGCGTGACAACAGAAGCTATGATAACTGGTGCGAGAGCAACCTTCGACCCGCATTGGCATATTTTGAGTAAATGACGGTTCGAAAATTGACAATTTTGTTTTAATAGTCTTGTGGCGAAAACACAGGAAGGGGTGTGCCCGCGGTACTGAGAATTGTTGTTCTTAGTTCACACACCGAATAGTGAGAGGAGTATAATCTACAAAAGTGCGTAGCAAGAAGAGTATGAACATTACAACAAGAAAAAGGCCAGGACTTACCAGAAGCGTTACACGAATCTGCCAAGAGTGTTAACTCCGCTGCACACCTGTGTTGTTTCGTCTTTCATCTTTCCCTTTGCTGTGCTGCTTTTCTCACAAAGAAAATAATCCCCCGGATTGGTACTCACGGATACGAAATGTAAAAAAAAAAATCCAGTTTTATTATTTCTTTTTGCTTTCTATATGAGACAAAGTCGCACTGTTTTACATTGACTGCTTGCTAACGATAGTAACCCAGTCGCAGCCTTGAATTGATCACATGTGTCTGAGCTCGTGTTGTGTACTTCCTCTCGTCCTTCGTCCGGGTTGCGCTGCCCACCCACAGGAACATCTCCAGAGATTGATACTGGGCTCAGAAGCAACAAATAAATTGTTAATATTCTGTCTTGCTTAAAGCTGACAGGTACGTGGGCTGTTTGTTATACCGCATAATGCGCAATGTTTTCTGGATGTAAAAGAAGCTAACAAAAGAAAGAAGAGAGAATGAAAAAAGAAAAAAAAACTGCCTGCAGCGTTTTTCTTGACTGCCCTGTTTTTTTCGAGCAACTTTTTTTTTTTAGCACTGGAATAAGTGTTGCATTACGCTGACTTAGTTGCTTAAACAAAAACATTATTCAAACGTATCCGCGCTTTAACTTTAATGGAGCGGCTAGTTGCTCATAGACGCCCCAGAAAAGCGCGCTTTTACCGAAGTAAGTATTCTGTAACGAGATGCGTGACCTTTTAGGAGCGCTTAAAACGTACTCACTCTTTCAAAACAGCGTCGGGTTCTCTTGACATCCTTTTCCTGCAGTCCAGGAAGAACGATTATTGCTTTTGGATAAGCCGACAGAAAGTGAAATCACTTGAGACAATCTAATGGCGGCAGCGGGCTCTTTGAAGCTAACTTATAAAACGTTCATCTTTTTCTTTTTCTTTTTTTAAGCAGTGGGCAAGGGAGCCCCCATTGTACCAATCTACAGCACTCGTCTTCACTAAGCTTATTCTAATATGTCATTTTTTACATGTCTGTTCACAAGTTCTCGAACTGGTTCTATAAGTTGTTTTTCTTTTAATCTGTGATAATTTTTGCACCGTAAAAACACAGTGTAAATACAGAGGAACGGTTGACGCGGGATACACAGGCATGCTTAACCACGTGTTGTCGGGTGAACTGGTGAAAACAAGAGCACATAGCACACGTAAGCGTAAACCTAACGAGTTTCTTAGTAAATGTGACAAAGACAGAAGCGTTGCCATTCGGCTATACACTCATCATCTAGGTAGAAAATTAACACTGTTTACTTACAGACGCATTACTCTGTATTTCCTGCAGAGGGAAACAAGAAAAAATCGGTTTAGCACCTAAATCCGGACTTCCGCACGCACCCCTAACATTACCGCAAGGGTGTGTAGTTCTCGCAGTTCATCCTTTAGCCTATTCTGGCACTACGTGCACAAATGAACACTCCAAGGTAGTGCATCAAAAGCAAAAGCATGTACTGACGAAAACTGCGGTACTTGAAACACGTCACATGTTACATCTCGAAACGTTTATGATTGAACTAGCAAGTGTGAACGATACGTGCAAAGTGTTTTAGTAAATCGAGTTGGAAGTTGGACAGTTGAGGGCTGGGTGTTTGCTCTGGGTGTCACAGTATGGCGTCACGCAGCGGGTGCGACGACGACCGTTTCCATTGCGATATCGCAATTACACGGATGCTCGATGCGCGTTTGCGTCTCCGACGTCAGCGTTGTCGCGCTGTCACAGTAGAGATCGGCGCGCAAGCGCGGCCCACGCGTGGAGCGTCAGAAGGTCTTCAGGGGACGGGCGGTGCGTTTGGCTGCAAAAGCGACGAAGCCAAGTGACCGCACCGCCACACTGCGCTCACTGGACTCTAGCGGGGCCGGTTCAGTATTCGGGGTTCCTTTGCAGGCAGGAACTTTGTGCGAACGCACATTAGCGTGCCACCTTAGCAGGTGAGGTGCAGAAATAGGAAATTTGAAGGTGCAAATTGGTCTAAGCTAGCGCTATACAGGGGTAATTGGAGGTCGCTATGGGAGGCCTTTGTCCTGGCAATGGACATAAAAATAGAATGATGATGATGATGATGATGATGATGATGATGATGATGATGATGATGATGATGATGATGGCGATGGCGATGAACTGCTGTGCGCAAGTAGACTGCGACGCATACACTTGTATGAGCGGGAACGGACAGCGGATAGTAAACGTCAAGGTGAATGCATCCAATCTTTTCTCAGGGTGCTTACAAACGCCGATGGTTTTCGTTCGCTCTTGCCTCGTGCACCATCGACGCCTGCACGCTGTTGGCGGTGCTTCTAATCACGCTAGCTTTCCGAGACGCCTTAGACGCAAGGATAAACCTTGCTACTGGCTTTGTATGCTCAGCCTTCGGGTGAAAGTGCGAATATTTTTGGCCATGTCTCATATCAGGCATATTGTTGCAAGTGGTCGGATAGGTCCGATACAAGTACGCTAGACATGAAGTGGTTTACGTTCTCGTTTCTGACGTTCCAGAAGACAGATATCGAATGGACGAACGCGTGCTGCTGGGCTAGTTGGTCCGTGATTCGTGCTTAAGAATAACGCAAAGTAAAACGTGGGCGAGTACCACCTGCGTGGTCTGTCACGTCCGTGTCACACTTCGCGCTATTCTCGTGTGGAGTCCACATTCTGTAACGTTGAGAAAAGTCGCTGAAGAATTGAAAATGCTTAATCCGTTCCACGGCGGCACGCTTTTAATTATTCTAAAGATGTACAATTAATTGGTGCCTGAAATTAATGTCAAGAAAGAACATAATGCCTTCCTTAGCCAAAAGAAGAAACAGAAAGCTCAGAATCTAGCACTTTGTTCCGAGTCAAAGCTTTTGACGCTACACTAAACGAAAAAAAAATACTGTGCAAAAAACGAAGCGGACGGTTGGGTGGAACGCTTTTTTCCGGCTCTCTTATTGAAGTGCAATTCGCTAAAGAAATGTATGCTTAAGTCATTCGTGGCCCTAGCATTGATACGTGGGCCGGGACATTAATTCAAATATGGCGTGCATGCATGTCTTTCCCAGGTCCCAGCTAAATGGTGATTTCTCTATGACCCGATCCACGCATAAATCAGGATGCAAACGACATCGGATCGCTCATTCAGTCAGCAGGCTAGCGTGACTCGGGTGAGGTTCAAAGAATCGCAGTGCTAGCACTTCGTTGAAGGCGTCCCTCTGTGCCGGCAGTTTTGTTGACTCAGCGAGAAAGTCGCTAAATTTAGCGAGGTTTTACTCGCCGTAACGGCAACGACGCCTTTTTTGGGAGTCCTACCATATTAGTGACCTTCTAGTCACGTATATGTAGTCAGTAGATTATTCTGGTAAAATTTCTCAAGGGATTTTAGCTAAGTTCAGCGCGTCGTGCCTGTTATTATATTTCTTTTACAAATTTTCATAAATTTCACAAATTTTGCAAAGAAAATGTACGTGCGTCCATCTGTCAGTATACTTCTAAATATAAGTACTGAAGAGCTTATTAGTCAGCGACCTAAGTGTCATCATGCAATGATGCTTTTCTAGACAAAGCAAAATGTTGACGTAACGGTCTTAAAATATCGAGCTTTGTGTTCCCTTTTCACATAACAACTGTTGATTCACGTACCACCGCGGGAGATAGTCTAATTTAAAGTTATAGTTGTAAAAACAATACGAAGGACGCCTAGGAACAATGAAAACATAAGACAATTCCGATGAAGTCGTCGTCATTATCATTTAGCATCATCGATTAGCAAGTTTTCGCTATATAAATGGCATGTTTTGGGACGCGACATGGGGAAATGTTACCAGCACTGGTAGGCGCGCCGTGAATGGGCGGCAGCATGTGACGTCACGCACGCTCGCAGACTGAATCAGCAAACCTTCCCGTCGCGCGAATCTATTTTAATCAAACAAAACCGCGCTGCAGATTTGCCCCTCGCCTTCTCGCGCTTTCGCAGGCGTCCAGCACAATTCAAAGCCGACTGGTTCACAATACTAGCGATAGCGAAGTTCATTTTCTACCCGCGTAGCGTTCTGAAAGTTGCACTCACTCGGCCATTTCCATCCTGAGCTTCTGGTCGGAAGTCACAGCCGCTGACCTGGAAGAAGAGGGAATATCTTGTGAGCGCGTATCTATGCATTAGCCTTCCGAGAAAAGAAAAATGGTGCGCACGCCAACGAAGGTGCTCGTCAAAGCAAGCGATCAGCTACGTTGGAGCGTGAAAATAGGATGGACGGACTAGCAATATTTGTCAAGTATTCTGCTGACGTCGATAAAGGCGTTTGATTATGGTGGCACAAAGTATTGTGCGCACCTGTTGGTGGACAGCGCGATGACGGCGGCACTACGGCAACGGTGGGACGATGACGGCACGACGACGTGGAGACGATGACGCCGCAACGACAGCCGCAGCGCGGCGAAGACCGCACGGCGACAAGGGAATCACGACAGCGTGACCGCGCGGCGACGGCGGCAGTGACCACACAGCGGGAACGACGACGAAGTGACAACGGCTGCGCCACCTGCGTTTTCCCTCTCCGCTCCTTCACTCCAGAGAGGTCACACATACTCGTCCGATCGCTCTCGTTGGTATCGCACAGGTCCCACGCACTGAGGCGAGTCGGTCGAACGAGGCCGGGCCGACAAGACGAAGTGGAGCGGCTCAACCAGAGGCGCGCAGCGCGGTGTTCGGCGAGGAAAGCGTCCTCGCAAACGCCAGACGAAGCGACGGAGAAAAGCGATACAGCCGCCACCACTACCGAACACAGCATTTAAAACAGTCGCACGCCGAAAAGAGCCAGTCGGCGTTCTGCGACGAAAAGCTCACGCGCCAATCATCGGTTAGATAGCTCTCGTGCCATAGCACGAGGAGCGGTCTCTCCTCCTCCGACCTCCGGCGCTACTCTCACTCTCAGGCGGAAAACCGGGCAGCCGCATAACCAACAAACTGGCCTGATTGCCAAAAAAAAAAAGAAAAGCTATTCGCTTTAAATCCTAAAAAAAAAGGAAGAACGCTCTGTAGTGCCTGCGTAATTACGGCGTTCTGCTGCTAAGCACGAAAGTGGTGGGCTCGATGACTGGCCGCGGCCGCTGCGCACAGACAGGGTCGCAATGATGCATGAGCGCTGGTATCCATGGATACGGGTGTACGTTAACGAACCCAGGGTAGTAAATGTTCGCACCGCGTTCCTCGTGTTGTTTTGGTAAGTGAAAGCCGTCGATTATGTATGACACAAAAAACAAAAGCGTTTGCCGAAATCAGCATGCAATGTTGAATACTGTTGGTTTCCACAGAAAGAAAAAAAAAAACACAAATATGACAAACGCTTACGAAAACTCGTCTGGGCTGCTCGCACCACCGGCGTCCTCCAGTGCGACCGTCCCGGAGGGCTGAAACTGCTATAACCACCTACGACCCATGTGTTTTCAAACGCGTTTTCAAGCGCGCGTGTAATAAAGAGAGAGAGAGAGAGGTGAACGCTATTACTTACTGCTCAGCTTGTCTCCTGAAAACGTTCGATAAGGAACGCAAATTATGTTTAGAAAATGGTAGCTGTTTTCTTTTCTTAAATTATTTTTTACGCAGAATTTCGCTTTACCTTCTCCTTGGCTTCTGCCTACGATGTGTTTGGCTGGAAAATAAGACACAAAAGGAAAACAGGAGTGCTTTAGTTTGAACTGTGTGTCGTACACGATTTGCGCGCGCACGCTCAGTATGCTATACTTACAGATCCTCAAAATTCGTTCTGCGATGTAAGAGAAGCCAAGGAATCTCAAGTGAAATTAGAGCGCGCAGTTAACAGGTGACACAGAAAGTGGTCTTTGCTTCAGAGCTAAAGTAGCATGGGCCGTGAAACGGCCTTAAATTTTACGCTCAGTGATAATACACGCATCACGTTGGCAAAAAAAAAAAACTTTCACAAAATAGTGACATCCACGTTTGGCTGAGTTAATGTGGCGATTCTATTTTGTCTCTTTTCCTTCTCGAGCTTCGTCACTGGTCCGGGCGGCACTCCGCATCACGACATCGGCATGATCGGCCGATCGTGGGTGGCAGGTGACACGAAAGGAATAGTATATAGCGAAAGTTAGTTCACGTGTGTCGAAAAGAGCCAGTCGGCGTTAATGCGGCCCTGGTTTCCACAATTACGTTATTTTTAATCAGATCTGAAGGTAACATCAATAGAAGTAAAACTTAAACAAGTAGTTTATAGCTAACGACAACGAAGACAGAGTTGGTGGGGGTGGAGAAGGGCTTCGAGCATCACGTTACTGAAAACCTAACACGTATTAGCCTTCACTAATGACATATTTTCAGCCACGACTTACCGGCAGCTTATCTTACGAACTGAGCGCTCTTCTGCGCGAAATGTGTTATGAATACGGGCCTACGGTGCTAACGTAAGGAATCACTTCACTCGGTCCTAGACTCCTTTTTTGTTCGGCGCACGCGACCAGCCGATCCTGGTGAATCGATAGCGTAGGCGGCAGCTCGAGGTCGCGGGTTCGACCCCGGCCGCGGCGGCGGCCGCATTTCGGTGGAGCCGAAATTCGAAAACCCTCTCGCACTTAAATTTAGGTGCACGTCAAAGAACCCCAGGTGGCCAAACATGATTTCGAAGCCCCCCACTACGGCGTGCCTCGTAATCATATCGCGGTTTTGGAACGAAAACCACAAAATTTAATTCAACCTAAAAAGTAGGGTACGTGTAACGCCATTCGGACCACTGAAGAAGCGTTGAGATAAATGGCCCTGGAACAGGATGGTTATGTTGACCGGGCGCAGCTGAGTCAATGCTACATAGTGTTCACGCACCCTGGAGGCACGGGCTCGCCTTCGTAAGTGTAGCTGTTCATGGTGAACAGGTACTTGGAGGCCACCAGGGAGATGTAGATGGCGTAGTCGAACACTCCCACCAGAATGAGCATCGCCAGCCAGAAACCGTTCTGCAAACCGGAGCCCACACAACGCAACACTCGAAAATCATCCCCACACGGAGAGCGCGTTGTTGTTGTAAACGCGTGTGTAGTTTGTTCAGAAGTTCGAACTGGTGTCCCTATTCTTCCAGGCTCAGTGTGTGTGTGGTGTTCCGCAGCGCAGCACGAGGTAGCGGGTTCGATTTGCCAGAGCGTTCTCATAAGGGGCACACAGTGTGTATAGAGGCGTGTGCGAGGTCATAATTCGGTGCAGGCCAGAAATGATTTTTAAGTGCGCGATGAAAGCTATACTGTAAAGCACCCTGCGCCGTAGCGTAGGGTGCTTTAGTGCTCTCGCGCAACGTAGGTCTGGATGTGCTGTTTTATAACTGGTGAGTGTTATTCCAGCGGTGGTCGTCTAAAGTCCTTATACTCCGCGACAACTTTCTGTGGATACGAAGGGAAAGTTGCGGAGAGAACGTGTGTACTCGTGCACACGTGACCACGCTCCTGAACGTAGCCCCGAAGTCTCAATTGAGTTCGCTTAAGCGCAGAAACAGAAAACATGAGCGTCGTGTTGACTACGGCACTTAAATTAGAATAACTACACAAGATACACAGCTCCGTGTTAAATTTGAATTTCAGTTTTTTTTTTTTCGCTTTGCTCTTCTGCGTTTTGGCAAATGCAAAGCCATTGCAAGTAGCAATTGCTGCGACGATTCAGTTCTACAATCCGACGATTGTTCGACGATTGTTCGACGATTGTTCGACGATTGTCCGACTACAGTTCGACGATTGTTCAACAATTTTCTGCTGCTACAGTCCAACTAGCTCAGTTAAACACCGTTTTGGCGATTCAGTATCTAACCCCAACGAACCGAAAGAGTAAGCGCTGACGGACTGTGCCGGACTATTTGGCACAGTAAGGCTCGTGCAGAAGCTGCGCCCCCTGTGGCTATCCCTTCATTCTCGCAGAAAGCTGTCTGACAGTGTATACGTTTCTGGCATAGAGCTCCCACGTTTGGACCCACAACAGGAGTCAGGCTTGTGCTGTCAGCATGGCCGAGCGGTCCAAGGCGCTGCGTTCAGGTCGCAGTCCGGTATTCCGGGCGTGGGTTCGAATCCCACTCCTGACAGAAGTTTTTGTCATTATTTTAAAAATTCGTTTATATATTTTAAATCAAGAGGCTTTTTTATCTTTCTGTTTTGCTTCGCGTTGCGTTGCGTTGCGTTGCAGTATGACAGGTCGGCCGGACAACTATAACACATTCATCTGGTCCGCCGCCATTTGGGTTCGCTTGGATTCGTTGCTTTCTTTTATTCCGCAAACACCACAGGGGGGGGGGGGAGGGGGGAAGACTTGGAGGACACTGCCCAAGCGGCGCGGTCGTAGCCACCCTTATTTACACCTTTATTCAGTTTACGGTTATAAGTTGTTTTACAGTTTGACGTAATAGTTCTGCGGAAGCCCGCAAGGTGGAGAGAAGTAATTAATAAGGGGAAAAATCAGACATCCACCCGGGTGGATGTCTGATGTCACATAATTAACGGGTGGATGTCTGATTTTCCCTTTATTAATTGTTTTACAGTGTAGCCTTGGCAAGGAGCCTACCTGCGCATTGGCTCTTGGGAAACACAGGCCTTCCAAGGTTGCCGTAGCTTTCAAGGTTTGCTTTGTGGTAGCTTTTAGTGACGCCCTCGTCACGGTAGGTCCTCGCCACCTACTCTCCGCTCTGCCGTCCCCCATAATCTCCGTGCGCTCGGCGGCTAGAAATTACCGCTTGCCTGTCACGTGGTGAGGGGCGTGTCTCGTGAGCCTTTCCTTTATTCCTTTTACGACTAGGCTTCGAAATTGCCGCGTGACGTTGCCTCCTATTTTTGTTCCCTTTTCCGAATGATTTACGAGTGCCTTCCGCCAACCCTTTCCCACCGCAATCGAGCACGATACAAAAATTGGCATGCTAATTACTTACGACATAGTCCAACATTCCGTTGCAAAGGATTCGAAACGATTCTTCGAACACGCCCAATATATTTCGGCAATTTCCTATGTTGTCAAACTGAAAAAAAAGCAAGAAAACAACAACAAAACGACAAGGTGTTCAAGGCATCTGGAGCGAATAGAAAAAGCGCTTATATACTGCGCTCACCATGTCTATGTAACTGAGTAAGTCGTTCTTGATATCGTCGCATTTTACCAAAGAGTAATCCTGAAAGGCCTGAAACAAGAAAATAAAAGAGAATGCGCAACACTGATTTAGACAAAGATCTGATTCGGTTTGCAGGCTGGGTTTGCCTGCATGCAAAGCTCTTCCCTATACAGTCTGAAGTCGAGTTTGTAGCGGGCTTTTTGATGGATGTAACGGTTCTTTTTCTTTCTTCCTTTTTCTTCTTTCCTTTTTTTGGAAGGAGGCGAGGGGGTTAGCGGCAGCACTACGCGTTGAGAAAATAACAGTTTTAGCGATAATAGATTAAGCGCATATAGCATGAAATATTCTCTAGCCTAGGGCGACGACGTCGCCTGCTCTTTTGATAAATAAAGTTAATTACTATACTAGCTCAATTTTAGCGGATTCGAGAGAACATTTTGAGGATCACGTCGGAGTTTGAACGTTGCTTACAATATTGCGGACAGTAGGTCCAAGCAGGAGAGAGCGCAAAAAATTACGGGAACCAAAAATGTAAACAGAGGTGACGTTCTCGGTAATGAATTTCACTCATTAACTGTTCTCAGCAAGCGGGAATATTTCAATGTTTGTTCTGACAATTACAGATTTCACGTGATGGCTATGTTTGTGCCGTCATGCTCGACCTGGCATATATTTGAGCGCGAAATCTTGTGGCTCTGTACACAAGTTTGTGAAAACGCAGTGCGGCTATGGAATGCAGCAAGCTGCATAAGCGGATCCTTTGATTGACATTCGCAAGTACCTCTTTACTACAGCGAAAATAAGGAATTCACGAACGTTGTACCGGCTTCAGTTTCTTCGTTGTCCCCCAAAAACTACTAATGAGAAAAAGAAAAATCCGACGCGCTGTTTCTCTTCTGTTCGGTGAGCATGGAGTGCGAGGTTGGCAACCTGCAACATTGCCGAAGACGATAGTGTCCTCTGAACCGTTTGTACATGTGTAGCATGCAACTATATTTTTTTTTCTGGTTTCTGTTTTCCGTAGTAAGCGGGCTGGCAACAGTGATTCTCAGCGCCGATTTTTGTTAATGTACACGTTGCGATAAAATGATTATTCCTATAACTATTACGACCCAATCTGTATTCCTAAAAGAAAAAAAAAAGATCTATGCATTTGAAATGTACTCAATGAGTGCTTTAATCAAATGAGCACCCTAATTAAATCTGTTTTTCCAGTATCTTCAGTGCTATAACCGCATAAATTGACGTTTGCAGGCTCTTTACAGATTGCTGTTTTATACTACCATTGTCCATCTTCCTCGTGAAAAACCTTCATGCGCTTCTTTTTTTTTTTTGCGGATTCAAAGGTATATTTACGATACACCAGCGCAATTCGACCTCCCTTTTAGTGGAAATTTTACAAGAGAAATATCGCGACACTTATGGGAAACGTTATAATGCGTTTATCCTTAATGTTCAGGGTGACAGGGAGTTGTAAAACTTACGTTTTTAACCATTTTCTTGAAACCTACTCTTTCGCTCGCAAGCTTGTTTCCAAAGTCAATTTCCTCTTTGATTTTTTTCTGAAACGTGATAATGAACGACAAGCGTCATTATTAAAAGTACGCAGACAGCACTTATCAAAAAATGACAATATTGATTCCGCGATATAAACTTATACATTTGAAGCACTTATTCCTTCTAATAAAGTAGACCACCGGAAAACGCTCTTCTGCCACCAGAGTATGCATATCTTTTTCTCAGATTTTTGCCATCTTGGGTTTTATGAACATGTGAACAAATATGCCAGAGATTATCGTGGAAGTGGCAGGAAAAGCAACGAAGACATGGCAAAACTCCGAGGAAGCGAACGTTAAATTTTATTTTAACTTATTCCGTTATCTAAGACGCTTCAAGATTCGACGGCTTCTCACCACGTTGCACTGATCTTAAGGGCACACAAAAACGTTTCTTGTGTATTTAACATTTCGAATAGAGGTGTGTGAAAATGAAGCGCCGTATTTTTTTTCTGTTCTCAGCTGTAGAAAGCCGAGAAAAAGTTCATTAAGGCACAAGTTTAGAACAATGTCCGTGCGCCTTTTGGTTTCTTCGCTCACCTAGATTTGCAAACGCTGTTACAGTGGCCGTATAAGTCTCTTGTCGGTGCTTGATGTGAAAAGTGACTGGTAATATATGGAGGTTTAAGGACATATTACACTGATTATCATGTAATGGCTGCTTTTATATTGGCTGTTTTAAACGTTAATTTTGTTACGGTTTGGCACACAACTAACCACTAATTTGACAACCCCCAATTAATATGTACTCAGGCGCAGAGAACATCATTGAGTATCCTTCCAACGAAAAAAAATATTAATTGACCGGCCATTACAGTAGTCTAGGCCGTCTTTGCCGGCAGTGGTCTAACAAATGCCAACTTTTAGGACGATGGACAATGAAAGATTTTTGTGAAGTGCCTTTACGGTGGTAAATGATGTGCAATTTTTGCTTGCTACATGAGTAAATTGATGTGTGTGACAGCTTATTGCTATTTAATAAAGTTCAAATATCGTGTGAACGTTGATAGAAGCTGACCAGACGAGCAGGAAGATAAAAAACAAACCTTCAAACTATCATACTGGGCCCCGTTGTCTATCTGAAATTTCAAAGAGAAAATTGAATCATGCATTACCTTACTGGCCTTCGTGAGCAAGAAAAGGACCAGCATTCCCAATGCATACCGCACTAAAAAAAATTTCATAAGCACAATTAGCAATGAGAATATTGTTTACTACGCTGTTGATCGACCTTTTTCTGCCTAATGGGTTAATGTAGATGTGAAACAATGCTTTATTAGTTTAGAGTGATTTCTTTTTGCTCTTTAGTGCCCTTTAACAATAAGTACGAAAGAAAACGCGACACACGTTAAAGCAACAATTCAGGCAATATCTATGATCGCGTTAAAGAGTTGTAACGATTGGTTCGTCAAGTTCTCGAGCTGTGTACATAACGAGCTGCCTCGGCACAACTGCTCTGCCGTTTGCGTAGCTCGATCTTGACACAGTGTACCAGGCAGCAGTATTACAAGCCGGGGAAACCCTTCCCATGCCCGCCGCGATAGTTTAGCAGCTACGGAGTTGAACTGCTGGGCTGGAGGTTGCGGGTTCGGTCCCAGCCGCGACGGCCGCATTTCGAAGGCATCGAAATGCAAAATGAATGCTCATGTGCGCAGATTTAGGCTGACGTTAAGGAATGCCAGATGTTCTAAATTATTCCACAGCGGCGTGCCTAATTATTATTTCGTGGAACAAAGTGGTGCGTTGGGCCAGTTGCTACATGTTAGCAAATAGTTGACAGTTATAGCCTGTCCCGTTGTCTTCTTCGTCTTGCTTTTGTGTTTACCGCTGGCCCTTTTGTTTTGTCTATTTGCTAATCCTTTCATGGTTTGGCACGCAAAGCCCCAAAATTTAAATAATTTACTCCGGCCAAAAGCTTACCAACTTCAAGACAGTAGTGAAGTTGTCAAATTCCTTGAGGTCTTGCACCCGAACCATCATTTCGTCTATCAGCTTGTCTATATTGATCGAGAAGTGGTTCGCCAGGTCGTACTGGGTGAGCACAATGTTCTGAAAGAAAACGAACAGAATGCACCGTCAGAAAGCTCTTCAGGCACGCATAACGCGCAGATTCGTGCAGCGTGGTAGCAAGCGAACAATATAGTCGAATTTTAGAACGACAGCCGCCCTTCAGTTGATGTAGGCGTTGAGTACGCGTTATCAACCGTCAGCACCGTAGAAAGCCTAAGCGCCGGCGCATGGTCGGAACAGCCGTCGTCTGCTACTGTCGTAGTCACAAGCACGCTCTAGCAGGTTGCATTTATCCCTCCTCACAAAACAGCACCCACTTGATGCTAACCGAAGCATAAGCAGAGACAGCGTGTATGCTAACACGGACTCATACCGATGCCTTCTCGTGAACCGTGGGTATAGTCAACTGGGGTAGACGCCACCACCACCACCACCAACAAAAACGCTATTGCTCAAAAACTAAGGCTTTTATAGGATGCGGTGTTGTTTTAACTGCACCACGTGCACAACCACGGATCCCCGTTGTCGACGTCAAGGTGGTTGGCCCTCCGTCACTCACACGCCGCGACGCTTCGTAAGTTCCGAAGTACCAGCTAGACAGTTCCTCGGGCAGGTCTTTGCGGGGGACGGGAGTCTATTTCTGTGACAAGCGTTATCTCAAATTTATCCAAGGAAAGATTAAGACACGCACAGAAAACCTGCCCGTCTGTGAACAAAGGGGCATACTGCAAGCAAAATTGCGCACGTAACCAAGTTGACTTTTCTTCACTGCTTGTCTCCTTGAAACGACTCTCCTTGCCAAAGTGATGAACAATGGCCAAACAGCGGAAACTTCAAGCTTGGAGCCAACTTTTTGGGCATGGAAGTAGGACGTTTTGATAAGTACACTTGCTGAAACCTTATGTTCAGGCTGAGGCTTCTTTTGTTCGGCCATCGTTGATGAGTTGAATTTCTATCTTCCCGTGTTGAAGTTGCAGCATACAGTGCTTGCATCGTTTAATGTCTTCTTTTAATCTATCTTTTTTTTACATGGCGCCATCGCAGCGTGGAACAAATAACTAGACACGGTTGTCAGAAAGCGGAAAACTACAAGTTTACGGAACTGCCTTCCGTTCATCCGAGAACATAGCTGACCTGAAATGTTACCTGACTCTGCGTTTTTGTGGTTCGAGCTTCCTATTGCATGTGGCTTTAATTTGAACATATTTGCTTTTGAGCTGTGCTTAGTGTGGCCATTAAGTTTTCAGAGATATCCGCAATTGAGTTATTGTAACAGAGCTCTAAAACGACTTCGCTCTCTTCGTTGTTACTGTATATTCTCCATCCTCCCGCCCTTTGTAATACTCCGACACGCGCCCTCAAGGGCGAAGCAAAATTATAATGATGATGATGTTGATGACGACGATTATTATTATTATTATTATTATTATTATTATTATTATTATTATTATTATTATTATTATTATTATTATTATTATTATTATTATTATTATTATTATTATTATTATTATTATTATTATTATTATTATTATTATTATTATTATTATGGTAATGATCACGAAGAAGAAACAACTTCTCGAGTCCTTGGCCACATCTAACAACCTTTCCTTCTGAGAAAATTCTCAGGACTTGTAAGACTACATTTGCCCGCACGGAATGCAACGGCGACGCTGCCACATGTCCGAGACATCACGCTCCGAAAACGTGTCCATATATGCGTAATGCGTTTTGCAATAGAGAGCGGTCAGCGAAAGTCACCGGTCGATCGAAAGAGAGTCAGAACACTGGCGAGCACGTCTAGCCAGTCAGAACGGTTCTTACGAACTAGTTGGACTTGTCCCGTGATTCGTTCAGGCTTAGCGATCGCTACAAGATAAAAGCTAACAGTGGACTTTCGTGTAAACTCAAGTTCTGAACACCAGACACAAAGAAAGGCTTCAACCTACGTCGAAGGCAGTCTGGAGAGCCGATGGGTGAATGCCAGCCAGACCGGCTATGCCCTGGTGCTCCACACAGTGCCTGCGAGGGAGATTAATATGTACTTTAGCTAGGAGGACAAAGAAAGAAAGAAAGAAAGAAAGAAAGAAAGAAAGAAAGAAAGAAAGAAAGAAAGAAAGAAAGAAAGAAAGAAAGAAAGAAAGAAAGAAAGAAAGAAAGAAAGAAAGAGAAAAGGAAATCGTGTCCAGAAAGTGTCAGTGGTGTATGCGCGAAGCGACAGGTGTTGAGTCAGTCACGCTAAAATAAAGATGACCACATGTGTGCCATTATTTTCGTCATATCAACTTCCGCTGCCTCGGCCATTGAACACGCACTTTACGCATGCAGACGCCGCGGTATACGTGAAAACGAGAGCAGCCGAAGCGCACTTATAGGATGTTCCATATGCAGTCTAATGTTTCTACATATTTTTCAGTTATTACTCTCACGGAATTGACGCAAAGTTAGTCTAGAACTATTGTGGTTTATGCCGTAAATTGTTTATAAAACAAAGTTATTGCGATGCTTATAGAAACGTGATGTAGAAGGCCCAAATTTAGACAATAATATTCTGTCAGACTGCTACAGTTGAAACCGCAGAAAGCGGGCGCATAGATATGGAGAATAAAGGGACCCACTTCTCTATAGTGCTGTATCTTAGCAGCTTGAGGACGTGGTAGCGGTTGACGGTGGCGTTCATCACAAGGGAGACGGCCTGAAAGCAAAAAAAAGAAAAAGAATACGTCACGAGATTTACTATTACATTTCGCTGAATAGTAAACATTGGAAATATGGCGCCCGTTCCTGAGCCTGTCAACAACAAAAGAACAGGTAGTTTCTTTTCTCTCTTTGTCTTATATCTGACGGTTGGACTCGTGAGGACAGGCATGATAATTTCATTAGATCATGACGAGTCTTTTTTTTTTTTCTCGAGCTGAAAAAAAAAATGGAAACACAAGTGGTAGCTCTCCAAAACACACTGTAAAGAAAAAAGCAAGCAAGCAAGCAAGATGACCGGTTAGATAAAACAATCCGTTAGCTATGCACAATATCTAGCGCCCAGCGCACACAAGTAACACAGAAAAAAGATGCAGTTGGTTAGCCCGTCAATGTGTAGTTTTATTCGTGCTATAATTAAAAGATAAAGAAGTAAAACGTGTAATACCAAGAAGTAAACAACGTCTCTATGCATCACTAGATGGTGCGCGATGACGCTCTCGAGAATGTAGCGCCGTCGAGAAATATGGGCAAGTAAGCAAGAGGCGCGAGGAACGAACAGATAAATGATAGACATCGAAGATCGGGCCATCTTCCTCGTCACAGCGCTCTGTCGTACGTCTCGGTGCATACATATCTCACCGATGTTCTCCGCTTAGTAAGCATGTGAAAGCAACAAGTGAAACAAACAAACAAAAATGACAAGGAAACGACAGGACAAGGCACTCTTCGTCTTCACGTCACAGACAGTGCACGGTAACACACGATGTGGCTGTGTACATATAATATCTAGCCTATGTTTGTCCGCAAATAGAATAACGCTTCGTCCACATGGTGACCTTATATCAGGAGTACCTTATCACCATGTTGGAAGCTGTTCAGAATGGAGCCGCCAGATTCATCTCTCTTAAGTACGACCATGTTTCTAGCATTACGCGAATCGAAAGAAAAAAGACTTCAGTCGTAGGAGACTCGCAGCATGGTCACGCTCTTCTATGTCTGTTTTACAGTTATATTTATATCAGTAAATCTCACCGTCTGCAGATTCATGCACCTGTAAGCACGTCACGACGTCTTCAGAAGATGCTAAGTTTCATGCGCATACATGGTCAAACGCATGCACGTACCTAACTAATCATCACTGTCTGGCGCCATTGCACATTGGAACAATCTTCCGAGCCAGGTCGCATTCGCGTCAAACTGCGAAACTTCTCTGTATAACCTGAACACGCTCTTTGATAACATGTTATAATGATGCTCGACTGTACTATTTATAATCTTTGTTTCCATACCTTTTTTTTATTTCGTGTTAACTTTCTTTATGTTCTCTAGGAACCGTAACCCCCCCTCTTGCTCAACGCTCTTCAACGGGCCTGTAAGGTATTTCGAATAAATGAATCAGTAAAAAAAAAAATGTCATCCGCCTCTGCTGCAACCTCGCTAACTTAAACAAGCTTCGCTTCGCTTTTAGATTCCAGCATCGCGTTGGATCTGCCTGTATCGTTTTATTCTTTTTTTTTTAAGTCGAGGTTGGGGACTTCGAAAAAGAAGTGCCGTGTGGCACAAAACTACGCGCGGCTTGTCATGCGCGTGCTCGTGACGTACCAGGTCCTTGAGCTGGCCCTCGCTGGAGCGAGCGTACCCGCGTGTGGCCCGGCACAGATACAGGTCTCCGATGCTGCCCAGGAGCATGAACAGGCCGGAGAAGAACAGCATGCCCGTTACGCCAAGCATCATGCAGTAGCTCGTGCTGCGTGCGGCGAATCACGCGGCACTCTTTTGCTCTCGGTGAAATGCTGTAACGCGGTCTTAAAATGCGCGCGACCACACACTTCGGGCCACTCCTACGCGATTGATCTGTCGGCTTACGCCGCCACAAATCGTGGTGAATGAACTTAAAAAATTATGGGGTTTTACGTGCCAAAACCACTTTCTGATTATGAGGCACGCCGTAGTGGGGGACTCCGGAAATTTCGACCACCCTGGGTTCTTTAACGTGCACCTAAATCTAAGTACACGGGTGTTTTCGCATTTCACCCCCATCGATAAGCGGCCGCCATGGCCGGGATTCAAAAGCCCTGTGGTTGACGACAAAAGCCCTATGGGCCCCGGGTTCCAGAGGGCCTAGCTACGCCACTGCATACGCGCTTGACCCGCAGATCGGATTTCGACGGTTGACGACCGTGCTCGCCGCAATTGTTGTACTTCATTGATACTTGTTTTTCCTAAGCACCAGTTAGCTCACCGAAGGGTTAGTTTTCATTACCCGTACTCTTGTTGCCGTCTGGTACTTCAACGTCACGACAACGTGACATTACGTAATTAATGTATTATGTGCTGACTGATATGTTCAACTGATGTCAAAGGAGACAGAATAATATTTATTGTTTCAAGTACGGTTGGCTCATTTGTTTTTCTTTCTTTTCGTTTTATTGATATTGTATTTAGTTTAGGCTTAGGTTGTAAATATACGTTTGTAGCGTTGCTCGGCCTGCTTCGAAGGTCTGCTTGTCCATCCACAGGCACTGCGTACTTACGTCTAACAGCAAATGTAAATTGCATTTTAAGAGCAGTGAAAATTATTAACTATATTATTATTATTATTATTATTATTATTATTATTATTATTATTATTATTATTATTATTATTATTATTATTATTATTATTATTATTATTATTATTATTATTATTATTATTATTATTATTATTATTCAATCGTAATTATTGCACTGAGACATATAGTGAAATCTCCGATAAGGGCATACGTTTTCAGTATTGTTCTTGCGGTACTATTACAGAATTTCGAGCAACATAGACATAAACTTTATAAGGACGGCATAAAACATGTGCGGATAAAGTGAAACTGCTGACTGCGTGTGGGAACGTTTCAACGTGTCTGTAACTACAGACAAACGTTCTGGCTGTTTAACTATAGATATGCATCGTCACTACCTATGTCTTCTGTTAGCTCCCTCAAGCGTTAACATAAAGCAACATAGGAGAGGTGGTCACAAGAGCCAGACACTTAGCACACTCGAGCTAACGCGCGGTTCGCGAGTGCACAGCTAGGCGCGGCAACGTACAGCACAAGAAAATATCCCCCGATGTTGGAAAGCCTGTTGCGGTCCATCGGAGAGGCGTGGTCTTCGTGGTTGGCGTAGCCCAGGATGAAGCCCGTCATCATGCCGCCCATGCTTAGGCACAGGAACACCATGAAGCTCATGATGGACCAAGTGCTGCACAACACCGCGTCATCCAGGGCGCGACTCAGTTCGTAGAAGCCTGCACTACCCGTTACAACCTTCCGCGGTGGCTCAGTGGATATGTGACGTTCTGTTGCTAACCACGAGAGGTCATGGGTTCAATCTCCGGCCGTGGGCAACGCTCACCGATGGCAGTGGAATGCAAAAACCCTCTTGAACATTCGATGCGCCTTAAAGAACTTGATAGGGGGGAAATTAAATCGAATCTTTCCCCTATGTGCCGTCTCCCAAAGGGCCCGTGTTGCTTTGTTATGCTAAATCGACTCACTCACTCACTCACTCACTCACTCACTCACTCACTCACTCACTCACTCACTCACTCACTCACTCACTCAACTCAGTAAACCAGGCGGTCAGTCACTGATACAATCAATCAATCAATCAATCAATCAATCAATCAATCAATCAATCAATCAATCAATCAATCAATCAATCGCATGTTTTTAGGTCTTTTTCTGACAGCACTAACGATTCTGGTACCTGCTTTGGCTTCTACGCATTTACTGTGTTCGGTGTTCTACTCAAGCAGCGATGATTCTGACAAACCAAACAGGAAAGCAGCTTCAGTGATATTCGAAGAAAGAGTAGCGTGTTATAAAGGGGCAAAGCTGCGTATACTTGCTCATTAAATGTGACTAACTATTTTTATTTGGCAACTGAGTAGCTTCGGATACCTGATCCACATTTTTTGGCAAAAACTACTGCAATGAATGTTTCGACAGCGTTTCGGCAGACGGACGTGTTTTTGTCCGGGTATCAACATTAACAGTTCGAACACTGCTATTCACTTCAAGTTACCGAAACATTTATGCGAACATTTGTCTTGTTTGGAAAATACCTCAACGTTCAAAAAAAATTGTGCAGTTTTGCGTGCCAGAACCAACATCTGACTATGAGTCACACCGTATTTCTTTTTCGTCTTTCTTTTTTTTCGCATTTCGCGCGCTTATTTCATTCTCCGTTCCCCTTGTTGCCCAGTAAGCTGCGCAGTGTAACTTACTACTTGATATTTAGGACCGAATAGCCTCTATGCAAGCCTTATTAAGAGAAAACTTTGCGTCGTAAGTGCTAGTGTAAGATGGACACTAGCACTAAGTGTATTAGATGGACACTAAAGAGGAAATTAGGTTACATGCTGTATCAGTAAATAAAGGTTAAGCAAATACGAAGGCTGGGAAACAATTTCTAAGGTAGTTTAATTTGACACTAAAGTGTTCTAAAAATCTCGAACCTCGCGCCGTCTACGTCATCGTGAAGTCACGACACGAAGCGAATTGTTTCCGAGGTCGTGCAGCGATGAGGCTAAGTACAGTGACATTGCTGATTAACAAAAATAAATTAAAAAGCACTGTGCGCGCATTTTTCTTCTGTCCACCCCCGTGCGTGGCAGCCGCGGTGATCGCAGAAACTGAGCGAGGCTGTGCTTCACGACGCATGCGCGCCTCCCGAGCATACCGAAGCTGAAAAGCCCGCATCCGCAAAAAGCTCTTAAGTGAGAAATCTTCCCAAGAGAAAATTCCAGTCAATCCTGATGCTGATATTAGCGAACGCAGCCAGCCAATGGCAAAGAGCACGTACGAAAGGAAAGCTTTCTTGAACTCGGCCCTTGGTACGTAGAAACAAGATTTATACACTATTTAGAGTGCTCTGACACTTGCAAGTATTTTTCTAGCGTTTAAACACAGAGTCTGAACCTTCATTTAACGCGACGACAACGGACAAATAAAGGGCTTTCAAGTCCAGTACTCACATGTTCGGCGAGCTGCATTTATTCGTTGTTCACCGACGTTCTGTGCGATCGAAACTTTACAGAGAAATGTGTTCACATCTGACCAGATGAGGGGCCGTATTCAAACAACTTCTTGTTAGTAAGCATTCTTTACCGTTGACGGGTTCCCTATAGCTAATATCTCCAGCACCAGGATTGGGTTGACGTTTATTTTTTTTATTTTTTCCGGACGAACAATGCTAGCAGAAGAGCTCTTTGTGAATGCGGGTTCAGGTGTTCAGCTTTTACAACAACATGAAATGATCGTCTTATGCCATCAAGAACGCTATGGACGTGACTATGCAGAAGCATACAAGTGAGCGAGGTGAAGAAATGAACCAAGGCGTCGTGACCAACGGAATCATCTGCGTGTCGGAAGCAACAGTTGTTAAGTGATAGCAGGTACTCACACGACCTTTTGTAGGCTCGGAATGTACAGGAGGTTGTTTCCTTGGGTAAGCAATATGCTGGTCATATTCTCCACGCCAGCCTTGATCTGCCGAGATAACAGGACAGACGGAAATGAGACTGCGCGTAACTGTTCTTATAAAAAAAAATAATTACTGCGTCCGCCATGCAAGCCCACTAGCAGAACACACACACGAACACACAGACACGATCCCAAACGCTAATAACGCTCAGAAAATGCCCATTAAAAATATGTCCGGCATACCCTTAAGGTAAACTATCGTGGTGCAAAGCACTATATATATAGTGGCCCCTCATTTGAATATTTGCGAGCTAAACATTCTTGCTTCTCTTTTTCCGTTAGATTAGGGTAGCGCTGCCTTTCCCTCGCCGTTCTGGCGCATGCCGCAGAAGCAACGCCTCAGCTTCTTTGGTCGAGGCACGTTTGCAGTACGAGAGCAGGAGTAGCCGTGGAGAGTGGCGAGTAGCATCCGCTGTATAACCTTTGCGTCACTATGCGCGCGCCTCCGCGCCAGGTGCGCGTCGGTTGCGCTGTAGCGGCGCCTTCAGCGCGTGAAGAAGGCGGAGCCTCGGACTTTGTTGCGGATGATGTGGCCTTCGTGTTATTAGTATGGTCGCGTGACTCACATTAAATGAACCCTTACTGCATAGATAATACATATAGGCTATCTTCATACTCCTAACTTAGCTTATCACTTCACACTTCTCACAAAGCTAAGAAATAAGTTATGTTTTAGATTTCATTACCTACTGGATACATCTTCATACATTTTTTGAATATTATAGGTGCCATTAGGTCTAGTTGAATATTATAGCATTATGTTGCTGGATTTGGAAATGAAATATTTTTTTAGGGGAACTAAGAGATTGAAAATGACCTTGCGCGAAATAGCCGAGAGCTTCCTATATTATGCTTCGCATTAAAAATGACAGAGGAAATGCGCTGAAAGTGAAATGAAGCATTCCCAAAGCGAACATGAATCCCCCGCGGGAAGTAAGGGCAGAAGGAAGAACTATGGAACCACTAAAGTGTTTACCATGTTGATATTCATGTTATCCTTAACAGAATAGTTGCCCAAGACGTATACGAGGGCAGGCCGCATTAGTGGTCCCATCTTGCGGCGCGGAGCTTAACCGGAGAGGCCAAAGATGTATTATTGCTGTGATATTCTGTTTATCTCCTGGTGCAAACAGTTGGCGGCGATTGAATCATTAACATGCTGTCAGGACAACTACAACAAAGTTTCTTCCACGTTGGAGTTCGGCAAAGCCTCAAGATTCTGCCGAATATGTTTGTACAAATCCGTACTGTTACGGCATATCTATTTGCCTTTACAACAGCTCCCCTGCTATATTAAGTGTTTTTTACAACACGCTAGCCACCGCCAAGTGTTCTTTAATGCCAGTTGTGAAGGTAAAAACGTACAGGAGTTAGAAGATTCAAGCCCGACACGAAATACCATTTTGTGCGGCTGGAGGCAGCATTAGCTTCAAGTGTGCCCAATTGTGAAGACATTTCACTAATTACTGAAACTTTCCGTCATCAAGGACGGAACGGCTTCTGCGTTTTCGGAAGGAGACTGCAGATATACTTACGTTTTCAACTTCGTGCGTAAAGATGTAAAGCTGCCCCCTGACTTTGTTGATGAGATCATCGATTTCCAGTATCAGCGCTGCAAATGTAGATAGCAAGAAGGCTAAGTCTAACGAGCTACTGCGGTCTGTGGATCGACTGAAGCCCAACGCTAACAACAGCAATGATGGAATTTTTTTTAAAGGGTCACGTATAGCAAGAGTTGTATCAGAACTGTGTTTTCGCAACTTTCTTTCCTTTCCTTTCTTTGGTACTGGATATTTCTTGGCAGATTTCGAAGAAATAAAAAAAGCAATTACAGGGCAAAGCTTTTGTGCTTGCTAAGTACAACTATATTGGGAGTTCGAAACAAGAGAACAAGATTTTGTTTCATAGGATAATTTCTATAGAAACAAGAGAGAGGGAGTTTCAAAGTAAAATGGAGAAATGGAAGCGGTCAACAGTGGTCTAACAATGGTTGTTTTCAGGGTGGAGAGAGTCTTTCGACAAGAGAACTCGACGAAAGTTCAATGATCCTAACACAGACAGGGTCCTTTCGTCAAGCAAGATCTTTATCCTGGTACGTTTCTACAAGGGGAATTGACGAAAGCCCAATGGTCGTAACGAAGACCTCCAGGCGAAGGACTTGTCGTGGACCGTTTCGACAAATGCATTTCACGAAGAACCAACGATCCTAATGAAGACAATTGTCATTGCCGAAACGTTGTCTCTAACCACAGTCATCACTCGTTCGCCTGCTATTGGCCATTGTACGAGAAAATATTAGCCGAAAGGGGTTGAAGACCTAACCTAACACCGTTTCCGAGGAAGATATCAGCAACGGTCACATATTTAGGATCCAAGTTTGTCATTTAGACATATAATAAGAGGTGTTACAGAGTAGTAAGCAGAGAGATGGCACACAATATTGCTTTGAGACAGCAAGGCTCCAAGTGCAGGAACGGAGACAAACTGGGTGTTCTTTTCACTGCACAGTGGCTTAGGCGTCACTGCTATGCCCGAGGGCGCGGTATCGAATCCCGGCCACGCAGTCGCGTTTCGAAGGTGGCGAAATGCACAAAAACGCCCGTGTGCCGTGAGCGCACGTTAAAGAAACCGAGGGGGTCAAAATTATTCCAGAGTCATCCACTGTGGCGTACATCATAATCCTATCGTGGTTTGGCACGTGAAACCTCAGAATTCTGAATTCAATGCATGGACGATGTGTCACGTATGTTGCACTTGAAATAACACGTTTGCATCTGGAAGCTTTAGAGAAGCAAGGAAAGTGACGGCAACTGCTTTTGCGGGAATGAATTATTATTCCATATATGACGACATTTACGACTGGTGGTGTGCCCCATTCTAGTGCGTTCACTGTTACGGGACAAGCAACATAAGAACACCTTATCGCGGAGCACGAGGCCTGTGGAAAATGAAGAGGGCAAACGAGTGGCGCCGTATAAAGAAATTACCAGCATTCCAAGTTTAGGTTATGTTAGGTTAGGTTACATTAGCGTGCAAGGTACAGATCACGTATAGTATGCCAAGTCACACGTGAGGGCACGGCAGTAATGATATTATTTTATCACAGCCTTACCGTTACCGCAGCGCATTGTCCCTTGTTACGTTTCGCCTACGACGCGCGGTTTAGCCGGCGCGACTGCAACAAAGCGGCAGACATTTTGGCCCGTTCGGCGTCGCCGCTACGCTCCCCGCCAAGCGCGTCCAGGCATGTTCCGATGCCACGTGTCTTCATGTGCGTGTGTGAGTGTATGTGCCATTGTGCCCGACCGGAGGCGCTACGAGAGTAGAAGTCACCTTCTCCTCCCAGCCATTGTGCCCGACCGGAGGCGCTACGAGAGTAGAAGTCACCTTCTCCTCCCAGCCATTGTGCCCGACCGGAGGCGCTACGACAGTAGGAGTTACCTTCTCCTCCCAGTCTTTGTGCCCGACCGGCGGCGCTACGACAGTATGCGTCACCTTATCTCATTGTACAATCACGTGCTCGTCTATTGAGGGGTTCCTTCTTGCCCTCAACTGCGAGAGTATAAAAGCAGCTGCCCCCGGACGCCAAAGGAGGGCTCCGATTTCTTCTGTTGAGAAAAGTGCACTCCCGTCGCTCTACTTCGGTCAACCTGACCGCCAACTCTTTGCGATGTTAAAATAAACAAGTTGTTTTGTTGTTACCAGTCGACTCTTGCTTTGCCGGGACCTTCGGATGCTTCCAGTTGTACCCCAGGCCGCCAGGCCAACGCTACCCTTGGGGCTTGCGACCCAGGTGCAACAACGGGCGTCAGCGCCGAGTTCCCAACAGGTCGTACCATCGGTGCGACCACAACAACCGTTGCCATCGGTGGGATTCAAACACCCTATTACGCGTGCGCGGTTGGCGCCAGGCGGTAACGGCAAAGCGGGAGCGCTATGCTAAAATACTCTAACGTTGCATTGGGTTAACGAAAAGAACGCCCGCTTGTTCGCCATCTCAATACCGCTTTTGTTCAAGCCTGTGTGTGGTGCTGCATGCGTATGCAGCGCGACAAAACAAAGAAAACATCGAGCGTGAGGAGTGATTACCGCTTCGCGTTAGGCATTGCGTCGAACTCCCGCATACTTAGTAGCACAGTGAGTTTACCAACCTCGACGTTGGAACAGCGTCGAGTCTTCGAGGGCTTCGATGACTTCGATCTTCATCTTCCTGGACTTTCAGACAAAACGAAGCAGGAATTTTTAATGAACATGTGCACGCGCCGGTAACGCACGTTCCTCGCCATTAGCGACAAGAAAGACCCGTAGGCACATTCAACATTTTCGCACACAGCTAATGGGAACACTATGCAGGAATATTATCCACCAAGTGACTCGTGGAGGCACATATTCTTTCCATATTTCCACAGAATAGATATGAATGGCTAGGGACGCTTGGCGAGCAGACCAGCCAGGTTAAAAAGAATGTTTCAAGTAAGCGGTAAACAATGGTAGAGGGCCAAGCAAAGCGTCACCCGAAAAAGTGGTAGGTTGTCTGACCATGTTTTGCCTTTTTCTCGCTTTCAGTAATTCGTCACCTCTGTCATAAAGCAACGCGTTGTGAGCCAGCTTTAACTCCCAGTGGCTCTCCTACGTTATTATTTAATGAGAGATTTCCATCTTTAAACAAGTATTGCGGAGTGGGACCTTCCATTTCCTTCCCGCTCCGTTCCAGATATTGTAGACCCCGTAATTCCATTCATTTTAGCCCCTCGGAATAGTGACAGTTGAACCCTTCCTGCCCACTCCGTAGAGTGGCTGAGATGATACACTTCCTTCCTCCAATTTCATTAAATGAAAGGCTTTTACTATAATTATTTACTCGTTGTTTTTCCGTGCGTAGTAATGAAAAACATTTTTGAAGCCTTAGGAAAGTTGCAAAAGTTTTTACACGGGTTCGTTTTTTTCGCGCAAGAACAAACACACTTCGTGGAAACGCGTTATTGCCTGTAATCTCTTTAGTATCTGTTTCTGAAAGAAGCCTATGTGCGGCGTGAGTTTTTAGCATTAGCCGTTTAAGGAAGCATTGTGAGAGCACTCAAGTGGTAAAGCACATGCGTGGTCAATACAATACTCGTACAATAAGAACTATTTAACTAACACATATAAAATATGAGTACGCAAGGCAACACGAAAAACAGCACTAGAAAAAGAAATGACTAAAATCAAGCACTAACTAAAACGCACAAAAGCCATCTAACGAATAAAATCAGCGATGCAAGAGACGTGAAAGCCATATGAACTTCTATATGCGTTGTTTTCTAGAACATTGTACCGGGTGTTTCAACGAACACTTTCACATTTAAAAAAAAAAGTTTATTATTGCCTGCGGCAGATATCAGAATTCAAGTCCGTGAACTGGTATACTCGAAGAGGCGGAGATTATTTGCACAAAAAATTTGAATTCACAATCCACTAATTAACAAAAATCCTTAATTCAGTTCTTTCCTTAATTACATTATGGCACATTTTGCAACTTACAAATTCTAGCCTGGGAGTTCGCAAGGCACATCTACAGTACTGGGGATATAGGCACTGCAGAAAAGGGTCGTAAGGTGACCGGTGTGTGGAATACCGCACTTTTTTGAAACTCAATAACAAAGGTTACATAGAAGTTCCAGTAGAAAGAGAAGAGCACGAAGTTTAAACTGTTGCGATTGACGAGAATTAACTGCTCGAAAGAGGCGTCGCATATGCGCCATACCCTCAATATGCAAAGAAAAAGAAAGAAAAAGAAAAGAAAAAACTCTTTTTTGCTGCCCGCGCCAGCAGCCGGAAAAAAAAGCACGTTACTTCCACAAGCTTAGCGGCGTCACGTCGACGCCGCTTGTAGGTTCGGACAAATAAAGGTGAACTACTTCTCCTATTGTTTCGGGTTCGTTATTGCGCCAAAAAAGTTGCAGCCTCTCGAGGAACCAGTGGAGCCCTCTCAGAGGGAACTACCCATGGAGGAATAAACCGTGCAACGATTTCTGCAATGATGAAGTTCTATACTCCTCCTCCTCCTCCTCCTCCTCCTCCTGCCTCTCCAGGTTGTCTTACACGTTACTTTTGTTACTAGACGGCCGTGGGACACTACTTGAAGTACATCAACTCTTCTCTCCAGCTACAGAGGGTCCCCTTGCAAGAAGAGCTGACTGCGTCTCCTGCACTGGGAAGGGAGCGCCAAGAGCACTTGAAGAGGGGGTCCACAGCTGAGTTGGGATTATAAGTACAGAGTAATCCCATGCACTAGCGAACTCTACTCAGGATGCTCTCTTGCAAGGCTTTGACGGTCTGCTAACAAACAAATCCTTGTTCGTTTATTGAAGTGTAAGAATTTGACCCATTCTCCGGACTACAGTCCCCGGGATATACAAGTTCAAAGGTTGAAATTACTTGGGGTGCGGACAGTACATGATTTCTAATTAAACAGTTGTGATGGCGCCGAAAGTATGGCGTCTTTCACTGTGTCGTTAAAGCTCGGTGTAATGAGCGTGAGGTGAACAAAAAAAAAAACTATTTTACTATTTTAGTCGAAGTTCGGCACAGCGGGTGCGGAATATTTAGAAAAAAACATTTTTTTTTTATTTCAAGCCTTAATGGGTTCATGCGAACTATAGAGCGTGTGAAAATGGGGTAGTTCATTATAACTGACAAATTCAGCGGTTTCACATTCTCACTTAGAATCAGCATATAGCACTCAAGGACTATATACCCATTCCATCACAACTTCATTCTGGAACCTCGAAGTCCCATTCCGTTCCCATTCCATTCCGTCTGTTTGAAAAAGTGGAATAACTCAGTAACCATTCCAACTACGAAGTGCCACCCGTTGGGCCATGCCCATAGGAAGCATGCGGGAGTCATATAAAGAAAAGTCATCGTGAATTCTCGAGTGCAGGAGTGTTTTAGAATACGGGGGCGAGACTCGTTCTGCAGTGGATCCTGTGAAAGTGCTGAGCACTGCAACAAGACGTCACTGCCTGCCAATTTCAAGGTGCAAGTTGAATGTTGGAAAAAGTATAGTGCACATACTCCGTTGTCCAGCTTCTCTGCAAATGTCCGGATCCGAGGAATGCTTTGCTGTGTTGCCTGACCGTACTGTTCGAGAAAAGACACCAAATCGCGATAGTTAATTGCGTTCAGCGGCCTGATACCCCGGTCACACGCGCATATTGAATGACCATTGGAACAAAAGACCATTGAAATCCTCGAGCCTCACTGGCTCCCCTACTCGAGCTCACAGAAGGGCATCGCAATAGGGTTTGCGGATTTCAATGGTCCATGGTTTCGACGGTCACACAGTACGCTCGGGTCCCCGGGGTAATACACGGCCGGTATACACTGCGAGAAGGGTTTTCTTACCGCTTGTCTGTGAACGGTCGCGTTGAACACTGAAGGAGAAAATTAACAGAGAATTGAAGGACTCGCAGGGGCCTTACAAATTACTCGCGCATGCCTGACAGCGGCTACAAATTCACACGACGAGTCGATCAAGCTGGACTAATACAACGGTACTGATCAGTGATCACCAATTCAGTCCGCGGACGAGCATGGCAAGCGCGGCTCACGCAGAGCCGGCAAATCCCGCTGCCCACCAAGGACGCCGCGAGACGAGCCGCTATAGGTGGCGTCCAAAACATGGCGACCATGACGTGTCTCTGGCTATTGCAATCGCTTCCGGATCTTGCAGTGCAGAGAAAACATTGCCTTCGAGAGTGGCCTCAGTTACCCCGATGGAGCCGTCGCAGGAGGATTGATTTGGACACCACATATAGAGGCACGATTGGCTGCAACTCAACGACGTCACGCTAGGCGTCTGTGGACTGAATCAGCGATTGAAGTCGATTTTGTGAATCTAGCTGGGGCAGGAGGTATTCTCAGGAAGCCACTTTTCTTGGCGCACGCCTTGATTTTCGGCCATGCGCGCTCAAACGCTACTCTATATATACTTCAAATAAATGTCAATCCACTTCTTCCATGCGTCCCCTGGTTCCAGTATGTGTTGGCTTCGTATACTGCATTTAACTAAAACCTATAGGCGTCACTACAGACGACAAAAAGCAACCATCGAGAGCGTTTCGAATACCACGAGTTGACATGGCGATCGGGATGCAGCATCAAAAACGCTAAACTAACGACCTTTATCTTTGCATTTGCTTTATCTTCATCACTGCACTTTTATCTCAGTTTTTAGACCAAGAAAAGCGTATTTTACGACAAGAAACCCGAAGAGGCGATTACTTTCTTCACGCACAGTCGTGAGGAAAAGTAATGAACCCCTTGCGAGTGCGTGTGGATGGATGGATGGATGGATGGATGTTATGAGCGTCTCCTTTGGAACTGGTTGGGGGGTTGCGCCACCAAGCTCTTGTTATTTTATTGCCTAATGTCCTACCTATGTTAAAGGAGAAAAAAAGAAAAAGGAAAAAACTAAACCTAACGATGAATTCCCATAACCAAACTTTTTGAACCGCTATTGTGAAGTTTGTTTTTTGTGCGCCTCCGGTTGTTTGTCGTGTCCCTACTTTTCTTCCACCAATCTTTCAATTGCCTCTTACTAATCTCTATTGCGGACATCGTTACTCTTCCGCTGCTTTCGCTAAACTCAAGGGCTTCAAGGAGGCCAAATGTGTCTAAATCAACCGCTGGGCAGATATCTTCATATTCTAATAAAACATGTCCCATCTTTTCCGTAGCTTTATCGCAACAAGCACATGTTTCTGCTTCCTTTTTATATCTCGCTTTATAAGTGCGTGCTCTAAGGCATCCTGATATCGCTTCGAATATTAATGAGCTCCCCTTTGAGTTATCATAAATTGTTTATTTTCCGATTTTGTTTTTTCCTCTTAAGTAGTTACTCACAGCAGGTTTCTTTTACATGAGATTATATTTCAGCATCTCCGATTTTCCGCGTGACGTTGTTTGTTGCCATGTTGCTCACAATACAGGTTGCATACTCGCTCGTGTCGAAAAGCGTGCCAGCGCCATCTGGTGACAAGCCGCTCAAGCTTGTGTGACGTCAGTTCCAGCGCAGTGCGCTTATTCATCGAAATGGCATTCACACACACACACGTACTGTGCCGGAACTGACGTCACATGAGCTTGAGCGGCGTGGCGCCAGGTGGCGCTGACATCCCTTTCGGCACGCACTGTCAGGTATCGGTTACTGTAATTCACGAGTCGCGACCGTACGTCAAAATGCAGAAATGCTGCCTGCAGCATCTAACCAGGTGCAAAAAAAAAAAAATATCGGCGTTTCGTGTTCGTGAGATAGCAGTAATATACAGAACTGGTTTGTAAAGTGACTGTGCTCAAGAATTGTCCTCATATGTCTGAGAAAGTATAACGACGCTCAATGCTTAGCCTCGCAGCCACACAAAAAATTTGTCCCATGCTCACGGGCAACGAAGCCAGCGTTGTTGAAGAGGGAAGCGCTGCCGCCGTTCCACTCCCGTATCCGCGTCATGACTTGCTTGCTGGCCAGGAAGCCGTAGCCACGTGTTTCCAAGGGCGCCTCTACCAGCGGGCGAAAGGTTGGAGTTACAACTCACTGTGGTGCCAGGTGCCCAAAGCACTACAGCGTTTTTACTGTAAACGTCGAGCAAGCTCATCCGCGTACGTTTCGAGAGATATCTGGGCTGCTATTCACAAAAGAGATTCGTTTCTAATAAACGCTGTGGAGAGGGAGGGAGGGAGGGATGTGAACTAGAGCACTGCACGGGGCCCGGGCCGGCTTGCGGGCAGGGTACGGGTCGGGTAAGCTATCTCTATTGCGGGCCCAAGCCGGGCCCGGGGCCAAGAAGCTTCAGGCTCGGGTCGGGCCCGGACCTCGGTCAGTGCCGCAATAGGCCCCGGTCTCCATCAGCCCCGTAATAAGCCGGCTATCAGAATCGGTTTAATTGTGATGATTAGAAAGATTGCAGGATGCTGATATACAGAAGGAGGTCCCGAAGTCAAAGACTGCAGTGGAACCTCCTAAATGCTATTGGTGACTTGAAGACTACCTACTATGCGTAGAAAAAAAAACTGTTTCGTCAGTGTTAGGTGGGGTGATTAGGCGTGGTTTCTGCCAGATGGCCGTCAATCGATGTTTGATCGCGACATCTTCAGCTCGTTCTATGGCCTGGAGTTGGGTGTCCAGGCTAGAACTGCGCAGCACCGCCTGACATGCTTCAGGTGAGGGAGAGGCCATCAAGTTAGGAGGAGGCTTGTCCTCCTCGCAGTCCCATATTATTTGACTCAGTGTTGCTAGTTCCCCACAGAATCTACAGAGTGGGCTCAGCCGCATGGACACAGTCAAAACTATCTCTAGAAAGCGCCCTGTGCCACGGATAGTATCTTCACAATTACCGACAATTGGACCGTGCTTCGCTTACGCTCAAGGGCTAACGAGCCGAACCGGACTGGGCCGGGTACGGGTCTGGTTTGAAACTACTGAGTCGGGCTCGGGCAGGATCGGGTCGGGCCCGGGCCTGAAAAAAACGGCCCATGCAGTGCTCTAATGTAGACATTACCAGAAGCGCAGAGGAGGGCAGATTCGCATTTACTTGACAAACCATGCAAGAAACCGTGCCAAGTGTTACAGTATTGAAGGACTCTGGTTATATTGGACAATCGAGACCATAAAATGCTATCATGCTGCACACTTTGAACAAAAATGAAGCAGCAATAACCACTACATCCTTTTTGATACCATTAGCATTCTTTAGGAACATTACGCACCCTTTCAAGGAGCTACCTGCCTCTCTATCTAACCGTTTTTCTGCCAACTACTGATACTGGGTGGTCCAACTACCAAAGCACGTGTACAACCCCTTTTTTTTTAAATCTAAGACACAACAGCCTCTGCCATATTTTATTCAAAAAAGCAACTTCGAAGTTTGAAAGCAGGAAAAATGATTTAAATATGGTGGTTTTAGGCGCCAAAACAACGATCTGATTATGAGACACGCCGTAGTGGGGGACTCTGGAAATTTGGACCACCTTGGTTTCTTTAAAGTGCACAGTACAAAGGTGTTTTCACATTTCGCTCCCATCAAAATGCGGATGCTGCGGCAAGGGATTCGATCCCGCGACCTAGTGCTTAGCAGCCCAGCCCCGTAGCCACTAAGCATCCGCGGCAGAATAGACGGCTCGCTGACAAGGGACGCTGGCAAGATAGACGGCTGGCAAGGGAACGCTCCTCACTCCCCATCCCACTATGTTCCAACAGTTGTGCACTTCGATTCCACGACTACTGTTCACTGAAGCTTCAACACGCCTTCGGTATCCATCTCCCCTTCGACGCTCCCTGTCCCCCATTATCCGACGTCCTGCAGGGGGAAAACTAAAAGGCTATCTTTAGGAGGCAAGAACTGCGATCACATAGAATTGCCCAAGCTCTCGTTTATTCCCTGCGAACGTCATTCAAGTTTATACCGAAGGCACCACCGTTCACGCGCTTGTCGATACGGGTGGCGCAGCGTCAGTGATTGCCGACCAGCTTCGCCGCACGCTCCGAAAAGTCGCGAAGCCGTTTTCTTCCATTTCTTTACGTACGGCAAGCTCTGAGCCAATCGAGCCTTCAGGAACACGCACCGTTCGTGTCGCTTCACAAGACAGTTTATACCACACTGAGTTTGTTGTTCTTCCTCGCTTCTCTCATGTCGTCATCTGGGACTTCCTCTCATCTGATCGCGCAGTTATCGATTTTGACCGTGCAGAACTTGCTCTGTCTCCATATCGCGGCAGTCTTTCTGTAGATTTGCCTCTATCTTCTGCTCGAGTGTTCGTCGCCACTGATTGCGATATCCCTTCTGTCTCTTCTGTCCTTGTGCCCGTATCCTGTGCAGCTTTGTACGATTCCACAGCTCTCTTCACACCATGTAAAGTTGCTGCACACCGCCTTCCCTTCTCGCTTCCTTTTGCCCTTCTACCCGGGAATTCGTCAGGCTTCCAGCGCACTTTACATTTAGAATCCGTTTTCGCGTCCATCAAGCTTGCACCATGGCGAGTGCCTCGGTTGTGCTGACGAATTCGACATGAGCTCTGTCTACGATGTGCCTGATGACTCTACTCCTCTTCACGTTGGCGCCATGACTCTTCCTGTCTCTGCATCTGAGCTGACATGTGACAGAACGTTTGCTCGGTCTGTTAAACCCAATCTCCCTCCGAGTCAGCACGAGCAGGTCGTCGACCTCCTTACCCAATTTCGTATCATTTGTGACCTCCAACAATAATCTTTTGGACCTACCTCCACAGTCGTTCATCACATCGACACCGGTAGCCATACGCCACTACGCCAGCGTCCATACCGCGTCCGCGACGGAGTGCCATGCCATTAACGAGCACGTAGGAGACGTGTTCCAACGCCGTGTGCCTACAGCCTTCGCACAGTCCCTGGGCCTGTACAGTAGTGCTGCTCAAAAAGAAAGATGGTATAATTCGCCTTTGTGTGGACTATCGACGACTCAACAAGATAATTCGGAAGGATACATATCCTCTCTCCCGTATCGACGACGCACTGGACTGCCTCCAAGGCATTGAATTATTTTCGTCCTTAGACTTACGATCCAGCTATTGGCAAGCCCCGGTGGCTGACGCAGATCACTCGAAAACGCCATCATTCATATAAGCCTGACGGCTTATATGAATCTACCGTGATGTCCTTTGGCGTGTGTAATGCGCCTGCCACATTTGAAAGAATGATGGATAACATGCTCGGGGGCCTCAAACGGCAGACATGCCTTTGTTATCTCGATGACACATCGTCACTAGCCCCGCCGATGTTGAACTCCAGGTCAACTTAAATAAGTGTCGCTTGGTGTCGCTTGGCCTCCCGGCAGCAAGTCATCCTTGGTTACGCTGTTTCGAAAGATGGTGTGCTCCCAGGTCCAAGCGAACTCCAAGCCATCGCCGAAATCCCACGACCAAAAAACCACAAAATAACTCCGCAGCTTCGTCGTATTGTGCTCATACTTTGTCGAAAGAAAATTGCCAAGTGACAGAGGCCGTGTCTTTCTCTCTGACGTTATAGAAGCCCTACTCAAGGAATGCCACGTAATTCGCCGTACCACTACTGCACACCAATCGCAGACTAATGGGATGGTCGAGCGTTTTAATCGCACTCTGACGACACGTTGGCCATGTACGTCGCATCTGACCAGACCAATTGGGACCGCCTTTTATCCTTTGTGACGTATGCTTATAATACCGCCGCACTGACCACTACGGGATTTTGCCCATTCTTTCTTCTTTACGGACGCGAGCCTTCCTACACAATGGACATTATCTTTCCGTATCGCCCTGGCAAACCGAGTCCACTACCCTGTCCGAAGCAACTGCACAGGCGGAGGACTGCCGACAGCTCGCTCGCACGTTTGCTTTGGAAGACCAGCAGCGCCAGAAGCAGCGTCAGGATTACTCCCGTCGCTCCTGCACCCTAAGCTCCTGACTCACTATAGTCTGCCTTTGGGTTCCCCGCTGCCTGCCCTGGACTTTCACCGAAACTCGTTTCCAAGTACCAAGGTCCCTATCGTGTGGTCAAACAAACGTCTCCTGTGAAGTATATGGTAGAAACCTTTGAGAAACCTGCGGATAAGCGCCGACGAGGACGCGAAATTGTGCATGCAGGATACAGATCGGCGTCGCAAAGTTTTGTGACGACGCGCTCGCGTTGAACGTGCGATTCTGATGTAGGGTTATTCGAGTATAAACGAAATAAAAGTAGCAGGAGCCGAATTCAGAATGCTTTTTCGTTCGTAAGTGCTATCTGCCATTGGCCGGCCGCCTTCGCTAATATGTCCGGCATCAGCATTGGCTAAAATTTTTCTCTTACGAACGATTCTAGCGTAAGAGGTTTCTTGTGGCCTAGCTTCACCCAATTCGGGGGAGTGATGCCCTATAGCTGGCGCAAGATCACGCGCTGTAAGACTTACGCAGCTTTGTACGGCATCAGCTTTAGTAAGCATTCGCTGACAAGCGAACAATTTGCTTCCGAAGAAGAGCGACTTACGTCACTGTCGATTAGATACTCTACGTCTTTTTTCTTTTTTCAAATGTTAACTGAAAAAGGGCATGCCACTCACTGCACACGTGTTTAACAAAACTGGCCCCTCGACTTTCGTGCATGAATAAGGCCGTAGCCTCTACCAAGAACACTAGAGGAATATCTCGCGTCCAGTCGTCCCACCACCGTTGTGTTCACAGGTTCACCGATATATATATTTTTATTTGAAGTCCGTATCTGCAGTGTCGTAACCATAGAACGTTTCTTTAGGGCCCCATCAAAGTCGGCTACATTTAAATGAAATTAATTTAATCAGGGAATTTCCTGTGAAAAAAAAAAACAAGTCATGCGATTACAGAGAATGTCTGCCACTAAGTACAAATTATATTTGCATCGAAACCATCGGCTCCTAAGGAATTTTTTTTTTCTCGACGGTATAACGGGACCATTTTGACAGCGATGACCAATCACACGCCTCTCTGATACTTGATCCCCACCTGAACAGTACATGCGAAACTTTTTATTTCTCACGTGCCATGCGCGTTTGGCCTTCGCCATGGCCTAACCTATGCTGCGCTAATCTAACGTTATCTTTTCCTCACGTCACTACGGCGATTAAATGTATAAAATGAGCGGCAAGTGCCCGGACGCCAGTTTCTTACTCAAGAAAAGGCTTCTTAATGTGCACTCAGGGGGCCGAGTCATTCACAAAACGTTTCGTTCGTAACATCTGTCAGTCATTAGCCGGCCGTCTTTGTTAATGTGACCCACGTCCAGATATGGCGGGTGCATGCTCTTGCGAACAGCTTTAGCGTGAGGGCTCGTGTTGATACAGGATTTCGACCATGGTTTCTTGCGAACATTATGAAGTCGTAACTCACCTGAGGAACTTAGCGTTAGGCGGTGTTGTCCCAGCCCATAAACCATGCGCGCAAGCGTCACTTCAGAGGTCTGCCAGAGAGAATTAAAGAACACCAATCGGCGCGTTAGCTCTTTTATTTATTTATTTATTTAGAAATACTGTCAACCCTCAGTTGAGGGTCATAACAGGGAGGGATGTTACATATACGTTCGTACAAGACAGCCAGATACAAAAGAAATATGCACATGCACTACAGTGTCCTACGGATACAATACAAGATACGATATACAGACTATAAGACATGTATTCAAATGTTCAACCAGCTGCCGCACGCACACAAACAGAAAAAAAGGAAAGAAAAACACTGTAGAATATCCACGTGGTACAGTTTTAGTAAAGAACCTTGCCTAGCATGGGAAAAAAATAGGCGTTTTTTTTTGTAGGATACGCTAGACTTATTTTGTGTGAAGAAACTATTGAACTCAATATTTTATGTAATACATAAACAAAAAGCAGAACGAATACACTTTTCACGCGTAAAAGCTTTATTAACGAGATGTATGTCATAAAAAGAGATATAAGTAGCCAGAATCAAGAATGTGGGATAAAATTGAACAAAGTTTGTGGACACGCCTGTATCTACTAAAAAATATATGTAAGAAAAATATGAGATATACAAAATGTATTACCGTTTAATAGGCACTATGTCCGAAGAAATGAAAATTTTTTATCGAACATATTCCACTACAAAAATTTAACCGCGAGCACTGCAGTTGAGCGCGCCAAGCTGCGGCCGCGGATCTACCGGGCTGGTTTGCGTCGTCCTCGTTCTCAAAAACCGACGAATAGGCAGCATCCTGAGACTCTGTGCTGCTCGATCGTTCGATAAAATCACCTCACCGTCACTGTAGACCGAACACGCGGCCTCGAGCCAGGTTGTTGAACCGAGCTGGAACTGAACGGAAAAACCGGAGCTAAACTGTCATTTTCATATGAACCGGAAGTGAACCGAACCGTTGATTGTGCACAATCTTGGAACCGAATTTGAACCGGAACTTATAGGAGGAACCGTTCCGTACCGCTTAGACAAAGGGTTCAGAAGCCACTGTGGACGCTCCGCTAGGGCTCGTGAGACGGGAACCGTTGGAGGAAGGCTCACAGCCTCCCGTAGTCTGGAAACGATTACCACCGCTACAGGCAAGAGTCCAATAACTTCAGATAACATTAACGCAGTTGTTAAACTCGTTATGGTGTTAATTTTTCGTGCAACAAAAGGTTCATTCCATGCGATGAAAATTATGGGTGCTTTACGTGTGCTTTACATGAAAATTTGTGGGTGCTTCTTTGGACTTGGCTCATCTTCGGAGCATTGTTTGCCTCATTCCAAGCCTTTTTGCGGTAGTTCCCGTCTCGCCTCGGTTCGGGTGTCGTTTATAAAGAAGAAATGCGCGACCGACCATGGGATCGAACTTCTGTCTTCGAGAACAGCAGCCAGGCGCTCGAACAGTTCCCTAAAACTCCTTTCGCGCCCAAGCTGACGAGCACTTTGAGACGTTTGGCACGTGTGTTAAGTGCAAGTTGTTCCCATTGTTCTCTCGCTGCCATTCGCGCTTTGAGACGCTGTGTGTCATTGCACCCCCTTCTTCGGAATGAGCCCACATTCCCCTGACATTTACTCACATATCTGCTAACACCACATCGAAACTGCGACTTTGCAGCGCCTCCATGGTTGAGGGCGTCCTGATCTTCCGTCGTCCTTGGGGTCCTCACGGTATTCCCGAAAACATTGTATCCATTTGAATGCACTTCGTTCCTTTACAGCATGCCCTCCATAGGACCTTTGCGACATCTGATAAATTTCGGCACCATTCTTGCCAAGTTTCACGAGAAATTCAATTATCTTTGTTGCACCATTCTGTCGATCTCCAGCCACGTACTTGGACGTCATGCATGTACATTGTCTCAAGAAAACCCCTGTCCTCGGACTGCATTTTTATTTACGTTTTTTTCAACATAAGTTTCATAATGCATGCGCTGAAACCTTGTCAATCAAGCAAACATCCGAGATAACTTGGCGTAGAGATTAAGTCTTTTAAACAAACATGCTCAACGCTAATTAAACATTCTTTTTGAAAAGCTTGGATTTGTAGTCAAAATCATGACCTTTCGCACTTATGTCGGAGAAACTGTAGATTGCTTGCTTGATTTAGTTGAAAGTGCGGTGAATTCACGAAGCACAAAAGAAGAGGAAAACATACACACGAATCACTGCACTTTCCACTAGTCCGGCTATAGTAGACTAGAACACTAGAACTTTTCGTAGCACGGCCACGCTATAACTCTGTGTTTGAGTCTCCCGCCTTTTTCCTGACTCGCAGCGTGAACTTCTGAGACGGAGCTTGCTCATCGGTCCGCATCACGAAGGGTAAAAATAAACTTACGACTGAGCCTGGGAAACATTCTCTAAATATTTTAATTCTCTTTAATTCCGAATTGTTATGAAACAGGTTCGAAGCAATATTTATTTACACATGCAGTTATCTCATAAACGAGACATAGCAGTAGTGAGTACTCACGGGAAGAAAAAACAAAATCGCTTGGTTACAGAAAATATTTTGTTGTAAATAGAAACATAGGTAATCGCCAGCATGCGACCTAACGATCAATAAGGTTAAAAAATTTTTGAACAAACAGCGCCTCGGGTTAAGGTTCTAAGCGAACCATCTAACTTATTATATTTTTGAATATTTAAGGGGGACAACAAGTATATCAAAACAATCAAGGTGTACTTTCAGTAGCGCAGTTTTTAACGCATGACTGCGACGTCTTGTGCGGGAAGAATCATCGAAAGAAATAAGGCTGATTAAAAATGTAACATAATTTTGCTCCGGAGCTAAACCTGAACCAAACCCAAGCCGAAACCTTTCTGGTTCGACAGCCTGCCTCGATCTCTGCACATAAAACGACATATATCTACTAGAACATTGCGTCTGTTTTGTGCAGGGTGCTACGTTACGAATGATGTTAGAGGCAATCGAGGAAACAGCTTGCCACGGTATCGGAAACGTGAAGGTAACATGCAAATTCTCTGAGCGCTAAATGAAAGCGGTGAGAAGGAGCAAGACCTAATAATAACAATGTGGAACGATTTTGAAACTTAAAGCTTAATAGCATTACCGAATATATTTTACATACACATGGGGAAGAAACTTGGAGGTTAACATAGAAGCATCAGAGGGACCACACACTAAGCGATGGAACGGAAGATGTTGGGCTTAACGCTAAGGGAAATGAAGGCAGCAACTTGTATTGGCGAGCAGACGGGGATAGCCGGTACGCCAGTTGACATTAGGAGCAAGAGATGGAGTTCTACAGGCAAGCAATGCTTAGGATAGATAACCGGTGGTCTAATAGAGTTACGGAAAGGGTGTCGAGAGAAGGGAAGCGACGTCGACGACAGCAGAGAGCAAGATGGTGCGATGAAATTTAGGATATTTGCAGGCATAAGATGGAGACCAACTGGCTCAAGACAGGTGTAATTAGAGATCGCGGGAAGAGACCCTCGCTCTGCAGGGGACACAAATGTGATATTGATGATCATGATTATGATGATGAATAATGAATTATTTCTATCTTCGGGACCCCACAAAACAGTCTAAGGGTCACAACCTATAGCAGGTAAGAATAATTGCATTCAGCAGTCAGTTACAAAATAAATACAATACGCAAGACATTACCAGGCACAGAAAGTGGAATACGCGTAAGTCATATGTACACGCGCCTATACCTTGCATAAAAGAAATAAAAATATTATAGCGACAATATGAATGATTTAAAGAGTAGACACGAAAACAGAGTGCTCGGAAAATAACAGCGGCAAAATTTCGCTTTCTACTGTTAAGCGCGAGAAATTGATGACAAGATGCTGCCTGTCACTGCCCACGTGACCCTCGTACTTCGCAATTCGATATTACGCACTCACATTGACAACGTCCGTCATGAGAAACTTCATGATGGTGTTTCTGTAGCCATGCACAAAGATGCCCAGAAGGTCTACGCCGCTGTTGATGCGGTAGTCGCACGTGAGGACGAAGACGCCACCCACACTGGAAAAGCGGGGCGATGCAGAGCACTTTAACGTGACGCGTTTCCCCTTCAGGAGAATATGAGAAAACGAAAGCTAGCACCAATCAGGAAAGGAAATAAAAGAATGCTATTTCCGCTTGACTCTACAGCGGTTGGCGCCATAAGAAATGAAATTAGATTAATAAGACTCGCTGCGGGCCTAGTGAATGGTTCATGGTACGTACATAGTAAAATTAAAGGAGCGCAATAAAAAGAACATGGTTCCGTGTTCTTTCTAGCGATTTTTTTTATTTTACTATGTCTAATTAGATCTCCAGTGGAATGCAGATCGTAGGTTTTGTCAATGGCGAATAGTTATGGCACTCCATCGGCGATTCATCCTAATAATCTTTCTATAGGTCATTCATGAAATTGGGAAGCGGAACCCATCTAAACGTAACATGTATCATCAGTGTGATGAAGTCACGTGGCAACGCTGCCAGTCATCGGTGCAGCAGCTAATTTCGGCACATACAAGTGGAAAATAACAACGGGTAACCTGCGGAAGCGTTTAAAGCACCTCAGTATAATTTAATTAATTAATTAATTAATGACACGAGGGAGACACAAGGACAAAAGACATACTAATTTGCGCTCAATAAATTCAAATAGGACCAGTAAATAGCATTGCATCCTCTGACTCGTAAAGAACTGTTATACAAAATAAAGTGATGATGAACCTAGCTATACTAATATATTACTTTCTCGTAACCCCTGTCGAATTTTCTCGGCGCATGCATATGGCCTACTAGCAATAAAAGGATAAAGACGTGTGGAGATGTCTTTTTCATTTCTTTTCTTAAATTTGATGCTCAACCAGCAAAAGAAAGCAGAGAAAAAAGTCACAGTGACGTCACAGTCACGCGGGTGCCGCGCAAGCGCACGGGTGCTACAGCGCACACGAAGCTATCAGCCCTCGGTGCGCCCACATTCGTGTCCGCATCGCAGATCGCTTTCAAAACAGGGCTCGCGCGCCGCCGCACCTTACGCAGCATCCGCCGTAGTATTCATGCATTCCTATTGCTAGTCAAATACATGCAAAACGCATAAATGCTTTTATGAGGCAATTTCCGAGCCGATCTGAATGAAATTCGCTGCATTTTCGAAAGCTCAATTTTATTGACTATTGCGAGCATAATTTTGATTAAAGGGACTGAATTCTCGCACAAAAATATTTACAAATTAACAAAAATCGGTCAGTTCGAAAAAAGAATAGAAGCACAAAGTGTACAAATCCGGAACTCTACATCGAGAACAGATATCGCAGTTTTGTAAATTGCATCCGTCAGAACGCCCAATGCGGACAATGACCATATTAATTTGCAGTTTAGGTGAATTTGTTACAATGTTTACAGGGGTTTTGCTAAAGTCCTGCTCACATATTAGCAGCGCATTTAAGTGCCATGAATAATACGTACATTTTGTCCACTTTACATGTACTGTTAGATGCAATTTATAGAATTTCGATGCCATTTTAATTGCGGAGCAACAGAGTTGTAAACCTGATCGTATTGCTTGTGAAAATTAGCGATTTTCAACAATTTTCATACACAAAAATCGACGGCCTAAATAAATAAAGATCAGCTTCCAACAGTCACTAGATTTTAACCAGTTCTTTTAACTGCAACAAACGCCATCAAATTTGCTGCAGCGGTTGCCGGGAAAAGCGATTGCTCCTTTCCCATGTATTTAGATTGGAACCCCCGAGCTAAAGCTTCCTCCTTATGTGGCAGGATCACAACTCTCGAATAAGGCAATGCGAACGCGTCGAGTGAGAAGCCGTCTTGGATTGCAAAAGACGCAATACCATCGTACAAGAGCGTTTCTTTCATGTTCTTCGATTTTCTTCTCTATTTTACAGTGCGTCCTGCTTTCTGTTCTTCGTGGTCAATTCTACGGAATCATCTCCAAAAAAAAAAAAGGAATGTGTTCTTTTGTGTTAGGTTGTTCCTCCAGAAACGATATTTCTTGTGCTGTACGTCTTTCTTTTCGTGCATCTCGCCCAGCACGGAGTAAGAAGCAGCTAGCCCGGCAACGAGTGTATAGGGATCATCATCAGCCTGGTTACGCCCACTGCAGGGCAAAGGCTTCTCCCATACTTCTCCAGCTACCCCGGTCATGTACTATAATTGCGGCCATGTCGTCCCTGCAAACTTCTTAATCTCATCCGCCCACCTAACTTTCTGCCGCCCCCTGCTACGTTTCCCTTCCCTTGGAATCCAGTCCGTAACCCTTAATGACCATCGGTTATCTTCCCTCCTCATTACATGTCCGGCCCATGCCATTCCTTTTACTTGATTTCAACTAAGACGTCATTAACTCGCGTTTGTTCCCTCACCCAATCTGCTCTTTTCTTATCCCTCAACGTTACACCTATCATTCTTCTTTCCATAGCTCGTTGCGTCGTCCTCAATTTAGGTAGAACCCTTTTCGTAAGCCTCCAGGTTTCTGCCCTGTGCATGAGTATACTGGTAAGATCGACACAGCTGGTATAGGGAGAAGCAGCCCCTAATTACATCACCGATCCGCAGATGATCAGTGCCGACGCCGTGTAGGTGTGAAAGAGCAGGCGGTAGTTGATGGTCACGTCCTGGCTGGTGGACGCGCCGCAGGTGCCGGCGGAACGGAGCCCGACTATCGAGATCGACACGACTGCCGTAATGTTGGTGAACACCAGGATCACCTGGAACAACTGGTAGATGTACGGCTGGTGGATGCGCACCTGCAACCAGCGACCAACAGCATTACACAACAGCACCTACAAGTACTCCAACTACTTCTACAACACCAACTACTACCAACACTAACTACTACTACTACTACTACTACTACTGTTGCTGCCACTGTTGTGGTCACCGCCATGGCGAACGTTTCGCGGCGTCATCAGCTAGAGGAACTCGACTAGCCAGTGTTCATAGCAAAAATAAAGATGAGTGAAGGTTAATGTGGGAGAGGTGGGTCATGCTTTTATAAGGCGGTTGATAGGGCAACAAAGCTCACACGGGAGACTGCTGGATGCCCTTTGGCGGGGCGAGATGATGATGATGATGATGATGATGATGGTGATGATGATGATGATGATTATTATTATCGTTATTATTATGATGATGATCCTGCGGTTAGCTCGTAGCCATGTGCTTGTTCCAACGCCTGAGCTGCTATGTCTCCGCAATTAATAAATCGTTGGCAGCCGCCAAAAACTGAGCAGATGCAACAACATTAATGCTAGAAAAACCATTTCTTGTACGGGTGCACGCTCATTGAACCATAGGCCTACAATGCTTATGAAAGTGTCATCCTTCGAAGGATCGACAAAGAGATGTTGATGACGCTTAACGAATCGCCGACGATGATTTGAAGATATTTACAGCATAATCAATACGATTGTTATTGCAGCTGCTACCGTGTTTTGCTCTTGAGCAGTCTTAATGCGCCAGAGCTTCGCTAGGGGAACAATATTACGGGGTGCCCCAATGTTTTCTTTTTTTTAAACTACGGTACTCTGCACAAAACATGCTGGCTATTGCCTGCGCGTAATGGGCGGTGCTCTGGACAACAGCCGTACGAATGCAGGCCTGTATTGTTATATTTAATTTATAAAGTAAAGTATTGAACGGCAAAGCAAAACGCGGGAATTACCCGGATGGCGTGTGTCAAGCTCCCATGGATCCACACCTGCTCTACAAAAATCTGCCACATTCAGCGTCATGGAAGATATGATTGCGCTTCCGCTTTATAAATGGGTCGTATTTAAAGCGACATGAGCGTGAGCTAATAAATCTCACCTGGTTGATCAGGTTTGTAAATGTAGGCTGAGTTCTTTGTTCCAGGAAATCATAGAAGAAATCTGTCGAGGAAGATAGAAATCAAAACGCTGTTTAGTGCTTTCTCTTTCATATTTTTTTTTAATACAAACCGCCCACTAAATAACGGTTAGCTTGAAATGCCGGCACATATATGCACTGCTTGCCAAACAAACAGCTTCGATGCTCTTCACGTAACCGTGTAAGCGTCAATGCCTTTTGTAACACGAGCCACGTGTACGGTATTCACATGGTATTCGCAGCGCCATTGAGTGTCTGGAATCATTTGTGCGCGGTATTGGCAGATACGGCCAATAGAACCGCATGAAAAGGGCTTTTAAAAAATCTCTCGCCCCCATTTCACCTTGTTCGATTCTCTTGAATTAACAACAATCTGAAGTTCGAGCTTTCTGCGCTGCATATAATCCAAATAGTTCAGGTTTGTAGCAATACCATTCCCGATTAAATATAATATCGTATAGTACGAGCTCCGGCGACCTTGCCGTACGCGGCGAAACCATCGAAGACACCAGTGAGACGCCACGTATTTTGTCACGAGGTGATGCACACCGCGAAGGTGTTGCCTCTCTCAACTAATCCTGGAATTAGCGTTGATCGCAGCGCTGAAAAAAAAAAACGCACAAACGTCGAAGGCGTAACTTGCCTGACGCAGCGGAAATGTCTAAGTAAACGCCGACATATTCCCGTGTTTGCACGGCGCACGTGTTCGCGTGTTGTTTCCGCTTGCGAGGACTGCAAGTTACGCTGTCCAAGCAGCGCGATGCAATTACGGCTTTAATACCTACCTTGTATATATATAGTTGTCATGCGAGGTGGATGTCCTGTAGCATGCGATTCTGCGCGTTAAAGCAATGATTCGCGCGAGGCGCGAAATGCACCCAACGAAAAAATGAGCCGGAAACGTGTTCAAAGTGGCACTGTGGCATTAGGCCACCTCTCTGGCCATATAGCAACGTGTATTACCCGGTCTGACGGGTTCCTTGGCCATGAGGTAGATGAGGTAGCGGGCGATGTAGATCCACGGCCCGATCAGCTCTACCGTGTGGTTTGTGATGGAGAGAAGTCGGCCGGCAGCCTCGCGCTTGAAGTCGATGGGCTGAGCGTCGCATCTCGTCACGGCGAACACCAGGCAGCACAGCGCGCACGCCGGCAACGCGAGCCTGCACGTGACGTCACTCGCAAGCGCCGAAGGCCAGAGGGCGTACTTTTCCATCGGTTCGAGAGAACGCACATCTGTGAACTGTTGCGCGTGGGCATGGAGTTTTCCACAAAAATTACTACAAGGAATTCTAATCTATACTTATGTGGTTTTACGTGCCAAAAGGAGGCACGAAATGAGGCACGCCGTAGTGGGGGACTCCGGAATAATCTGGACCACCTGGACTTCTTTAACGTGCACCTAAATCTAAGTACAGGGGTGTTTTCGCATTTCGCCCCCATCCAAACGCGGCCGCTGTGGCAGGGATCTCGCGCTTGGCAGCATAGCACCATAGCCGCTAAGAAAACACCGCGGGTAGAAGGAATACTGCTGGTGGTGCTATCATTGTTCGGCGATGATGGGAACGATGGTTATTGCATGGATTTGCCTAACCACCGTGCTTGTGGCTTCAACCATTCTATCCGTTCTACGACGCTTTATGTCACTAACTTTCCAGGAACACATTGTTTTCCAAGGTAACACAGGCAGTTAGCCTCTGTACGCATGCGTGTGCAACTCGCCGCTGTAACCCGGTGGATACACGGCGTCACCCTGTCGAGCTCGAGAACACGGGTCCGATTCCTGCCGCGGCGACCGTATTTCGATGGTGCGAAATGCAAGAACGCTCGTGTGTTTAAACTTTAGGTGTACGTTAAAAAACACCAGGTGGTCAAAATTGAATCCGGAGCCCCCCCCCCCCTGTATGGCGCCCCCCCCTGTAATCATATCGTGGTTTTAAGCGAAGTAAAACAATTTCAATTGCAAAATGTGGCAAGTATGACGCCGCATGTATGAAAGTTATCAACTCGCGAAGTCACAAGTACGTTTGAAGTCAGAAGGACGAAATTTAGGCAAATCCACGCGCTCAATCATCATTCTAAAGCTGGCTGAATCGTTTATTCTTGCAGCTCCCGTAGACACTAGCGCCGAGTTCCCTCTAGTAAGTTTTTGCCGGAAGCTCTACGCGCCTGGGTAAAAAGCAGCCACGTTTCTGTTGCTCTTGAGCGAGTGCTCACGTGGGCTCACAGCATAATCACGTGGGGCCCACACTTTACATGTCAATAACGTGCGACTTAGTTGGAAGCTGTGACAGACGTCAGCCAATCAGGCGCGCACACAGGCGAATGCGCGAGTCCCTGCGTCGCGCGTCTCCACGTCAAAGTGCCGTCACATGGTTTTCAAGCAGCGTGTCGATATCATATGTTAACGGTTAACAAGCCACGCAGTACAGCTTTCAAGCGAGAAGAGGAAATGTGTGGCAAGCTGTGCTCGCAAGAAATGAAGCCCGCATTATAGCCCTGTGCTCGATTCCACCTAGCAATTTCTATTAGAAAGAAAAGAAAAACGAAAGATAATTGACTGTGCGCGCCTGCGTTAACCAATGGACTGGGCAGAAATTCTTGCCAATACGTGTGCTGACCACCGCTAGCTAAACACGCGTCAATGACCGCGTGAAGGCATGCCACGTTTTCCTCGAAAAGGTGTCAGTTGGGAATTGAGCGCCGTACATGTCCCCATCGTGATTTTTCGAGTGTGTCGAATTTCCTAGCGCTCGTTCTCATTGTCATTTCTCGTGTCAATATAGAGCCTCTACAGCTTTTCTCATGCAATCAGCATTCGTCAGATACCTCACACACTTCCCAGGATGTGTCTAACCGCGTTTCCGCCAACTTAGATCACTCAGTATAGTTCGTGATCTGATGTGCAGAGTATCGCGCTGCTGTGCTGAAGGAAACGTGTTCGAAACCAACCGCCGTACCAACTCAGCGTCATTGCGTATGTGCCACGGTATGTTTCATTGAACTCACTGAAATTTTAAAAAAAATTTCCCGTAACACATAGCGCAATTCTAGTCCGTGAGCTGGTCTGCTCGAAGATGCGGACGTTATTTCCACCAAAAAATATTTCATGCATAATAGACTGATTAAAATTCGCTAACTCAAGTTTCAGCTTATTACCTTATGGTACCATATTGCAATTTCTAAATTCTAGCAGCTGAGACTGCAAGGAATATCCACTTGAAAAGAAATGTGAGGATGACACCAGTTAGGAGATATGCGGCGTTAAACCTGCGAATAAAAATGCACCGTCTTTCCACTTGCTTTCTTGACAAAACTTCGTTTTATGCATTGAAGCACAATAGTAACTGGAACGTCAATGTATTTCTCCGAAAAGTTCGGGAATTAATATCTAGAACCTGGTGTCATCCTGAGAATCGTTCCAAGTGGATCCGCCTTGCGAACTCCTCGGGTAGAAGTTGTTATTTGCAATATCTGCCATAAGGTAATTAGTTGAACACTTAATTAGTGAGCTTTTTTAATTAGTCGAGCATGCATTTCAATATTTCTTTTTCTGCAAGTGATGTCCGCCTCTCCGACTAGACCCGCTCAAGGACTAGAATTGTGTTATCTGCAACAGGAAATTTTTAAATTTTGTTTAAGGAGTTCGCTGAAACAACCGGTATATCTCATAGCGTGCTCCTTCCGTTCTATTCCGTCTGCTCGCCCAACATTAAAGTTACTTTTATACAAGTCGTTAATTCAGAGTAAAATGTAATACGTTTCCATCCGTCTGGGATCAGCATTCTGAAGCCTTTACTCAATTCCTTGAACGAGTTAAAAAATAATGGTGCGCATTTTATTTGTAGTAGTTATAGTCGTACAGCAAGCGTCCCTTCTATGAAAAGCTTCTTGCAACTTACTTTGCTTTCTGCCCTTTGTAAGTGCTTTTACTTTGCTCTGTCTCACAAATTATACGTCAACAATTCCTACATGCGCGAGAACCTTATTTCATCTCAACATACGTTTCATCTCGCATTGAGCATCGCCATAAGGTTGGAATTTTGCAGTGCCACGTTTGAGCATGCCACGAGTCTCTTATTCCCAGGACTCTCAAGAGTGGAACCACATTCCCGGCGCGCTTATTGCGATTGATCGCAACTTAAAATTTTGTATGGCCGTAGCCCACATCATCGCTCCAGGCTTCAGTTGACATTAACCATTATCTCTTGCTGCCTTACTTCGTTGTCTCTGTGTTCGTTATTTGCCCACTTCCCTTTGGTCTTCTGGTTAGAATAAAATAAACCAAAATATATATACCGACACCCACCACGTCTGAACTTCGCGGCGGCGTCGCCAGATGGCTCAGCGTGTCCAAAGGGATGAGCGAGCGTGGAGCCCGGTTGCAACACGTCTCATACGTGACGCGTTTCGGCGGTGACAGAACTGTTTCGCTACGTTTCTTTAATGCTAATCGCACCAAAGTCTACATCCGTCGTGGGCTAGGTTCTGCGGGAATTCTTGTGCGTTTCTATTAGAGTTGCAAAGGCGACGCGAGACAAACGTATCATGGTCTTCAACTCGCCACTTACAATAAACGAACACCGCATCAACAATCAACACAAGTAAAGAAATCAAATTTCCTTCAGCGTACCGCCTCGATTCATTACACTGTCCAGCACCCCCCTCCCCCTTCCCCCTCGTGCGCCTCTCCTTCGTTGACCCCGTAGCAAGCAAGCTTCTAGCCGTCCAATGGACTGACAGGGACAGACATTGGCACCAAAGCAGCGGGGGCGTGAAAACACAAAACGAACCCACCTGCTCATCTTGTCCATCCCGCTCGGCCAAAGAGCTGTGTGCGTGCGGGCAAGAGGAATAAGTCTCGGTAGCCTGCAGGGACGAGGATTCTTAGCGCGGATAACAGCCGTCAGAAGGGATAATCGCGAAGAGCTGAACGGCTTACGATATCACGCGCAGATCTGACGTGGTCGCGCGGAGCTTGGGATCTCACGCCCTGCACGTGGTGATGATGACGACAATTTGGAAACTGTGGCGCATACCCACTAAGAAAGCAAACTGTTTTGGAAAAAGTCAGACTAGTATGAGCAGAACGACACAGACAGAAAAAGAGGGCGGGGGAGGGGGGGGGGCGAATACCAAGTAACTAGCTGAATAGAAAAAAAGTTCATAGACAGGGTGTCCCAATTATCATGCACAAAAATTTACAAATATGCAAATGCCACGTAGCTGGACAGAACCAAGGTAATGTTGTTTGCCGTCACTTGGAGATACTCAGATTTTTTTTTTACATGCCCTCCATTTACATAATTATTTCTAATGAATTAATCAACTTCTTAAATATTACAATTAATTAAAAGTGTCGGTTAGAAAATTGTAGAGCAACATGAAAACTCCCAATACAGCTTTCTGTTGCTCAATTTGTGCTGCTTAAAGTTTTTCCGAGCGTGAAACACACGGAAAATTGACGCGCGACTTGAAAGCTGTATGGGGAGTTTCTCATGCTGCTCTACAATTTTATCATTTACACTTTTCATCTAACTATAATATTTGAGAACTCTATTAATTAATTAAGGCTAATTACGTAACTAGGCGGAATGCAAGAAATAATCTGAGTATCTCCAGGAGACCGTAAACAAAATTAAGTTGGTTCTGTCCGGCTACGTGGCATGTTCTAATTTTTAAATCTTGCTGTATGATATTTGGGACACCCTGCATATGTGAAACGCATACAATACCTTATTTACAACAAAAGTTTCTATTCAACTATACTTATTCCTTTGACGACGGCCAAGACAAGACCGGAGGCACGAATAGAAGGCAGGAAGGGTGGTTGCATTCATGCAATTGCCACATGGACTTAGCGGAATTTTAAAAATCGTCTTTCTTAAATTGGAAAATATGCGACAAGCTAACGGACATTGATGAACTATTCCAGGTTTGTCGCAGCCCGAACACGGAGGAAAGATGACCAGACCTGACAATGGTGACAACGGTGGTAGTGATTGTGTTATATGTGTCGGCTACCTGGCGAAGGGAACTATATTTCAAATTATGTTTCCATTCTCGCAGTCCACTGTAACTCCGAGACCGTAGTCCTTGTCCTCGTGCTATAAGATGGCCGCTATGCAATTTCTTTTCACAAGAAACGAAGACAAATTCATTCAATCTGTCTGCGCTCATAAAGCGCATGGGCCGATAAAATAACGCGGCTAAATAAAACAGAAGCCATAACAACAGATAAACGAGTAACTACGCATATAGTCCGCACTGGCAAATAAAGAGCGTCGTGCATGCGTGAACGGGCACGGTAAAGTGACGGCGCTTTCACTTACTGAACAACGTAGCAGCAGTTGAAACGTGAGCTTTGTTTAGTTTTATGCAACCATTAACTTGCATTGACAGTTTTCTACGTACTTTTTTCTTTTTAGTTTAGGTACCAACCGACCTATACTCAACTTTTGTTTCATTTGGTTCACATTTAAACGTACTCTAATATATTGCATTTGTGCACCCTGATGCCTGACCAATCCCCACGAGAAGCTATATTCCAATATCACACAAGCAAAGTATTACCACAGCTGCTGCCACTGCTTCCACTGCTGGCGTTCGCAGTGAATTGAATACTAGTTGCTCGCGTACTTATGCAAAGTTTTGGCGCACGCAACCTTTCTTTCTCTTTTGTTATATTTTATTTCTCTCCCATTCAGTTGCCTTATTAGGAATGATTATTTGGACAATCTTACTGCAAACTAGCCTATATCCCTATTTAGAATCATCTGCAAGAATGTTTAAAAAAAGAACATTAATCTTGCAAATGATCATGACTAGATGGAAAGAGTACAGGATTTGGGAGAACAACGTAGCTATGTGGCGCGCCTGATAACGGCGTAAATGGGCAGTGGATACGTATCACCTAATAGTGCCCCAGAAGTAAGGACGTCATTTGCTCCTCCGCCAGCCGTATACGTTCAGTGACGTCGCGGGCAGTAATGACGTGGTTCAGTGATGTCGTAGACGAATGTCTACGACATCACTGAACCACGTACGACATCCCCCCCCCCCCCCAAAGAAATTGAAATCCCGCAACGACAGCGCATACCTAACACTATCCGGACCAAAATCATTATCCCCCCTCGCCCTTCCTAAAAACATGAGCACTGAAAACAGCGGTAGACGCAAAGCTAGGGCGGCGGCACTCTGGCAATGCTACAAAAACCAACCCGCCATATACGTGGATGCTGCTCGCACCAGTGATGGTCGACACACCGCAGCCGTCACTACTGGCGACGGACACACCATCAGCTGAGCGACGGTAAACACATCTTCCATTGTGGAGGCGGAAGAGGCCGCCATCGCCATGGGCACCTCCATTCCGGGCACCAAGATTATTATATCCGACTCGAAAACAGCGATTCGTAAATCCTCCTCGGATTTCATTTCCCCTCGAGCATTCAGAATCATCAACAAAGAACTCAATCAATTGAAGTTGGTGTGGGTACCCGCTCATGCGGGCAATCCTGGCAATGAGGCCGCCTACCTAGCCGCCCGAGCAGCTAGTAACCGGGAAGTGGGCTTGCCCGACGGGGTTGACCGACATGAAGGTATCTACACCTTTAACGAAGTGATCGTTTATTAGCGCGAATCGAGGTAATTATATTCATCCCCCCACGAGACACTGACAAGAATACAAGCCACTAACCTCAGGAGAGTACAGATTAGATCTGTACTTAGTCCAAAAAGGCTAGCTGCAATGACCGGTGGTGAATATCCACCAAACTGAAAACATTGTAACTGCCCCCTGGCGAACCAAGATCACATCTTGTGGGGATGCCAAAAGAATCCTCCCCGAGAGAACTCTTTAGGCGAGCTCCTTCGCACGAAGAGTGGGAGGTGAAAACGAAAGCTTCCAACCCGCAAGACCAGATACGGTTGGCGGAATGGGCTGATAGCGTAGCGGCGGAACAGACGCCTCCACGCTAGCCCACACCGCTGGGAAAGAAAACTCCACTCAACCTTGACGATAAAGGTTTCCTCTTTCTCTCTCTCTGGATAAACGCGCCAGACCACACGTACGCTTGGCGCGCGGCGCGTGAAAACTCGCGCCGGCGCGCCTATGCATGCGCAGGTTTAGCGGCACCGACCGTAAGAGCGTCCAAGCGTGGCGCCAACACATATAAATCTGTTCCATACAGATATTGGCGCTTTGGGGCTGCCTCGCGTTTCCACGCGCCTCGATACGCAGCAACAGCGTGGTACGATCAGCACTCAGTGAGGCATGCAGATTCATGTCATGCGAGAATGTGTTTTTTTTTTCTTTACTCTTTTTGGACTGACCTAAAAGCTCTGAAACCAACAGAATTGCATTGATCAATACATCAGCATTTCTGAAACGCTGTCAATAACGAGGTGCAAGAATATGTGCGTCAGAACGCCTATTGGTCAGCCAAATGAACATGCACTGAGGTGCGTCTCTTGTATAAGCAAATCGCCATTTCTTGTGAGGCTCCGAAAACGCACGGCACGAGCTCGCGTGCGTCGGCAAGCGTAGGTGTAGTCTAGGACTTAGGGTCGCTTTTTCAGTGACGTCAAGCGCTTTCGCATGCTTACGATGGCTGTTTTCTTCGTACAGATATATATCTTTATGTCGCCGGCTTTAGAAAGAAATCTGAATGTCGTGACAAATTTTATCGGAGATCGTGACAACAGCGCTCCAGCCAAATGCGCCCCATACTACTACATGCCCGATACCCAGACCAATTCCCCTCAACATGCAAACTTTGCGGCAAACTGGGAGACTTCCTACACATCCTCCTCACATGCCCCACCTACCCTCATCCCCATCACCTGCCGTAGCGGAGTCTTGCTGGGAGACTCTTCTGACCTGCACTTCCGCTCAAGACCAGTGCCGGATCATCTCCAGTGCTATAAGGAGGATTGCGCTCCAAAGGCTCTCCTTCGCTTTGTGAGGGTGCCCCCTCATAGTAAGGGAGCACCCAAGTGCCATGTAGGGGGCTTCGCGCCCACCATTCTAATCATTGGCAATAATTGCTTCTACCACCACCAGCCAAATGTAGTATGATAGCTTGAAACAACGAGCTTTTATTTTACAATTAGCGGAGCACTTACATTAGCAGAGGTATATATATATACCTTCAGCTGTGAGCTGTACGCAGCTGGCTGAGCTTCCTTTCAATGGTGAAGGGTTGGCGCATTGCTTTTATGTACGTGGAGCTTAGTTTTTATTCTTAAATTCCCACCGACTGTGTTACCCCTTGTACCCTCCATAATATATGCGTGAAACGCCACGCTTGCACGTGTATGAAGAGACGTGAGCGGCACAGCCACTCCTAACTCAATTGAAAACGTCGGACTAATGTGGAGCGAAGCCACCGCCAGCGGAGCATGTAATGACACCAGAGGGTAATTTTGAACCTCATCTGAAAGCCCCGCCGCTATAGCCCTTTCGTACAAGGCCCATGTCATATTCTTTGTTTTGCTCGCCAAAATCTCAAGTACGCACACACGCACACACATACGCCGGCGACGACATTCCACGTGCGCTCTCGCACAAGGACTCGCCGTTGTTCCTTAATGGTTCCCTACGGCGTATACGCAACCCAATGCCCAAAAACTCGTCCCCGAGACAGTTTACCCGCTGCCTAGACAGCAAGCAGCAAGAAGATACCGCGCCGGCGCGTCGACCGACCGGTAGCTTCAGGGACGCGCGACTCGCGGCCGTAGAAGAGGGCGTCGCGCTACGCGAACTCGCCGCGCTGCGCACCAGGGTTCATTCGCCGCGGGCGACCGCGAAAGCAGCTCGCGAGGGAGGCGGGAGGGGGAAGGGGCGGGGGCCGTATTTAACCGCGTATCAGGCGCTCCCATCGACGGCGCCGGCGCACTTCAAGGGGGTACAACTCTCGGGCCTTAGCGAGAAAGAAGAGCGAGAGGAGAAAGAAAGCCCGCAATGGCCATAGCGTTACAGAGAGAGACGCTGTCTGTCTTTGTAGAGTGCCGCTGTATAACAGCAAGGCTGTACAGTGTACGCCCGCGCCGCACGCGGTTCGGAAGCTACGCGGCGCTCGTTCTGCCTCCCGCGCACGAGGTCGCGGGTTCGAACGGCCGGCCAAGGCATCCGCGTAACGGCGAAGAGCGCTACACGGGAAAAAAAAAACGAAAAAAAGAAGCGCGCGCATGCAAGGTGACGCGTGTGCGATGGAGCGCACTGGAAGAAACAAATGACTGGAACGCGGCGCGCGGTGTAGAGAGCGGCATGCAGATGGTCCCAATTAAACCGGTGCCCTGCAACGCGGCGTCTTTAATAAACACATACCCGTATTTCTGCCAGGTTAATATATTCTTCCGATGTTCTTCTTATCATCCGTCCGTTCCGCCCAATATTGGCGGATCCCTGAACTCCGTAGCTTCGTGCGAGCCAGTGACGAAGAGCAAAGGGAATAAGGATTGACGAACAAACTTTCATCACAGGAACGGCTCAGCCACCTAAGAAGCGAGGTGAGGGTTAGTTGCGAGAATAATAAATAAATATAAAGGATAAGTAAGTCAATAAATAAATAAATACCACGCTAATTCTGCCACTGAAGCCGGCTTCGCGACTGGAAAGTGGAGACTGCAAATTGGATATAGCCGCTGTTCTCTCTCAATCAGCATCTCCGAATGGACGCGAAACTCAATAAAGTCGCAAAAAGGCTATTTCTTCGCACAGTCTTGCAGGAAAGCGGCCGCGCTTCAAAGAGAGGCAGATGTGTCTCACTGAAGTTTTGGACATCTCTCGCACCCACGGCATTTGCATACAGCACCTGTTCATCAGTATACGTACAGTAGTACCATGCCTGTACAACTGCCGCACATCTTAAACAAAAGAGCGGCTATATCTGCGCCATAGTTGCGGAATCAAGATAACGAGCATCATGCAGCATCAAAAAACAGCAAACATTTTAAATATGCAAAACCGGAAGCAAAAGAAAATCATAATCACAAAGTAGAAACTGCGCTTTTCGCTGCTTCAGCTGACTGCATCGCGAAGGCGTGTTCCAGGCAGGCCAGACTTCATCAGCGTAATAACGCGTTTCTGAAGCAAGCTCCGCTTCTTAAAGAAGGCCTCGCCCATATATATTTGATGTTGGCAGCAATGTTTCACTTATAATGCTTCGTTTTCTTTCAGCGTTCCAGGCAACGAACTAACGTAGCCGGGCTCGACGTTTCACGGGCATAGCGTGCATGCAAATGTGAGAGATGAGGCGGTGGGCCCCGGTAAAATGGAAGTTTAAACCCAGAAAATGGCGGCCGCTCTGCCGGCAAGGCCATAATTCACGAGCGCTGCAGCGACGTACAGCGCCAAATATGAGATACCCGCGTCTGCACAGCTGTTGAAGAACATGTCATTTATTTCAGTTAACCACGAACAGGCCCGCCTGCCTCGCTATTCCCGAGAGTCTTATACGTTGCCCGCGACAATGAGATTTTAAGAGAGATGTTGTAAGAAAGTGAAAGTTTATCTAAAGTCAACGCTCTGTTTATCAAAACATGAATACCCGGAAGGCAGCAGCGAGTCTTGATAGAATAATAACGATGCCGGCTTTGCGCCAAACAAGAATAGATGGCCTAAGAATGTTTTTTTTTCTTTTTTTATGCTCACCTCTGCATATATTTCTGTATTGAATTGCCGGTTATTCCTCACGGGAGCGTGAAGAAATTTCACGGGTGAATCAGTATAAATATAATTTTTATTCAATACCCATCAACACCAACAGTCTCGTATTCAAGCTTTCAAAAGCAGGCAAAATATTTTGGCAGTCGCAAGTAAAAATTTAGTTGACAACAGTGAAGCTCAACTCTGAAAACACGCAGAAAATGAACTGCGGTTTATGATGAGTCAGCACTGCTCTAACATGTAAAATATTCGGCTCAGTGTAACATCTACATGCCGTTTCATTGACGCCTGCCGAGTTCAGTGTACTGAAGTTCCGCATAATCGGGCCTGTATATCAGGTTGTAGTATACTTGCAGTTTGGTATCACGAGGATGTTTGGTCATCGAGCGGAACAGTACTGTATAGATGTATGATTCCAACCATGCTTCTAGGTCGGAGTAACGTTCTTCCTCTCATGAGCCAAAAGCGACCACCTCGGTGCTTAAAATCAAGACTCTCCGCACTGCGTACTGCACAAGCAAAACGACACCTGCTGCTATTCGTTCGTTTAATATCAAATTAAAGATGTTCAGGCATATATATATATATATATATATATATATATATATATATATATATATATATATATATATATATATATATATATATATATATATATATATATATATATATATATATAAGCACACTGTCTTGTTGCACGAGTGAGAACCTCGGGAAGAGCAATAACAACATCCTCTATTTTTTCTTCTTTGCCGGAGGAACGAAGCGATCTATTTTTGAGAACTTGTTCCGCGTTGTCGTGGGACAAGCGACGAGCACAGTAGGGTTCCTCGGTGCCGAAATATCACGCCACCCGCCCTGTCACGCACATACACGCGCCCACGTTGTGCTCGTTGGGCCTCTTACGTGCGTGCCTCCTTGCGCGTTCCAGACGACCACGAAAAACCGCCCGCGGCTACGCGTGCAGAGAGGAAGAGGGGGGGGGGCGAGTTTATTTTTTCCCTCGCGAACCACAGAGAACGCATCGATTCCCGCCTGTTTCTCGGGGTCGGTCCGTGCGTGCGGTATAGGAGACGTATCGCGGCGCGTTGCTCTGAGGCTCACCGCAAGCAAAAGAAAGAAGCGACGCGAGCTAACACTTAGCCCGATGCCGTAGCACATAGGCGGTCGAGGCATTGTTCCGCTGAAATGGAAAGGCAGCGCGCCGGAACGGAAAACTGTCACCGCGCCGGCGATGGCACGGCGCCGTTTTTCCGCAGTCTCGCGCGCGCGCGTCAACAGCGCAGCTAGAAGGCGTCGAACGTTCGCCCAGAAAGCGCCAAAGTGAAAGAAAATAGAAAGACAGCCAACGAGAAACGCCCTTCGGCTGGCCTCAATCGGCGCGCGCATTTGTTCTGCCCGGAAGGCGAAAACTGGAGCTGTCGTCTGCTTCGGCTGCGTTGTCGTTCGTACTTGTCTCGTGGCGCTTGTCTTCAGACTTGTTTTTTTTTCTGGGACATCGTTTTGGCTTAGTCGCCGGTGTCTGCTCTGTTACTGTTGCAACTGTTGCTTTTCTGTATCGTTTCCGCGCAGAGTCGCCTGTCAGTGGGCAAAAAAAGAAAAAAAAATATCTCACATACCGCAATGGCTTGTCATCGCATCTATGCACCATCTTCCCTCGTGGCTCCCGCGGATCCGTATATATAGTTTGACAGCTCTCAGCGCTTCTGTTTCACTGATGAGCAGGCACCCGTCTTCTGAGGCGTTTGCCAGGTGCGCGTGCACCTCTTACCTTTCGTACCATTTAGGCCTAAAAGTCGGTATCTGAAGTCTCGAACGTTCCTTCTACTAGCGTTTTGGGCCTCATCATGTTCGCTGTAAATGTGGCAACGTCACTGAGGTTAAATGTTGTCGTCCGTGTCGCAACTACTGCGTTCTTGATACAAAGAAAGCGAGGAAACGATTAACTGATGGTTATAGGAGTAAACTTTGTAACAGTTAAAATATCTCGCCTGTTTCGCCGTATAGTGCGTTAATATCCAGACGACAAATGAAACAAGAACGAAACAAGCTTTCTCGACTATCTATATTATCAGCTCCGTGTTTGTTGTGAACTAAAGCACCGAGGGATGAAGGGCTCGTAATAATCATACAGGTAGTTCGCAGGGTACTTTATATTTTGCGTCTCCAATTTTAAAGGGTGCAAACCACCGAGCGTACGAAAGAATGCAAGAAGGTACACAAGAGTTAGTGAAAGCTGGAGAGGTTTGCCTGGAAGGATCGCCTATAGCATGCCCGTTCCAAGTGAAAGCGGTGCTGTATTAAATGACCTATACGCGAACGCATTGAAACAATAACTGTTGCAGCAAGGAGACGATATCGCATCTCCCTTACGAATGTCCTCAATATGGTGCACGAAGAAATGAGCTCCCAACCGCGTTAGACAGACTGCACGGACAATTGGCCTTTGTCGAAAGAGAGAATCTTCGGACACTTAATTGTCCAGACCATCCTCAGCCGACAAGGCGTCGAACGCGTTGTCGCGCTTCTCGGGGGCGTGTGGGCCGAGTGGCAGACTTTGAGAATTGTCGTGCGCTTCGTCAAAAAAATCAAGCGCAGTTTTCCTCTTTCTTTTTTTTTTGTTTCATTTCAGCTGGTGTCTCCTTCTATCACCTTCGGTTCCTCTTGTCCCCTTACGCCAGCACGCGGCAGCCAGCCGGTGTATAAACTGGCTAACGTCCCTGCCATTCCCTCTCTTCATTTCCTCATCCTCCTCGCACAATAAAAAACGGCCTCTCCCATGCCTACATACCCACTTATAGAGAACGGTATCATATTGAGGGCTACGTCCGCAGCAGAAATCTTTGTATTGCCTGCGTAGCACACTAATAAGGCGTCGGCGCTGCTACATCGTCCAAGCACGTATCACAACTCCCGCCATGAATTGCAGCGTATAAGCAGGCCTTACAGTAGACCTGAAGGGAGAAACATGAGATGCGAGATAAATCATGTGATGTAGCTCTTCTAGTGCTTTCCATGTAGGACACAATGGCAATTTATTTATTTATTTATTTATTTATTTATTTATTTATTTATTTATTTATTTTTATTGTTTGTTTGTTTGTTTGTTTGTTTGTTTGTTTGTTTGTTTGTTTGTTTGTTTGTTTGTTTGTTTGTTTGTTTGTTTGCAATATCTTGCAGGCCTATGTAAGGGCATTCAATAAGAGGAATTAGATCGTAAGCAATGCAGAGCAACTAACCATGGTGCAAGAAAAAGGGGGGGGGGGGGAGAAAGAAAGTTAAGACAACAGAAGCTCATACGTACTGCAACGTTGGAAAAAACATTATGATCAGAGAAGAAAAGATAAGATCAGAGAAGGAAAGCAAGTACGGAAAACGCTTCCTGCCGGCCTATTTTTTTATATAGTTGTGTGGAAAATTGAATTTAATTCTGGCGCGTTACGTCCTCAAACCACGATTTGATTATGCGGCACGCCGTAGTGGGGGACTCCGGATTAACCTTGACAACGAAAGGATCTTTCACATGCCCCAAATTCACGGCACACGCAGACGGTTTTTTGCATTTCGCCCCCATCGAATCAAATATATAGGCCACTCCCGCCGCGGCCTGTATATTTGATCTCGCGACATCGTGCTTAGCAGTGCAACATCGTAGCCGCTAAGCTAGCGTGGCGGGTAGTGGTATGTAGAGATGCCAACACTCTTTGGAGACAAGCACAAACCAGGCACAAAGATAAAGTGGCTGCGAACGCGCTGCCCAGAGAGAACACCTGAATCCTCGGCTCTCGCTTATCTCTTATCCTTTTCCTCAGCAGTGCAGCCAACACGGCGCCACCTGTGAGACGGGCGCAGCTATAGCGACGCATTGGTTTTCCAGGCTGCCGAACGAACGCGCCATATGGCGCTGGTGCATTCCTAATGGCCTCGAGGAGCTTTTGCCTATTTCAATACCTATTTTTGCGTACATCACCACAAGCGTACCAGCGTTTGTACCTGCATTTGTGTCTGTGCTGATCATTGATTAATAAGGTTCTCAGAGTCCGAGAGCAACACAGAAGTTAGAAAGACACTGCAGAGGAAGGCTGCCGATTAATATTGAGCGGCCGGGATTCTTCGATGCAGCCCCGAAGCTTGCTACAGAGCGTTATGACATCCCCATCGTAGTGTTTGTGTGTGTGTGTGTGTGTGTGTGTGTGTGTGTGTGTGTGTGTGTGTGTGTGTGTGTGTGTGTGTGTGTGTGTGTGTGCGCGTGTGCGTGCGTGCGCGTGCGTGCCCGTGCGTGCGCGTGCGTGCGCGTGTGTGCGCGTTACTCGTAGGCGGCGGCCATAACTTCTACGAACAAATGTAAGTGCTTATTTGAATAATTAACATATATGGGCTAATTAAGTTCTTAATTAATCACTTTATGGCACATATTTCAGTTAAAGAATTGTAGCCGGTGAGTCTGCAAGGCGTATTAAGTTGGAAAGCATTCCCAAGACTACACCAGTTTCGATATATTTATTTTCAACGTGTCCGACGAAATGCATTGGCGTTCCAGTTATTTTTGTGTTTTAATGCATTAAACAACGCTTTCTTGAAAAAGTAAGTGGAACAACAGGGCACACTTACCGCAGGTTCGACGGCGCATACTGCAAAACCCGTGACATCCACAGAATTCGTTCCAACTCGATATGCCTTGCGAACTCGCTAGCTACAATTGGCAGATTGAAATGTGTGCGGCAAAGTAAATAATTACGAATATAGTTAGCGTAGTTCCGTTAATTCTTCATTCAAATATTATGATTTCTCGCAGAAGTAATGACCGCCTCATCATATAATTTAGCTCAATTTTTAAATTTTGGTGAAGCTAAGAAAAGAGAGCCCTATATGTGTCACGTTCTTTCCGTGAAACGCAATACACAATAAGTTGCACCGGCTACACATTCGCAAACAACTGACAGAAATAGTGTCAAGCGCCTCCTTTTGTATCCCAACTCTGCCGCCACGTCACAAACAAGCAAGAAATGCATTGCTCGCGCAGGCGAGATGAATTCTCGAACCAGCCCCGAAGCTCAACTATGCATACTTACAACGTGCAGGGCACTGCGACCGCAGACGCCAGACAGCAAGGCCATAGTAGCGTACAGAAACAGATCAAAAACAGACGGCGAATGTGCTTGTCGTCTGCTCATTTCCTCCGTTCGGCAGTTTCTGCGCTGCTACGGTTTAAGCTAGGGCAAATCAGCCAGACGCAGGCTTCAAGGACCAGCAAAGAAAAGCGCATATTTTCTTCCTCCCGCTCCCCATCGTTTCCTTTCTCCAAGCCCTGCTGCTCGTCCTGCATTCCTAGAGAAGATAGCGACGTCGCGACGGGGAGCGGCCGGGTATACACACAGCTAAAATTCCGGCGCGGGAGCAACAGACGAGCACTATACTCGTCTTCGTCGACCGCCGTGAATTCTCCAGGCGCATTCTCGAACGCGGAAAAGAGTCGCCTGATGTTCGCTACCTGTCTTCACCGCGTAAGTCACGGTGTCTGCCCTTCCAGGCTGTTTCTTTCTCTTCTCTCAGGGCAACGCAAAGGCACGCGAGCGATGTATAATTGCCCTGGAAGTCCGACGCAGCCCAAACTTGGTAGTCATGACGAGAGCGCGTCTGTCTGTTATGCTTATTTCTTTCTTGCTTTCTGTATTTTGTTCGTTCGTTCTTTCTTTCTTTTTCGTTTTATGCGGACACTTTGTAGTTGAACGCGTTGTCGACGGTGGATGGTATGTCGAGCGGGAATGTCGACTGCCTGGTGCGCGGCGGGCTTTGTTCAAGAGAGGAACATTGGCGCCCGCATGCCGGTGTCATTTCGAATTCTTTCCGTCCGAAGAGTCCGAGCATGAAGCAAGTGTCCATCATTAGGCGTACGCGTAGTCACTGTGACGGTTGGAGTACTTTTCAAGAATGTGGCACTCGGTATTCGACGCACGTGTCCCTCTTGTCCCCAATGTCGACTATGTCTTTTGACCAAAGAGACTGTATACGCTGTGATCGTGCCACCAGAACCTCACGAAGCGTTCCATCTGTTACAACGACTGAGTTTCAGTTAAACATCGCGTAATTTTTTTTTTCATGTAAGAAGAAGAAGGAACTTTATTGAAGACTAGTCCGGCAGTTTTTGTAGAACAATATTTTATTGAAACATAAGCACTTGCGCTGGGATGCACAGCCATATAAAATTTGAATGGCACAAGCAAGTCGCTAAAGTTGTAGAAAGGACGAGAAGGTGAGAGCTCAATGTGCGCCACTCACAATCACAAGCTTGCATTTCCTTCGTTTACCTCCTGCACGTTATTAGAAGATGTATAAGGGCACACAACCACGGTCTTTTAATAAAGATTTCATTCTAAGAAAACTTCGTTTGCTCTGTTATGACCGCGCTTTAGACCGCGCTGCGTCAAGACAAACCGCATCTGGCATTCCCATGGTGCCACAGCGCCCCAATCCTCACCGTAGGCGGCTACATAAGCAGCAAAGCGGACAACGACCACCTATAAACTCTTGTTTCAATACTGACTACGCCGGCATTCAGAAGACAGCTTCGCGAAGACCGCACTTAACTCAACAGCGATGAAGGCTACGTCTGTGTCCAAACAAGATGGTGGCTGAGCAGCCTACCTTGAAGCTTGGCAGAAAGTTCGCCAATGCATAAGAAAACACAGGGTTTATACGTGTTTTTCTCGGCAGTGTTCGTCGATTCGAGATCGCGTCAAGCCGCAGAGACGCGCTCCAAATGAATTTTCATACGTGGGATCGAAGCTGTGTTATTGGTCGTCAAAGTATAGACGGGCTCCAATGCTGCCCGGTATCGAAACACGCGTTATGTTTCTTGCTCTCCATTTGTCTCTCCGGCGGTAAATACGTTCTCTGGCACTGCATATACGTCGTCTCCACACGAGTACTTCCACTTTGTAACATTCTCTACGTAAAAGCAGTTATACAGTATATGTTTCTCTTAATGACATTTAAGCAGCGTTCGTACAGGTTTCCCGGCGCCGCTGGAGTTGAGATCGGACTAGGAAGCCTTCATAAACACACACGCCCGAGCCCAGGGCGTATGTGCACGAAGACTCTCTATGATCGGACAAGGGAAGATCATTCAGTGCCAGCTAAACGCGGAACGTCGTGCAAAGTGAATATAATTACAGTAGGATAGGGCTCTGACCGGACGACAAAGTGCGCCGTGTTACGTGTTAACAACGACATCATTATGCGGAAACCGGCCCACTAACGATCTGCCCATAACCTGATAACAACAGCACACGTACAAAATAGGATCAGCAATGAGACAAGAAAGAAAGCGCATGCCAAAGTATTGCAGGCAAGAGAAAGAGATGAGCTCGGCTGCTTGCGACCGGGCGACGCAAGCATGCTCTTAATGGATGTAATGAGCGCAACGAACCGCCGACGCGGTTCATTATCTGCTCGTTCCGCGTTGTCTAGCGTTACTCCTTGTTGTTATATATGACGTGCGTTATTATACGCACTGCTCACCGCGTGCATTTATGTTCGTCCTCATATGATGCCTCATTCCCGTATTTCGCACCGTGTTCTCTGTGCAGCTTCCGATCCCTATCTGACGCACGGATCATTAAGTGAATTAGGGAGCGTTACGCGAAACGCACGTCGCTAGCGCTAAATTGGGAAAGCGACGGAAATATCCGTCAATGTCGCGAGGGGGGAAGAGTCGTGTATGAGAAACCAGGGGCTGGCGGGTTGATTGAGACTGACATCGGCGGTTGCTATAATTCGGATGGCCTCTCTGCGCTGGCGCGGACCGTGCCTGAAAAGCATGCGAATGAGTCGCCATAGACAAGAGGCAACCGACTGGGGAGGGTGTTTATCTAACGATCCAAAGCGCTTCACTTACGTTCAGTGACTTCCGCGCCACTATGCTGCCTGCAAGAGAGCCCCACCCTGTCCTCGCACATCTGCATCACGCAAACACAGGTTGCCGTTCGGCACCTTCAGACAGCGAAAATCAGCCAGCAGTGCTTTGGAAAGATGGAGAACTATTAATTGATGCGCTGTTCTGGTTTGCCTAGGCTTCTCTGCCGCAAATACAGAAGGAAGGACATAATGAAAGAGAGAGAGAGACTAGCCAATATCAAGACCAGTAAGCTACACTATACTGAGATAGGAAGATAAAATCAATTCAAGAACACACAAAGAGATTGGAAATGAAATGAAAGAAATATAAAGTAAGCAATAAGTAGGCACATAATACGCAATAACTCGGAGTCAACACGTTCTCAAGAAGCGGAGCAACGCGTCTAAGGCCTTCTCTGAGGGCAGTCTGGACCAGTGCACCATATCCTCTTTCCAATAAGAGGCGATCATCCAGTCTATCTAGAGCAGTCGATAGTTCTTTTTAGGCACACTGTCGCGAGGGCAATCAGCATGGAGGAGATGCCTGATCGTCTCCTCATAGCCACAGTTGTGGTATGCACGCATAACTGGCCGTGATTACAAGGCGGAATGAACAAGAAGTTTCGAATCTCAGGCCGAGCCACAGACAGGCCGAGAAGTGTTGCCTCAGCCTTTGGTACGCAAGGCGGAAGATGGAGCTGCGGACGCAGATAGAAGCTATGGAGACGGCTGTTGGTGAATTTGGTGAAGCTCCACTGCGACCGTGTGAACTCACGGGCCAGCGAGGCGGAGTGTTGTGCGCGCCTCCGTTCTAGGCAGTGGTATAATGGTACAGAGTGGACGTCATCGCAGGCTAATCGGGCGGCCTGGTCCACAAGCTCGTTATCAGAGATGTCGCCGTGGCCGGCTATCCACTGATAGGCGCAGCTGATAAGTGCTTTGTCGAGTGCTTGAGTTAGTTTAATCTGAACAACTAGTTGTTCATTAAGCCCTTGGAGAAGCGGTGGCATAACACACTGGAGCTGCCTTAGAGTCACAGAAAATGGATTATAACTGCGACTATTCCTGCACGAATAACGAACGACAAAACAGCACAGAGGGCTGCAAGTACCTGTGCACTCCTTCGTTATGCGTATATTCTTTCTTTTCGCTGGTATGCCTTTTGTATAGCGTTGTATTTTATGTCTGCAGCGACGTATCGATCGCTCCGTTTGCCTGTTTCCGACACAGCGCTAAAGAGCCTGGATTTCGCGCATGGTAATAATGCATAAAACAAGGACGTCATGGGAACGGCAACCAGAACTCCTGTTCGATCGTGCCTCCCTTCCATTACAAAGAGGAAACCAAATGAAAATACAGCAAACGAAGAAAGCTACGTTAGCCCAGTTGACGCGCTCGAGCGTACATGTCATTCGTCCAGTATTAATACCGATGAATCTTCTTCTAGAACCCATTTAATTGAAAAAGACATTCAGAGGATCTAGTTGGTGCATAAATGACGTGATTTAAGAAGACAAAGTAACACGGGCATGGCACGAAAGAAAACGGTACACTCGGGACAAGCGAAAATCATCGGCGGTTTCATGTCTACGATATTTTGCCGCACCGTGTCCGTGTTTTCTTGCGTTCTTATATCATGTCGCTTCAGCAGGTATCTTTCCGCTCATTTCGGCCCATGAATGATGATTTCTCAAAAATAGCTCATTTGAAACGGAATGGCTACAGATAGTCGCCTAGCCTGCTTTAACTAAATCATACTTTACTAGAGTCTATTTCAGTCTACTATTTCAGCCAAGCATTTTGCCAACCAATACTTTATATTAATGCGATAGCCTTAAGGGCCCCCTGTCGCAGGAAATCAGGCGTCGACGTCCTGCGTCCAGCGGCGAACGTCGTTTCGGTAAAACTCATTTCTAACCACGCATACTCAACGACGCAGGCCCTCCGTGTAGCGCAAGGAAATTACTGAACTAATTGAATTTCTCAAAATACGCCAGCAAAATCGTAAAGTACAACTTACCCGTAACTTACAGTCATGATAGCGTAGGAATGTAATTTGAATGTACGAGAAAACATAATTCTGTTACTCGGACGCACAAGCACAAGCGCCAGCGTTTCTACCAATCATAGACCGGCCACGGTGACCAAGCTTTGCGCACGCGAGCGCCCGAAAATTTCGGAAGCCACAGAGTTCCTTGCAACGCCTCCAGATGGCGCTCGCCTCCGCGGCAAGACGTGATTGAGGGAAGTGAAGGAAGCTCGCAGTAAAATTGAGTATGAAGAACGGCTGAGGAATATGGAAGAAAGTAAATCGACTGGGAGGGTGTTCAGGTATCTATACAGGAAAAACATTGATTCACTCTGGAGGAAAAGGTCTAGGAAGCTTACCAGCAAGTATGCGGCCTGTAGGGTGAGCAACACGGCGACGGTCAAGCGGAAAGTCAGAGAGGCTGAAATAATCTCATGGGTGGCGGCAATGGAAAAGGAAAACCTGCAATGAGTAACTATACTTAAGAGGAAAAAAGAAATCAGGGAAGAAACAATTTATGGTAACTCAAAGCGAAGCTCATTACTTTTCGGAGCGAGATCGGGATGCCTTAGAACACGCACCTATAAAGCGATATATAAGACGGAAGAAGAAGCATGTGCTTGCTGCGGTAAAGCTAGGGAGACTATAGAGCATGTTTTATAAGAATAGGAAGTCGTCTACCCAGCGGTCATTTTGGGCACCACCGGCCTCCTTGAAGCCCTTTGGTTCAGCGGGAGCAGTGGTAAAGCAAACATGTCCGCAATAGGCATTAGTAAGAGGCGACTGGAGGATTTGTGGAAGAAAAGTAGGGAAACGACAAAATACAGACGTACAAAAGCACAGTTCGTACTAGGGGATCAGGAAATTTGGGTGCGGTAGTTCATAGTGTTTTTTTTATTGTTTAACCTAGGTAGGACATTAGGCAGTATAACAGCAAGAGCTTGGTGGCGCAACCCACCTCCCTATTCCAAAGGGGACGCTCATAACATCCATCCATCCAGAAAAGTAGGGAAATGACAAACAACGGAGGCGTACGAAAACAAAGTAAACAATAGGGGTTCAGAAACTTTGGTTATGGGAATTCAACGTGGGTTTTTTCCTTTTCTTTTTTTTAACATAGGCTGGACATTAGGGAATATAATAAGAGCTCGGTAGCGCAACTCACCGCCCCGTTCCTAAGGGAACGCTCACAGCATCCATCCATCCATCAGTCGCGGCCCACGCAAGAGGCCGCGTTTCTACCAGAAAGCTCGCCTACTTGCATGGCGTTCGCCGCCAGCATTTCCTGGTAAACATTGCGGTTGCATAAGCTGAAATTGCCGGGAAACACGAGATGCAGCCAGGGATCTTTGAGTGCTATCGCGTTCCACTCTTACAGGCGAAACTTAAGCGTCCTCCAAATGTTCTTTCTCTTCATTAAAACCTCTATCTCTACACATGGTAAAGTTACGCGTGATTGTAACGACACCTGCTCCATCTCACCCCTGCATTTTTCCAATCAATACCCTTAATAAGCTTATCTCTCTCATTTCGACCGCTGGCCCAGACCACGCTTCCCTAAACTGGAAGGCTTTCGATAGGGAGCCTTCATGCCAGTATGCAGTCTCCCTAGCTTTTGGTATAGCTTTTGGTGAAATCGAGCGACCCCCAACGGCGACACACGACTCTGGCAAAGAGCGCCCACACACAACTCCAACGCTCTCCCCCTCGTCCCCCCTCCCCCTTCCTCCTCCACTAGCACACGAGACGCTCTGCGGAAGCTCGCAGCCAGCCTGCCAGGTTCCCCTCTGGAAAGGCGACGGCCCACACCGCGTCACGTCCCAGGCAGCTGTCCCCGTCTTTCGTGCGTCTCCCGGATCGGGGAGAGTCAAAGCCGCGGCTGCCGCCCGGGGCTTTCATTTCCTCGTGGCGCGCGCTTTACGGAGGCTGCAGAGCGGCGAGACGCGGCCGGCGGCGCTTCCCGGAATTGGACACACGCCGGCGGAGCGCGCGCTCTGGAAGCGCTAAATAGGGGCGCTGTTTTCACGGCTATCAGCACGAAGTCGCTCTGTTCCTTCTTCTTGCGCCTCGGCCTGAAGATGCGAACGAGCGAGCGGAGGTGTGAGGATATTTGCAGGAACGGCCCGGCCCTTCGTATCTGTCCCGCTTCACCCTTTGTTCGACCCCGCGGCAGAAAGAAAGAGGGAGAGAGAACGCAAGAGTCGAGTTGAAGAACAACTCCTGCTATTAGAAAGAGTGTAAGGAAAAGACGGTGTAGAAAGGAAACCCCAATAATTAGAAGTTAATGGTTTCCTGTAAACGACATTGTTTTTTTTTAAACCTCGTTTTCGAGATTTTTTGTGAATGACCCGTCGTTCGCGGTATTATCTATCCCGAAAATAATGCTTACTCGGACCCACCAAGACATCCGGCTGTTCCATGGCGCCAGCTTAGTACCGGCGAACAGTTCCAAAATGTCAGAGTTTAATAGACTGGTTTGACAGAATGTGTGAACGTATCAAGGGTCAGCGATTAAGCTGCTGCACTTCGACGTGGTAAAAGAAGCGAGAACAAAAGTTCCCAGTAACACAATGGAGCAGTGGGAGGCACAGCTCGCCCGCTCCGACCTGGCAGGACAAAAGTCCTTAATTAGCCAGGTCAGGCAGGCGGCAGAGGCCAGTGGGGCCTTGGACTGAGAGGCTCCGACCACCCCTCCTTCAAATCTTTTCCATTGCAATAAAGTTTCTCTCTCTCTCCCAGAAACGAAAAAGAGAAATGAAGTTCTTCCTCCAATGCACCAGCGAACGTACTGAAACACAGAGACATGCGGCATACTCTGCTACAGTCATCAAGAAATAACAATTCATTCATTCATTCATTCATTCATTCATTCATTCATTCATTCATTCATTCATAAATCGTGATGTATGAAGAAAGAAGTATTTTGTACGAACAAACAAAATTTTGCTTAGACATTGATTATTTCATCAAATGACGATATAAACATTGCGAGTCATGATGACGAGACCAACAATATGAAGAAACAATACTAGCACCTTTCGTGTTTACAGAAATTCTCGAGTCCGCATGCTCTGTACTTTACATTGCTGCTTATAAACTACCAGAGAACGAGAACAGAGTCACACATAAATAAATTATCGCATATATATGTATTAAATGCATACAAACATATGCAGAGATGCACACAAACACATCTTGCGCCAGGGGCAATTTACTTAGCAGTGCAATGCTGGCATGACGCGATTAATGTTAAAAAGACTGGAAATGGATTTAATCTCTATCTAGAGTCGATAACAACCTAAAAGTTATTAATCATGTGGTTTTACGTGCCAAAACCACTTTATGATTATGAGGCACGCCATAGCGGAGGACTCCGGAGATTTAGACCACCTGGGGTTCTTTAACGTGCACCTAAATCTAAGTACACAGGTGGTTTCGCATTTCGCCCCCATCGAAATGCAGCCGCCGTGGCCGGAATTCGATCCCGCCACCTCGTGCTCAGCAGCCCAACACCATAGCCACTGAGCAACCACGGCGGGTAAACAACCTAAAAGTTGAACGCAAGCATCACCCACAAAATTGCGGTGCGCCTGACTGCTCTTCACCTCTGAACCAGAACCGGGCCAGCTGGAGTCCCTTCACAGCTTAATGACCTTGTTCTGACAATGTAAACGCTAAGCTGATTGGAAAATGAAAGCTCAATGTTTCAAGCTAAATTAATAACATTGGCTTAGCACTGATATCAGAGTCGCCCATTACGTTTGCCAAAACCTTCAAGTTTTGGTAAGCTTCAGGTTTCAGGTGTCACTGGTTTTAAAACCAGTGACACAAGGACAGATCTGTTCGGAAAAAACAGCCGTTTTACAACCACGAGCCCGCTTGACATCACAGAAATAAGGGACTCTGATTAGCTGGCGCATATATGCAAATTGTGCTTGAGTTGAACAGCGTGCATATCATCTTTTATTCATCGGCTGTCAACGACCACAGTTGACGTGGATGATAGACCAACCCCCGCATTCGACAGCGTTCCTCCAGACAACACCACCTCAAGTCAGTTATTATTATTATTATTATTATTATTATTATTATTATTATTATTATTATTATTATTATTATTATTATTATTATTATTATTATTATTATTATTATTATTATTATTATTATTATTATTATTGGCATCCCCTATGAAAAGGGGAGGTGACAAATAGTCACCTAGGCTGCTTGATTTAATCAGGTATGCTATACATGTTTTTCATCCTAGTATTTTCGTATACGTCTCCTTAATCTCTTTTCCTCAAAACTTATCTACCTTGTATCGCTACGTATTCCGATAAATCATCCGTTCGTGTCAAGCTCTTCTCTGCTTTTTTTTGTTTGTTTGTTTACCAATGCTCTAAACTGCACAAGAAAGTAGATCTACTCAAGAAAGCAGATAGCGGCGCCACCCGTCGACAGGAGTGGTCTTTGCGCTTAATGATCATCCACGGCAATTATTGAGAAGAGTAGCGTCTTCATCTGTCGAGGCGCGGCGCTGAGCCCAATTTGGTGCCTTACCTGGAGGTAAAGCACCAAAACAACCATTAGGTAAGCTCTCCCAAGTAACGAAGTACCTCATAAATAAACGACAAAGAATTAAAGTATCCAACTCAAGAGGTGAGCTAGAATTCGTGGAACTGTCAGAACTGATCAACAGAGAGAAAGTAAGAGATATTCAAAATTATAACGTGAGAAAGGCTGACGAAACAGTAAAAAATAAACGCACCATGGAATCAGTGAGAAGGAAACTAGGCATCGGACAAACCAAGGTGCATGCACTGAAAGATAGGCAGGGTAATATTATCAGATTTAGTAAAAGCAGCGGAAGAATTTTATACTGACCTGTACAGTACCCAAAGCAGCCACGATAACTCCATTCGAAGTAGTAATGAACAGGTTACAGAGGCTCCTTCTATAATTAGCGATGAAGTTAGAAGGGCCTTGCAAGACATGAAACGGGGAAAAACGGCAGGAGAAGATGGAATAACAGTCGATTTAATCAAAGATGGGGGAGACATAACGCTTGAAAAATTAGCGGCCCTTTATACGAAGTGTCCTGGAGAAGCGGAAGAATGTTAGGATTATACTGATCAACAAAAAGGGACACGTTAAAGAATTGAAAAATTATAGGCCCATTAGCTTACTTACAATATTATATAAAATATTCACCAAGATAATTTCCAATAGAATAAGGGCAACTCTGGACCTTAGTCAAGCAAGGGAACAGGTTTGCTTCAGGAAGGGATACTCTACGACGGATCCCATTCGTGTCATATATCAGTCGAGAAATTCGCAGAGTAAGATCAGCCTCTCTATATGGCTTTCATAGATTACGAAAATGTATTTGATTCATTCGAGATACCAGCAGTCATAGAGGCATTACGTGATCAAGGACTATAGGACGCTTACGTAAATATCTTGGAAAGTATCTACAGAGATTCCACAGCTACCTTAGTTATCCACAAGAAAAGTAGGAAGATACCTATAAAGAAAAGAGTCAGACAAGGAGACACAATCTCTCCAATGCTATTCATTACATGCTTGGAAGTAGTCACGCTATTAAACTGGGAAGGCTTAGGAGTGAGGGTCAACGGCGAATATCTCAGCAACCTTCGGTTTGCAGATGACATTGTCCTGTTCAGGAAGACTGGGGACGAGTTACAACAAAAGATTGAGAACCTTAACAGAGAAAGTGTAAGAATGGGCTTGAAGATCAATATGCAGATGACAAAGATAATTCTCACTAGCCTGGAAATGGAATAAGAGTTCAAGATCGCCAGTCAGCCTCTACAGCCTGTGAAAGAGTACGTTTACCTAGGTCAATAACTCACAGGGGACCCTGATCATGAGAAGGAAATTTATAGAAGAACCAAAATGGGTTGGAGTGCATACAACAGACATTGCTTAATGCTATCTGGAAGCTTACCACTATCATTGAAAAGAAAGGTGTACAATTGATGCATTTTCTCGGTGCTAACATATGGGGCAGAAACTTGGAGGTTGACAAAGAAGCTGGAGAACAAGTTAAGGACCGTGCAAAGAGCGATGGAAAGAAGAATGTTAGGCGTAACGTTAAGAGACGGGAATAGAGAGGTGTGGATCAGAGAGCAAACGGGGATAGAAAATATTTTCTTAAGAATGGAGCTGGGACAGGCTATGTAATGCGTAGGATAGATAAACGGTGGGCCATTAGGATTACAGAATAGGTGTCAAGAGAAAGGAAGCACAGTCGAGGACGGCAGAAAACTAGGTGGGGTAATGAAACGAGGAAATTCGCAGGCGCAAGTTGGAATCAGTTGGCGCAGGACAAGGGCACTTGGGGATCGCAGAGAGTGGCGTTCGTCTTGCAGTGGACATAAAATAGGCTGATGAGAATGATGAAGATGAATTACCTATACCTCAATTAGGTTTACCTTAATTAACACCAAAGATCGTGGGTTCGGCTCCCACCAAATGTCGTCACCCTTATTACACCAATGGTCGTGGGTTCGAGTTGAGTTGAGTTGAGTGGTTGTAGGCTACTGGTGGGATGAGGCTTGCAGTTGCTGCCAGCAATTGCTCCACCGTAGCAACACCTAAAATACATAAATCACATAAATCAGAAACAGACCTCACAACTACACATAGTCACTCCTAAGGTCACCATGTGGAAGCCAAATCGGTGTCCTGCAGGTAATTTAAAAGAAGGCGAGAAACCTCCTCCCTAGACAACTGGTTCCCGCGCGGGAAAACAATGTCCTGAAGAGAACTGTGAGGAATTCCTGTCTTCTTGAGGGACCCGAATAACACACTCCTTTCCGCGTTATACAGAGTACAGCACATAAGGTAATGTTCTATGTCACCGCACACACCACACGTTGAACATAATGGAGAAAACGCCAAGCCAGTCTTATACATCCACGCAGGGGTACGAGCAGAGCCCGTGCGAATGCGGAGCAGTAAAGTGGCTTGGTTTCTTTTGAGACCCTTGGTCACACATGGCTTGTGAGGAGAGCTCCACAAAGAACTGAAGTGGCACAACACCGCTTCTCTGAAGAGTCTGTTGTCCTCTTGAGGCACTTTTCTCAACGGATTCCCAGACAGCGCTCTATGGGCGAGGCTGTCCGCTATCTCGTTGCCTATGATACCTATGTGCGAGGGCACCCATTGGAAACGTATGGAGAATCCTTTAATATGGAGATTGTGCACCGAGCGTAGGGAGCTAAGACATAAGGCATCAGTAGGGAACCCGTGCTCTAACTTTTGAAGGGCGGATTTTGAATCTGTAAGAATAATAACAGGTTGAGGCGTAAAAAACCGTAGCTTCTTTAGAGCTGCCTCACTGGCAACGCTTTCGGCCATTGTGGAGGACACGACTGTAGTGAAGCGAACCGATCAATCATACTTCAAAGAGGGAATGTGAAAAGCAGCTGCACTAGATCCTCTGACCTTGTCCACAGAGCCATCAGTAAAAATTTGAACATGACGTGCACATTCAGTCTCAAGATGTTCCAGTACGAGCGAACGCGTTGCCGTCAAAGGAGAACTCCGCTTAGCGCGAACGTGAGGAATTATCAACGAACAATCGAGGCTCGCGAAACACCAAGTTGGTTTCAAGCTCTTAGTTCGACCTCTAGCGTCAAGACCCAGGTAACCAAGAGTATTAAGGGCCAAGTATGCTCGGGACTCAGATCTCTTTCGAAGGCTCTGTAGAAGGGCTCGCCCGGCTATCATCTGTTTGAGGCGGCCAATTTACATCAATAACCTTTGTGAAGCGACTAAGCTAAGAGGTCTCGCAAGAGACTCAAGGAAGGAAGAAAGAAAAAAGTGGAGAAGGAAGGCAGGGATGTTAACCAGTTTAGATTAACCGGTTTGCTACCCTACACATGGGAGCGGGATGGGGGGATGAAAGATGGGGAAAAGAAATAGAGAGCACATAACACGGCACACACACCGTTGGTTAGAGTCTGTCACTCTTGTGTAGACGGTGGTTTCTTTTTGGGCGTGGGTTCGACTCCCGCCAAAGGTCTTGGGTTCGATGACTTTGGTCACGCCAACACCGACAACTACGCCGGATTTTCTGCCTCATGAGCCATATAATGTTTTCGCATCAATAAATACTCATGGAATGGAGGGAATGGTGCATAATTAACAATAGCGCGATCAAAACGTACGGATAAAGGCGCAAGAACGTTCTTGCCTCTATTTCCGTCCCTGTGTATCGCGATTTTGTTAACTATGGATCATTCTGCCGCCTTCGCGAGGTCATTGGTGTTGTGCCGGCGCCGTCGTTCTTGTCATTGTGATCTTGTTGTCGCGTCGTTAACTGCTTTGCGCAGTAAGTGATCTTATAATGATAATGATACTAATGATCTGAAAACTGATGTGAATGATGATGATGAAAACGTTAATTGAGGGAGTAAGGTGGTCTTGGAGATATGGTTGGGACACCAGGTCCTGGGCCCCACTGGCCTCGGCTGCCCGCCGGACTCGGTTCAGAAGCGCGCCATTTGCACCTCTTGGTCCGAGCTGGGGAGCTGTAGCTCTCATAGCCAAGAATCAGTTGACGCATGGCAAATTGAATATCGATTAAACTGCGTTGATTCTTTCTTTCTTTCTTTCTTTCTTTCTTTCTTTCTTTCTTTCTTTCTTTCTTTCTTTCTTTCTTTCTTCACTCAAGGTTTTCTGTGCGGGCAGCGCTTCTTTTGTAGCACACTCTGTCGTTTTGTTTTTTTTTCACGCCAGCGCACAACACTGAGAACAAGCATAACAGAACAGTGCATAAGGCGCAGAGGTGTAGAGTGTTCCGTCTTACAGATGGGAAGCGGCCGTGAAGCTTAAGAAAACGTGGCGTATGCGAGAACCAAATAAAGACGGAATGGTGGCTCTCCCTGACGTTAGGGCCTCGTCTATATTCATATGCGCTACTATAAATAAAGATGGATGAATACAACTTGTGAAACTCCTCACTGGTCCCAGATGCTGGAGCTAATGCCATCCTCTCCTGACATGCACGAGAAGCGCTCACAGAAAGAAGAAGAAAAAACACCGTAAAGCACGGGTTCAATTATATACTACATTATGTTCGCGCAACCAACGAAGCCTGCGTGTCCAGATATTATCAGCCAATGATATAGCGAGCAGCATTTCTTGCGTAAGCACCTTAATGCAAACCTTGCTGCCATTTTTTTCTTTTCTTTTTGCCTTTTTCATCGTTGTATAAGTTTTAAGAGGAGCTTGTCGTAAACACACCTGACCTGTATCATCAATCACACACGCACATACACACACGCGCACACACACACGCGCGCGCGCTGCAAAGAAAAGGGGGCGGGGACGAGGAACGGAAGAGACAGAAAACAAAGATAACGGACAACAACAGGCGGGGCAAAATCTTTTGGAAGACATAAATACGCTTAAAAAAGAAAACGTTGAAAATGCCTTGCTCAAAGCACACAAAGAACCCCCCAAAAATATCGAAAGCTCGGGAAAGAAGACTGCTGGATTAAAGAAGTGGGAGAGAGGGGCAGGAGGAGGAGATAAAGAAAACAGACAAAAGAGGAAATTTGTTGGAAGCGTCGGACATGCCTCCTCCATTTGCGAGATGCGCTCCAAGGCGCGCCCGGTATATGGACCGCCGAAAAGACTGGCACCCCGTTCGCGCCCGAAGCTACACGCTTCGCTCTGTCGCCCCGATATAAACAAACTCTGAGGAAAACAAAAACAAAAAAGAAAGTAATGCGCACGTACGCCACCACCCGAGTGTGAAAGAACTGTCGTGCGCTGGCGACGCCGCGAAATCGAAAGAAAGAAGCACAAATGTAAGAAAAAGAGATTCGAAAGCAGAAGCACGGGAGCGCAGCGAGTTTCGTCTGGCCTAAGTCGGTAAACAACGCCAAATGGATCCTTCCCTCGAACGGCGTGTGTACGGGGGCGTCAGGTAAACGTAAAGAAATAAAGCCGTTTTCCAAAGCGAACAACCCGATACTTGGCGCATGCCGCGTTATCTTTTCTTGTGTATACGATTTGGAGTTCCCAGAAAGGCAGCGAGGTGTGTGTGTGTGTGTGGGGGGGGGGGGGGGGGGGGGGGGGGGGGTCGTGAGAAAAAAAAAAGAAAACATTGACGAAACAATCGAGCGTCACGTGATTCACGTAGAAAGCGCAACGACCGAAGGGGATCAGAAATACGGCAGACCGAGATAAAAACACAATGTGAAAGAACTCGTTCTCAATATATAAAAAGAACAATCTGAAACTGGCAACTGGATTGGGAAAAGAGAGGGCCGTCGTCTATGTGAAATTATAATTCTATTTGTCAATAAAAGAATTAATGGAACGTGTAAACTGAACTGGAAAGAAAAAAAAAGAAGGAAAGAACTTTCGCGTTCTGAAATATGGAGTCTAAAATAAAACGCGTTATATCTCGCTTTCTTATTTTTGTACTTTCGTTTCCATCAATAACAGAAAAAAGCACCGCGTCGGCGTACGAGGATGCGACTAGTCAAAGAAAACCTGCAAGAAAAAGAATGTACACGCGCGCATTACATCGCCATGTCGCAATTTTGTATGCGTGAAAGCCCTTAGAGAGAGAGAGAGAAAGGCAAAGGAAAAACAGGGAGGTTAACCAGAGATTATCTCCGGTTGGCAGCCCTGTACCGGGGGAGGGGCAAAGTGGAGCACTGTTATTCGCGTAGTGTTTCTTACATTTCAGTGCGCAGGTGCGTACGTCGTCGCGAAGTTAGCATCTTATTGCGAACGTGCATCAGCGTCCACCGTGCGTGATTCAATGTGAGTTCGAAATATCAAGTGTTTGGTAACGTTTGCCGAGAAGCTGCAGAACGTTACTCTATATGGATATGTGGTGGCACTTGGGTCAGTTTACACCGTGGGCAATAAAGATTTTCGGCAAGCTCTACTGGAATGAAGTTACAAAAACATGCGCTTGGATATGCGAAATGGTCGCATCTTGAATTTCGATACGAATGCTAAACAACTGGCTTTTCTCTTCTTTTTGTTCATGTCTGAGATTCGACAGGACGACAGTTATTTGCTCGCGCTGCCATCAGACGGAACAATTATGCGGATCCCACGCATTGTGAGGAAAACATGTTATGCGAAGCATTCTTGCCAGGTCCGCTGACCGTCCTGCACGTCGTTCGGGATTCTGTGATACGTTACCATGTGAGCCAATATGTTTGTGTACACTGTTAAATCATTTACACCCTTAAAAGTGAATAAGGGTGCAAATCGGTCTATAACTGTAATAAGTTCTCCACACCATACCATACTCCTTTACACTAAAGGGTGTAAAGGAGCGACTTATACACCGATTTGTACCCTTATTCACCCTTAAGGGTGTAAATTATTTTACAGTGTACAGCAAGAATTTGTGTGTTGGGGCCCTATACCGTGAAACTATTCCTATATGTTTTTATTCCAATCTCCTGACGTCAAATTTGCGTAACCGCCGACGCAAGCATCGGGCGGTGACCCGCAGGGTTTTTTGAACAGACTAATCAAACGCTCTTCTCATTTATAGGAGGTCACTTTTATTTGCTTTAAAAACGAATAGCATCGCCTACACTGAGCGGCTTGTCTTATCTAATTGGCTGACATGCGGCAAGGAGCACGCTCAAGTGAAGAAGGATTCGAAGGGGCCGAGCTAGTGCACTGAAAATCTATGACCACATGAAGAGGGTTGTGCCGGCGCCTGTGATTGGTCCGCTTTCCCTTACATGGCTTGATGTGGCTGGTCGAAAATCACGGCGGCATGCAACGGAAGGTTAAGAATGCCGCTAAAACGGATCCTCAGCAAAGAAGAGTTGGCAGAGCGAGGTCATAAACATGCCGAAAGTGCTCGATAACGTTACACGGCCATGCAAAAAAGTTTTATTTTGCGCAAACGCACCCATGCTCTCCGGCAGGTGCGAGTATAGCCAGTGCACAAGCGATTGGTGGAAGCCATCTTTTATTCCTTTTGGAACGGGGCAGCCAGCGGCTATTCAGAAAAGAATCCAGTTTTGTTCGGCATATTAATGCATCTTTAACGCGTACACGTCACTTTGACGCGGTTAGTTTTCGCGGTTTTGTGACATTGCGTGGCAGGCAGGTGAAGTGAGTGTAGCCCGAAAACTTTCGACCCGTAGCCGAGACCTAATGTCGAAAAGGCGTCGAATCAGAAATAACTATTTTCCTTTTGTTCGGTTCAGTCATGCATAATCAGTGTGTACGCGTCATATCAGATGGGGATCTATCGCGGTTTTTATGACGCCGCTTGACAGACAGGCGAAGTGGGGGTGGTTCAAAAAAGTTTTTGACCAATAGCGGAAGGCTGATTGCAGAATTGGAATAGAAAAGTTTGGAATAGCTTTATACGTTATAGCGCCCTTGGGCGCGAGCACGACGACAGCAGCAAGACTACGACGATACGGCCACTATACGGTTGTAACGTTTATGCGATACGGCGCATAAAAGTTACAACCTGTTCCGTTACTCGCCTGGGCTAATCCTGAAGTCGGTTCAATACAGAGAAATCTCGTTGTTATGCGACGTGACACACTCGAAGGACAGTTTTAAGGTTGACAATTATGCGTGCGTTTAATTCCTGCTTCTGTGGCCCACGCGTGCGTTCTCTAGGTTTTCTCTATCTTTCGTTCGTTCTTTGCTTTTTCTCTATTTTTTATTTTTTAAGGAAATTGTTGCTATACGCGGTGTGACAAAGGCGCCAATCATCTCAAAACGCTAGCTGGCGTTGGTAGAGAGAGAGAAGAAAAAGAAAAGAGGTAGTTCGCGCACTTAGTAGTAGACACGGGGTGTCTATATAAGCATCTCCTAAGGTCTGTTGATTTTTGGAAAGTGGTTAGAGCGTGCATAGCTTTCTAGGTAGATGATTGACAAGGTCATGCACCCAGGAGCTTAGCGTCTCTAAAAGTTCGACCATCCAGTTGTCTGAGCGCGCGCCCAGAAGACCGACCTTGTACATCGAAACAAATGCAGCGGCAGAAGAGCTCCTCGATGGTCTCTTCAAAGTGGCAGTGATCGCATGTGGAGGAGTCGAAGTCAAAGTCAAAATATTTTTTCAGCACGCGTATGTGGCCTAATGGTATAGCGGGCTTTCGTGCTGGTGGACATTGGTACGTTTGCACCATCGGACCCGTAAATGCTTTATTGAAGAGGCCGGAAAAGAGACGAGACATTTCACTGTGCATATCGCAAAATACGCGGTATGACTCAAAAGAATAGCTTCGCATTGAAAGAGTGAATAGCAAGAGAATACGCATGCACACCGGTCAGCTGAAAAATTAGACTGCATGCGGCAAAGCCAAAGTAGTATACCTTCCGGCGGCTGTTTCCGTGCGCGATGTGGCGCCAGCGGCGCGCGTTTCCCTTCTTTTACCGCGAGCTGAAGCGGAAATCCACGACCCAGCGCCGCAGGTATGTAGTGTCAACAGGGAAAGTGTGTCGCCTCCCGGCTGTGTGGATTCTTCTGTTTGAGGACAAACAACTGCAGCCCGCGTGTTATCGAGCTCCGCGAATTCCCAGCGATGGATATTCTTCCAGGTTGTTTTCGCTTTGTTTCGCGCTTAGGCTGAGAACCAGAAGCGGGTGGGCGTTGTTCGAGATCCCACTTTCAATTCCTTCTCGCTTTTTTTTTTTTTTGGTAGCTCGCAACACAGTTTGCCGACTCATTCTACCGAAAGGTGCACCCAAAGTGGTATTGCTTCTTTGGTTTCGATTTCGGAGATTTTGGCTGCATCGCCGTGGCGACCTATAGTAACAACAGTGTTTAACTGCGCCGGGCAAGAGTTCGCGCTGTTTGTCCATTCTCTCCTCTTCAACATGCTTACTTACTGACGTTCGGAAATGAGTTCAGTTTGTACACTTCGTGGTTAGAGTTGTCGTGTGGGACGTGTCATTATGGTAAAATTATTTACGTGCCGGTGAACGTCGGTGGAAATGCAAATATTCGCCCGCGAACATGCTTGTCTTGTTGTTATATAGGCCTCCATTGGGGGGTGTCGGTGCACATGTACCGGGTATACGCAGTTCAGTGCAGTTTATTACCTTAAAAGTCCCCTGTAGGGGCATTACGTAAGGAATGGGTTGTTATGAAACAGCGCAAACATCGTGATAAATAATCATTTTACAAAATGGTCTGTTACAAGTTCTATAAACGAAATAGGACAAGTGGTAGTAGCGATGTTGGGAGGCGAAGGCCGTTCCAATCTGTGGCGGTCCGAAAAAAAAAAACGATGCAGCGAAGGTGGTTGTCCGAGCACGTGGCCGCGCTGCTTGAGGGAGGTGGCGCTAACGTTTCGGCATTAAACAGATTGCGCGTCGCTTATACATTATAATAGACAATAAAGATAGGCATTTATGCCCAGCCAAGCTCGCGCAAGTCACCATTCTTCTAATCAATCAGATTTGCGTACCAGTCTCTTTACTGCTGCTTATCTCTTCAGCCAAGCTTCATTAAAGTATCTATCTCTCCCAATGCTTCTCTCCTGCTACTGCTGCTGCTTATTTTAGGCGGAACTTGTTAATCTGTCAGCACGTATGCTGCGGCATCATGTCTCACCGGTAAGCGACACCAAATATATATGATCGAGAGTTGCTGGGGTCCCAAAACGTGACCAAGATTTCGAGTTTCATGCCCGGACGTTTTTTCGACACGGTTGTTAGAAGTCACTTATGACTGCAAGCAAAATTTCGCGTCCTTTTCCGTCGTTATCGTTCTCTTGTGCATCCCTGTCTCCCTCTTGTTGCGCATCCAAAATGCTGTATCCTTAAATATCTTTTTTTTTTTTTTAGTATCGAACGGTCTGTGCCACTGTGCCACTTCAGACATCGTAAGCAAATGGCGCAAAGAAAATCGTTCAGCCCGGCATAGCACATATTACGCGCTTGCACGTGAGTCGCACTAAATCTGTGCAACTCGGTTACGTTACCAGTGCAGCTCAACTATATACTGAGACTGCATTACGCTTACGAATGACTCGCACGCAAACAGTGCAACTCGGCTACGTCAGCGCGGTTCAGCTTACAGAGACTGCAATAAGCTGACAAGCGACTTGCACCCAAACAGTGCAACTCGGCAACCTAATCGAAGCTCAGCTTACAGAGTCGGCGAACAAGGCGGCAACTGGAAGCTTCTGCGCGTTCTTGTTGCCCCACTTGCCGGTCGCAAAGAAGCCAAACAATAGGCAATGAGAAAAATAGAAATATCTAGAGCGATAAAAAGAAACAAAAAAAAAGGTGGAAGAGCAAGAACATGAATCGAGAAGGGACATCTTCGGGGAGGGAGTGGAGTGGTCAGGAAAGAGGACACCCCGACAGGAAGTACAAGGCCCCGCGGGTCTTCTTCGCGATGGCGTGCCTTGCGGCCGTCACAGCGACCCGCAGAAACCAATACGCGAGTCCTTCGAGAGGGAGCACAGAGAGAAGGAAGCGGGCGAAGGATGGGGAAGCTGGAGGGAAGCGGTGGGGGAACTGCACGCTTGGTTGAGTGAAAATGAAGACGCGGGAAAGAAGAACGACCTGGAGTCCGTCTCCCCTCCTATCCTGGCTGTACGTAGCCCCCGTCTCCTCCTTTACCTATTCATTTATTCTCCAGCCAGCGGCGCTAACGGGTGCGCCTGTCGCTATCCTTCCTCGGCTGGCTTTCTGGCTTTCTTTTTTTTTCTTCTCCGAGGCCACCGGTAATTTTGCGCCCGACTCGGTCCATACAAGCCGGAGCAAGCCGACCGACCGGCGCGGTCCTCCTGCACTTCGGTGCTCCGGAGAGAACGAAGGGTCGGGACCACGCCTCTCGCGAAAGAAGACGGGCCGCCGCGTGAAATATTCACTCCGCTGGTCGCTGGCTCGCTGCAACCCCGCGGCACGCCACCCGCACAGCGGCCGAATCTGCGAGCCTCGTTCTGGACACTGGCAGTAACGCAGAGTGAAATAAAGATTACGAGGGTGAAATACGGGTGAAGTGGATTCGTCATTTAAAGATTGCCCCGAAGTGTATAGTATTAAGCGGCGTGCACGCGATAGCGCATAGAAGGCTTCGTTTACTAGCTTCGTTAGAAGGTTCAGCGAAGCAGAGAGAGAGAGATGCAAGTGAGAGAAAGGCAGGGAGGTTGACCAGAGTTAAAGCCTCCGGTTTGCTACCCTGCACTAGGGGAAAGGAAAGGGGAAGTAAAGGCGAAGTAAAGTATACTATAAGTCAGGATAGGTTCACGGGCTAAGATTCTGGGGATAATTCGCAAAGCCTTTCCTTCGTAAGCAGTGTTGGTTATTTGAGCTGCCTTCGCTAATGCCATGTCCGACATCAGGATTGGCTGGCGCATGCTCTTACGTACAGCTACGGCGTAAGAACATTTTTTTTTTTTTGTGAACACGGGTCCTGTCATTCTCGCAGAAAATGTCTGTTTGGTAAGCCAACACTGCGCAAATGTAGAAACAAATAAACTACGCGGCGACGCCCGGGACCGTTCACGAGACGTCTTCCTGTAAGGCAACGTGCTGTGCTAGCGACCTGTCCAAGTTAGCACAGGTTGTAATGAAACAAAATGTGTCGTTATTGGTTTCTTTTTATTAAACTATAGGACAGTTTTTCAGTCGTTCTTTTTGTTGTTTTCTGCAGGACGAGACCCCGTCTTTTAGAGGCCTGTAGGAGCCTGCAGGAGCCTGACGAAGAAACGTAGAATCGCACTGTCCAAGAACAGCGTCCAAGCCACTGGTTCATTGGCAAGGACCTGTCGCCCGCTTCCGCATCTTCATAACTCAACAGACTGATGTGAGTCACAAATGCTGTGAATACCTTGTGTTCCTATCACTAAGGGCCGAATTCACAAATATTTTTGTTCGTAATAAATGTTTGCTATTGGTGGCGGTTGGCTTACATCTGCTCTTGCGAAGTCTTCTAGCGTAAGAAAGTTATTCTGTAAGCACAGGCCCGAAAGTTCCACAAACCTCTGTTCCATAAGTTCCACGGACGCCATGGTGTAGAGAGTTTTGGAAAACGCTTTACTTATGAAGGCCACCGAAGTGCCAGCGATACGGGCCAAAGATCTGGGCCCCAGTATTGGCAAAGGTGTTCTTCTACAATAACAGTTTGTATAAGAGAAAGCGCAAGCCAATCTTGCTGTTCGACATGTTAGCAATAGCGGCCGGTTGTAGACAAACAGCAGTTACGAACAAAAAAAAAGCCTTGTGAGTTCGGCCCTTGGTCCCGTATTACAGAGGAACGTCTTACGTTGAATCTGTTCGTAAGAGGAGATGCGAGCCAACCGTGATGTTCGACATAATATTAGCGACGGCGGCCTGCCAATGGCAGATCACTTACGAAACCAAGCTGCCTCTGAAAGCAAATGCAGCATGCGGCGTATCGCTATATAGAACTGCGCTTATCTCTGCTGCTATTCGGTCCCACCTGATAAAGAAACGTTCGTCGAAGATGACGAAATGTTCGCAGCGACTCAGTCAGTCGTCTCCCATTGTACTCTGTTTGCGAGTCACTGAACGGGGCCCGGTTATGAGGATGGCAGAAAGAAGACACATAGGCGATCCCCCATTTCAAGGCAACTTCTGTTTGTCTAGTATAGCCGCCATTAGCTTCCACGGGGCAGCAGAAGCGGAACGAATGCGGATTCGGCCAACCGCTATTCGCGTAGAGTTACATGAGCGCCTTTTTTGCCTGTCCGCCGATTAGGTCTGCGCGGAACCACGTCAGCGAACGGGAACTCAACGGTGCCAATTACGCAATTGCCCTCCCGCCTACCCCCACCCGGTCTGACGACTATCCCGCCCACAGTTTCTGTTCGTTGCGTTGCCCCTTCTGAGCACTAAGAAGGGAATTGGGAGGAGATGGGTTTAGCCATTTCATTTCTTCTCTTCGACGTCGTTCCTTCTTGCATCGCGACATTGCCAATGGATGGGAGCCTGGGAAATGCCTTTCTTTCTTCCTCCTTTTATGTCTTCCGATCGCCCACGTTCGCTCCGGAAATAACTTTGCGCAGAAGGAAATGCGTACGTTCAGACCGGAAGCCAAGGTGCAGCTGGTGGCGAAAGACGAATCAACGTGCCTTGAATATTAAACGTTGTCGAGAAGTGGCGGGCAAAATGAACGGCGCGAACAACGGTGTACATTTTGCAGTATAAGACATGCGCGACTGCTATATATAGTGTAAAGGTGCCGCTAGATCTACCAGGTTCACAAACACAAATATGCTTGTCGCCAGTATAGCTACAGTAGACTGCATAGTGCGAAAATAGCCCGGCTCTCACGACGCGAAAGTCGTGCCTGCGCAACTTAACGACCAACCGAAGAATCTGACAACTATACTGTGCCTATTGGTTTAATACACATTACCACGTTTCTGGTTACTTTGTTTTAGTCACTTCTGATCAACACTTTAGCCTTAATATTTTGCTTTTGTTGTCATTGTTGTTGTTCTGTCAGAGAGGCCCTCCTTGGTGTTGTGAGCATGCACTGGACGGTGCAACTCCTCTAAAAACAGCACTGAAAGGCTATATATTAAGCATGTATAACTCTGTTACGACAACGAATCCCCTTATATGCGTAGCTTCTGCAAACGTTTCGCTATGAAGCTATCGCTAATTCGAATATATGTAACCTGTCGGTACCACGAGCATAAACCCGTCCACAAGCCACACGTCTTCGCTCAGAAAGAGTACATACGTGCGAGGCCGTTAGGGGCGCCCGTAAAAGCTTGTTCTCCGGGGCAGCTCTTCCTGTTCGAAACGGCCCTCAACTCATCTTTGCGAGCGCGCTAAGAAAAGGCGCAATATTTCGGCGAACGACACGGAAATATTCTAATAGAAACCGCCACAAACAAAACCAAAAAAAAAAGTAATAACGGGACCGTACGGGCTGATGGGGTTCGGTGTCGGAAGCCCCCGTTTCAAGCATACGGCATACTGTAAATTAAAGGAAACGCTTTCAGCCAAGAAGCGGGAAGCCGTTGAGAAGATTGAAAAGCGCGCGAATATTTCCGCGCCGAGCCCCGACACGTCCCGTATGCCGTCCGTCGCGAAATCGCCCAAAAATAGTCGCGCGACGTTGCATCGCGGGAGAGAAGGACGTTGGAAGATGGTGCTGCGGGTGAGGGATGTTTCACGTGCGGTGCGAGTGCATGTGAAGGAAAAGGAGGGGCTTGCCGAAGGATGTCGTGGGTGACGTTCGGAGGGCGTGTACGTGAAGGAAAAGGGGGTCGGGGAGTGAGGGAAGTGGCAAGAACTTCAGTGCGACGGCGCGACTTCCAAACGAAGAAGAAAAATGAGAATGACGCCAAACAGCCTTAGCACGTCTTCTGTTCGTTGCCGCCTTTACGGCAGCCGGGGCGGTGGGGGGGGGGGGGAGGCGAGGAAGAGAGAGGAGGTTGAACCCCACGAACTGCATCAGCGTGCGTCGGGTGTCGACTCCCGTACTATACACTAGGAGGCGTGGGTGGCGCGGGTGGCGTCGACTGAACTCTCTCGTCTTTTACGCGCCTTTCTTTCTTTAGCCTCGCTCTCATTCACTCTTTCTTGTTTTATTCCATCGCTCTTTTTGTGGCGGCGCGTTTGTGTTCCGCTGGAGGTAAGCGTGCAGGAATTCTCGGGAGCGTAGAGATGACTGACGAGGCCGGAAGTCGTTGTTTAATCAGGCGTCTAACGACCGGCATGTGTGGCTTATAACGACCCAGAAGAGGGAGACGCTCCCACTGGCTCGCATTATGGACTGCATAACTGTTGTATTCCTCGAATGAAGGTCGTTTTCCGCTTTCAAGCGAAGCTTGTATTGGCTCGCAAGTGGCGTTGTCGTGGTCACGCAAAAACTCAGTTGCTCCCAGAGCAGAGCAGCTGCGAAAAAGGGCGATTCAATGAGTGGACAGCTGCGCCGGCGCCGGAGCGTGAGTCATTAGCGAGAATTCCAGCTGCATAGGCGCGCGCTCACACCACGCGCGCAACCAATCAGAGCCATTTCGCTTCGGCCGAGGAGGGAAAGGGTTCCGCGCGCGCTGCGCCGGCTTCGTTTCTGTTCAGTTCAGTCTCGGAAAACGGATGCGACGTCCACGCATTGTACGTTCCCCCGAGGAACGGGCAGCGTTCGACGAGCGACGGCGAGAATTCGCCCGTGAAAGGGCTCACCGTCGGCGCGCCGATCCAGCCGTTAGAGCCACCCGAGCGCCCAGGAAATCCGACAGCAACGAGAAGATCCCGAGCTGAGGCAGCGGGAGGCCGAAGCAATCTGGCACCGTTACCTGTGGGTTACTTTGAAGGTCAAGTGCATGCAGGACAGGCTTACCCCCATTTTCTGGTAGGGGAAGGGTTGGTAATTTTCTTGTTTGTGAAAAGTCGCGTAAAACCATACAGCGAGCTGATGAACAACGCGTACATGTGACGCGCACAACGATAGCAGGGCTTCGCGAAATACTTCCCGATACAGAATTTTTTTTAGTATAGCTCAAACTAGAATGAGGTATGGTCCATTTTAATTGATTCAAAATAAACTATCGGGTGTTTGCAGCGTTTTATCTTGCGTGACCCAAAAAATTAAGAAAGAGAGAGAGAGAGACAGAGGAAGGGGAAAGGCAGGGAGGTTAACCAGAGAACAAGATCCGGTTTGTTACCCTACGCTGGGGAGAGAGGGGAGGGGGAGGTAAAGTGGTAGCACGGTAGAGATAAAGAAAGAAAGGAGCATAGACACAATCACAATCGGTCACTGTCACCACATACTGTCACCGCACAGCGCAGTAACACTTGCAGCGCTATCAACATCTGTTCAGGCTACAGCCGCTTGTCCAATTCTGTCGCCCTCAAAAACCGCAACAGTGCCCTCTGCGTGACCCCAAAATCTGTGCTGAAATATATAGGATCGCAAACAATACTGTAGCTAAGCCAGCGCTGCCAGAGCACTCGACCAAGTTACAATGTATATTTGGGTACTTTGTTGTCCCTGAAAACACTGAGGCAGACGAACTTGCTTCTGACGCGCGTAAGTCTGCCCTGTCAGTGAACTGTCTTTTGTATGGAGGGGATGCACACTTACATTCCTCAGCGCATATTGGGGATAGCCTCGACTTGGACTCTATGATCCATGGCTTAAGGCTAGAAGCGACGTGTGCAGGCTTTTTTATTTTTAACCTCATTCGTCGTGCATCTTTGCTTTGATGCAAATGTGGACACTCGTCTGGAAACGTCGAGCACCTCCTAATAAGTCGTCCCCGACACGACTCACATAAACATGTTTTTGAGAACGACGCTCAAGCGACTTGACTGCCAGTAATTCAACAAACAAAAACTTCTACGTTCACGGAGTAACGCATCGTCACAACGGTGAGCTCTGAAGGCCCCCCCGGCTTCAGTGGCATTCCTAAAACATAGCTGCATGTTCTCGAATTGTTGCCCTACATTCTAATTTTATTCTTTTTTGTGGGTTAATCAACTGTGACTGTGTGTTAGCGTGTGAATTTGACTTTGATGATGTCTCATGTCTGCCGTGCGGTATTGCAAAACTAAGAAAATTCCCGTTTCATTTTTTTTATTATTATTCTCTTGTTTAAAGCGACTGTAATTTAGGATATGAGGAATCTGATAAGTCTTCGTGCTTCATTTTCTAATAGCAAACTACTTCTCCGCGTTTGGTTGTGAACTGATATATACACCTACCATCATCCGTCATTCATGTTACAATTTGACGTTGTGGATAAGCTGGCGTTATGTTGACCGTATGCAAATGTTCATTCATTTAATTAGAGCTCTGCTCCTGCACTTCAGGCGTCGGGGAGGAGTAGTCGTTAGAAACATGGAACGAGCAATATTTGCTTGTGTTTCCTTCTTTTTATTTTTGCTCGTGGAGCCATAGGATCCAAATATATTAGTTAATGCGTAATAGTTCTGCGGAAACCCGCAAGGTGGAGAGAAGTAATTAATAAAGGGAAAATCAGACGCCCACTACTCCGTAGCAATACAAAGGAAACCCATACGGGTTCCTGGAAATAAAAGCCTCGCAGCCTTCCATTTTCTTTCGAGGAACCCGTATGGGCTTCCTTTGTAGCAATTGCTACGGACGGGCGGGTTTCTGATTTTCCCTTTATTATATTTGTTAATATTTGTGTTTATTTTGTCCTTCACGTGCACCGCTGCTTTGCCAAACGCTTCCGATTTCAACAACTGCCTAATGGCACGAACCACAAACATCTGCGAAACTTGAGCTGCGAGTTATTTACGCCGGTTTATTATATACGGAAGAGCTCAGAGAGCTGGTAATGCATTCTTGGCTACGGAAATAACGAAAGATAACGCCACAAGCTTTTGACTAGACGCGGATAAGACTCTATTGAAGCAACAAGTATTCATACGCGCAAGCTGATACGTGCCACGAACATGTTGACGGCAAGATAAAACACCAAAAAAGAAAAAGAGCACTCCTAAATTGAAGCTCTGTATATAGGAACCTGGGGCCAAATTTAGAAGTGTTTTCGTGCCTAAGTGTAGTGTGACATCGGCCGGCCGCCTTCGCTTATTAAACTACCCACGTCCCGACTGGCTGGCAACTGCTCGCACGAACAATTTTAGTGTAAGAACCTTTTTCAGTGAATGCCGGCCCTGCTTCCGCTTTTTTTACGAACCACGCTTGGGCGTTTTACGAACATATGTGACCTTATCTTTGAGAATGATAGCTTTCATGAGAGTAACACCCGACTCTTTAGACTATATGACATATAATCACTACCCCGGATATATATAGTACTCGCGAGGCGCCCGCTAAAAGCAAGCTTTCTAAAGTATCGCCTAACCCGAGCCACATTTTGTACAGTTCTTTTTTTTTATTTCCTTTTGCCCTTCGTCAATGGTTTGCACGAGGCTACGTCCCCGCTGTCGCCGTGGTTAGTCACTTAGTCGGCACAGTTTATAAATTTAAAATGAATAAATTCGGCGGCAAAGCACCTTGCAAAATACGGCCCTCTACAGAGCAAATATACATATCCAAGAAAGTACTCGGATGAGCGTTATGCACTACCACTTAAACGTTTACAGAAAATAATGATATGCCCCCAGCCCTGTGCCTACAGGACAATGCACGTTCAAACCTTGCGGTCTGTGTCGTTCATTTCTTTCGGCTCGTTTACCAAGGAAGCACACTGATCCTCTCCGTGCGTTTGTTACTGACGAAAGCGCTCGAAACCGTTATTGTACTGCCGTCTTCAAAGTCAAAGCTTTATAGTGTTCACTTCCGAGGTAGCTATCCATTTATGCGTTTTGTTACTTCGATATATTATTTACGGTTTTTTAGTTTTCTTACTAAACATTTAGAGATTTAACCGATCACTGATTCGGAGAAACAGCCTCGTGATAGTGCCAGGATTGATCTAAAATATATTTTTTTACCTACAGGCATCGTCGGGCACCACCATCACACTGAGGTCGCGTCACGGTTTTTTAGTGCTCCCTTTCTGGGCGTGACTCGTTTTCACGTACTGTCTTCTTTGCCTACATCACTTGCTCATGCTTCTCTCATGAGCCTGTTTGGACCTCTGGCTTACCCGGGAGACAGCGTTTCACGCAAAGCCTTTGTTCCTCCGCTTTCCGGGGTTATAGACAGCATGCTTGTGCAGCTGGTTTATTCATTACAGACTGTAGCTACAATCGTTCACGAACCACCCACCAGCCCACTTCCCTACCGTGTGCCAATTTACTACCATGGCTGGCGCTACTTATCCGCAATATACGCGGCTTATCGCTGCCCATTCATAATGCACTTGCTTCAGCATGAGAGAGACACTCCCCCTCCCCCCCCCCCCCAAGTGTTGCTGCCACTGATGGTACACCAAAAAGCTACCTTGTAACCGATGAAATGAAGTGTGAAAAAAGATGCACTAGAAATAGTTGAAGGGGCTTGTCATCATGGCTCAAGAACGTGCGAACTGGATAAATTATACAAAAAGCGCTGTTCTCATACCTAAGAACGCTGGCGTGCCATCTCGCAGGATTCGAAACGCAAGAAGTCGTGCTCAAATGCGGCCACGCTATACTTATGACTGCTCTTACATCACGTTACATATACTAATTCCCACTGGGTGACGTGAAAATGCAGTTAGGTCACGGCATTGTACTCACTCCTGTGCTTGCTTCCTATAGCAAGTAATGCTTGTTTTCACTGGTGCATTACTCACTTGTTAGAAGCCTCTTGTACATCACAAGTGCCTTCGAGATCTACACAATTACGCATACCATTACTTGCGGTACCAAGCTATACTTCGATTTGTATTGCTTCGTGTCATCTTGCCTGAAGCCTCTGGTGGGTCATATATGGAATCAGAAAGGCAATAAAGTACGCAGAAGTGTGCGCCTAAATTTCGGAGGCAATAGCCGTTATTGACCGAACGCGCAGTAGTTCCCACCACAATACCGCGCCGCAGCAATGCCAGAGGATTCAGCAAGGAGTGCATGCATGCGCTTTGAAAACGGAAGTTAATAATGCCGAGCAAGAGTGCGCAGTTCGTGAGCGACGCCGTTAACAACAACAACAAAAAAAAAGAAGACTCAAACTTGCTTTCGGGAGCCGTTTGAGTCGCAGCATACGCGAGGAGCCTTTAGTTTTTATTTCACAACTACAATTGAGCGAGAGAAAGAGAGAGCTCTTTAATCAATCCTTGAGAGTTTTGCCTGGCGGCATGGTCAGGCAAGTCAGGTTGTGTATTCACAAAAATGCCTTGCACCTAATTTTCTCGTAAGAGAAAATTCCAGCCAATACTCATGCTGTACATATTATTAAGGAAGGCAGCCAGCCAATGGCAAAGCGCTTTTAAGAATGAAAAGCTTCGTTGATTTTGCCCCGCGGACGAGTGCGATGAAAAATGATACTGTACGCACAGTGCACGTCACGGATGCACAACGTACGCAAAACACTACAGCACGCAACGAACAAACTTAAGGCATCTCACACTACGTGTTGGTCTTTTCATCGGAGCCAGCCACATGGCCGAAGTTGCGTGCAAGAGGGGTGACGAATGAGTAACAAGAACGCGAGTGGCAATGTTAGGTCGGGGGACGCGAGGAAAGTCGGTGTCATTCACGCGCGCACGCACGCATACACACACACACACACACACACACACACACACACACACACACACACACACACACACACACACACACACACACACACACACACACACACACACACACACACACACACACACACACACACACAAAGAAACACTAGCGAGTGTGCGAATGACGAACGATTCCGCATCTTCGCGATGACTCGAATGTCGCCTCGGCCGCTTGGGGTGCATCCGTTTCCAGCCGGCGTGCATGGCCACGCACAGCGCGAGGCTCTTGTAGGGCCGATGACGTCGCGACGCCGCGTTCCTCCGAGGGTCCGCATGTCTCGTGACGAGACGAAAGGCAGCCTGGCTGCGTCGCACGGCACATTTGCAGACATCTTGTAGGGACGCGTTTTCCCGGACCGCGGGCCCGGCCCTCTCGTCGCAATATGAATCGCCCGCCGCGGTCGGATATCCTCGTTCTGTTTTCTTTGTATTGCGAGGCGTGATTGAGCGTCATCGCTTGCATGAATGGCCGAGTTCGTAACCTTTCTTTCTTCTCGTTAGCTCGCGACCTAAACATGCGCCGTTAGACAATGTCTTTTTTTTTTGTTACCTACTATTTCAGGTTTGCTGCTGCTTGTGTGTTGCCTGAAAATAAATCATCGCCAATAAAGAACTTATGTATAGTGACAAAAGCTGTGTGCTTAGGACAAACTTAGAAAAATGCATGTAACCCCCCTCACCCCCCTTGCGTCGGGTGTCTTGTTCGCGAGAGCTTTACGAATTTTAACGTTCGCAGTTTGCCAGGTATGCGCTTGTAACGTGCGATATATTAAAGAAGTGCCCACAGATGAAGTCGAGTGATATTGAAAACGAGCATACGCGGGCACAACGCACGCGTTGTAATCTAAGTGAAACGGTTAATTGAATGCTATGAAATTAAATGCGAAGCGTATAACTCTGTTTAGTTTTGTCATATATTCCCACTTGTAATCACATGCAGTGCTTATGTTTATACAGTGTATACAAGTAACAAGTTATGCCAAAATGGAAACACCAAATTGGGCGGACGCAGCGTGTGAGACGTCTCTGCAATGACGCCACAAGGACGAAAGCGATATATGATGCTTGATTAAAACTTCTTTCTGGGCGAGTTGGCGCATACCTGACTTTAAAATTCTAACAGCGCAAACACATGCAACCACGAAGTAACAAGGACGAGACACAAGCGCTTGTGTCTCGTCCTTGTAACTTTGTGGATGCATGTGTTTGCGCTGTGGCAATTTTTATGTCAAGTATGATGCTTGATCGAGGGAAGAAGAGCGATGATAGGTGTATGCACCCAGAGAAGTACGATCACACATATACACATCTATAAGCATTTCATACCTCTTTCGTCACAGTAATACATGTCTATTCGGATCGGACAAGATTGACATAATCACGCAGCACACACATTGTCAACGAATCGGTAGATGAAGTAGCAATGCAAGAAACTGAAAACTGTTAGACAACATGCGCTGTTCCATTATGTGCTAGAGAGGAGGGAGAGAGAGGCGGCCTTTCAGTTAAACCTAGAGAGGTTGGCCTGGCGGTACGTCTAGCATATACTAACTACCCCAGGTGAATGCGATGATAAATGAAGTGATAGACAAAGAAAATACGACACTTAACGCACTTGATACGACATACAATATTAAAGCATCTCGTTGATACCAGTGTCTCTCGGAAAAGCATTCCGTTAAGGGTCGGCAAAGAAAGCCTGATCTAGCCTGCTTTGAATGGTACACTATGCGCTGTTTTAATACCCGGAGAGTGAAAGGCTTGTCATGAAAGCTGTTCTGAAGATTGAAGTGAGAACTACCACAATGGCGACCGGCGGAGTACCTTTGAAAGCGTAAGATTGCTCAACATGAGACGAGCCTCTTTCGTTATGCGATGTTACAGCCATGTTGCATACACCTCCAGTAAAGTGCAGCCGTGGCTTATTTCTGTTTCGTACCCTGCGATTCTCTGCATTTCAGTGGTTGTCTCCCTCCTGTACATTTCTCCCTTTCATTTCGAGTCACACGACGAGCGCGAGCGGCAGCTTAAGCATTTCTTTCAAACTTTCAAACTTTATTTCGCATTTTCCTTTGCACAGAAAAAGAAAGTGCAAGGGCAGGAACAAAAAGCTGCACAATCGCAGCTTGACGAGGTTCCTGTCCCCTGTCTTTGACAAACAGTTGCAGAATATTCACAAAGAAAATCAGTTACATATGTGCAAAAACAATTTCATATTATACAGATATTGATATTCACAGCAGAACATTTATAACATCTGTATACATATATTCACATGCGCATCTACACCAACCCAGCATCTATACATATATGCATCTGTACATGTAGGCATACATCTGCATACAGAAATTCAATCTCGCATCTCTTTCTTTCCACACCTCGTTACGCCCGGCCCACGTCCTATCGCCTGCACTGCTCGTTCGTATATAACGAGCCGGGACGCATAGCATTTATGCGCGGGTATCTACTCTCCGCCGTCAACATCTTTATCTAAGGCGCGCGAACTTGAGAAGAGACAGGAGAGGACGCAATTCCCGATTCAAATCACTCTTCTTTAGTTTATTTCTCCGCTCGCGTACTTTCTCTTTTCTTCCCGCCATCAATTTCCACTCGCGGCCGGCGCTGTAGATAATCTCGAGCTTCATTTTCTTGTTTCTCCAGACTCCGTTGCGCAGCGTTCATCTCCGCGCTCTCTCTCTCTCTCTTTCCTCGAGCTGACGGCCAGCGCCAGTCTCAACTGCATCCCGCGAACATCTCTCTCTCTCTCTCTCTCTCTCTCTCTCTCTCTCCTCCTCCTCCTCCCGCGCTGCGTTCTCGGGAGCCAGCTGCTTATCGGAGCGCGAGCGATAGTTTCGGACAGTGAACTGAGACGTGAACTAATCAAATCGTTGCCGGGCGCGCTCGCGCGCCGTCTGCTGCGTCGCGGGCCGTCTTGCCACGCGTGCCTTGCTCTGCGGCTTGCTTCTGTTGCTTCGTCTGCTTCCTTCTTCTGCTGCTGCTACGTAACTCGCTGCCTCTCGCCCCCTCTGGCGGGGCTCCGCTGCACCACCCTCCTCCAATGCCTCAACGGTCTCCGTACTTTGCCTGTACTTCGCCGGTCCACGGATGTCGTTTCTTTGATGTCTTTTGGAGGCCGAGGGGGCGACGGTGGTGTGTGCGGGGGGAGCCCCTTGCTTACCCTCGAGGCTGCCTGCCTGCCCTGCATGCCTGGCCGTGCCTCAGCCGCGGCGCCGTCGATCAATTCCTCGCTAGGAGACGCCGTTTTCACTCCCGCGCGACGGACTCGACTGGCTGTTCCGCGCTTGCGTTTCGAGCGAGCCCTGCTGCTTTATTGCGCGTCGTCGAGTCTGTCTGCGGAGACGGCAGGGTACTTTCTCACAGTCAGAAAAGGTCTATTTCCCTCGCCGAGATGGAGGAAAGAGAGAAAAACTATCATCGAGCTGGATTGAGCGGCGAAGTTTGACTGTCGGGCATATAGCCGAAACCAAGGGCGGAAAAATGTATAAACGAAATTCGTTCTTGCGGATGTGGTTTACGCTTTTCGCTTCTGTTTATTAAACCAATGTCGGTGATCCGAATGGCGGAGGATATAAACGTCGATATGGGTGAGCCGTGAAAAGGGGGGCTGCGGCTTTCTGTCGATCAACGTTCACTATATATATATATATATATATATATATATATATATAGTTGGTAGAATTGACTGCGTAGTTGAGACAAGAAATTATAAAGAAAAGAGTGTGCAGCGCTTCCTTGCTGTCGATCTACGTACTTTGCCTGTTTACTTGCGACTTCTCGCGTCAAGATATCTCTTGAATGGCGGGTTGTCAGAATACGTATAATTCTAAAAACTATTATCAATTTTTTGTTTGAATGCAGCCGGACAAATGCACTTTTACACTGTCATTCTTAGAAGCGAAATGACATGTTGTCTCACCATCTTAATAACCGACAGATCAGCTTTGCGGAAGACGGCGAGGTGGAGAAATTTTCATGAAAGGGGAAAAAAAGTAGCAATTTCACCCGAAAGGCGTAGCATTGATTGCAACAGTAAATTAGCAGGCAGCCATACGAAGTAAGGATAGTACTCTTATTGCCCGTATCAACTTGTATACATTCGCTTACTAACTGAATTTACAAGTATTGTGCCAGAGCACGCAAGCAAGCATGAACACATCGCACTCGATGAGCGCGGGCGCTCGCTGCCAAAACGTTTGCGTGAGCAAGTGCGGCAGCAGCAGCGAGCGAAGTGACCTTCGTGCTGTCTATCGCTTCAACGCAAACTGAGCGGCGAGAACACCGCACGCACAAACGTATGAGCCGTCTGCAGATCGCTTTCATGACACGGAGCGCGCGACCACGCAAAGTACGTAGTTGCTGGCCGCCTCCCCCCCTCCTCACTCCCTCCCGCGCTGCCTCCACGCTTTCCTCCCCTTGGCGCGCGAGATTGAGCCGCGATCGTCAGTTCCCCTTGCGCCCAATCGCGAAATACGCAGTTGCAAGCGAGTGCGTTCAGACGCGTGGCGTGTTTTGATTTGGCCTTACCGAGGCGCAGTTAGAACGCAGGCAAGAGCTTACGGGTCAAGGAACGCGGAGGGAAAAGAAAAAAAACTTCACCAAAGGAACTATTATGCTTTCTCATTCCCACACGTAATCTTAAGCCCCGTATTCACAAATGCATCTTAACTTTAAGCCCATGCTTGATTTGATTTAAGTGACGCCTGTCGTGAATGCACCAAAGTACACTCTTAGGCAAAGTTACACCCTTTGGCTTGCCCCTTCTGCCACACAACAATAATCGTTATCTGCCTTGATGCGTTTCCTTTCTTTAACGCTGCGAGCCCGGAACTTTCCAGTAACGAACGGCATGCGCGTTATCAGAAGGGGCACTCCAAAGGGTGTAAACTGTTCTATGCTGATAACGCGCGTGCCGTTCGTTACTGGAAAGTTCCGGGCTCGCAGCGTTAAAGAAAGGAAACGCATCAAGGCAGATAACGATTATTGTTGTGTGGCAGAAGGGGCAAGCCAAAGGGTGTAACTTTGCCTAAGAGTGTAGACGCAATGAGCGTCTTGGGCACGTTCACACGAGGCGTCACTTGTATCAAGCATGGGCTTCAAGTTAAGATGCGTTTCTGAATACGGGGGTAAGTGTACCTACCGAATGATTATTATTATTATTATTATTATTATTATTATTATTATTATTATTATTATTATTATTATTATTTGTTGGAGAAGTAGTTGTTGCAATCATCAACGGTATCAATATCAGGGCTGTGTTGGTTTTCATAAGTTCATTATTAACGACAAAGTTTACAAAAACTAAAACGTGACTGCATTTTTCCTCTATAACGTTTTCGTAGAAAGGTAAAATACGGTGTTGGTAGGCGTCGAAGAGATTACGAGCTCACGAAGAAAAAAAAAACGCGCTGCAAAGATACGAAATCGTGCACCGAAAGACAGAAAGGGGCGGACGTAACTGGTACCCGGAAGCCGCAAAAAAAAAGTACTGATCAAGAATAAAAAAAGTGCGAAGCAATCGTATACAGTACTAGGCGCTCCCTCGCTCGCTCCCCGAGCATCCAAGAAGCCGTTATCAGCACGCCGCGCCGACCTACTTTTTTTTTTCATCTTCCCCTTCAGTTTCTTTTTCTCTCTTCTTCTTCTCCGGTCCTGCTTTGGTGCCGACATGCCGCGGCAAGCGCGCACAGAAGCCGTTAATGACGCTGAACCCGGCACATCTGCAGCGATGGACCGCAGTAAAAAAGACCCGGGAGCCCATAACACGTCGTCACCGGGGCCGGAGCAGCGCGTTCCGCTGTCCTGCCTCTCAGGCGCGGCTGCCAAAAAACAAAAAAAAAAACGAGTCGCTTGGGATCGAAAGACGGTCAAGTAAGCCGTTGGAACGCCCTCCCCACGCCCTCTCCTTGCACTTGTAAGACGTATCCAGAGGAAAGAATTACGCCAGGCTTGGTATTGCCGCCTCACGTTAGTTTCGCTGCTGTCTGGTGGGACCACTTTATAGTGAGAAGGAGTGAACCTGCAGGTACGTTCCTTGCTCCGTTTGGAGCTTTACTACCAAGTAGGGTCGCTCGATTTCGTAGTTCAGACAATACGGTTTCTTCAACGCAACGCGAGAGTCCGACTCACCCTACACACAATCGGAATGAACGTACAACCGTTAAAGAGGCGAGTGTATACTGAAAGTCTGCACGTATTTATCTACACGATCTAATATAGACAGCGCATTTTCTACAGGCTCTCAATCTCCCATGGTCTTGCCCATTGAGCATATATGGACTACTTTAGGGACAAATTCAGAGAAATATATATATATATCAAGAGATGATAAAGGCAGGGATGTTAAGCGGAAGATATATATAAGATCTTTTTTAGAAAAATGAAGAAGTGTGCACACACGAAAAGAGTGAGAGGGGGAGAAGCAAAAATTATAATCACACGCACACACACACACACACAAAGGAACGCAGGAGTGTCACAGTCGTCCAAGCAGGTCGCTTGACCGGAGATACCTCAATAGCGCCTTCACCACCTTCTGGTGTGAAGGTCGCATCAGCCGGCACTCCAAGATCGTCTGCTCAGAAAGCGGCCGGTCATCGAGGTGTGCCAACGCAGTCGCGAGCGACTGTCTCTGGGAGCTGTAGCGAGGACAATGACATAGGATATGTTCGATTGTTTCCTCACTGCCGCAACTATCACAGGCAGCACTGCCAGTAATTTCGATGCGGCAAGCAAATGCATTCGTGAAAGACACTCCTAGCCATAGTCGGCGGAGAACAGCTGTCTCGATTCGGGATAGTCAAGACGGAATGCGTTGTCGGAGGGATGGGTCCAGTAGGTGCAGTCGAGTATGTAAGAAAGCTGGCGTGTTCCACATGGATCGTGTGGCATCACGCGCTAGTAGGCGAAGCTTTGTTGCTGCGTCACTTCTTGGTAGGGGGTGGGTTCCTTCACGACATCTTCGTGAGCCCTCCTAGCAGCTTCGTCGGCGTTTTCGTTGCGTTTGATGCTGCAGTGATGTCATGTCCTTTCTCTGCTAGCTGGTAATATAACTGCCTTATTTCTAACACAAGTTGGTCTTGTGATCCACGACGTAGAGCGGATAGCAAACAATGTAGCGCTGCCTTCGAGTCGGTGAATATGCTCCATCTTCGACGTATGTCTTCATGGATCGAGTGGAGTGCGCTGCGAAGTGCAGCAAGCGCCGCTGAAGTCCAGCAGTCGACGTTGTCCGGTGAGATGTTTTAAATTGAATGGTCACGGTTTTTTCGGGAAAGATCACAGCTCCTGTAGATCCGTCCGCATTTGTCGAGCCATCAGTGTAAATTTGGAGATGGTCCTTGCATGCCTCGTGCATCATGAGCACAGATAGCTGCTTGAGAGCTGGCGGCGAAAGTCCTGCTTTCGTTCGAATTCCCGGTACTGAGAGTCGAACTTGTGGGCGAGCCAAACACCAAGGAGGTGCAGGGAGCCTCTTGGCAGGCGTATACAATCTCTAGGTAGGCAGTCACGGCACACCGATATCTCCTGGCAAAAAGAGGCACAGGGCCGGTCTTTCGGTAGCGCGGCGAGGGGGTGGAAAGGGGCAGGGGCAACGTGCCCGATGTGTGCTCTGAGAACTTCCAATGTCATATGAGTTGTGACTGAATAATCTTGAGCTATCGTCATTGTCTCCACTGTTGATGTGCAGCGCGGCAATCCAAGACAAACTCTGAGTGTCTGCGCCTGAGCGCTCTCGATTGTGCGGATGTTACATCTGCAGGTATTGCTCAGCACAGGTAAGCTGTACCTCAGATACCCGAGAAACAGCGTCCTGTAGAGTTGTAACATCGCGTGTGCTGACGTACCCCACGTTTTCCCTCCAAGAAACTTGAAAAGGTGTTAACTTATGGCACTGCACTTTATAGAACATGAGAGCTACGGCGAGGCAAATATAGGTCTATAAGGCGTCTACAGGCAGCGTTTAGATTTCAACAAACTCTCTATATATAAGAGAACATAGAAGAGCCATGGTAGATTAACTATACGTGTATCTTCTCCACGTGAGGATCTTAGCCGATCACTTTCTTCATGCACCGGCAGATGCCACCTTTAGCATCTAACTACGATGACTCATAAAAAAGACTGACGTTGGTAGCATACCGACTAACTTGAGAACCTATCATAACCGTGAGCTGTCTTCGAACTTTAGGAGGATATAGAAAAAGAAATTGTTCTACGATAGCGCAAATTTTTACCACGATACTCGAAGCCGCGTCCTGAAACAGGAACATCGGTGGCCCCACCTTGTGACGCATTGTGGCGGGTCGACCACAGTGTCACTGTAAACAAAGGAAGAAAAACAGCGAGAACAAAAAAGTAAGGGTGGACCAAGGAGGTTTTTAAAAAAAATTCGAAACCTACTTAGGGAGGACACATTGCAACCCCCCCCCCCTTTTTTTTTTTTGGCGGCACGTACCTCACGAAGTGGTAACACGCCACCTGCTTTTACCAATAACCGCACATACTAGCAGAAACAAGTACCACCCTGCCGGTTCACAAGCTAAGCCGCTAATCTCGCCCCCATCGCAACACTGCGGCCATCGGGTTTTATGTTCTGCGTCTAGCGCAGCGGTGTGAGAGAGAACGGCAGCATCGGAAAGGCTCGTATAAATGATGGCCGTTGCCGGGCTTTCCTCGGAGAAATCTCGCTCGCGGCACGCTTGACGTAACGACCGCAAGCTTGGAACACGTCCGCGCTCTTCCGTTTCTCCCGAACACGCAACATGTACACACAACGCCTGTCGCGTATTCCAAAAGGCGGAGGGTGGGGCGCGTGCATGCGCTCTTCAAATGGCTCTTATTCGTTTCACTCTCTCTCTCTCTCTCTCTCTTACGTGTGGTCCGTTTCGCCCAAGGTCGAGGGGTCAGAACGCGAGTCACGAAACTGAAGTCGAACAGGCGCCGTCGACACGCGGCGTATCCCGTTGGACGAAGCGGAGATTCCTCGAGACATGTCTGGCAGTCGCGTTCCGCTTCTCGGGTCGTCGACTGTGGGCGCTGCGTTTCGTGTTGCGCGCTACTCGAAGCTTCCTACTAAAACTATGCAGGAATGAGGCCGCAATGGCCCACTACTCTCCCCCCTCTCCCTCTTCCCCTTAGTGTATACGCACAACTCACGTCGTTGAGCCGGCAGTTACGCTCGCAAAGAGATGAAACTTCGTTTAATCGGGAATTCTTTTTAACGAGAGGGATCTGGTGCGATTTGATTTGTTCGGTCAAGTGTGTTAACGCCTGACCTCAGCAAAAAATAAAAAATAAAGTCAGGTCATGAGTCGATGCCGCTGTAGGCGACGTGAGAAGGTAACACACTGATTTGTTTTCAAGGAGCGTTAGTGGCAAAAAAATGTTTTCTACGAGGCAAAATATTAGGCGGAAGAGCTACATGCTAGACATTCACATGTCAGGTCATAATTCGCACATCGCAATTGGTAATCGCTATACTTGAGTCCGTCCGTCTGTTCTTGTTTCATTGTGTGTTGTTGTTTTTCGTTTTTTTTAAGGCTTGTTTCCACCTACGCATGCTGAAGCTCAGGTACACAGCAGCCTGAAGCAAGGTGAAGTGACGGTCAGCAACCGTGAATGTGTGGTAATATGTGTATAGTAACTAAGAAACTATCCTTCGTGTGGAGTGCTGCTGTATCAAACGCACCGCGAAACAATGTGCCCTGAGTGCAGTGGCATTATAATACGATTCAATACTAATTTTAAGCTCTGAAGTTTTAGGACCAAGTTCTTGAAATCTTATCGTTCCCTGTGCGGTGTTTTAATGAAATTTATGCGATACGCGGAACAAGACTGATTTGAGACGTTGGACAGATCCCACTAACAATGTCTTGCCAAGTTGGAAGATTTATGCAACACCTCTTGAAAATAGGGATTGTAATATAACGAAAGAAATCGCTAAAAGTGACCGCTCAATTTTGTTCCTGCAGTAAACAAAAATACAAAAAAGAATAGAAGATCAAATTTATCTAGAGTTCTCACTTTCAGTCGACGGATTTTCTCTGGCATCAAATAGACAAAGCTTTATGCTTATCTCTATTCTGTGGGATATACATAGAGGAAACACAAAATTAAAAGAACAAGAAGAAAAAGCGTCTCGCCCACTCATCCAAAGAGGAACTCTTACAGGATTACGCGAAATAAGCCGGTATAAACTTTGTTACGGCGAGCATTCACTAAACTCTGGCATATTCGGCCGCAATAAGAATAAAAAATAATAAACTTCAGGCTCGGCTGCGGTCCCGCTCGATCCCTGTTATTTTGCTGCGTAAGCTTTCTTTTATTTCTTTTTCGCCCACTCTTGTCGTTTCTCAAGGCCAGCAGCTGGCTCGAAGGGAGAAAACTCTTTCTTTTTTTCCTTCTTGCCGGAGTTCCTCTTATTTCCACTTATCTCTCTTCTCTGTAAACGAGATTATAGTTTCTTCAACATAAAACCAAGAGCCTTGCGCTCGAATTCAGATTATGGACAATAAACGAGATACCACATTATTCAAAGCCTTCACGTCCTAAGGCGCCTTTCTGTTCGACAACATGAAAACCGCACAACGGAGGTCCTCTATGGAGAATTAAAATTAAGTTAGCTATATTCCTTGCCTCATAATCCGTTACATTCGGTTAGGCTATAGACACTCTTACATCTGATTTTACCTGCCCCGAATCCTCAGGCAGAACTAGTGTCAGGATCGGTTTTACATTTCTTTTTTGAACGCCAGTGCTAGTTTCTTATAACCTTCCGCTTTGCCGTGTTATGGTCTCATTTACGGCACGCCAAGAAAAGTCAAATTATTACCCTAATCTAAGTTTCGCTGACCACTCGACTTTTAAAGCTTTCACAGTGGCTTCGTAGTCGCGGCTACAACACTGCAGCCACGAGCTGCTGCGAATCTGGATAATTAATCTTCTCGCCCGCGCAGCTACAGCAGCAGGAGATTCCTGTTCCTGTAAGTTCGCTCCTAATTAATTTTCTTGCGTTAATGATCTCGCCCGTTTAATACGCTTTATTCAATCCACCGAACATGCGCTTAAAAAAAAAGTGCTAAATTGTACTTGAGGATAAATAAACGATGCAGAAAAGACGCGTACAGAGAAACCTACGACAGGGCGGTAAGTGTACTTACCGCCCTGTCGTAGCTTTCTGTGTCCGTTCCCGTCTTTTCTGCATCGTCTATTTATCCTCAAGCACAATTTAGTACCTTTATATATATGAAGTAAGAAGTATGAACCTGACGTATGAGACACCACTTAGTTCAAACCAAGATTCCACTAAATTGTGCCCCACACATGTGCTCCCGAAAGTTAAAAATTCTACCAAAGGTTTGCACACGGATATACAAAGTAACTTTTATGTCCCCATCTGAACGAAATTCTGCAATAAAAGACTTACACACACAAAATCATTGACCTAATCTCTTATTAAAATATGCTGACCGCAACGCGTATTCAAAATGTACTTTATAGTTCACTTTTGAAAGGAACAATCAATTAGTAGTTTGCTACCGAATACAACTAAAATATGGCAGTAAGGCGTGCGGAATATTTGTTATTCCACAAATGTACGCTTAATGCGTCATGTCAGTCATTACTCTCTCTCGGTCAAGTAGAAGTGTTACAGCTGTGTTGTTTTTATTGCGAGCTATTAATGTTCTTTTTTTTTAATATTCCACCATACTGTACATTCCTTGAAACAGCGAAGATAAGTTATTTTTCGTCCGCTTGGAACGACTTCGAAGGATCGAGCGGGCTTCGAGATATGCGCCGTGATACTTTCGGAAAGAATGCGCTATTATACTTTTTCAACGAACCGACGTTTTTTTACACCGAAGCGCAAAAGTAAATGGAACGCCCATGTATTTCGTCGCGCACTTTGGGAATGAATAACTCGAAACTGGCGTCATCCTGAAAATTAGTTCCAAGTGGATACAACTTGCGAACTCACCGACCACAATTCGTGAATTGCAATATGCGCCGTAAGGCAATTGAGAAGATAATTATTGAAAATTGCTAATTATTTGATTATGCATTTTGATTTCTCGTGAAAGTAATGTCCGCCTTTTTGAGTAATCCAGCTCAATGCCCATAAATGTGTTATTTGCCACAGGCGATATAAAAAAAAAAGTCTGTATGGCCTAAAAACAACACAATCTACAACTGCACGGTGATGAAGAAACAGAAATAAAAGCAAAGCATTAACAGGATCGATCGCCGGGACTCTCCATATGTCCGACAGGGTAACCTTCATCACAGCTTCAATAATAATTAGAGAAATTAGATGTCCAATTGCCGGTTTCGAAGCCATGTTCACAGCACCGCATGCAGCCCGGTGGTCTACCTAATAGCCACAGACCCAATTTAATGCTTTAGTATTCTTACGGCACTTCACGCACATTCCAAGGGGCTATCTATCTATCTATCTATCTATCTATCTATCTATCTATCTATCTATCTATCTATCTATCTATCTATCTATCTATCTATCTATCTATCTATCTATCTATCTATCTATCTATCTATCTATCTATCTAGCTATCTATCTATCTATCTATCTATCTAACCGTTTTTCCGCCTATGGGTCACTGGGTAATCCGTGGTCGAACAGATGGCACATCGAGCTGCTGTGCTGAGGAAACAGGGCTCAAAACTAACCTCCGGCTACCTTGGGCCACTGAGCACGTGGTAATTATGTACGTATGCGCTGCTCTTCAATGTAAACGCGGGACTGGGTAGGTATCGCTGTTCACTGAAACTTTTTGATGCCAACTTGGGTCACTGCGTATGTACTAGTATGTGTCTGTCGCTCTCAATGGACGTCTTTGACGCCAGCTTGTGTAACTAGTAATGTGCCATTGCGAATGTGCCGCTCTACAATGACGAAAAAGATCCCTTCAATTTCTCCGATGCTGACTGGAAACGAACCCACGTCACAAGGTCTGCTCCAGGACAGCAACCCAATGCTTTAGCAGGAAGCGCCACAATCGCTATATATTTATATGTATATTGTATATATATACTACTGCTATATGCTATACTATTTAGAGATGATACAACTTGGGTCACTGAGTATGTTCAAATGGCTATGTGCCACTGGTGTGTGCCGGAATGGAGGATAATTTGCTCTACTGGATATATGTGCCAATGAATGTGCGCCCCAAAAGACAACTTGGGCCACTGAATATGTGCAGCTGGGTATGTGGCCATGTGCCCGAATAGACAAGCAAGACAACAGGCAAAGCGCGACCGAGTCGGCAACAGATGTGAAGTGAAAAAGCCGGCAATAGAGGAAGCCGAGTGGGGAGAAAGAATCGAAGTGAACAAACGAGGACCTGAGCGCGGATTGAACGAGGAGCGTTGACCTACATTAAAGAAGTCGGTTAATGAGAAGTGTGTAAAGGTCCATTATATTTGTGTCATTTTGTACAAACATTTCTGCCGGTTGCGTTTCGTTTTGCATAAGATTTACACTTAACATCTGTGCGAACATGAACGAAAGCGCCGCTTAACCCCGGTGTGTGTGTGTGTGTGTGTGTGTGTGTGTGTGTGTGTGTGTGTGTGTGTGTGTGTGTGTGTGTGTGTGTGTGTGTGTGTGTGTGCGTGTGTGTGTGTGTGTGTGTTTGTGTGTGTGTGTGTGTGTGTGTGTGTGTGTGTGTGTGTGTGTGTGTGTGTGTGTGTGTGTGTGCTTGTGTGTGTGTGTGTGTGTGTGTGTGTGTGTGTGTGTGTGTGTGTGTGTGTGTGTGTGTGTGTGTGTGTGTGTGTGTGTGTGTGTGTGTGTGTGTGTGTGTGTGTGTGTGTGTGTGTGTGTGTGTGTGTTTGTGTGTGTGTGTTTATTATCTACATCACAGTTGCGCACAGGAACGACACAAAACTGAAGAGTCTAAAGAAAACTCTAGGAAACAAGGAAGCGTGGAGCAGTGGAAGCCACACAGTGCAATGCACTTGAGCTGATTCGTCTCTAAGTGAGACCTTCAGAGGTCTCACTTCAGGGGTTGAGGGGTTCCGCCTGTCAATCATGCGGATCGTCCATCATAGGTTCCATCTTAGCAGCATAAATAAACTACCTAGCACACTATTGATTTTTTTTCTTTGTCAACAGGAGACAAAGGGTACCATGTGACGAGATGGAGAGTTATTTGATAGCTCGCTGTAAAATGTCCAAAAAATAAAATGCATCAGGATAAAGAATCAAACAGTGTCCTACAGTCTCAGGTTGGTTGAACAGGCAACAGTTCGCATTCCAGGACGTAGACGCACGCACCCCCTCTTATTATTTTTCTCCCGTCTAACGTAACCGTTTAACCCTCCCCCTGTACAGTGTAGGCAACCGAAGATAGTCTCTGGTCAACGTCCCTGTGTTTCCTTTGCCCTTCTCTCTCTCTTTCTGGACACAAAAGAACGTTACCAGTTCTGCACCGATGCAAGCCAGTGCTTTCAGGCGCTTGGCGCGTGTGTCGCGTAACAACTATCATAACAGTGGAAACGCCCTCAGTTTCCCCAGCAGCAGGTATTGCGTATACTACTGTACAGTGGCCCGAAGTGCCTGCGAATGTTTCGTCGTTCTCACTATACGCTAATGTACCGTGCTTTGTGCTCCACGTGGTATTAGGCGCTGCATCAATCTAGGGAGCCTTCATATACACATACACACTCAAGCGTTGTTTCGTAGTAGCGCGTATACGTATATACGACGGCTCGCCACCTCAATGGCAGCCTCCGCGATGCGCCCGCTAGTTCTGCGCGGCGCGCTTATATGTTTTCTCGTTCTCTTTGTGCTGATGTGTTGATCGCTGTACTCGAGATGGCATTAGGCGTTCTACTACCCGTGGCGGTGGGGAGGTCCGCGCCGCAAGCGTGCTGTACAGGACCGGGTGGTTAGAGATTATGCGCATATGCATCTGGCGGCCTCTTAGCGAGTCCCAACAGCGGCAGATAAGCGTGCACATACAAAGCGAAAGGGCCAAACATTTCATCACATGCGTTGCGCGGCACATCCTTCCCATTGACATGAAATCCCACAACGCGCAGAATCTGCGTAGGTTCTTTTTTTTTCCTTATATGACACGCACTGCACTCTTTTGCAGAAACTGATCTAAAGAGTGAGAGCAGGATAGGGCCTACACTGTCTAGTATGAAACGCCATCCTGCGCCGAACGCAACGAATTGGATTCAACGGAGCGTCTCATCTGGTCCTGCCAGCGCTTGAGTGCTAGAACATATAGATAAGAGGATTCTTTAGAGAAAAAAATTATTACGTCAAGGACGAATTTTGACGTGTTCTCCCGACGGCTTGAGTCGATGAGTATATGCCGGAGTGCGGACATATGAACATATGTTGGAGTCAGGCTGTTTTCTGATGACTGCCCTCTCTTTCGCCGCGTGAAACGTGCTTCAGACCAAGTCCTACTGAACGAAGCACTGATAACGCATGAAAAGTGTTCTGACCAATCTGCTGCCAAAAATTATTCTAGATAAAACAGCGTGCATTAGCATCACAAACAGCAAAGCACCTTCAATTTATACTTACGTCCTACGATATATTGAAATTAAACGTGCTACTCATTAAAGTGCCTCGGTGTAACAATTAATAACAATCTAAATTGGGTTAAGCACATATAAAACATCACTGGATCCGCTCGGAAGAAACTTGGTTCGATAAAAGGCAGATTAAAAGATGCCACAACTGATGTGAAGATAACGGCGTATAAAGTGATTGTTTTACCGACTTTGGAGTATGCTGGCCATAGTATGGGACCACCATACACAAAAACACATTAAAATACTTTACGAATTCAAAAATTGGCAGTCAGATTCATTTTCTCGCGTTATGATGGGAAGCCATCGGTAAAGACATCGATTCAAAGAGAGTTACTGGCTACCCGAAGTAATATTGCGCGCTTGAAGTTCATTTTTTTTAATTTTCTTTACGACAAAAAACTTAGGTAGGATCCCGGACAGTAATGCAACCCCAAGGTCGACATTCAAAAAGAACCAGCTATGTTAATGTGCACTATGAATATCCACAGCAGAGGTGCACTGTGGATATCGCCCACGCTAGTATCCACATCCACCGCAGCCCGCCAAGCCAACATTTCTGATAGCTTACAGCGAAGGCGCGTGCTGGTCAAGGCCTCACCCGCGCTTCCTCCCTCGAATAAACCTCGTTGGTTCAGCCAAGCAGCCACAGTGCACCCAGCAGTCAGTGCGAACCTGGAGGATGTATACGGTGCAAAGTTCAAGCACCAAACACCCTTGCGCCAAGCGAATTCGGAATGACCACCTACAGATCAGAGTTCGCCGCTTTTAAGCGACCGATCTTTGATCCGGTGATTTCGTCGGAGTGTTTGAAGCCTATACACATACTGACAGTACGCGCAGAAGCCTGCATATAAATAAAGAAGTGAACCGCATGCCTCTGTATCTCTCGGCCGGCCAATGCTGCTGCCACTTCCGTTCTATCCGTCTCCCCCAGCTCGCGCCCCAGAGTGACGCGTTGTCGATGGTTAATGTGCACATGTGCTGTCTGATGCTATAGTTTATATAGCGCTACGTATAGATGTTAAAAATTGGTCTGGATACATTTGAACTGAATAAAACATTCAGTCATTCATTCATATTGAGGCGTGAGCACCTCAAGAATTTTACCAGATTGTAGCTGCCAGGAGAACAGGTAGCACCCATGTATAGAAAATGAAACATTTTATTTTTACCACCACCAGCACGCCATCAGAGTCCTTGGCACAGAGACTGCGTAGGCACATTCGCAGCGATATGCAAAAACCGTGGTCGTGGTAGTTACAAGTTGTTAAAGGGACACTAAAGCGAAACAATAAAGCAGTTTAGATTAATGAAGCATTGCTTGAGAAACCTGCAGGCAGTCAGTCATTTCAAAGAAAATAGTTTGATTATATGGATGATAAAATGAAGGTCCAAGTATCAGTATTTGAATTTCGCGCCGAAACCCCAGCGCCGGTACGTCAGCGTGACGTCAGGGATACCAAAGTATGTTTTCGCATTTCGGCCGCGTTGGCTGAATAAAGGTTCCCGAAACTTGCCATGTTTAATGTTTGGTTCCTTTAGAACACAATGTAGTCAATCTGTACCGCTATATATAGTTAGTAGGGCCTAGAAGATGCCATCAAAATCCAAGACGTCACAGCACCCAGGTGCAGGAAATTAGGTAGGCGTCGCCACCCGTATTTCGTTCTTGCGCTTTTTCCGGCTTACCAAACGTCTTATCGCTGTAAGAGTGGTGTTTTTGGTGTTGTAGAACGGTAATTTACTGATGCATAAGGAATAATTTTTCACTTTAGTGTCCCTTTAAAGTCGCAGGCGAAGTCGACCACGCAGAGTTATCGCCGGCAGGCGTTCCACCCGAGTCACGCTGGCAAGCGTGAACCGATTTACGCCACTGAACAAACAGCGGTGCGCTACAGATGCATTTAGCTATGCATACGCTGGGGACGAAGCGTTCAAGAAGCTCAGCTATACGTTGGCAAGAAAGAAACATCCTCGCTTCTTTGAACCCAGCTTGTATGACCGATTGGTGAAGCAAGTGTAGGACACCGCGCGAAATGCAGTGCATCCTCGCATTTCAAGTTGCGCGCGATGACTTGCGCAATAATTTTATCCGTTCTCCCCTGCGCGCTGTTACATACTCCCGACTTTTTTTTTTCTTATTACAGCGAAGAAAAGGGGTGCTATAGTGGGCCATCCATTCCAACGCTTTCCAGTGGGTCAATCTCTCCAGTGATATTGCTTGGGACTGGGAGTCCGTGCCCTGCTCTAACGGTCGGTCCCTAACGCCGGTGACTGATAAACGTCTTTACATTATGATTGGTTGATTGGCGCAGTTTAACGTCCCAAAGAAATACATGGTTTGTGAGAGACGCCGTATAATAGGGGCTTTCGGATCACTTTTGACCGCATGGGGTTTGAACTCGCGAACACGTATACTCAGCCGCTGAACACCATATTGTCACGCGTACATCGTATTAGTTATCGCCAGTGAACCTTTTTCACCGTGTTATCACTGTTATAAACTTTTCACATCGGGCCAAGACGCACCTACTGCATCGCAAAATTTCTTTAATTTTGTCGCCTATTCTGTAGCGAAATGGTCACGTCTAATCAAATTGCGCTTACGACGGGAATACATTATCGAATCCATATGAGCACCGGTGAATACCTTGGAATGTACAGTGAGACATGTATGTAAATAGAGGGCTAATTTAACCCATGAGGTTGATATTGTTACGTGTTACGTGTAGTCAGTGTGACGACCGATGACTGTGTTCAGCGTTAACGTTGTGCTTTAAGCGTTGCTCATTTTGCTCTGGGTACACATTCGCCCAAACCGAGAGTTAAATTCTTAAATCGCACTTTGGGACAGTGTTTGCTTCTCTGAAACGTGACAAAATTCACTAAACAACCGCGGCGTTTCTTTCTTTCTTTTTTTCTTTCTACGTCTCCATCACTCACGTCCCACGAAACGGCACATACAAACGAACGAATGCCCGCCGGCGTTCCCCGAGCAACAGAAACAACGGAACGTCTTTTTGGACACCCGCGCCTCCGGCACGCCGCGCCCGTTTCCTTCAATGTTTCTCCTTACATATCTTCCCTCCCCCATCTCGACGACCGCGTGAGTCGGAGTCGGATGGAGAGGAGGAGGCGCCCGCCCCCTTTCCACTCCGGCGCCCCGGCTCCGCAGCCGCGGTCTCGTAGAGCAGTCGGCCCCGGGCGGGACGCCGGAGCGGACGCTCGACCCGCGTGCGTGCGTCTTCTCCCCAAGCCTCGCGTGCACTCCGCACACACGCCCGCATGTCGTAAAGCGCGGCCTCCACCGACGCGCTGCCAGCGCAATGTCGCGTCCCTGTTCGGCGAAGGAGATATGCTTGTCGAGTGCGGACACGGAATAACGACACGAAGACGGTCTCCGGCGACGCCGAATAGTACCCCGGTGATGTGAATGGATGCCACTGGCGGCGGAACCACCGACGACGGACCTTGTGGTTCTTGAAGAAAGCATCTATACTCCGCTTATAGGTAGGAGCGTGTTTTCTCTTCTTCGTGGGGCTAATTAGAACAACGGTATCTCGGGCTTGCGCGAAGACCTGTATCTTCCAGGCGGGATGCAGCACGTCAGTCGTGCGTGGGGTAAGCTGGAGACTGGCGTCGACCTCTGACATGCTGCTGATGCTTACATAAAGTGCAGCATAACACAAAGGCTAAAGATTAGCCAGAATTTCGATACTTGGTGATTCGGTGAATCTATTAGTTCGTCAATATGCGATTAGTTAATATAAGTGGTTGAATTAATGTGATGCGAGCGTTTACGCTTACTGTTGTTGCCGTTGTCATCTAGGGAATGATTATTAGCGCTCAAGCAAGCTGCCTTGAAAATCAGCAATTTGTCGAACGGGCGGTTATAATTTTCGTTCACCACGGAAGCAAAATCAGCAGCGGGTTTGCTCTTTGTCCTAATGACCGCCAGCGGAAGGCTGACCGATGTCTTAGACTCCGGGGCGTCAGTCTTCTTGCAAATATGTTATACTTTCCAATCGCCAAAATTGATTGCTTAGTCAATTGAGCCATCTCAGGCTGGCCATTAATACAGGCAGAAATCTTGATCATCGCCCTGCCTAAACCTGAACGAAAGCATCCACAGCAGCCAGAGGTTGAAGGGCAGTGTATAGCGTACCTGCACGGGTATACCATTCATTTTGTTACCGCTACGCGACGAGCTGTGCAAAGGCCGATAGTCTTTGCAAGACTCAGCGATTCGAACCAATAGTATCTCAGCCGGTACTCACTCAGCAGTTCATAGGGCAAACCGCCCCGCGTGACCAAGCATCGGCCAATCGCGGTTGCGAACATGTCATTAGTGAAGGCAGCCGACCAATGAGAAGCAGCTCTAAAAAACGAAAATAAATGTGAATTTTGACGTAGAAATAGTTGCTCTTCGTCAAAGGCGAAGTGCAAATCTCAACGACAAGAAAGGCATATGGAAGAGGTAGGCGATAGAATCGGGAGATAAAGACGACCATGCATTGGTCAAAGGACTTAACAACAGGCGCGCATGTTCAGCCATGATAGCGGCAAGTGCAGGAAAGCGCGAAAGCTGCACTGAATGAAAAGTTATACGGAACAAAACTATTTGTCACCTTCACATCATCATCATCATTTATTCATAATTAATTTTCGCTTAAGGGTATCGCAAGAGCAACAATACATAAAATGGGAGGGGCAATTATTAGTAACAAACAGTGGCCGTTTGCACGATCAGAAAAAAATACCGACTCAAGTCGGTAAATCACACAGCAGAGTTACGCAACAATAAGTATAGCGAGTAAAAGGAATATGAGCTGGAACATCAATAACATCAGCAGGTAACGCGCACGCAGACTTCGGCACGTTCTGTTAATGCCTCACATAATCAACAGTGGTCCAATAAGGAAAGTCGCTGGAGCAAACGTTTCGGCAACGGGACCTGTCACCGTCGTAACTTCGACCCCAGCGACATCTCTTGTTCGACTAAGTTGATCCTCTTCTTGTGAAAAGTTTAGTCTTGTTTGATTGTGCGTGACGCGAGCGTCGCGATACGCTCATTTTTACTCGGAATATAGAAGGGACCGCGCAACATTGGGATAATCAACGCGTTATCATAGCGGCGATAAGCATACGTCCCGCAAGTCTCCTGCTCTTAGAGTTTCAAGAAGATAAAGCTTCCAGCTTATATATATATATATATATATATATATATATGCAAGGTATACAGAAGAAAAAAACAGCTAGTCGTTCATCATAGGTTGGCAGTAATAGCTGATGTGTTTGGCGCAGGAATGACAGTTTATTGAGACGTTGCAACTATAGCATGAGCCCTGAATCCAGATGTAGCTTATGAGCGCATGACAAAGATATTACAAAAGCCAGAACGCACATAATCCGAAACGAAATGTACAACCATGTTTCTTAATAGGCGTCTAAAGATACAGCGCCATTACACGTGTTCTAAAAAATTCGGCGGAACCCATCTCACGATCGCTGTCGACGGTAATGCGTTAAGCAATGAATCAATATAGAGACGAGTTATGTATGAGGCGTGTATTGCAACGGCACTCCTCTTTCCCGCTTCCTTAATAGAGTTCTACTGTATATGGTACCAAAGGTAGCGCAGTTGCACGTAGGTCTGCCATCTTGCTCACTTAAGCATCCATGCTATGCTAGAAAACCACTCCTCCTGACTGCAGGAGAGGCGCCCGGGCCAGCGGCAACGGTGCGCTCTCGTTGATTTCACGTGGTTGCCGAGAGCAACACTGTTGTTTCAAATTTAGAATAAGAAATCTTGGGCAAACAACGCCTCCCAAAAAGAACAAGCGCTACAAGATCGCTGTGATTTGTATTTGATCGATAATCAAAACGACGAGAATTTTGATCAAATTGAGACAGATCGCGCGCAACAGATACGCGCGATCATGAGTTTGACTAAATATAATGGCCTGCTATATACTATGCTATATACTATGCTATATACTATGCTAAATATACTATGCTGCCCTACTAGATCTGTTGGGTGCATCTTTGCATATCAACATGTGCAACTCCCTGTATGTTTACGGGCTCCAATTTTCACCGGGTAACGAATGTTGCGAGAACATCACTTGGCGATAGACGCGCGTACATGTAGCGAAACTGGCCAAAATGTTGTTGCCAATTCTACATCGTATCAATTCAAATCAGATTGTGTTCTCAACGCGAATGGTGGCGCACATTCTGAAAGGTGCTGGAATGCACGAATCATCTACAGATAGCCAACGCAATCTGCCCGTATGTCGGATATTGACAACCATCGACTATGCTCGCCGCGCATTTGGCACTTGTTTTTGTGGCGTAAGTTCGCCGCATGAATTTCGCCATACGGGCGTCACACGGCGCACTTTCTATAGCGATTGGCTCTTTTGTGCAAGCTGCAGGAAGGAGTCAATCGCGGTCGAGAATTTCGATCCGGATCGAGAATACTGTCGCAATCGAAAGAGCCGTCTGACTCCGGTAATAAATTTGTGACTGAGTTTTGGCACTGCCTTGTTTTTCACACCGTCACCGCAATGTGACGCAGGCTAGGTAGGCACCCGATTAGGAAACTCTCCAGCATGGCGTCAAGCCGGGTCGTTGAACATGGATTTTTCTTTCATCCAAGAAATGCTCACAGCACCGCTATATCTATATGATCTTCGTGCTATACGTGATGCATGCTACTTCGATTGAGCGACTTAATTAGCGTGTGGAATAAGAAGTAACTGCATGGGGACGTTTGAAACCTAACCAGGCATATATTGTCTTATCTTTGCCGAATAAACAGTTCTGATACATATGGGCAGCTAGGTGCCGTTCGCGAGTAATCACAATTGTTTGATCGTGGAGAGCGACCCAATTTCCTACACGCAGCAGCCACTGAAGACAGCGACGGTCGACGGAGACGAATCTTCCGTGCGGAATCGAGAATAATGTCTCACCATTTTCTGCCCGGTTTCAGCAATTTGGTGCTACGCACCAAATTGCTCAGTACCGCTGGGAAGCACCGACCGACCTTTAAAAAGATGGCAACAGTGAGGCAACAGCGACGGACAGTACAGGTTCAAAAAACACGCACGATCCCGCTTCACTGCCAGCTGACAAGTCTGCTAAATGGCGGTGCGCCCAGTCTCAGTGTCTCACCAGCACGCGTCACAAACACCTCCCGACTGCGATCTGGTGGTTCGGCCAGCTTCAGCGTCAGCGTCGCAGCCGTGAAGTTAGCTTTCCTACAAGGAGGATGATTTCTGCGCATGCGACTAAGTCTGGCGAATAGCGGCGCGAGCGGCGAGTTCAATCAGGCGCGCAACTCTGACTCCCTAAAGGGAGCCTATAAAGTAACAATCATCCCTTACAGAGCATATAAGGACAAGGCATACAAGCACAGCGCTTCGTCGTTCTTTTGGTCCCTTGTCCTTGTATGCGCTGTAAGTGATGTTTGAAACAATGGAATAACAACTAACACGTGCCCAAACCTTGCTCCTATACAGTAACTCTATTCCCTGAGAACACTCGGTGCCATCTAGCGTCGCCGCCGCGAAGCCTACACGTGGCCTTCGGAATGCATGGCGCGCCGGCGCGCGGCGAACGTTCAGAAACGTGTTCAAGTGACGAGTTACCAATCTGCGCTTTACGTTTTTGTATTTTTTGTATCCTCGATGTTAATATTTCCCCCTGCACTAACCCCATAGGGGCGCTGTAGATATTGTAGGCCTCCGAGACGAGAAGCGTGGTGCACCGCTGCCTGCAAACGCTGATAAATGTTCTCTCGCCCCACTACCAGCGCCACACGCTCAGTGGCCCGAATTGGCGAGAGCTTCAATGAAGAGCGGCATATGCCCATCGCATCACGGCGCGGCTCGTTAAAGCGTTGTCGCGAAAGACGTTCTCTGAAGAGCGGCACATAACTACCCAGTGTATTTGTGGCGCAGCCTGCTAAAGAATCTTGTTCCTGTCCTTGAGGAACCCTTATGACGCGGGCTCGATTCCGCTCAGCGCGGTATAAATTTAAGGGGCCTTTTTCGTCATTGTAGAGCTGCACTTTCCCAGTGGCACATGCCTAGCTACCCAAGTTGGTGTCAAAGTCGCGCACTGCATTTAAGAGCAGCACATATCTACTGGCACGTACGCAGTAACCGAAGTTGTCGTCTTAGAAGTTCACTGAAGACCAGCACCGACTGGTTGGCGCATGCCCCATGTTCCAAGTCGGCGTCAAGGATTTTCTTCGAACAGCGGTACGTACCTCGTCCCGCACCTGATGTTACCCATGTCGGTATAAAAGAGGTTCGTTGAAGAGCGGCACATATATACAAATTGCCACATACTCAGTCACCCAAGTTGTTCTGACGGTTGGTTTCGAACCCTGTTCCCTCAGCACAACAGTAGGATACGCTGCCCATTCGACGACGAACTACCCAGTGACCGAGGTAGGCGAGAAAGCGGAGATACAAACATACATAGATACATAATTCGCTCCTGGAAATTGCATGAAGTACCCTATAAGAGTGCTAACGCATTAGAGGCCTAACTATGTGGTCATTTTTTTTTCCGCCACCATCCATCTTCCGGAACGGCAATCGCTTTCTTAGAGAAAGCAAGCGATGCCTGGTACACTTACTCAAAATAATCTCCGGAATTTGGTCACCCCGACAAAGGCTCGTCCTTAATATTGCGCATTCAGTCGTTGTTGCTTTCGTTCTAATATATCAGGTAGTAGTGTAGCGAACAGGTTGTTCGAAGCAATAATTGGCGACTTGCACCTCGACAGTTTTCTTTAACTGTAAAGCTAGCTTTCCCGCAAGATACTCTGCCAGCTGATGGCGTAACCACGCAAGTACCATTTGAGCGTTTCATGAGAGGAAAACTGTCGATATGGCGCGCGTAATCAAACCACATGCAATGGCCAAATGCTAACACGCACAGTTTGCACACCGTGTTCATTTGAACGAAAAGCGGTGCCGTCATTAGTTGGGCAAATATGTAACGTGCCCAAGCGAAGTTGAGAAATAGAAGAAAGAGGACAAACCACTTCGCGTGAGCCCAAACCGCTGCTGGAGAAGTTAAATATAATACCAAACCTGAGACATCACTCACTCCTAATGATGTTTGGAGATCTCATTTCTAACAGGGAAGACGTCGGGCGTGCTTACCCCCTAAAGCAACAATATAGACCAGCTCGGCTGGCCGAAGCTCTCTGAAACGCACGTGATAAGAGTGTGCCGAAACTAATGGAAGTTCGCCAACGTAAATGGAATCCACTAGGCCGAGTTCCTTGCGGTTTTTTGTAAGAGATGTCACTTTGTACGCCCAGTCACCGGTTCATCGGCAGACTTCTACGATACCAGCTACATGCGCGTTCATTTCTTCCTAATCTCCTGACATTCTAGCACACCTCCTATTTTTATTTTTCGCAGCGCACATGTGTGTCCCGTATTCGCTTCGTATTTGGAGAGCTTTGAGGTAGCAAAAAATGCGAGTTGATTCGCGTAATGAACACCTGGATGTATTAGAGACATCCATTCGTACAACACACACATAAAAATTAACATACAGAGAGAAAATGCTCTGTGATGCGTTCTTTTCTATTTACGCCTCTCTCCGTCACTCCGCGTGATCAACCTTGATGCATGAACTACTGTTGCGGAATATCAAATCTTGGCGAAATTCGCTTGCAACTGAATGCGGCCCATGCCTTACGCAGGAAATGAGGGGAGAAAAGTGTGCTCGCCCTGGTGGCATAGTGTCTGTGGCGTTGCGCTGCTAAGTCTCTGGGCTCCCGATAAAATCGTGGGCTCGACGGCCGCATTTGCGTGGGGGCAATATGCAAAAATGCCCGTGTACTATTCATTGGGTGCACGTGAAAGAATCCCAGATGGTCGAAACTATTCCCGAGTCCCCCCTTACGGCGTGCCTCATAATCATATTGTTCTTTTGGCCATGTAAAGCCCCAGGTTCTTTTTTTTTTATTTCAGTGGCGATTTAGCGGGAAACGCGAAGGAAATGCGTTAGCATTACGTCAAACCTCTTTGAGGTCCTGGATACATTACTTAAACCGCGTTCACAACATTGCAAAGTGTCGTTCAAGAACACCTGCCAGACGTCGAGACATCTGGCCGCAGGTGGGATACGAACCCACGTGTTTGCATTACGCGGGCGGTGCCCTTACTAATTGAGGTATACCGCGGCGCCGTGTTCCCGTCCACTTTCTGGGGTGTCTATGTTTGTCTACTAGAACTAACCTTGGGAGAGTTAGCCAGCGTGATCACTGTTTGTTGGCTTCTTATGATATGACTAACAAATATCTGGCCCCTCGGTTTCCTCTCTCCTCGTTCATATATATGTATGGTGTGGTGTAGTGTAGTGGCCTATAGGTTACTAAGTGTAGTAAGGCTGAGGTAGCGTGACCTATATCACATAAAAGCTAATGAAATTGGCGCACAGTAGCACTCGGTTCGAAAATATTTTAACGTACAGAGATCGCAAAAATGAAAAAAAGAAGAAAAAAATATGACGCGATCTGTACAGATTGAGTTTTCGGCGCCTTCGGCGCGGCGGGGATCCTAGATGAACAAAAATATACGTATAAGACAACAAACACGAACAGTGGATGCCGCGCTAGTTATTTTTCTCTCGCCAGTGTAAGCATCGTGTTCGACGCGCCTCCTGAATATTCATGAGGCGGGCCGAAAGAGAAAAGCGCCCCAAGAAACAGGTCGCCCCTCTCTTCCTCCTCGTATGATGGGGCGGTATAAAAGAGTGGGCGAAGCGCCTTTCTCTGTCGGCGACGGCTCTCTTGTTGTTCGATGCGAGGGGAAGTGCTATAGCTAGACCCTGCATGGTCGCGAGGCCTCGTCAACAGATCGATGCACGCGAACAGCGCCGCCGGGCACTCCATCATAGAGCGAATGCCAGCCAACCGTATACACGCGCTCTCGCAAGTCCGGTGTCGTCAAGCCGTCGGCGTCCGCTTCACACCTAAACCTCCGCGCGGGCATGACCCGCTTTTCCGTGCAATGCTGTACACTATGGCTGGGTCGGGACAAAGGCCAGGCCTAATGCGCGCGCAGTGCATCGGACGGGGATCATAGGCCCTCCCCCGAGGTCTCGGCGAATGCCTGCTGGTTCTCGAGGGTCTGCTCGGACTTCGACTGGCAGGGCCTCTCGAAGAAGAAAGAAGGATCTTAAGGAAGAGAGGACTCGTAGCGTGAAGAGTAATATATATGTAGAAGCATGTAGGGGGCCACACAGAGGAAAGGTCGAAGTACCACTCGGAGAGCCGTACGATATGCGTTGCCCGACGACAACGAGAAGGATGGGGACCAAGCGCATGACTACGATATAACGACGACAAAAGTCAGAAAGAAAATAAACGGCGGCGCGATGACATTGTCCGCACAGTACCTTAGTAGCCGCAAGCTGGCGTCAAAACCTGTATGGGAACGGATCAATTTTTTTTTTTTAATACGTTATACTTAGGAGTCGTTGGCGACTTCAAACAGTGGTGGCTACTGTTTTCCACATAGAACAAATATATATACTAAGAATAAAATAACGAGCTGACACTGAATAACATAAAGGTAACAAGAACAAAAAAAAATTTTTTCTGCCGGCTATCTTCTTCCAAGGAAAAATGATGTTGTTGATGATGATGATGATATCTGGATGAGGTGACCTTAAGCAGCTATCGCTGTAAAACATCTCTGCGTGAATATAGGAATAAAGACAAAACAATTGTAGTGAGGTGTAGTGAGTGTAGAAAAGCCTCGTCAGTCTGAGATTGCATCACGTGTGCGAGAGAGGCCTGCGACACCTCTGCGACAGGAGACGGTGGGTTTAGCGGCGAAGACTGCTATAGACTCCCGCGTCCTCTCTACACCTTGCACCTGCCCCCTCCTCCCCCCGCCCCTTCAAGCGAATATGACCACTCCCTAAGGTTGCCCGCAGCCAGGAGAAATGCGTACACTCGCCACATAGCATGTATTGGATGAAAAAAAAAAGTTAAGCTCCACTTAACCTCTAGGAACTGCGTCTACCACTGCGCATTAGTCGCCTCCGAGAGAGAACCTGAAGGGGAGCGGTGTCATGACGTGAAGGAGAAATATACTGGCTCATGTAACTGCGCAGCGATATAAATAACATGAGAATGTGCGGCGCAATTGAGATGCGCACCTAAAAAGACTAAAGTCATTGAGAATTAGACCGCCTTGGCAGCGCGAGACTGACGTGACAACGCGTGACCTCAAGTGGGAGCAGTTCTGCCTATAGAACTATCTTTTTTTTTTCAATCCTTAACCTTTGATGGCCGGTGAGCTTCTCCGTCTCTCCTTCTCTTCGCGCTCTCACTCACTCTCTCACAAATTTCTGTGCAGCTGGTAATAATTACGCTCATGCGTGAAGAGAGCTCCAAGCTGAGCGATCATTAGGTGTTGGCAATTCACAGGGAGACATCACCCAAGTAACATCCCAAACAACGTGTTATCACATGACCACAAAAAGTGGAACCTTGAGTCAGCCTTCTCGCCTACCACCTCATCAAAATAGAGAGAGAGAGAGAGAGAGAGAGAGAAATATATTGAAAATATGGCTCGAGGTCCACTTGTGGAAAGGAGCAAGCGGAAAGGAAATCGGGCTATGTGTGACTCACTGGAAGCTTCAAATGCAAACCCGTATAGCATACATATTAGCATGTGGCCGTACCCAGTCCTCAAATCATGCGTTCACTAATACTTGTATCGAAACAGTTAAAGATTTGTTCAGCAGCGGTATAGGCAAAGTAGAACACTACATGCTACGTGGACCCATTGTTGGACGCAATGTACGAAAAAAAGTGCACACACGAGAACACGGCGAAGAGCTTAGCGCCGTATTAAATTCAGTCCTCACAAAAGCGCAATTGTGGTAGCATAGTCTATCGTTAAACTCACACTTAAAGCAAATGCGTGTGGTTGATATGTGCATGTAACAAATAGCTTTCGCACTTTGTGCCTTGGCACTGGAGAATCTACAAAGTGAAGTGGACTAGACTGATGAAGGAGAAATGCGAACTTCCCTCTCTCTCTGGCCTTAAGAACTGCAGAATCCTTAGAGAAGGTTTCTCTGGCGTATTGTGTTGGGTGTGAAGATATATATCACGCACACACAGGAAGAAAGGCAAACAAGAAAATATCAATAATAGGCTGACTGCATGACGCCACAAGGGGCACAACGCCTGTAGCCTTCTTTGTAGAGGCCTTCAACGTTCAAGGGGTTCGAAGTTAGTAGTGTTGTTGCTTCGAATGTGGGGTCTGACGTCCGACCCCTTTAGAAGACCATCAGAGAGGTTCCTCTGTCTGCCTCTTCCTGCCCTTGCCGTTATTGATCGAAACCACTTTTCGCTGCAGAGTCATTCATCTTCCCTAGATTGTCGCTCCCAGGGGATATCTTCTTCTTTATATATATATATATATATATATATATATATATATATATATATATATATATACATTGCTGACCTTTCTTGCGACCTCTCCTTCTTTGTTTGTTTGTTTGTTTGCTTTTCGGTTTGTTTTTCTCGTTTGTTTGTCTATCTTGTTTGTTTTTCGTTATCGTCCGTGTACATATACCAATGCACATTATGTTTTTGTGCTCTTAGCGTATTTGGTCTCACGCCGAAACGGTCGCGATCATTCTTCATGGCCAGTCAGTTAGCGCGGCTCGTGTTAATGGCGCTGCGCTTCGCCATCGTTAACCGATTTGTTGGCAGTTAATGGTTGTCTTGAAACTCCGAAAAAGTTATACGCGTACGCTTACACCAAAAAAATAAAAATAAGGAGAAACTCATTAGTTCATTACTACAGCCTAGTTAATGGGATGGGAGATCGTTCAGCCTAAGTGGTATTTAGATTAAGCTGAAGGATGCTAAAGTTATTCCGGAATGACGATAAGACTAAACACAGAGCTAAATGCGAACCAGTCAGCGATAAAGGAAAGGAAAAAACGCGAGTTGTGTTGTTGTCCTCATCTTTTCTGCTTGTCGCACTTTGTTATTCGTCGAGTTTGAACGTGCGAGTGTTTTGTGTTATGTCTTGCATCGCTTACAACAACCTAGTTTGTCAATCGATAGACATCAAGGCTTTTCGAAGCGCGAAATTTCTTAGCATAAACGAATACCAACATTCGCGAAAAACTACCTTCAAATATCGAACACATTGAACTTATAAACAAATTGAAATTATAGATTGTGGTGTAAAAGATAGAGAAAAGGAAAAAAAACAATACAAGATGATGCTTGCGTACTTACGCTATATGACACATTTAATGTCATTAAAAACTACTTGCAAGGTTAGGAGAGTCCTTTGTAAATTAAAGTCGCTCGTATCTACTGCACCATAGAGCTACAGTAATGAAACAAAAGAACAGCACGTGCAAGCACTCTGGTTTAGTGTTGTGCTTGCTGAAAGGTCTAACTATGCGCGCCACTATACAGCGCCTCACATCGTTTCAAAAGAACATGAACTTTGTGAAATTGACCTAAGTAGTTGCAACATGTTCGTAGGCTGCGCATAAGGCGAGTAACTGGAAACTACGGCACAGAAGTGGTCTCCTTCATGCGTTGAGTCAGGAACTAGTGCGCATGCGCGACAACCGCGGTTCTCCTGCAGTAGAACCACACGACAGAGTCTCCACCTTGCAGAGGTCTTTCTTTCCGTACTGCAACTGTTGTATACCTTACAGTATCACGAACAGAAAAGTGTATATGACAAATTCAAATGTCATTACGACAGCTTTCACTCCGGGTCGCGGTCACCATGTATGACTTGCTGGAAATAAACATATTACTATTCTTAATTCTTGAATTGAATAGGAATCGAATCGCAAAAGCTATTTGAGTAGTGTTAAACGTTTCGAATATTCACACCACATCTAGAAGGCATCTATATATATAGATTATGTACTGTTATATACAAGTTCATAGAGAGCACTGTAAATCCGTATTAGACCGTAACTTCAACGACTAGCGCCTTTAGAAATTACGACTTACGCCAAAATCACGATCTGATTACGAGGCACGCCGTAATAGGGGACTCCGGATTAATTTTGACCACCTGGGATTCTTAACGCGAGCCTAAATCTAAGTACACGGGTGTTTTTGCATTTCACCCCCATCGAAATGCGACCGCCGTGGCGGGGTTTGATCCCGCGACCTCGTGCTTAGCAGCGCAACACCAAAGCCACCAAGCAGCCACGGCGGGTGACTTGCGCCTTTATGTACTTTTGTTCAAAGCTCTTTACGGTATACACACTTTAGCATGTAATATTTCGCCACCCGTACTTAGCCTAAAATATATTTACACGCAGAGATGTCTATGTCTATAGACACAGTCTCTATAGACACTGTGTGCACGCGTGAAAAGGCCTATTAGATATCTGAAGAATGCCGAACTGCACTATATAGAGGTGATGCGACCAGTTGAAGGCGCGGAAATCTCATGGTCAAGGCTACGATGTTGTAGGCATGTTTGCTCAGAAAGTGCGATTGATTTAACCAGTAATCTAGTTTCCATCCGTAGACAGCAATGCCGTAGAGCGACTCACTCGCGAAGGCTAGCAATACCGTTATTGGACTACTCATGTAAAACATGCGGCGCAATATTACTGAATCTTAGAAGAGAGAACATGTCAGTTTAATCGCATACATACATACATACATACATACATACATACATACATACATACATACATACATACATACATACATACATACATACATACATACATACGCACACACACACACACATATACACGCGCACACACACACACACACACACACACACACACACACACATACATACATACATACATACATACATACATACATACATACATACATACATACATACATACATACATACATACATACATACATACATACATACATACATACATACATACATACATACATACATACATACATACATACATACATACATACATACATACATACATACATACATACATACGCACACGCGCACACGTGCTTACGCAATGCACAGCGCTAAACGAAGCGCAAGAAGTGCAACACTTCGCGAGCGATGTCGCTCGTAGAAATAAAGGGGAGGTACATGGAAGAGCGGATAGCAAGACTGTCACTGCAAAAGTGCGAAACAAGGTGAGGCAGCCGCTGTGGCGCGCGTGTGCGCCTCTGCAGCCACGGCGTCGCCACAACTTTCATAAATAACGCAAACGCCCCCAAAAAAGGTACGCGAACGGCAGGAAGGACGTTGCCAGCGTTGTTCCATTTGCATTCACGCAGAGTTCAGCCCGCTTCCCGAGGCGTCGCGCAGTCAAAGAGAAAAACGCCAGAGGAAACGGGGCGCTGAGTAGGCGCTCGAGTTTAAAGCGCCGTACAGAAGAGACGAGGGCGGGATGGGGCAATGAGGTGGGCACTTGCTTATTTATTTGTTTTTGTTTTTGTCGGTGCCGGGGAGCCCCCATGCTGCTATAATAATCCCTGCTTCCTCCGGATCTCGCAGGAAGCCGGGAAACGTGTCGCAGCTTTTACGCGCAGGAGGCGGCGGTTAGCCGCGCATCGATCGAAAGCAAGGAAATGTCAACCAAAAAAGAAAAAAAAATGGACCTGCAGCGTCAGCGCCCAAAGCTCGTGGCCCCTATATGGGAGTCCGCAACTTTTTTAATCGGGATCAGCGAAAACGCTGATTCCCCTGAACGACGACGTTATTATTATATTTTTTTCTGAACAAAAGACGACGCTGCTGTTTTTTTTTTTCTTTAGAAAAGTATGAGCTCGTGCGTCAGCTTCCCCCAGCCAGTTACACCATCAGAAAGAAACAGAAGAGGTGGTGATAAAAGAACGAATAAAAAAAGAAACAAAGTAATCACTTTGACACGCGTGATTCTTGTAATCATCCATTCATCTGGTCTGGCTTCGCAATTATACTCTATATATATAGTCGCTTGTTCCCATTCCTGCCATTTCAATTTTTTCATTCATTCTTACAATTATTATTATTATATGTGCGCATAACCATGCTATTCTTGGCACATCTCCAAGTATGGGCACGTGTTATGTTTTCAAGCATCAGCGTCATCATACTATCATTACCATTATTATCTTAGTCATTCTTATAATGAATTACGCTTGCTATAACAATAATTTATTTAGTGGCATTTAAGCCACTCAAATTTTAATTTCTTTATTTTATTGGCTCAGAGTTAATGGCATCGCTTCAAAATAATCAATTGCAGGACTTAGGCCTATAGTTATCTTGCATGCCATGACAGCCTTGTTGACCAATTATGCGTCAGAAAAACTGGGATATCTGAGAGCTAGTGCTTGTCTCATGATAGCAACTAAATGTATGTGACTTCATTGCTGCCCAGCTTCAATTCCGTAATTGACACGTGATCCTTAAGGCAAATAATTAAAGATGTAATTAGATTAAATTCGTTAATTAACTGACTAAACACTGCCATATATCACGCAAGTAATACCGGCAGCTTCAAGTAAACCACCGAAACAGGGTTTCGATATCTACCACGAATTCTTTCAAAGAACCCGTAGAGCCTAGAAAAAGAAATATATATATATATATATATATATATATATATATATATATATATATATATATATATATATATATATATATATATAGCGAGAGAGAGAGAATAGAACATCTCGTGGGAGACCGACGTTTTGTTCGTGCAGCTGCTATCCTCCTTGTATGAGCACACACGCATACGAACGCACACATACATACATATATACAAGGTCCGATCGGTCGACAAATAAACATCGCAGTGAAAATCAAAACTGTTTTATTGGGAGCATTCACAGACACTTTCAAGCTACTTCTCTGCATAATCACCGCCTTGATTGAGACATTTGTCGTAGCGTGGAACCAACTTTCCTATAGCCTCGTCATAGAAGGCAGCCAGCTGTGCTTTCGGCCAATTCTGTACGCTGGTCTGCAGCTCGTTGCCTGAGTCAAACTACTGTACCCTTAGCCAGCGTTTCATGTGGTGCAAAGAGATAGTAAGCAGAGGGAGCCAAGTCCGGTCTGTACGATGGGTGATCAAACACTTTCCATCGAAAACGCTGCAGGAGCTTCTTTGTTGCAGCTGCACTGTGCGGCCGCGCATTGTCATGAAGAAGGACAATGCCTGATGACAACATTTCTCTTAGCTTGCTCTGAATTGTCTTTCGTATAGACGTTCAAGAGTCACGCTGCAGGAGGCCGCAGTGATGGTCGTGCCATGTTCCACGAATTCCACCAAGAGGACAACACCACTGCTGTCCCAGAATGCAATAGCCATACACTTTCTGCTAGAGTAGGTTCGTTTGAACTTCTTTGCTTTCGGGGAATCAGCATGCATCCACTATTTGGATTGCTCGTTTGTTTCTTCAGTTTCGAAACGGACTCGTGCCTCGTCCTCTGTGAAGATTTTCCTCAAAAAAATCTTCTCCTTTATCGTGGTAGTGCTGGAGAAACGTTAAGGCTGCGCCCATTCGCTGTGTTTTGTCTCGGTCGGTCAGCATCTTGCGAACCCACCTCGCGCAGAATCTGCGGTACTGGACTCTCTCACTCACGATGGTATAAAGAGTTTCCCGTGAAATTTCGGGAAGCGAATCACTCAACACAGAAATTGTGAAACGACGATTTTCTCGAATCGCCTGTTTCACTAGCCGAACAAAGTCGTCGGTTGACACTCGCTTCCTTCCCTGCCCGCCTACATCGTGAACGTCCGTGCGTCCTGCTTCTGTCTCCTTGAACCACTGCCGCACTTTGCTGCCACAAGTGAAAGTTGTACCATACACATTACTCATTCGTCGATGAATTTCGGCAGCATTGCACCCCTGAGCATGCGGAAGTCAAATGACAGCACGCACTTCGCGGGAGACTCTATTGTTCGAGGCACGTTTACGTGCTCACTGCGCGTTCGGAATCGACAACTGCGACCTCACGCGGTCGACAGGCACACTAGAGACACTGCGCGACACATATGCGCACAGCGTCATCGGATTTTCCCTCTGTTTTTCGTTTAGTGACCGATCGGACCTTGAGAAAAAAACAATAATAACCCTCGTATATTGGGGCGTTGCCTTTTTTGTTGTATACGTGGCTGTCAGCGTGTCGCAACTACCTCTGCACAACACGTCCGAATTCGTGCACCGCTTCGCAATAGCACTGACTGCAACACAGGTCGAAAGGCGGCCATACGCCAGACTGGTGGGACCACCGCGGCATATAGCACCCTACCACACGAATTCGACAAGGAACAACCGCTTCTTTCTTTCTTTCTTTCTTTCTTTCTTTCTTTCTTTCTTTCTTTCTTTCTTGCGGGTACGAATTCTCTCATTCTGCAGGGTATAGCCTTCTGCGGAGGACCACGTATTATAAATTCCTCTCGTGCGGCGTGGCCAAGGCCCCCACCGACACGGCCCGCTCCGCACCCGAACGCCGGCCGCAATCACGCAGAGCACCCGGTGCGCGCTGGGCTCTGGGAGAACTCGGGGCGCGTGCTTCGAATGCTACACCGACCCCGCTGCAATCGACCGCGCGGTGGGCCACGGCGGCGGCTTCTTCGCGCCTACACAGGGGCGTCGGACCGCTTTGGGCTGCAGTGCAGAGCGGCCGCCAACGTTACCGTATACCGTACCGCAGGCGCGGGGGGAAAAAAATAAAGAAACGGGCGCTGCAAAGTGGGAACCTTCGATTGGGGCTGCGAGTCCTCTCCACTCTGATTGGATTTGCTCAACTCGCCTCGTTTGGCGCCGACAAGCTGCCCTCTACTTTGCGCGCGCCCAGCACCACCACCGGCGCGATTGTTGGCACCGTTTCCATTCGAGTGAGCTAAACAGCGCATCATTTTCCCTCCCAGAGTGTACCTCGGGGCCTTTGTCGCCTAGTTTGTCGGCAGTCGACCGCCGCGGAATAGGCCGGTCGCGAAGCGCGCGTTCTCGAAGTTCGTTGACAAAGTCACGGGCTTGCGTTACATTTTATACCCACTGGCGACAGCGACTGCGTCAGTGTATTCTTAGCGAAAGGTACACCTTCATCTAGTAGGAAATGGCGACGAAAAGAACACACAAGGATGGCCTTCTGCTCGACCCCCTTCGCATATTGTGTCATCTTTTGTGCTGTGTATTCCTCTTTGCACGTTCGTTAACAGTATATTTTCTTTAGAGTAAGTTATCCATCAACTTAATAAACACATCTCATAATTCTGCGCCAACACAACCTCCGCAAGTCATAAGGTCCTGACCCCCTCCCCCCTCCTCCTCTCCAAGAAAAGAAACAAGACAACCGAAAGGCGTTCAACGATGTGTTACGTAGTATAGTCTAGAAATAAGGCGTCATAGTGTTCATTCCCCTGCGCTCACCTTAACGCGTCACACGTCAGAGCGCCATATAATGAAACGCCAACAACGAAGCAGTCGTAAAGGAGAAATATCTTTGTAATTCGTAAACTGATTGAATCATTCAGCAAAATGAGCTTGCTTAGTACTCGAAACGACTGTGTGCACATGTACTCACCTCTTTGTTCGTAAGAACTGTTTGTGTTTGACATTTTCGCTAACAACATACTTGCTGTACGTATAGAGATTGACCTGTGCCCTGTTCTTACGAATAACGCTAGTGCAAGAAATTATCCTTCAATTTTCCAGAAGAATTTCACATGATCATACTATCCCACTCTATAGCACAAATGACGAGATCGCGGCTTTTTTATTGAGCTATGTTCAACTTTCACAAAACTGTGCACGTGAGGCCCCGACAAATATTTTGTAGACTAACCTATAGGTCAGTCGTTGCATCAGCAGAAAGTAAGAAACTTTCTCAGCTAGGGGCTGTCACTGCAGCTGATTGTTAAACAAAATGGCCGTGCGCATGTAACTCGCTTTGCAGATGTGACGACGATTACCTAACATATAACCTAGTTCTATTCTGAACGGCCTCTTGTCTCGTTTTACGTCACGATATCGTGCATTTCTGAAACAACGACCTGAACAATATGGTGAACCGGAAAAGCAAACGATTTGTTAGGATGGAAATTGGAAACATTCGCAACTGTCGTGTTGCCGGCTCCTCCACAAACGATGCATTCTTTAATGCCAAGTCTGCGCGTCAATCTATCAATCGACGTCAATCTGTCCTCGTCTTTGTAATGTAATCATACTGCCGTCGTTCAATCGCGATGACGCACCTTTGTCATGCCGTCATCTTCAGACAGTACCCGCCGTGGTTGCTCAGTGGCTATGGTGTTAGGCTGCTGAGCACGAGGTCGCGGGATCGAATCCCGGCCATGGCGGCCGCATTTCGATGGGGGCGAAATGCGAAAACACCCGTGTACTTAGATATAGGTGCACGTTAAAGAACCCCAGGTGGTCTAAATTTCCGGAGTCCTCCACTACGGCGTGCCTCATAATCAGAAAGTGGTTTTGGCACGTAAAACCCCATATATTATTATTTATTATTATCTTCAGATAGTCGCTATCGTGCCTCCACTGTCAGACCGCTGTCGTAATTTTGTCGTGGTCTTGCCATCATCGTCACTCAAGCTTCGTCATCGGACTCTCTTCACGCCATCGCTGCCATGCAGGTTTTGTGATACAGTCATCGTCACGCCATTGTCATCTTACACTCGTCGTCACCCCATTGTCCTCGTGCCGTAGTCACGTCATGGTTGACGCTGTAGCGTCGTCATACAGTGTCGTCATATCATCATCCTCACGTCATCGTTATACCATCGTCACATAGTTTCGGAATCGACAACTCACTGTCTTCGTTTCTTTTTCGTCATTCCATCGTCACTGCGTCGGCGACACACAGTCGTCGTCGTTCCTTCATGCTCATGCGTGACCTTGGCAAGCGAGCGCTATAGCAAAGTGGGGCGATATACATAGTATGCACGTGACGTCACATCCGCTGCTGTCGTCTGCTTCCGCTACCTTCCGCCATCTTGGGGAACCTTAGCAACAGGCGCGCGCATAAGCCTATAGGTTCCCCAACATGGCGCCGCCGTAAACCGGAAGTCGCGGAGCATCCTTGAATGACGTACGTGCGAACTACGTATCGGAGTATGTGGCAGACAGCCGAAGCAACGAAAGTCTCAAAACTGTCACTGCACGTGACAAACAAACGTGGCTTCAGGAATATGGTCTGTCGCCACATTCCTCGATTGCTATCCGCATTACCATCCACAGTGATCGCGAGATGAATTCTGCCGCAATTTTTATTGTAGGTTCGAACTAAGTTCGATTTTGTGACAACGAGAACCTCGATGACTCAAAAACTAATCCAAGCCACTATCCATATACGCCGCGTGGCGTCGCGTCGTTCGTCATTGCCGTCGGCGTTTCTTTGGCACCGTTGAAGCTCACTTAATAATTCTGTCAACGGTTGTTTAACGATGCGTGCCGCAAGTCGCTGAGTGACCCTCCTACCTCCCGCATATGCATCGTAAAAGTGTCTGAAATGCGTAACGCTCTCGCGGTCTGCGCAGAGAGCGAAGGCAAACGTGAAACAGAAAGCTAATTTAAAGGCCGTGGACCGTGAACAGCCTGAGGGGCCGGAAAGAAGGAAAGGAGAAAAAAAGCTGAGAGCTGCCGCCGAACTTCACGGTAACACGTGTTCCGCACATGTATCATGTTTTGAAAAAAGTGACTGAAGACGTAACAGCTTGCGCGGAAGGCCTTTCACGGTCAGCTGAGCGCTGCGCTTGCCGCACGCTTGGCTTCAGCTCCGAGTTCTTGGTTCCCACAGCCCTAGCCGACACGGAACAAGAACCAATGCGGCCGTGTTCAGAAGAGTGTATTATTTATATAAATTTCTTTTTATGTTCTTGTTTCCCTGTCAAAACGAAAAAAAGAAAACATCATCGTCGCTGTCTCTCGGCGTGACAATAAAAAAGAAGCGAGGGAAAAGAAACGACCTCTTTAGTTTCACATCACGCGAAGGGAAAAGAAGTATTACGTCGGAGGAGCTATCGCAAGAGGTGCCGTCATTTCCCGAAAGAAATCACGCTACCTTGCTCTGGTCGTGCCGTCCGTGAACGCTGTCAGTGATTATGAAGACGATGATTTGTAGATGCGTTACAATATCTGCCACAAGTATGGGGGTGTTTTCTCACTGCGGCTTTAAATGGTGGCTGTAATGATGATAATTATTTGGGATTTTAATGGCGCAGTAGACGTGCAGGCTATAATGCGCCAAGCGCATGTTTTTGGAATTAGCTTATTTTTTTCACATGTGGTAAAATGGTGTAAATGGCCAAGTAAAAATATAAGAACATGAAAGGTGCTACAGTTGCTGTAGGGTTCCTGTTCCTGCACGAGTTCCTGTGGCTTTAAAATAGTTAAAAGAATCTTCATATGGCACAAGTGGTTCATCGCTCAATAAGAGCATGGGATGGAGAGGGAATTTTTTTTTTTTCGTAACAAGTTTCAAGATATTTTTGTCTCCATTTTTCCAAGCCGGGACATGTTATTAAAATGTGTAGCACGAAACGGTGGCTGTAGATATGACGCTTGAGTACGTGTGGCAATAGTGCACAAATTCCCTAGAACAACATACCAGTCTGAAAACTATAATGTGCTGCGGGATCACTAATATAGGGCAGCTCACTTATGTGTTTAGTTAAGCGAACAAGCTTAATTAACTGGTTAGTCAAACAAACTATCCTAGATTAGTTTTCAGGCTCGGAGGTGTATTTTTACATGAGACTGGCAGGTCTTAATTAATACCAGACGGCGGTGTATGCTGACACCGGAAGAGCTTTTCGTGGCTTCTCTTCGGTGAGACCAGCAAGCTAAACATCACGACCATAAGAGGCTGACCGTAAGACAGAGCAACCGGGCATTAAATCAAATGGAACAAATCATCCCTCTCAGATCAAGGCGGTGAAGCAATGGAAGTGATAAAGAAGCGAGTAGAAGAGTAGAAGCATAGTAAAGACATGAAATAACTGAGACTCAATCACAGAATTTAAAGAGAAAGAGAGAGAGAGAGAGAGAGAGAGAGAGAGAGAGAGAGAGAGAGAGAGAGAGAGAGAGAGAGAGAGAGAGAGAGAGAGAGAGAGAGAGAGAGAGAGAGAGAGAGAGAGCTTATCTGGTGATTGTCTTCGGTGATCGAAATACGCGTCAGTGTTCTGAAACCTCGCGAATTGCACGAGACCCACGGATACCGGCCGCCCACGCGCTGTCCGTGGGCCTGCCGCGTGTCATTCTAATGGAAAAATCGATCTCCGGTGCCAGCCAGCTCACTCTCAGGCCTGCGCAACGCACCGAGGCCGCTGCGCTTTCGCCGTCTCCTCTTAATCTCGGCCCGTGCCCGCCCTAATTAAAGTTCAGCGCCTTCCTCCCCTTCAACTTCTTACACGGTCCCCACCTCCCCTCCTCCCCTCACTCCTCAGCTCACATCCATTTCCAGAGGGATAGCACGCCGACTTCCTTTCTGCAGAGTTTGCAGCAGAGAGACAGAAAATGAAGAAACCTGGGGGAGACCAACCATAATAGCGTCTAGCTTCGTACGCGCGCGTACGCACACAAACTCACACACGCACACACAAACGCACACTGAGATAGGTTTTAAAAATTCTTCAGTCATAAGCACATTGTAGCATATGCCAAGCGCGTTGTAGTATGCTTCACCGCACAAACATCATTATTGCAGAGAAGCAATCTTTCACGAGCACACTCTGAGAAGTTTCAAACTTGTCCACGGCCGTCCTGCACAGACTCTTCAATCTCGTCGCAAGAATAATATTCAAAATATCACATTTAAATAAAATTGAACGCTTGGATTAAGAGGAATTATCTTCCAAGATGAGCGCGTATTGGAAGTTCATGCTTCATTTTCAATAGACGCCCATCTCGAAAGAATTATTCGGCAGCCTGAAGCTTTGCACTGCTGACTTTCCTTGGCTGGATGCTGACGTTACTTTCAGGAGACCTATAACGTTATTTTTAGGAAACTGGAAATATTCAGGAGATTGAAAATGCGCAACCATTGTCTTCTTTTTTTTATCTTATATGAACCTACGGCCAGTGGTGTGTACTAAGGAGAAACGTATTCTGCTTTTCCAGGTGCAGTCGGGGCAATGGAGGTCCCTGTGCTTTCTAAAGGCCACAAAGGTGAGTGAATCGTCTGTTTCCATGCATTTAAGGCACAATGCGGTTTCGTTTCAAACTTAGGGCGCCTGTACGGCGATAATGACACATATAACTTATCGGCTCATCCACAAGCTAGCCGTTTGTGGAATGCCTTTCCGGATAACCTTGCATCAGAGCGAGATCACGCATAATTTTGGGAAGATCTTTAAAATTATCTATGCTCCAACATCACATGCTTTTCATTTGCCACTTTCGCCACTGTCCTCACCAATAGTACTGTCGCCGATATGTCCGTCCTCTTTCTTTCTTTTTTACGTGAAAACGATCTTTTGTTAAGAGTTTTTATTTACCACAGCACTGCTGCCGTTGAGTCAAACTTACTTTTTTGTTTATTGTTGCGTCTTCATTTGCGTATTTCTTTTTTCTACTTTGAATGCTGTTGTTACTCTCTTACTGTTATAGTGTGTCTTGTTCAAGTTCTCGGGCTCCTTCGCATCTTTCTACACTAATCGTTGTTTTACTTTGTTAAGAAGTTATTGTATTTTAGTTTTTATGTATGTATTTACTGCCCGGCCCCCCCCCCCTTACATAGTGCCCCGCCTGGTCTCTGTAAGGTACAATAAATAAATAAATAAATAAATAAATAAATAAATAAATAAATAAATCTGTCCAAGCCTGTTCACCCATGAACAGGCTTGGGCAAACGGAGGCTGCTCTAGTGTGCAGCTTTAGTTTCGTGCCGTAAAACGAACGCAAAGGAAAATTCGCGATCGTTAAAATAATCGTGAAGACAGATGAAAGCTACCGGCACACCACAGCGTTACTTTTGTCATTTTGTTTTCGCACGGCGCTGGAACACGCATTTTTCTATTCGACGGGTCGAACAAACTGAATCTCAAGCTGTCGAGGAGTTTACTAATTCACACGGTGGTTACGACTTACAGAGTCACAGAGGTTACATGGGTAGATATGCACCTCGTTCTTTTTAACTTCATCAAATCTTCAGTCGATACTCTGCTGGAAATAAACATCAGGCTTTACTCGTGGATAATCTCGGAGGTAAAACATAAATAAACAGGCGGAGTGGTCTGCTTGAGGCAGGCTTCTCCATTCTGCTGCTCAACGGCGAAGGAGAGATATAACATATAGTTAGCGTGTGGCGACGTTGAGGATGTAGGGATGCAAATAAATAAGATCGCGTAGCGTCGTGTATGACGTAAAAGGTGTAAGATAAAACATTAGATCAGAAGACAGAGAAACATATTACGAAGATAGATCAAGCGTGAGAAAAAAAAAAGATTTAGTGTCCTGTCCTATACCATGAAGTGCCCCGATGTTCTGAACATGAGTGTCGGGGCAAGTACACAAATAATTAATTGTATTCATACGACCTAGTCGCGTAATAAAAAAAGTTATTTTTTTAATGTTTGGTCCCACAACGGAGTTGATCTCAAACGACCTCGTTGCTATCATTACTATTCACACTATCACGCGCAACACATCGAAACCGGCCAGCCTGATTGGCACAACCTGAAGAACCCGAAAGTGAAGTGGCGGTCTAAAGCTCAACTACGTTGCGCACGTTCCTTCAGCGCGCTCTTCTTGTGTGTCCTTGAAAGTACCGCAACACCGCAACAAATCAATTCACTGCCCTGAATAGCCAAGCACCCGAACGAACCAAAAGACCCTGTTAACATTAAATTAAGTTGTGCGCGGATTACCGTCCCGAAACTGCAGAGCGGATTACGAGAGACGCCGTAGTGGAGAGGTCCGGATTAACTTGAACCACTTGGGGTTATTTAACACGTGCCCAAATTTAAGCACCCGAGCGCTCCTGCATTTCGCCTCCATCGAAATGCATCCGCCGCGGCCGGTCATCGAACCCTTGGTGTCGTTCTCGGCAGCACAACATCATAGCTATACTGAACCACCGCAGCGGGAGAACGACTCCGTGATTGAGTTTTTATCCCTACTTTCGTTTTACGAGACAATCGACTTTGCGACAAAGCGTTGAGTCAGCGGTTCGCGCAAAGCCAAGGTTGTTTCGCAAGAAACAGCATGCACTATCGCCTATACTGCATCCTGATTGGTATCGGCGGGGCATCTGCTGGCGGAACCCTAATACAACCTGACCGGACCCGATCGAACTGAACCTAACGCCTTACGGGCAGCTATAAGCGTTACCAACCCAGTGGACGATTTGGTAACACGAAACGTGCTTCTCGTCTTATACTCCTGCCAAGCTGCTTGCGAAGGAGCTTCGTCCCTCATTGCGCAGTGCCCTCGCTTACTCAACCAACGGGTACGTTACGGTCGTCGGCTGCAGTACGTCGTTACAACACGACGATGAAGTGAGCCAGTGTAGTGCGTTAAGGGCACGAACTGCGCTAACTAAAGCGTTAAGGCTATGCATTTGGTTAGTCGGGAGGCATGCAAGTAGCCGCTGGGTTCGCTTCGAGGCACGCACATTGCTTTCTCCAGCTACGTCGTTAAATGAAGCCCCTATAAGAAAAAGAGCAAGAGTCGCACCAGAACACAAAATATAAGTGCTTCCGCACCGGACGCCACTGGATCCAAGCGTGTGAAACAAACCTATATAGACCCTTTCGCAAGCGGCATTACTCAGTAAAAGATTTCGGACGCACCATGTCATACACCGCACAGATCCCCGGGTTCGAAGGAGAGCAAGTTAGTGGCTGCAACCCGCACTCAGAATGGAAAGGATAGATAATAAACAAGTAAAAGGGCGAGTAAGGGGGGGGGGGGGGGGGGTGAAGGGGCATTCTATCGCAAGCGGTGGCAGCGCGGCGTTGTTGAAATATTCACGAAAAGCGAAGTGAGTGCGCCCGCTCCGAGATGCCCGCCCCATCTCGGAGCCGCCGACGCGGCGCGGTTCTCTCGGCGCAGTTCTCTTGGCGCGCTCTTCTGGCCGGCCCTAGAAGAGCGCTCACTGTACACACAGCACAGGAGGGAGAGAGAGAGCGCGAGGGCGGACCATCGATCGCGCTCCATCGGACACCCCTCGCTCTTCTCCCACGGCGCTCATGAATAACTCCTGGGCCTCGGCCGGAGCCAGGCGGTGGCGCACACGCACCCACGCGCGCGAGAACGCACTCACGCACGCACACACTGTGATTAAACCCCCTCTCGCACCGGCAATAGCGACTCGCTATTCGATGCGTTGGCTTCCTTTTGTGTCGTGCTGGTGCCCCGACGCGTGGAGCGCGCGCGAAAGGAAAACTTTTCTTCCGATGCAGCAGCTTGGCCCTAGGTTTAAATTATTTATAAATCATTCAACCGGTAGGAGAGGTTCTGTCGAGAAGGTTCATACATATATTCGAAACTGGCCGCGTTTCTCGGAGCGGATATGTAGAAGAAAGTGGGGAGAAAGAATCTCGCGGATCTGAAAGGAGTGGAGCGCGAGCGTCGTGTATGGGCGCGTCTTCGTCTCGTGGGAGGCTCTTCCCTTCTATGGGGACAGTTCAATTTGTAGCGATGGCGCCGTGCGCTACCGGTGAGAGAGGTCGCAAATGTTTTCGCCGTGCTTACAAATTGTGCGTGTTACTTTGTTTACACCGGTGCTATTTTCGTTTCGAAGTGACGATGAAGTGCTCCCTATCCGATATGTAACAAAAGGGCTCTGTGAACTTCTGAGTGGATCGATTGTTCCAAGACGTCATCGTCATTTGGTACGATGACAATGACAACGACTACGTTATATTCACACTTCCGCACTCGAAATGTGAACCAAGAAATGGAATGTTTCTGGCGTTTAGCAATTACAAATTACGGCTACTCATGTGCTATCACGGTGCACCTGCTGACTTCTGTTCTCTGCAGACGATTTGTTCCGTCCTTTCCAAATTGGTTGCGGCAGTAGTGCGCTAGCGGTCACACGCTGTAGTGGGCGGCTTGTTGCGGGGCTTGAGATGGAGCCTGTATTTGACGCAACAAGGGGAATAGCTGGATCTAAAGGAGTACCTGTTCAATACCTGGAAGAAGGAGTACCTGTTCAGCAGCGAAATCCAGTCGGCATCCGCTTCAAAATTTGGGTGTGCTCTGAAATTTCGAATGCTTCAGAGGCTTTCAAAACGACTGTGCCGCTCGCTGAAGAAAAGAACGCACAGATGACTTGGAAAAGCTTTTAACGTCATCCCACAGGACTTGAGAAGAGGCAGACAGAAATACGCCGCTCCTCGCAACAAAAAATAGAAACGCATCTAATGCCCGCAAGCAAAAGCAAAGTGTGTCATGAAGAGTGGATTTCTGTGCGGTGGCACACCATTTCAGAAGCAGCCCCGGCGTCTGCCCCGCGCTTCTGTCGGACGAAAATGCGCCGCCTACTGCTTCCATCAGAAGTGCAACCAAATGCGCGCGCGGCTATTGTAACATACTTCGGCGTGTCACCAGAATCCCCTGGACCCAAACCTTCATAGCATATATGAACGTCGCAGCGCACGAAGCGGGCGAATGACGCAGACTGTATATACTTTTAAAACGTTGCGCTTCTTTCGAGCACTTCTCGGGTAAGTACCGCCGCGAGACTCCTGAGCCACGAACGACCCCGTCTTTCTTGAGAAAGCAGTGCTTTCGAAGGCTCGTCGTTTCTTTCTCAGTCCTTTTTTTTATTATTCTTTTTTTTTTCTTGTTTCTCCGCATTCTTGATAGAACCTGACTTAGCCTCATTCAGAAAAGCGTATACGTTTTGCCGTGTAATTCAAAAACGGCATTAAAGACTTACGCGACCGCATTCTTCTCTTTGTAACCGTAGGACGATGCTACTAGAACAACAACGGGTCTATTTACGAGGGCATGGTTCCAGCGGAATAGCATTTGGAGGCATCCATGGCGCAAGCTTTTAGCGAGTGTGCAATGGCACGGACTATAAAATGGCGTGCCAGCGTGGACTTACCGTCTCAGTCCTCATCTATAACCATAAACAGGCTGAAGAGCACATTAGGCTCCCCATTCTTGAGCCCCTCCCTCCCCCCTCCCCTGAAGATTCAAGTCACGAAATCCCTTAAGTAGTTGCTTATGATAAGCTTGGCAAATATGGGAAGAGAATATTATACTGTGAGTATAACCCAGAACGTCGGTGTTAAACTTGCTCTCGTTTGTACTTTATGAAGAGTTATATCAACGAAGCGTAGTCATCGTCCTCGCTCGTGCCTTCCCAAGAGAGCACGTACGTAGTATATATTGATTACCATGAGCGTAAAAAAAAAAAATGCTCGCGATGATAACGGTCATGATGACAAAGAAAGGCACTGCAGAAAGTTTGTAGTTAAACATTTTTTTTTCTTTGCATAGCAGGCAGCTGCATAGTACCATAAATTGCTTTCTCCCGGTGTCTTGCTTAGACGGCTAGACTTCCAGAGCAGAGTCTCGCATTCTGACTGAATCAGAATCGGAATCAGAATCGCTTTTTGTTGAGATGATTCAAAAAAGATTACGAGATGTTAATATACAAAAGGAGGTCCCGAAGTCAAAGACTGCAATGGGACCTCCTTTGCAAAGTAAACGTAATAAAAATAATTACAGCATGAGAGCGGAGCGTCTATAGTCATGATCACCTAGACTTAAGTATCGTAGCGCGACGCCTTCACAGGGATGCCCACAAATTCAAAGAGAAAAAAACGGGCTCTAGAAAAGAGCTCCGTCCATCTGCACGCTTTTGACTGGCTTAAAAAGAGGAGCTTGGATGGAAAAACCACCCTGTTTTACTGTAAGCCACAACAGCCGAGCAGGACGGCGCTGGTAGTTTTCTGGCGCGCTGAGTGGTTACTATATTTAGACGAATGTGATTTTATATTTGTGCTTTGCTTTTTTAACGAAAAGCATATCACCGTAATAACGTGGAGCGCAAAATTATTTGAAAGAACGAAGTGTATAATGCAAAAGCAGCGCACCTCGTCTTAAATAAATGCAAACATGGTGAGATTTGCCCCATAAAAAGAAAGGTTACCTTGCCTAAATCGAGAAAACGAAATTGGTAAGCTGCCCAAAGGTGCGCCATTGTTATTCGATGGTTGGAAACTATCTAGCGCAAGTTAGCCGATTCGTGCGCTTGCCCCAGCAACGGCTGCTTTTCCTGCAGCAGAATCATTCGGAACGGTCGCCACTTCGCACCTATGTAGACTACAAGTGTCGTTACCCCTTCTATTCTAACAGGAACGAATATTCGATAGGTTCGAATAGTGAATTCTCCCATTGAGTAAGGATCAAGCAGAAACGACTATTAGATTCATATTCGAAATCCAACATATTCGCACGCGCCAACTTAAAATATTTAGAGCAGTGACAAAGTTCTGGTGTGTATGGCTCCTGAGGTAGGTCGCGGCAGAGGCACGTTGGTTACGGACGGAGGAGCTCTGACGTAACGTACCCATGGATCCAAATGTAATATTCAAGTTATCGCCTGCAGGCAGACAGGCAGACAAGCACTCCCTCCCTCTCTCTCTCTCTCTCTCTCTCTCTCTCTCTCTCTCTCTCTCTCTCTCTCTCTCTCTCTCTCTCTCTCTCTCTCTGGCGTGCAATTCGCTGGCAGCAGCCAGGACTTAGGCACCCTTCCGAAACATCTCAGCTGAAACTGTCAAGGCTCTCGATAGCACAGTAACATAAAAACCGTAGTAATAGCACACACTGGTGAAAAAAAATATCTCCCGGAAGCACGAGAACCCCGATAGCGCTGTTACGTAGGCGCCTCGTTGCAGTCAAGCTTGTTTTGGCCGTCTGCCTCCCATGTTGTCTTAAGCACGCCATTCGGAACACGTATACAACGCGCGCCCACCTCCGTTTCTCGCACATCTTCCGAACTCCAAAATTTACCGCTTCCCTCGTCGAAACATCTCGTCCAAAGGGTGAAGCAAATGAAGAGATAAACTGACGAAAACAGGCCTCCGTGAAACAAAAACACGACGTGTCACTTCCTATAAGAACGGCCTCTTCGCAACTCACTGCAGTCAAACTCGCGGAGGCAAAACGCAGACCCCCCGGCTCAACCGCGCGGCTTGGCGCTATAACTTGTCCGGCTGAAGCCATTTCGCGGACCGGCGAGAACCGCGCAGAAATATAGATACAAAAAAGAACGGGTCTGTAACTAGATGGAAGCGTATTTCGTGCGACGGGTGAGCGCGCTTGCGCGTGCTTTCACTGTGAGCTTTCGGGCGCCCGATTCCAGAACGTCGATGCTGCCGGCCCCTGCTGGCGGCTATTCCAGGCTCTTCTAAAGTGCTTCTCCCTTAAAGTAGACCCCCATGCAGGGAGCCCCCCACAGCCCCCCTTAGGGTTGTTTCCAAACTGTCGCACTTGCGTCGCCCGAAGCACAGAGTGAGCGGACCCGGTCGTCCGTAAATAAAGGGGTTTTTTTTCGCTCCGCGGTCCGACGATGCCGGGCGCGCGCTGTCCAAATATTTGCGCAAGTCTCAGCGCGGCAGAGCGCGGTTTCTGGCTCGCGCTCGCAGCCAAGACGTGGTTCTTCCCGAGGCTCGCGTTCCTAGCTCCCATATCGGTGTCGCGCAGATTGCGCGCGAGCGGCCGTCAGAGCCTGGCTCGAGGGCCACAAAGTGGACATCCTATTACCGACGCGGGTTTTCGATGGTCCCGAATATATAGAACGTCCGTGGAGAATACAAAAAAAGAAATGCGCTGGACATTCGCAACAAGCCGGGCTGGTATGCGGTGCACGTATCCTCACGTATACTATGTATGCGGGTTTGTCATTTGTTTGTCATCGTAGTCGCTTACGTAGCTATATAGTGCTTACGTCACCGTTTGTCCTCTTTCTTTTATTTTTCCACCAGAATCAGTCGTCGCGCGACGGCCCTCGATAATACGTGAGGATGTCCGCTTACACGTGCGGTACATGTCATCCGCATTATATTTTCTCGTCATCCGAGCTCTACATGTTAAACCGTCAGGACATATACGGCTTGCTCTCTGAAAGCTGCGTACGTTATTGCGGGCTAAAGGAGACAGAAGACGTGAAACAGTTAAACTGATGTGAATACGGTCCGTCTCCGAGCCTTGAAACATTGCTCGTAACTGAAATGAGGCGATATTAGCGTCCGCAGCTTACCGTCGTTCATATTGGACTGTGCGGCTGCCACGTTTGTTTGTTTCTTTGTTTGTCTGTTTATTTATTTATTTATTTATTTATTTATTTATTTATTTATTTAAATCCGTATATTGAAAGCGATCTGGTGCGCCGACTGCTCATACCTTTGTGCGCGCTGTGTTCTCGTCGCTCAGTTTGCGTTGAAACGATAGAGAGCACGAAGGTCGCTTCGCTCGCTGCTGCTGCCGCGCTTCCCCACGCCAACGTTTTGACAGCAAGTATCGACGGTCATCGAGTGTGACGTGTTCAGGTTTGCCTGTGCGCGCTGACACCATGCTTGCTAATTCAGTTAATAAGCGAATGTTTACGAGTTTATACGGAGGATAAAACTACTACCCTTGCTTTGTATAGCTATCTACTAATTTGCTATCGTAATCGATGCTTCGCCTTTTCGGCGAAACTGCGACCTTTTAGACCCCCAAAATGATAGGGCATTGACTAGAAGCCCCGAAAAAGCCAAATACAGTGGAAGGATTGCCTCAAGAGTTTCTCATCCTCAATCAGTGATGGTTTTGTGGGGAGGCAATCACTTCTGATGGAAATATGCCGTTGACTTTCTTGGGCAATGGTGAGAAAGTGCATAGCCTAAGCTATCTGGAAGATGTCCTGAAGAAAGAAGTCCTGCCTTTGGTCGAACCGCACTTCTGAAACCGTCAGTAGATGTATCACCAGGGTTCCGCTCCCAAGCCGAAGGTGTTGCAAAAACATCGCCTCCTTCTATTCAGAGGTCACAGTCGTGTACACAACGTATGTTCCGAGATATTCCGTCACATCTGCTAGTAGTGATAACACTTGTAGAGTCGTTAGGCTACATTAAAAAGAAACATTTGCGAACACGCGGATCTTGTTATAGCGCGGAGCCGGACCTCGCAATAGTTGGTTCGGCCGGCATAACGCAAGACAGGGACGACAGAAAAATAACTAAGAACACTCCCCAGCGAAATACCCCGTTAATGGATCTCGTGTTCCCGCCTTCGCCAGCAAAGGAGCTGAAAATGGGTGTGGTGATGCCTATCAAGCCTTAAACACGCCGGAAACACACGCTTTCGAGCAGACTTATGGAAAACCACAGAATACAGTTTAAATCAAGAAGTACGCAGACTATTATGTTTACGCTTTCCCTGACCGGGAAAGCTCGACGGAAAGCATATGGCTGCTCTCGCGACAACTTTGGCGCTGCAAATGTGGAGCGAGAGAAGAACGCTGACCCCCCTTACAATGAAAGGCCGAAGCTCCACGAGAGCCATACCACACTATCGATTTAATGATCGCACACTGAGAGGTCGCGCACTAAGTGGCCCGCGCACTTTTCAGACAGGCTGTACGTTTGATCTCTTTTTGTGGCGGCCATTGTAAACGAGTACTTGGCCTCGATTCCAGAAGCAGCATATGCCAATGTAAATGACAATGTAATTGTAAATCGGAAGCACGAATTACTGGAGAGTATGGCGTAGCTAGTATTTACATGCCTCTCTTCAAAACTAGTATTTTTATTTTGTGGTCACTAATGCGGAAATTTGACATCGTCGCCGTTCGAACTCTTGCCCACCTGTGCTCCGCAAACTGTTTTCATAAAATATGCTAGATATTATAAAATCTGGTAGACACCATCTGTGGATGACTTGTCAACGTCAATGCGATTGAGTAGACCAAACGCATCGACTAGCATCACAAATAATGAAAACCGGAGACAAACCGGCAGCTTCAAGAAACAGCGGAGGAGGACTAAAACCTATAGACTTCAGTGACCCCTGCAGCAGTCTTTATCAATAGTGTGTGAAATGCGCGTGAATGTTGTGTGTCTCAGTATCGCTTCTCTTTCCAATAAGCAATGCTAACGACTCACGAAAAAAAAAAACATTTCTAATAATTTACAACATTTACTTGCGATGGAAACATTGTCACTTGCATGCAGAGGTCATAAATATATGCTGGGTGTCCCAATTAACTGTCATGCACCAAGATTTAAAGAAAGAGTAATGCGTTACTGGAAAAGAACCTAGTGCATATTGTTTAGAGTACAGTCGAGTAACTGCCAGTAATTCTTGCTACTGAGATTTAATTACGTAATTGTAATTAATTATCCAACTCGAGGCGTACTATCCTAATTATTAAAGTGTCAATGAGTCATTTGAAGGCACAGCCAAGGGACATCTAACTGCCGTATTTTCAGCGATGCACTAATTGCGTACTAATTTTTTAAACTGATAAATAAACCCCGCGAAATATGGAGAATACCACGTGACTGCGTTCCCGTGAACGCAGTCACGTGGTATGAAGCGCTCTCGCGCCGAGTCGGCAACTCCGCGCAGCATTCAGGGTCGATGCTTCTACAAGCGGTAACTATTCTCATCTTCATGTCGTCGCCATCGGTGGGCTCAACTGCGTAAACGCAATGTTTCAAGCAGCCCCACAAAAAGAAGTCCAGTGGAGAGAGACCAAGGGATCTCGGCGCCCAAAACATCTCTCCTTCGCGTACAGTCCACTGCCGTGGAAAGTTACAGTTTAACCAGTTCTTTGCAGTGGAGGAGAAATGTGGTGGAGCCCCGACATGCTGGGAACCAAACTTGCCGCAGTTCGTTGAGAGGTAGACTCGAGGCAAGCTTATCGACGACACCAGCAAGAATTTCGCGCGCATATTTCTTTCCATCGAGGTTCCCTTCGAAGAAGTGAGGGTCAATGATTCTGTCCCCAAGTATACGCCACGCCATACATTTATACCCCAGCGAATTTGGTGGTTGTGTTGCCGCAGCCAGTGAGGACTTCCTTGCGACCAGCATTGAGCATTGTGAATGTTCACGGTGCAGCTGTTTCCTGCAAAATCAAGCCTCAACAGTCCGAATCACTCTTTGTACGAAATCCTTATCTAAGTCAATTTTTATTAGGGCCCAATTGCAAAAGCCTGCCCGTTCTTCAAAGTCTGCCTCACTTAGGTTCTGATGAAGACTCACATGGTATGGATGAAATTCGTGCTTTTTTAGAACGTTGTGCGCTGTTCCCACGCTTTTCCCGCATTGTTTAGAACTCTCTCTGATGGCTACATTTGGCATTACATGCACGCAGGCAAGGACGTCAATTTCAAGGTCATTATCAATGATGCCCTTCTTGGGCTGTCTTTTTTGGTGAACTGAGCCTGTTGTGCGAAAACGACTGAATATGCTAACAAATGTTGCTTTGGTTGGAACTCGCCGATCCGGATGTCGAGAAGCATACAGACTCATTGCTAGTGAGGCATTGCCGTTCATCTCCGCCACTGATGACACTAGAGCAATTTTTTCTGCCGTAGAATAACGCCTCGACCCAGACGAAGCAGCCATTTTTCAACGCAGAAGGTCTCAACGCAGGGCTTGCTTCTTCCAACGGCCCAGCTTGGTAGAGGCAATCAGTGGCAAAGGCAAAGGCACATAATGGAAGCTCAGGGGTTCACTCGATGCGCTTGCAAGGCAATGCCTGATCTGTACGGCACTTTCGCAAAACCGCAAAGAATAAAAAAAAAATATCGTCAGGCATACAGCAATGAAGTGCACTACTCACGCCAGTTCACAGTCGATCTTCTATTTTACAGCAGTTTTTCAGGCGCAGGCAATGCAGGGCCCTCAAATCACACACTTCGGATATGTACTACATCGTCCCTGGAACACCATGGCAACTAAGGTGCCGCCCTGTAGCTGTCACCTTCGTTTCATGCTTAGCGCTTGCATGACTCTGAACCGCCGAAATGAAAAAAATAATAAAAATAACAAAAACCAAAGCCAGCAGTATTGTAATCCTGCACTTGATTGCTTCGACAGTACATGTACGGTGGTACCTCGCTTCGTCGCCAACTCTGCAAGTCACGGCTTCAAAAAAGAGCTCGGCTAAGCCGCCGCGCAAAGTCATCCTTCGGTTTCGTTGGCCACGAACGAAAACGGTGGCCAGGAAAGAAAAGTAATCATCGTCGCTTGTCACCCCGCGTTCTTGTCAGACGGAGCGTTATACGCAACAGCTGCGTCACACTAGGGTGGGGCCTCACAGCGGGTGCCGCCGTCTCGCATGCGTAGTTGGACCGTTGGACGGCTTGGGCTGAAATTTCAGACGTGCATATCTCGGAACACACGCGCGTCACTAAAATTGTACAAAATGGAATAGTCACCGAACGGCGCCGCCTCTGAGTTTTCAATATAAACATACGTGCTAACTGCAGTAAATAAAAAGTTAATTATCGAATTTAATTGAATGCTGACATTACGACGACACTCATCCTCATAGTTTGCGACCGCCTGGCCGCATAACCTAGGTAGAAAATGGGCTTCTGTATGCTCCTCTTCGCATATTTTTTAAAACCTGGAAGGTCTAACTTTGAACACCCTATGTGTGTACGCGTGTGTGTGTGTGTGTGTGTGTGTGTGTGTGTGTGTGTGTGTGTGTGTGTGTGTGTGTGTGTGTGTGTGTGTGTGTGAGAGAGAGAGCGTGCGCGTACATACATACATACATACATACATACATACATACATACATACATACATACATACATACATACATACATACATACATACATACATACATACATACATACATACATACATACATACATACATACATACATACATACATACATACATACATACATACATACATACATACATACATACATACATACATACATACATACATACATGGGGTTCAGAAAGCTGGTCGCCCACCCCCCGGAAAAATGAAAGCTCTCCGCCTATGAGTCCGCCATTCCAGTGCGATAGTCGTAGGAGTTAATGCTACTCCTACCCACATCCGACACAGCAGTGTTGCGTCAAGTCGTGAAAGGTTTGTTCGTAATTTCAGTTTCAGTGATGGGTCGAGGCTGATGGATAGAGATCTGCTGTGTATGCCAATAACTGAACGTGATGGCTCGAGTGAGACTGCGAAGCTCTCTTGCAGCATAATGGTATAAGGCACTCAAGTGGACTCTTCTCTCGCATTACCACCCGTAAGCGCAGACTTAGATATAGAGCGACCTTTCTTAAAGGGACCCTAAAGCTATTTTGAGGATCCTGTACAAACGTACCGAGTAGTTAGGGTAGGTCATTCTAATCATTAAGGCACACATTTAAGCGCTCCGCGTAAAGCATGTAATTTATTGTAAGGTTTAAAAATGTGCATCGCTACCAAAGGTGCCGTTCCACTGAGCTTTCAGCCACCCCGTCACCACCTATCGCGCGTGACGTCAGTCGGGTGAGCTATCCGATTGGCTGCCCACGTGGCGTCATTGATTACTCTTCTAACTTTGTAGTGAACAAATGCTGTTCTTAATAGATGGAATGTTGGGAAATTTGTTTCTATAGAAAATGTATCAGAAAGTGAATACACAACTTATCACTGCACTAGAGCACTTCCGGCACACAGCAAGTGTCGCCTGCTTGTGTTACAATGTGCTCCGTGTTGACGCGAGCTGCGCGGTCGGTGTTGGTTTCGAGGTTTCTTTTCGGGAGGACCATGGTTCGCCCTTGTTGTGTTGTGTGCTGCAAATCTAGTGATTGGCGGCATGTCAAGCTGCGACACCATGTCCCTCTCCAATGCAACAAGCGAGCGCAATAGCTGCAGCGCATCGAGTTGTCGGAAAGCGATCGGCGCCAGCATCTACGCGTTTGCGGCCGTCACTTCACGCCGGAGAATTACTACCACAAGAGAGAGCTTTAGAGTTTTCGGTATTCCAGTAAATGCAACGTTATTAGACTAGGTTAGTAACGTTGGGTAAATGCAGACGGACTGGGAGTGTTGCCGGATGGGCGGAGGCGCAAACGTGAGCGGCCTGCAGGGTGGAGCTGCCTGGTGGCACAAATCTCAAGCAGACAAACGCAGAGCTAATACAGCAGAAACCAAGTGCATTCTACTGTTCTGCTGGTCTAAATTCTTGGCAGCAGCGTAATGATGAAAACGTTGTCATTTTAAATGTTAAAATGTTTTACATTTGATTAAAGGAATATTAGCTCTCTGTTTGGCTGGTTGAGTTCTGTGCCATCAGGTGGCTGCACCGTGCAGGCCGTTTGCGTTTACGCCTCCGCCCATCCGCCAAAGCGCTCAGCTCGCCTGTGCTTAGCGGACATGCTCGGCGCTGCGTGAGAAAGCTCGAAACGCACGCTGCTTGTATAGCTCTCGCTGAGTATCAACGTCCAGGCGGGCAGCGGAGAGGTTGGAGTGGCTTCGCGCGCTGGCTCTAAGACACCTGAAGTAGACGACATGACGTCACCTCAAAACGCAGAGCCACTGAAGGCGGAACTTAGCCCCCTCGCTCGGCGAAAGAGTTGAGGAGGAAAAGGATGGCTAGGGAGGAGGGTAACTTGTAATCGTCCGTGGCTCTCTTAATATGAAACGCTTTTTTTCATTTAAATTGCGGCACAAATGTTTTGCTAGCTTTGCCTTACCCGTCTACAACTTTTGTCTAAACCGTTCCAAGGACCCTTAACTGTAACCAGTAAAAGGTGCCATCCGCTAATATATGGGCCAAATGACGTTTCGGTCTCGTTTATTAAGTGCGTCCGAGGACAAAAGTCTCTGTCAGGAAACCATTTTAAAGCAGATGACCTTATAAAGTTTTGGTAGTTGTCCCTTTGTCAAGCATTCATGCGGTCATCGTCGGCACGTACCAAAGTTGCCGATCAGTTCGTCCATCAGGAAGGAGCCGCACGTTCCGGCGGTGTGGCAACATTTCTCCTCACGTATGCAGTATATTTATGGAGGGGGCGTCGACTGGATATTTCAGATTCGTTTCATCGTAAATAAGCCTGGCACCGGGCTTTCATCCGCACGTGCCTCCTCCGAAAAGTACACCACAAGGTGACCCGTGCTTCGCGCTGAGAAAGTTTCTAGGAACAAACGGCGCCGTTTCGTAATTCCTACCTCTCTTTCTTTGTTTCTTTTACGCCTTCACGGTTTCGCCACGAAACTAAAGCTGCGTCTTCGTGCACTCGCAGGCATGAACCGAATGACCGAGTTGCTGTTCTTATTACGTCTTCTTTCATCTGTTTATTTTCCGAGACGCGACCGGCAACCCATTCGAGGGACAAGGGAGTGGCGACGTCGAATCCAAGCGCGCCGCACGGAAGAGCCATAAGGGGGGGCTATAAGGACTCATCACCTCCAGATGTCGCCACCCACCCACGCATCCACACAAACACACACACACACACGCTGTCACGCACACTCTCAAGCCTTTCCCTTCCTTTCTTCGTGGGGACAGAACACAGAGATAAAAAGAAGAGAGCAATAATGACGGAGTGGAAACGAAATTACCGCGAAGGAAACGCCAACAGCTGCCAAGCTTCGCGGCAGCGCAGCCTGAGAGGCTTCAACGTAACGAGAGTAGGCAGTGGAAAGGGATAGAAGGCGAGGAAGATAGAAATAAAGTCGCGTTTCGAGAGGCCCGGCGGAGACCATAAGAGACGCGGAGAAGTATAAACTCGACGAAAAAAGAGGGCGTTGCAACGCTCCCTGCCACGGACGGCCGGCAGCAGTGGCGACAGCACCCGAAGAGCTTCGGGTCGAGCGAGAAAGCAGGTCGCGGGGAGACAGGGACGAAAGTATGGTAGCCGGGAAAAGAAACAAAAGGGAGTCCCGGGGAAGCGGCTCGGTACGAACGCACAGGCGAGAAGAGCCCGGGAAGCCTCAGGACAGGATAATAACGACGTTAAGGATCTTTCTGCCGGCCACACAACACTGGGAGGGAAAGACGGGCAAAACTATTCCAGGGACCGTAGCAAAAGTGACAGAACGCAGCTGGTGTGCGCGCGCCCCCTGGCGGATAAGAGAGAGCCGCTCGCATCAGAAAGGGGAAAAACAAAAGATAAGAGTGCCAGCCGCAATACGAGCTTGGAACAGACATCAAGGTGCGACCGGATTGGCTGCGAGTAACGGGGCACGTGGGCGAGCATCTACCACGCAGGGAAAACCGGTTGCTGCATTTTCATCCGTTGCCTAGGCGATATGGAAGCCTGGATCGTCCGTCTGCTGTACTCTGGTGTTTCGGCAAATGCGTGCAGCTTCCCTGGAAGCTGGCGTTGGAGGTAGCTAATACACCTGTGAATCACGGACGTCTCTACGTTTATAATTGATCCAAACGTCAACATCTTGAAGTCACGTACATGTTACGTCTCGCGTACGTGCCCTTCTTATAAGAAAAAAGTGTGGCTGTTTATATGTAGGACGTACTATCTACACGATTGTTAGGCTACCAGATAATGTATATTAAATGGTATAATAAATGCACGTAGGATATCATTCAAGCACCAATTGGTAGGTATATTTTATTGGTGCATACCGTTTGAACAGTATCACCTAAAGTTCGTTCATATATATATATATATATATATACTTTCGATAAAGGCGGTTCTTCGGCCGGCCACAACGTCGAAAACAAATTCTCGTTTAATTATTATTTATTTCATATTAATTTGTTTTTTTGAAAGATTTTCTCATATATATATATGTGTGTGTGTGTGTGTGTGTGTGTGTGTGTGTGTGTGTGTGTGTGTGTGTGTGTGTGTGCATATCACGTGGCGTCCAGTCTATTTTGTAAGGACCTGACAAAACTTTTTCGACCCACATGAATAGTTGTCCTCCGAGAAGAGTTTTTTTTTTCGGTTTCCCATGTTTGCATGTCATATTTTTGCACCTACTCACCTATTCTTGCCTTCCATTTACTCTTAAAATGTGATGTATATCAATACTATACTTGTACGAGGTGTGAGGTACTGCACGCTCGCGTGGCGGGCCTGCGTGAGCCCTTATGCGGTCACTCGATGTATCTGATCTTGGTGTGTGGCATTCTCCCTCTTGCACCTGTCACATAGCGCCCGCTTAGGACGTGATATTCAACATGGCAAGCAATATGCAAAAGCCCTGATACACCAGGCATCACGCGAGTTCTTATTTCTCAGCAGTGTTGTTGGAATATTATGTTCTATTCACGGTCTGTCAATCAAAATATGCCAAGCTTCCCACACAGTAATGTGAATGTGCAAAGTGGCATCTGGGTAACGCGGTTACAGCGAATTTGAGCCTTACAGTAACATGCAAAATAATGTTACGGATATCCAGCAGATACATTTATATAACATCTTTTCAACGTAAAAAATATAGGACTTTTGACAGTACCATCAACTTTATTTTCACGTGAACTGGAGCAATCTCCACCTCTATTGGAGGTGTTGAATCTCCAACTGATACATCTAATGTACCTCCAAGCAATGTTTGTGGTTTATAGGGATCACGGCCGATCCATCAAAACGCTGACTATAGATGCCCACTTGACCAAGCCGCTCACTCGTAGGAAAGAATAGGAGTCGAGCAGTCGGCTAATTACATATGTGTAGAACAAATTCAAACACAGTAGTTTGGCCATGCCAAAATTTTTCGGTCATAAGTCCTAGCGTACGTTGTGGGCCTATTTACACATAAACCGCACATGTCCTTATCATGATAGATTTAAGTTGTTTGTACATTGTGTGCAGAAATATCATCAATTAGCCTCCCTATACAGTTATCTTGTTGTCGTTATCGTCATCGTCGTTCTTGTCGTCGTCGTTCTTGTCGAAATGAAAAAAAAAAACAAAGCGATTTAGTCACATATAGAGATGATAACTAGTCCTTTTGACACAGTAGTAATACAATGCGAAAGTTGTCACAAATTTTGCCTGAGGGCGAAACATTGCAAGCGACGATAGCAACGTTTAGCCTTGTGCTGAAAGCGTCTTAGAACGTTGGCGGGATGGGAAGCGAAGTTAATGATTTTGCAAGCGTCTAACCTCGGTGGCGCATGACAAGCATAGACCGAAGGAAAACCGTTGGCGTTTATCAGCGCCCAAGGAAACGATTAGATAGATTTATCCTAGGACCGCATTCTCGGAGGATCACTTTCGGCGGTACTATCGCCTTCACGTGACGTAGCGCTCAACCAGCCAATCAGTGCGCGCCCAATGGACGGGGCAATAGTATCGCCAAAAGTGATAGTCCCAGAATACGCCCCTTGACCAATGTTCCCCGTCCATTCCACTCAGACCAGTGTAGGTCCCACAGCAAACGGTATATGCAGACCTGTAGCGTCTCGGTAGAAACGCTAATGTGTGTGCGCGCAATGTTCACGTTAACAGCAGAAGCCAGAACATTGTCCGGTCTCTGGCAAATCCGATGGAAAATAGCGTCACGGTGCGTCCACTTGGCTGCGCCATCGTTGTTGGTCTTTTCTTTTTTTTTCAGCCAAATGCATTGCACGTCTCATTGCTCTCCACGACGCGCGGGCAAAGCATGCGCTGTCGATACCAGTACATCACGACGGCGCCCGAGGCTCGAACATGTCTCGAGTGTCCGTAATAATAAAACACGTCAGCGAGGTAACTAACAGCGTCTGACAGGAAGCAACAATAATGAATGCAGCGAGTCAACCATTCCATTATAGACTTCACAGAATGACGTGCATAAACATCCTATAGGATTCGCACGGATTCGCATTTGTAAGATATAGGCCCTTCTTGTCGTCGTAAACGACGACAAGAAGAGCCCATATCTTACAAAATACTGCTATGTTGGTGGTCGATAGGAAGCGTATAGACGTCTTTTTGTGAAGTCTATAGGATGTTTATGGTGTGTGAATGGTGGTTACGTTTTGTGTGTGTGTGTGTGAGCAGTACCGATCACCAAATTGTGCATCCTATAGACTTCATAGAAAGACGTCCATAAACACTACAGACTTCGAAAAAAGACGTCTATGTGCTTTCTATAGGTCCTCAACATAGTAATATTTCGTAAGGTAAAGGTACAGTATATGTCTATATAGGTATAAGTACTGCTGTCGTGGTTCGTGAATGATGGTTACCGTTCTTCCTGTGCGCAGTGCTGAGCAACGAGTACTGCTACGGCTACACGGACAAGTTCGGCAAATGGAACAACGGGTTCCAGTGCCCGGCGCAGAGCAGCGGCGAGCCAGTCTACTGCTGTGGGACAGCCACCGAACCGTACTGCTGCCGCAAGGAGGAGGAAGAACCACCGGCGCCGGCGCACGAGTATGTCCTCCTCTATTGCCTCATTTATATATTATAGATAATTATTTTTTTTCTTCTTCGTAGCATGACAGTCTACTGAACCGTTTCGATTTTCCCTCGCCTAAATTCATGTAACAAAATTTTAGATTTTTACCTCCATTTTCGGAACACATAAGCCAAGTCTGCCCGACACTTGGCCAATCCCCGCGAGTGGGTAAGCGCCAAACTCAAGGACATCATCATCATCATGTGCGCCGCTATATGCTTCATTTTTCAGCGTCATCTAGAAGGGACGCCAAAGGCAAATATTAACGCAAGCTGTGGGGATCGATAGATTATTGTGCTCTTCTAAAATGTCTAAAGCGTCACTTTTACCAGGAGCTACGTTAAACGAGAAAACGGCGTGGAGGGTTGGTACGGCATGGAGGTTGGTTGGTTGGTTGGTTGGTCGTAAGGGTTAGTACCAAATTTTCACAGTGGCGCTGCCACTGTGAAAATTCGGTACCTCGCGACCCATGGCCTCCGATATCTTGTGGCGCGCAGCCTCGGCAGCCATGCATGACGTAGCATATGCCTCTATTATAATGAATAATGGTATCGGAGGGTATGCATGACGTAACACGTCTATTTTATGATGAAACAGAGACAGAGACAGAGGGAAAAGGAAAGACAGAAGCGTTGACTAGGTTGCACCTGGTCGCCTACCCTACACTGTAGGAGAGGTACGCGGGCAGCAAAGGAAAAGGGAAAGCGATAGCAAGTGATGCGTATACGCACAAACAGCGTACGTACATCACGCAACCTCCCGCAGCGCCACGCCCTCTTCGCGTAGGCCTCTTTGATTTATGAAACAAAAAACAACAGCGGCCGACGGAGCATGGTTTATTAGACCAGAACTTACCTGATTAGGCGCCTCAGAGACGCAGTAGAGCTGCCGTGGACGTTGTAGTTGGTTGTAGTAGCAGAATTGGCGGGAAAATAACCCACCGCTCGTCGACCTCTGCGTCTAGCACGCGGCGCCTCACGACGTCCTTGACAGAAGCTACCTAGAGGAGCGAAATAATGAAGAAGTACGGATATAGTTGCTCAGAATACTGTGCTCCACACCACCCGCACCCGTACACTCTAAAAACCGTCGCACCCTTTGGGGTGCATATTTGCCTCATAACAATATTCGTCGTCTGTCTTGCTTGCATTTCCTTTCTTGAAAACGCTGCGATCGCTACTTTTCTGTCGAGAATGCTCTGTCATGCTGATAACGCGCATGCCGTTCATGACTTGGAAGTACCAGGCTCGAAGCGTTAAAGAAAGGACATGCGGGTAAGACAGATGACGGTTATCCTTGCGTAGCAAATGTACACCCCAAAGGGTGCAACTGTTTTTAAAGTGTATCTCAAATATATGCACTTACCGCTTTTTCGTAAATTGTCCTTCTTGTGCATGACAGCAAATTGCCGATAATCCCATCTGCTTGTTCGTTCCTTCGTTCGTTCGTTCGTTTGTTTGCTTGTTTGTCCTTCCTCGTGCACCTTTCTCTTCCTCTCCCCAACATTCATCCTGGATTTCAATGCCCTTTAAGTTCCCAAAACTGTACCAAAGGACCCACGGAAAGCACAACCAGTAAGCGAATGTGCTCTCTCCTTCTCACTCGCAGCCAGACGCTTCTCCTGGGCGTGGCCCTGGGCACGCTGCTGGTGGTGGCGCTGCTAGCCCTGGGCGCCTGCCTGCTGTGCCGCCGCCGGATGGCGCACAAAAACAGGCACCAGACCATCAACGGAGGTACGCCTACTAATTAATGCCCGTTACAGCAGGAAACCGTGACGCAAAGAAAGGTGACGCATAACAGCACCGAGTGCGCCCCCACACGTTTCTTGAAGTTCGGTCGCTCAGCGCTCGTCCGACTCTCCGTGTCGCCCACTGACCAAAGCACGCCACTGCTTCAAGCAGGTCGTTTAGCTTCGGGTCAGTAGCCCGGATAATTACCGTCTAGTCGTTTTGTGATCTGCAGTTATTTTAATTCATGCCTCTTCATTATTCACCCCCGTCACCAACACACCCTTAAAGGTCCCCTCAAAGCGTCTTGCAGCAAGGATTTTTCAAATTGGTTCGTTATTAGAGGATACCAGATATATTGAAATGTCGCGTCGCCATGCCGCTCGGGAGCGGGTTTCCACTGCCAAAAACAGACACTCTCTCCCTTCGTCTCGACTGTCGTCCGCGAGTGACATTCCTTGTTGAACAGCAAGTAGGCACCGCTCTGTCCTGTGGCTGTTTTGCTGTGTCCTGTGTCGCGCTGTTTAAAGCTGCTGCCTAACAAAATGAATACCCACCGGCCCAGATGAACACGCTGTTGAGATTCCTTCCCCAGGGACCGCATCACGTGTACGCCACGAGCCTCGATCCCTCCTTTCCCCATTTTCTTTTTAAAAAAAATTATGGGGTTTTACGTGCCAAAACCACTTTCTGATTATGAGGCACGCCGCAGTGGAGGACTCCGAAAATTTCGACCACCTGTGGTTCTTTAACGTGCACCTAAATCTAAGTACACGGGTGTTTTCGCATTTCGCCCCCATCGAAATGCGGCCGCCGTGGCCGGGATTCGATCCCGCGACCTCGTGCTCAGCAGCCCAACACCATAGCCACTGAGCAACCACGGCGGGTCATTTTCTTTTTATTTTTTAAATTAAATATATGCATAGATCTGCTTTTTGCTGAACGGTGCATGCCGCGAAGTCCGCGCGTGGCGCGTGTTTGTGAAGTCAATCAATATTGTCAACCAGATAATTTTTTTTTTTGTCATTAAAGAGTGTCACATACTCAGTGACCGCAAGTTGGTGCGATGATTGGTTTCGAACTGTGGATTCCCTCGGCACAGCAGCCCAATGCTCTACTCATTAGAACAGGGGTTATTCTGGGGAGGGAGGCGGGGTTTCCCAAGGTCCGAAAGTTTGGAAACCCCTGCATTCGACCATGGACTGCCCAGTGACCCAAGTTGGCGGGAAAAACGATTAGATACCAAGAAACACAGGCAGAGGGATAGACATCGTAAAGTGCGTGAAGAACCTTAAGAAAGATAATCGCATTAAAATACGCAGGTGTCAGGCATGTCATCATCATCATCATCAGCCTGGTTACGCCCACTGCAGGGCAAAGGCTTCTCCCATATTTCTCCAACTGCCCCGGTCATGTGCTAATTGCGGCAATGTCGTCCCTGCAAACTTCTTAATCTCATCCGCCCACCTAACTTTATGCCGCCCCCTGCTATGCTTCCCTTCTCTTGGAATCCAGTCAGTAACCCTTTATGACCATCGGTTATTTTCCCTCCTCATTAAATGCCCTGCCCATGCCCATTTCTTTTCCTTGATTTCAACTAAGATGTCATTAACTCGCGTTTGCTCTCTCACCCAATCTGCTCTCTTCTTATCCCCCCTTAACGTTACACCCATCATTCTTCTTTCCATAGCTCGTTGCGTTGTCCTCAATTTAAGTAGAACCCTTTTTTGTGATCATCAAAGAATAAAACAACACAGTGCAGTGAACACAAGGCAACAATAGTGTGTGTGACTTCGATTCTTCAGCAGGAAACGGGAGCCACCTTGAGAGAAAGTAGTTACAGGCTTTCAATTGAATTTTCAGCTTTTTTTTCTTTTTTTTTGCGCCATATGGAGATTTGGTGCTTTGCAGACAACGATCGCCAGCGCGTGATCAATGCACCGCGCTTGTCTGTTTGCAATGCCCAGACGAGCACACTAAGAAAAATTACACCCTCCAGGATGGAAAAAGATGTCGAAGCACCCTTTTGCACCCTTACTTTGGTTGAAGAGTTCATGGGTGCATTCATTGGCAGAAGCACCTTAGTGTACCCTTTCATTAACTTCAGAGAGCTAAAAGGGTGTTTTGTGCTAAGCATACACCGAGCGAAATTCAAGGGTGCTCGGGCACTTCATTTCAAGCAAGTAAAAAGTCCTCTTAGGAACCCGTCTCGGTTTCATTTGTAGCAATTGCTGCGATTGGGTGGATGTTTCATTTTCCCTTATATATTACTGCTCTCCACCTCGTGGGTTTCAGCAGAACTATTACGTCAAGTAACAAGTCATAAGTGTGTATTTCCCAGCCGTCATTCATCGATCACGTCATATTGCTACAGTAGGCTATGGATATCGTGGCGTACGTCGCCGGTGGTGAAGTGGAAATTTATAGCTTTTTCTTTTATTTCTTACCTCGTCTCTTGCTTTTTATGGCTAGATTCATTTAAGTTTTTCAGCTCGGTGTTGTTTTGTACATCACCTGCCAATCGTCAGCGAATGCAATAACGTCAGCCAAGTACAATTCTTCAGGCGCATGTTCTTTCTGGTACAACATCGGGATCAGCGCAATATTATGCGCAGTGATTCTTGCGCGGCTTCATGCAGTGTCTGTTAGAATCAACATTCGCAAATGCATATGCGGAGCAATTTTCCTCCGTTAAGAACAGAGCATTTATTGTGGATGTAGCGCGCCACAACGGTCGTAATGTGGAAATACAACTACTTTGTCCTCTCCTCTGCTTCTTGCCTTTCACATCTTACTGTTAGCTTCGCCTTAATTGTTTCACCTTGGTGCTGATTCACAGACAAAAATGATGCACTAAATGGCGTGGCGTCAGCTTATCAGAGTAGCTAGAGGCGCTACTGCACTCTTAAGGTGCTGTATCATTCCCTGCTGTTGCGTCGGCGGAGTGGTCAAGCCGTAACACATTCGATTCGCAATCTGTGGTCAATAGTGCGAGTTCAGGCGCTGCGCGCCTTTACTTTGTCTTCGCGTATATATATATATATATATATATATATATATATATATATATATATATATATATATATATATATATATATATATATATATATATATATATATACGTCTCTTATTCTTAGTGGCCCGCTTGCCCCCTTTCGAGAGATAGAAAAAAGAAGGCAGCAGTTCTTGCATTTTCCGGATTTATGAAAACATCTTCCGTTTCTTCTTGCTGTCTGTATTCACGGCCACAACTCCAAAAAACATCGCAGACTTCGAAACCTAGTTTGAAGCGGGCCCGTAAGCTCTCAGAAAGAAGCTCGCCGCTATCAACCGCAAGAACACTCCTTTCATGACACAAAAAGGCAAGGCGTTTTCGTGAACCATGCGTTCCTTGATTACATGCAGCCTGTAGCGCTGTACTTTATTATATACACACTCACATGCTTCTTCCTGGGTCTTACAACTTCAAGCAAGAGCGGATCGCAGTTCATCCCGAATCACGCACTCGTCCTGTTACCGTTCAATGGGCAATTTAAGACCTCAAGCCCACATCAAAGTGTCATTAAGGTAGTTCAGTCAGCTTAAGAGAATCGGCAAACAAAACAAGCATTCATCTATGAAAGCAGAGCAACCGCCCTTAACGTGAAATTTCAACCAAGCCCACTCATCCCCAAACCGTCTCGCCTTTTTTTTACTTCTTCTTCCTTTAAGGACCTTCCTCTTCCATTCCAGTGACCACGCGTTTCAAGTTATCGCGATCATTATACCGTGGTTCCCCTCCTTTGATGTCTTCCCCGCACAGTCCACTCGCGCGGCCGTGAAGCTTCCCCGCCACGCACCACCGTGACTGCCGTCAGTAACGCAAAGAATAACGAGCTTCGATTGATTTCGAAACGCACGGTTGCGGTCCTAAAAAGATCTTAGAGAGCAACTGTCTCGAATTTCTCCGAACATCAATATAATAATTACCTTGCTTTAAGACAAGAGGGATGAAGACGACCGAACAATGATGCCACGGACCATCTTGCTCTCAGTGAAGGCAACCCCACGCGTATCATTTATTGCTCAAGCACCTAATTACGTCAGCAAGAAATAAAACAACGATTCAAAACACTGTCCATGCTTCCTTGTAGGTTTAGTTTTACCGACTGGAACGCGGGCATTCCGATTTTGTTTCTCGTGCCACAACGACAAGATTTAATCTGAACGAAGGGTGCGGAAACCCGCGGCTAGCAAGTATATTCGCAGCGATACTCACAAGATCGCGGAAACGTAAAAGCCACGCAAAGCTTGAAAAGCTTAACGTTACAAAGCAAAACGCAGGCTAAGAAAGACGCCGGAACAGACAAGTGCTCCCGAATCTTAAATGTGCATCTGACCTGCACCGAATGCTCCTAACATTCCAAAAACGTATTCACAACGTTTCGGAACGTTTTGGCACTCCACGTCGCTCTCCGTGTGCGGTTGTTTGTCAGTGCTCGAATAAAACTGCAATCCTCTATTTCTCGTGGTCGTTGCAGGCCCCATCTACAGGATGCACTGCGGCAGCTCCAGTGCAAACACCTACTCCTTCTCGGGCCATGACAGCGGCGCAACTACCCCCGGCACCATGCCTTCCGGCGGCGTCACTGGAGGTGGTGGAGCACCCGTTGCCCCGGGCAGCTGCCACCAGCACACGGCGTCCGAACACGGCGCCCTCTCGGAGCCGTTCGGCGAAATGGAGCCGCCCCCGCCGCCTCCGCGCGATATCTCGAGCTTCAGCGGGCTCCTCACACCGTGTCCCTGTGAGTGCCGGGTCTCTAAATGTACGCACGGTTCACGGGAGATCACTAAACACAAGCTCACTGTTTTATTTCTTTCTTTTTTTCACCAAGGCGGCTCAGTAGCTGTGACATTATGCCGCTTAGTACGAGGTCGCGGTTTCGTTTCCCAGTTGCGGCGACCGCCCACCGATGGATATCGGGACGCTGAGGCGCTTGTGAACTTCTGGTGCACGTAAAAAAAAAAGAAAAAAGAAAAAAAAAGAAAGAGGCGGTTGCGGTTTAGGGGTTAGAATGTGTCGCCCCCCCCCCATGTTATCTAAATCACCCCCTTTTTTTTCTTTTTTTGGGGAAAATGCCATTTGAGAGCAAAAGTGCAACTCGTGTCAAACCCGTCTCGTTTGCACCCCTCCAGCAGGTGGGCTTCACTACAATGGCCCGATGCCGCACATGGAGCCACCGCCTCCGTACCAAGTGGAGAGCCCTCATTCGACTCTGCTCGTTCGGACCATACCCAGCGACGCATCCAAGTGAGCCCGTTTCCTTTGAAGAAAGAAAAAAAATGCAGATTCGTGTGGTAGGAGAATTCTGCGGAAAATTAGTTTTGTGTACTGCGTACACAAAGCTAACTGTGTGCGTTTAGCACTCGGTTTCTATTGAATTGGCAAATAATTAATGGGGAATATTGAATTGAGAATAATTCAGCGCTAACTCAAGAAGCACGAACCAAAATAAATAAATAAATAAATAAATAAATAAATAAAATCAATGACGCAGGGTACAGAAACAAAGGAATAGAAACAAATCATGCGTCCTCATCGTACTTTTTGACGTAATTATGTAGCAATTAAAGATGCGTCATGAGTCAGTATGTGCAACAGAATGAGCGCCTGATTGCACGAGAAAAAGAAAATTAAGCTGAAAAGAGGAATTCAAGCAAAGCGATGAAATAGAAATACAAGGACAAGCAACGAGAGAGAAAAAATTACCGACGATTACGTTACTTCCTAATGCGAAATTTGAGCGCAGCAAATAAGCTGTTTCACCTTTTGGATAGATTGAGGCAAAGAAATCGAGCAACACATGTATGCGCTATCACAGAATTTTTTTTTTCACACGTATTCCTTTAACAAAGACTCCACTAACAGTTCTTGACAGTCATGAAGGAAGCTTTGTGGTCGGAGAAATAGACTGATATATGTTCGACTTGGTACACCAATGCTTGATTCTCAAAGACGAGATCTATACAAGTGGCTCGCGAGGTTGTCACAGCCGTGGGGGAAGCAGAGGCTAAGCGCCGCCGCCGAGAAGACCCTGCCGTTCGCGCCGCCGAAGCGGAGGCTCATCGCCGCCGTCGAGAGCAACCAGCAGTAAGCGAGGCTGAAGCAGAAGCTCATCGCCGCCGCCGAGAAGACCCTGCAGTTCGCGCCGCCGAAGCGGAGGCTCATCGCCGCCGTCGAGAGCAACCAGCAGTAAGCGGAAGCGGAGGGGGGCGGCGTGTACACCCAGCGGCAAACGATGGGGGCAGAAGCGCGCGCAGCAAGCGGACAACACGATAAAGGGAGGAGGGAAGAGATAGCAGCGACCCTTTCCTCCTCTTTCTGCATGGCGGCGACGGTGTTCTATGCAGTCACGTTATCTTGACTCTCTAGCGGCGTCAGCGGCATCCAGCGGTATCAGTCGGTCGCTGCTAGCGCTGGGGGGATGAAAGGGGGGCGGAGCTGGTTACGAGGCCGACGACAACGCCGACGACGACGCGAAACCCAGGAACGGACGCCAAAGAGCTGCGCTCTAAAAAATACATAAGCGCCAAATTATAGCACAGAGGAATCCAAACCAAAAATGGCGCGCCATAAGGAGTTGACCGTATAAGCACAAACCGCTCGGGCTGCAAAGCTAAGTGCACTTAGCGCTATAACGTCAGAGACATTTACACAAGGGTAAGAAGCACATATACAATTAAACTACAGCAATCTATTTAATACTGCGCTTGTGAACATGTAGCATATATCTGACACCATGCGTGCATACATGGCATACAATAATGCAGATTCAGTTCAATCGGGGTAAACTTTACAGCATGGGATATACTGTCTGTAATGCAGCTGCACAGACTTCCTTTTAAGTGCAATAAATCCCAATTGAATATACAGCCAAATCTCGATTTAACGAAACCCAACTTCACAAAAATTTCGATCTAAGCAAAGACGCCGCAAAAACCTCGAAGAAGCGAAGTGGTGTTAGGGTTGGCGTCTGACACCACGTGGCGGAGAGGTCATTCACCCTATCCCACCTGAACCGGAGCCCACGTGCACCGGAGGGGTCATTCACCCGACCTTCTCTGAACCGGAGCCCAAGTGCACCGGAGAGGTCATTCACCCGACCTTCTCCCCGGATTCGTCGATGAGAGGATCGACCTCTCCTTCCCGTGCTTGGTATTGCAGGAGGAGGGGCCCTCTCTCCGTGCCTGTCACGTGTCATCGATGGAAGCAAGATCCCGCCCACACTTGTAGAGAGCTATTTAAGGGGCTCCGAAATGTACTTTGAGAGACTTCTTACTTGAGAATTCATACTTCATGCTTTCCTTATTTTCTTTCAACTACCTTTGAATAAACCGTGCAAGTTTCGCACTAGCAAATCGTCTCGCCCCTGCTTGGTCGCCATGATCTACTGGATGCCTGCAGCCCGCCGACAACGCCACGCTACCCAATAAGTAATGTCGGTCGAGCTTCGTTAGGCAGGCGCCGCTACTTCTCGGCAGCAGTAAGGTACGCTACCCTGGAGTATGCAACAGTGGGCACAATTTATATTTCACGCTGTTTAACGAAGCTTTGAGGGGATATAGGGGTAAACGTGCTCAACAGGCATTAAAAGTGCATATGCAAGCAAAGAATACGGCAGCCTTCCTTGCTCTCGAATAAAAAGATATTGTTAGTCGCACGAGTGTTTTAAATGCTTTCAATGTAACAAAGTTATCGTTTTAATGAAATAACTAACGGCTCCCATTTCCTTCGTTAAAGGGATACTAAAGAGAAAATTAACCAAGCTGCATAAGTAAATTACACTTCTACAACACACGTACACACTAAAAGCCACTTATGCTGTGAAGACTGACTTAGAATGCGAGAAACTATGCAACGAAAGATGGGGGGCCACGCCACCTGTTTTGCACCGGCTCAGCATGACAACATAAATTTGACAGTCTACTCGTATCCAGTTAATTCTTTTTTTAATGGTAACGATGGACTGCATCATATTCTAAAAGGCCCAAATACAGAACTTGGCAAGCTTGAAAAAAGTATACTGTGCCAATGGCCCAAATAGTATGAAATACTTTGAAATCTGTGACGTCAAAATGATGTACAGTCACCGCAGTGTCGAAACGAAATTTAGAAAAAATTAGACTTTGACCACCATTTTATTTTCTTTTAATAATCAACATAGCACCGAAAAATTAACAAAAATGGAATTTTACAAGAATATTCAATCAGTCCAAACTGATTTAGTTTTTCTCCTTAGCGTCACTTTAAACAGAAGTGTAACTAGTTCTGAGTAAGCAAATTAAGTTACTCCCTGCTTCTCATATTATATGTGATGATGAATTTCGTGTTTTATGACACAAGGGCCGAGTATGGTCAAAGAGCACCAGGCCATTTAGATGTGACATGGCTCTAAAGGGGGCCTAAGAACAGTTGCCTTAAATGTGTGTATCGGATTGCATCCACTACACATTCATGTCACAACCAATTTCTTTGAAATGGGCATTAACTGATGCATTTTTCTTGCCCTCCACCATCCCAATTCTTTTGTGCAGCTGCAGCCAACAGAGCTTCGGTACGCTGCGCATCTCGCAGCAACGGCCGGCGCAGCGGTTTCAGCAACTGCCTCGACTACCACAGCAGCAAGCCGCCGCCGGCCGCGATCCCGCGTACTGGTGCACCAAGTTCTGACTTAACATGGAATAGAACTTGGTGCCAACCACAAACCGAGATCGTGGATGTCCCCGTCACGCTACAGTGGCTGTAGTTACACTCAGCCAGAGGAAGGCACAGAACGCTGCTGGAAGCGTCTGGAGTGCATGCGAATGCGGCACCATCAGCCGGGTGATTCCGGAAACTCATCCGAGTAGCGGCTCCTAAGGCCACTGATGGGAAGACGACGTACGCGCCTCCTGGGTGTTTTTCTTTTGTTCCCCCGCTGACACTGACGGCCAACAACGGAAATGCTCGAGTTAGTGTGTCATCTGTTACGTGGATAACAACGAAGGACGTGTCGTGCGATACGAGTGTGAGGACTTGATCTCGACGACGATGACGACGCCTCGTGATGCGAACGAACCATGTGCCACTGCCACTTACTGCGAGATACCTGGGGATAGCCGTGCACAGATATAACTGTTACAGAACTGTTACAGAAGTTTGTTCTAAATGACAGCTTCATTATAGCGTTACACTGTGTTGCCAAGAAAAAAAAATTACATATTGTGTTTTGCTCGTGCCATGCCAAAGTGCACAAGTTATGATGAGCGCTTTCTGGCAAGATGAGAGTAGTCAATGTCACGAGTGCTCACTACAATATGGTAATTTTATATAGTACATCAGCTGAATCCACCTATGCTGCATATCCGAAGGATAACATAGATGCATCTATGTCACATTAAAAGGTGTCTGTGTCCACAGACCTTGTTGCCATTTAACGAGCTTGCATCCTTATCAATCATGAACGTAAAGAATGCAGAAAAAAATGAGATTGTTAGGATAAGCTAAAAGTTATTGCTGGTGCAAGTTTTCTCAATAGAATATGCAAGCCCATTTCAATCAAGCATGAAAATCAACAATTTACAGCGTGAAAGTAACTCGTGGTGATGTAGCTATCAATGGCACCTGCAGAAGCAAGTTTCCATAACGCACAACTCAAGTTTTTCATAAGCCACGACTCGGTACAACCATGGCCATTGCAAAACACCATGATGTGAACTGTGCTGCATTACAATCTGCATTACAAGCTACAATTTCATTACAATTTATTAGTCAGTGAACACTTCAGTAAACATACTTCCACATGCAAAAATGCGCTAGATCAACAATCTGGTTTCTCATAATACAACAGCCTTTAAGACTCAGAATGCATCAATACATGTGGCATAAAATTGATAAAGTTGCGATACCACAAATACAGACAATAATATAAGAGCACCAAATATCAAATTATGACCTATTTTAAGCAAACCACTCTTTTTTTATTATTTTCTTTTGGAGGTCAGCAGCCAAAATGTTGTGGAAAGCCAGTAGCAAATTAACATAAAGGAAGGCTTTGTACATGCGGAATGCGCTTACATGTGTCTCGTATAACCAATTAAAGAAGCTAAACACCATCACCAAAGAAATCAACTCGGGTAAACACCAACAACAGTTTTTCACAAGCTTCATGTGCACTCATGCAATACAAGATGAAGCTACTGGGACCATGACTTGCAATTTAAAGGATGGTTCATTATGGTCAAGTTCTTTTTCAACAAAAGATAACAGAGTGCTAGCTCTGTCTACGTTAAAGGGCCCTTCACCAGACCACATAGCAAATTTTGTTTATACAGTGGAAGTTGTTACGTGCCCTCTAAGGAGTATTGCACCACAAGAATTTTTCAAATTAGTTCATTAATAGTACAGATAGAAATACTTGAAGCGCCGCAAACTCATTAGTATTTCAGGAGGCGAGTGTCACCGCCAACATAGACGCGCTCTTTCCCCTTTCCCCGTCTAGCCTCCACAAGCGAAATTCCTTGCCTGCGTTGTCCTATACCGTAACCGGAGGCTTGTGTGACGGATACGTCATGGGCCTCGCATTTTTTTCCCCCCTCTTTAGCATTTTTGCTGAGTAGCGCTCTTCCGGTGACGGTCTCTCGCACGGGTTGTTGCGTTTGCTTGGTTTCGTGCAGCGGACGATTTTGCGCACTCTGCATGAGAACACCCGGTTAGTGGTGCAAGTCAGTGCCACAGACATGAGCACTTAGGCAGATGCGAGAGGATGAAAGAACTTGATCACAGCACTGGAACATGGTATAAAATGACAGTTTCATTTCACTTGCCACGGTGCAAAGTAAAACAAAAACAAGCAGATATTTGGTTCATATGTTTTATTATTTCTCTAAACTTTAATTGGCTTAGTGAAGCAACAGACTAAACATAACTGATGTTGCCTTGAATAATTCTTGAAGTCACGTGTCACTGCGAGTGATGTTGTAGCACTGCCATGTATGTAGATGCACTTGTGCGATTGACGTCGACTCTCCGGCTCGGAGCGTGGTGCCCGTGAAAAGGGCAAATGGCATTTGGTTTGAAATTTAAGTACTTTCTACGGTGCGTAGGGATGTAGTACTTAACAGACACGATCGTTAGCACACATTGTAGGCACTGCGTTTGTCAGATCAAAATGGTCAGACCTGGTGGGGGGTCCTCGAACAGATTACTTAATTGATGAGTCATACTTCTCAAAAACAAAACGAAGTCATCCCTTAAAATTATGCTCAGTAGACACGCTTATCAGCAGAGTGGTTCTTGCTTTGATCATTACAAGAAAAAATATTAAAAATTCACACGTGCTTGCACACACAGAGAATGGGTTTAAGCACAATACATGCCAATTCTTGTAAATACATTTGTGACATTTTTGGTCTATACATTTTTTAAAGAAATGTGCACATTCACCTTGTTTTTGCATGATTAAAGACCGTTGTGAAAAGAAAAATTTCAACTGCGGTTTTACCTCCTTGAATATCTGTTCACTGGCGAGCATAACAGTCAAGCATGAAGACCTCGCACTCTCACACTATGAAACCGCAAGTGAAATTATGCGTCATGATGGCGATGGATCTCGTCTGCTTGTGCGGCTCACATTATGCACAATAAATACTTGTCAAGTTTGTTACTGTGCTGCTCCTATGTGTAGACTCCACTTGTCATTCTAAGTGATTGACCCGAATAATCAAGCAACTATCATGTTTCACAAATGCAAGTTTTCAGGAGCAAAGCATAATGATCTGCTAGGGATATCAGTTAAAGCTTCCAAGCACAGTCAGCAAAACTGATATAATGCACATTAAGACTTCTGGCTGAATTCATTCTACCCGGTGAAGCAAGAGAGAGAAATTCGCTGCGTAACTAGCTTACCTAAATTTACCACCAAGAATAGATATGGACATGCTATAAATTACCTAGTGGACAGCGTTCTCCATGGCAAGAAAAAAGAAGTCATGCTCCAGATCTGACACTGTCATCTTACTTAAGTGAGGAGGTAACACCAATGGCTGGTTGGTCATCGGAAACATATTTAGAGACATGCAATGCTTAGATGAGAACTTCCAAAATTGACAGACCACAAAAAAAGAGCATCCAGTCCATGCTTTTTATTTACATAATGTTTCCATTCTAAGATATCATCTGACAACACCATAGACCTGCAGGCATTCGACAGAGGCCTGAGTCTGCATTCATGGTAAGAAAACGCAGCTGTACAAAACACGAACACAAGAGGAATAGAAAGGACGGTAGACAACATGCCATATGTCAGTGTATCACGAGTTGAATAGGTATAATGTCAAGCTGAAAACCAAGCCAACACACAGGTCCTATATCCTGTGTGCCCTACCTCATGCAAAGCACACAGCACTGTGCAACTTGTAGCCAGCTACGAGGCCAAAGTAGTAATAGGTAGTACAGTTGAACCTCGATATAATGAACTTTAAAACTGTAATTAATGAAAATTTTTGATACAACAAAGTATTTAATTTTTAATGCACTAGCATTCCTAGGAGAGTTCCCACACTTTCCGGGGACCAACTATCTATCTCTGTTCGTATGTTTGTATCTAAGAGTTTTCCCACCTACCTGGGTCCCTAGGTAGTCCTTGGTCAAACGGGTAACGCATCAGGCTGCTGTGTGCAGGTAACAGAGTTTGAAACCAACCATCGGACCAACTTCGGTCACTGGGTATGTGGCAAAGTGTACACATGTGCCGCTCTCTAACAAACCTCTTTCACGCCGACATGGGTCACTGTAGATGTAGGGCTGGGTAGGTGCTGCTGTTTGAGGAAGCTCATGGATGCTGAATTGGAGCACTGGGTAACGTGCCAGTAAGTTTGTGCTGGTCTTCAATGAATGTCTTTGATGCCAACTTGGGTAACAAGTTTAGTTTAGTAAGTAGGTACGTACCACTGGGAATATGACACTCTACAATGACGAAAAAGATGCCTAAAATTTCTCCAATTCACAGTGGAATTTAACCCCATCACAAGGGTTCCTCAAGGACAGCAACCCGATGCTTTAGCAGGCTGTGCCATGAGTGCAATGGGTGTGTGCCACTTTTCAATGAAAATCTTTCATGCCAATGCTTTAGCAAGTTGCACCATGAATAAATACACTGGGTATGTGCCGCTCTTTGATGAACCTCTCGCCAACTCGGGTCAGAGTGCCACTGGCTGTGTCACAAGCAAGGGAACAATTCTCAGTGTTTACAGGCACCGGCCCACCAAGCTTCTCGTCTTGGAGGCCATGTACAAACTTCTCAGCAGTGCCACCAGATGGCGCAGCATGTCCTTAAATAAGCACGAGAGAGGAGCCCGATTGCCACACGACACATTTCTAAGCGTTTGCCACGCACCAGCCTGCCATGCATTTCACAGGCCACGCATAGGCTTCGCGGCAGTGACAACACTAGATCGCACCGAGTGTTTTTAGGGAAGCATGAAAGAGGATTCCTGCCATGGTACAGGCCTCATACATAACTCGCTTCAATGGTGGCAATAAATTGTGTCGCTATATTGATTCAATTCTAAATGCATTACTGTCGACAGTCATCGCGAAATGGGTTCTGCAAATTTTTACAACTTCTTTAGCATTGAACACCACGTATTTGGAACCACAATATAACAAAGCATACTTATATGAAATTTCAATATGATGAAATTTCACTGCCGCCGTAAAGAAATACCGAGGCAATAAATGAAAACTGCCGCGAGCGCAGCCGGTCAAACAGTTGAATTACATGCGGCTGCTTGCACATGCTACTCTCGAATCCCACACCTCGCAACAGATAGCAACAACCTCTGATAAACACGAGTACTGTAGCGGCGCTAGTACTAAACGCAAGACCGTACCCCTGCCGTCACTTTCCGCATGAAGCCCAAACGCTGTACATAGTAACTAAACGCTTGTGGTTGAGAGCAAAAACATGCGAGGATGAGCTGAGAAGGATGGCAGCTTGATGGGCACTGTGGGGAGAGTGCACAGTAACGTTATTAAGTGCATATTATTATTATTATTTGTTTTGAACACATATACACAGTTAACAGGAAAGGGAAAGCGAGGAGCAGGATGGCAACTGCTACCGGAAGGGGCACAACGCCTGCCTACTCTTCTGAAGGGAGGTGACAGCAACACAGAAATGGAAGATAGGAAGGAGGGGAGGAAAGAGGAAAGGAAAAGCAATAGGACAAATCTAAAGACTAAAGTAGAACACAGTACACTACGCACGTTGTTCTGCCGAGTTTCGACCCTGCAGCCGGAATTAAAGTGACGCCGCATCGAACAGCCTCCACAATTATCAATCACATCCATGGCTAGTTCGCTATGTGGTTAATTGTGCGCTCCACGACACGGGGTGTAAAGGAAGCAGGGGAGTGCATGTCTCCTCCTCTAGCTGGCTGAGTGAATACGCAGGCCGAGATGACTGGTGGCTTTATGTGCACTGTCTTCTTATGCGCATAGTGCTGGAGGTTGCGAGTTCCAGAGACACGTTGAAGCGAGAGGCAGACAAAGCATTCACTCCTATATGCCTGCACTCTTTATCACACCCGTAAGTGCTCGCAGTAATCAAGTGAGAGCTCTTCATATTTACCTGCACACACATGACACCACACTTGTTAATTTAATTAGTAAGCGAACATTTACTGCACCTTATAAGGCTGATAAAGCTATGAACGTTTGTGTAGTCGTCTAATACCTTGATATCACCATCAGTGCTTCGGCTTTCAGGCAAAACTGGGACTTCTTTATTCGTAAAACCAATGCTAGAAACAATGCACAACAGCTACCAAAATATCGGACGCCATACTGGATCTTGGCCAATTTCTCAGACAAATGGCACGCACACACAACACTGCAAATTTACAACAGACATGGTGACCGTAAACAACAGCTTGTCACGTGTCGCCTCGTTTTCACGTGATTTTAAAGCAAGACTTGCTTTGCAGCATCTGACGGGTTTTGATGCTGCATTGGTCAGACTGCGTGGAGAGCAGTCCACTGATATCGTCTCCCCACTGAGGGCGACACAATCAGCCGCGGCGGCAGAGTGCATGCAAAAGCTTCGCAGGCTTCGCTTCGTACCGCTGACGTGCAGATATCATTGACACGGCATGAAAATGTACCATCGGTCGCCGGCTCTCAAATTTAACAAGATTAATTTTTATTTATTTTTTGTCATTAAAATTCGCAGGATTCTTTTTTTGCTTTCCTCGATTGCCCAATAATTTGCATATATTTACAGCCCCTTTCGTGTACGAAATATTTGTCGGCAACTGTACTTATTTGCATAAAAGTTATAATTTCAATAAATTGAAGTAAAGTGCCAACTTTACTGACTGTTATTTCGAGGTTTAACTGTACATGGTTGTCTTTGGCATCAAAAAAGAAGTTTAGTGAAAAATCAATTGGCCATATGCAGGGCTTGGTTTTATGAAGGACCACAGCAAGTACTGTATGAATCAGAACAACATTTTCTGTAATAGATAAACAATATATATTACATGAGTTCGTGCAATACAAACCACAATGCTTGAAACTCGAAAAATTCGTGCAAGCAATCAGTGTAAAAGCATGATGTCAAATCTGGGCTGGCTGTACACATAAATATGTACAGGCCAGAAAATACTGCATATAAAGAAAAAAACTGTACATACATGTAAAAGGCAATAAATACACAACTTACACAACAACTACTATTAGAAACAACAACAGGCCATTCAAGGTATATGAAGAAGTCACCTTAACTAAAAGAGAGTAAGGTAACAATATTTATGTAATGTAATGAGCATTATATGAAACGCCATGTTGCAAAAACATACTGCTACTCCTTGAAAGATGTTTTTCAACATGAAGACGATAAATCTATTCTACTCAGCATCAACAACATGACTGCTACTTCTTGCTTAGCGCTGATGGATTAATCCTATGATAAAGGTAGTAGTACTACGTCTGGTGAGATTAAGGCAGTGGTACCCATTTATGTAAAAGCATCTTAACACCTACACACAACATTGAAAGTTAGTATGCATCACATAAGTTAGTACATGTCTTTTGATTATTGCAGGCTCGCAACACAAATGCAGGCCCGTTGTACTACGCATTTGAAAAGAGGCAAGCACTTAAAACCAAAACACTGCACTAAACATTACAGAGAAGGACGAAGTGTTTGATACATGGCATGTGCCAAATGCAAATTTAGCACTTCACTTTAGCACTTCATTCGAAAACTACATTTTTACAATTTGAATTGGGACACTTCCTTCTCAAAACAGACATTTGCACTGAGCATTTTTTTAATACACACAGCCCAGTGCCAACGGCTTCGCGCAGGCATCGGTGACCCTTATTCAAGTGTATGTTTATCTAGTGAATATTTACGACTGATGACAGAGTTCATCGGTGACCCTTCTTTAAGTGCATGTTTATCTAGTGAATGTTTACGGCTTACGACTAAGTTTCCAATTTCTTCAGATGAAAAAATTCATAGTGTTTGCACTTGTTAGAAGTTTGATATTGTATCTTATGAATCTTCCAGTTCGCTCTGTCTTAGCAGAGCTGACCGTGAGCCTTACGCATAATAATGACATACAAAAAACTACTGCAGCAGGTAACTTTCTTAAACTGGTCTGCTTGAAGGCTCTACTGGCAAGGTAAGCAAACGTGCTTATTCTAGGCTCCTAAACTTGTGGTGAACAGCGTTGGGTGGGATATCACAGCCTTTTATGCTGAGGACTACAATGCATGCTTGCGCCGATAAAGAAAACCATGCTATAATGAATGCACCTACAATGAAAACTACGACGATGAAAGTTGAAGAACATCCCAAGACTGATCACTGATTCACTTTCACCAAGTGGCTCTCCATCTCCCGTTGCTTGATAAGCAGCCCCTGGATGGAAACAAGAGTAGACAATGAAGTGATTGGTAACTCACACTCACAGTAAACAAGACAGAAAATGTATTTTATATTTTAATGTGGCTAAAATTTTTAGCCTACTGCGCCCACTTTGGTGTGCTGCTGCTGCCTGCTATAAAGCTTCCGAAACATCGCCCACAATCATGCAACAAAAAAAGAAAATTACACGTCCGATCGATAAAGTGACACTGCATGCTCTTCTAGCTGACAATAAAGATTAGAGTATACTACGCCTGAAAAAAGACACCTGTGTAATCAGGCCGTCGTTCATTCGAAGCCAGATATGCTGAACGCCAATCCTACACTGCCAGCAGGACAAAATTGCCTGTGGTTGGGAGGTCCCGTTCAGTGCAGCTTTCTTTGTGGCATCGGAAGTTGTTAACACTGTGTTCTGTGGTTGCGCTGCTGTGCATGCATGTATTGCAATTACCATTCTTAGCCTACTTGCTCCACTATAGATTAGAAATAAAGGTGCCTTCAGTAATAAGTTGTGTCGATACATCACTTGAATTTCAATCCCACTAACAATGACGAAGAACATAGCATTACGAAGAATGTTAATGTTAATCGAATAAACTTTCTGGCTCCTGTTCAGGGGTCTGCTGTCCTGAACACAAAAGTGGGAAAAGGAAACTGAATTACTACACCCTGCTGTTCCTTTTAACACTATGTATGGGAGGCCGTTAACAAACTGACCTGTCTAAGTGTAAATAGCTGCTGCAAGATCTTGTCCTGGCGGCGGGTCGGGCAGCTGGTCACCAATTCAGGATGAACCAATGGATCCTGTAAGAATGAGAAGCATGGAAGTCTAGGTTAGATTGTAGTATATCTTTAACTAACAAAACTCACGCCCCTCAGTTCCCCTTCTTCTCGTTCACTGCATGGTGAACGTTAACAGGAACAGCACAGAAACAACATGGAAGCAACAGTGGACAACACACAGCAACAAGCCTTGCCAGTCTCTGTGTGTCACCTGCTTCTTTCATATGCCCAATTCTACACTGTTCCTGCCAAAAAAACATGCAGCGTATGTATGACATTGAAACAGACAAGATGAGTTATACCTTGGAAGTACATAATTGCGGAGCACAAGACAATGCACCAGGGAAATTATATGTGAGCATTGCAACAATATTACATCTGGCCTTAGAGGTATCCCAGCTTGCATGATCTTGGCAAGAATGCTTTTTTTGGGGCATTGGAAAAACTTTTCATCCATGCAGCATGACAAAGCTGGATTAGAAATTATTGAAGCAGCCATTCATGTGACGAGATACACAGCACAGGCTCAGAACAGCATGCACTATGAACAGTTCAATAACATCTAAGTACGAGGTGCATGAACCTACAATTAATCTAGCTAAATGCAACACCTCTTGAGCTAGCAAAAACTGAACCTGGAAGGTAATGCATATTGAAGAATTAGATGAGAAGTTGCTTTTTATTGATCTACATCCTTTTCTTTATCAGAAATTCTGCCCAATTCCTCTGGTTGGAAACGTCATTCATCATCTTAAATATGAACATGCAAATAATACTTCTAGAAGCCCACAGAACTAACTATCATGTTTTACTTCTCTTACTTTCGGAAAGAGTCCCAGGAACATTACAAATACTGGTGGAATTTTAAACAAATTTTAGTGAATTTCATAAGAACTTTGCGCCTTACACAAAGACAGTTGCAATTAACCATTGCATCAAGAAACAACTTGCATTTGAAGTTGCACAATAAGTAGCGTTAAATTCTTGTAAGAGGTGCCAGTAAACAGGAACTAATAAGGAGACGTCAAGATGATCACAAGGCTTGCACCTTGTAACCGTCCTAGCATCTCCCTATTTCTCCCTCATGCCCTCCGATGTTCTTTGTAAGTCATAACAAACCAACTAGTCCAAAAATATGTTTTGACTCATGTCCACCTTACATCCCTCAGCAATGGCTGAGGTAATGGCAACCAATCTCGAAGGTTGGACTTTCGCCATGCTGCATGTCACTGAAAGGCCTGGTGACGTCATAGCTGCCATATTTTTGGACATCACCTATTAAACTGACAACTGAACCTACACGGCATCCTCACAGACTGAAACTAATTCGCACTTGTCATTCACACACTGAGCTAGATCCTGCACCACTGGAATTTTGCAGCGAACCTGTTAATGAGAGTTTCGCAGCCATTTTCGTGCGGCAGAGTCGGGCGTGTGGTGGCTTGGTTGATATCAAACAGCAATAGTACCTGTGTCGGAATCGCAAATTTATTTGCTTTGAAAACATAATTTCCAATAATGATAAAATAAATGTTACCTGGTGTATATCTCGCACAAATAGACGTATTCCTCGCACGATTTTTTAGGCAGTAATCCGCAATTTTCCTTTGTCACGTCACATTTTACCGGCTCCGCACTGAAGTTTAGCTAGGAGTATGTATGGCTGCTGTGGTAAAGACCAGCCAGCAACGCAGCCCACGTGGGAGTCCAGAGTGGCCGCATGACCACGACGTCGATAACGAATCTTTACTGAGAAAAGTCCACATATAGACACCAAGTACTTTCTAAGGGTCTGAAAACTCGCTTATACAGCTTCGCTGAATGGTGTATTCAGATTGGCAGACATCTGCAAAGGATTTCTTAACCCTGTAAAGGATGCACCACCGCACTTATATTTGTGTTGCGGTGAAGTTGTGTTAAATTTGCTGCAATTTGCTTGACGAATAAGTCGCCTTGTTCATGCAACAACCTAACAATCCAATTTGCTTCGCAACAACCATTTAGGTTCTTTCCAAACCTGGAAACCTTGCTGTACTATTCTGAGTTGAAAGGCAGGTAGACAATGACACACATAAGAGAGATAAACAGACAAGGCGCCAATGTGTGTCGTCTACACACACTTCACCTCAGAATATGCTAAACCAACACGCCCAGCTTTCCATCCTAATGTCGTGTATTGCTGCACTAGTTCAGAAACACATGAAATTTTAACTCTGCTTGTTAAGAGGACAGTTGGTGAATAAACAGGGGTTTGGAGATGCAATGCAGGTCCAGAATGACGTGACCTGCCTGGACATTACACTATGTGTAGCTTTCACGGAGGGCCTCACCTGAGAAGAAGAGCGCTGTGCACGCCGGTCTGGTGACGGTGACTGATTGCGCCGTGCCCCACTGACGCTCACCGATCTCTGCCGCTCCACGATTCCTTGAAGTTGTAGAGGTTGGGCAGGAGTGTTTCCCACTCTGCTGCGGTTTGGGGTGCTTTGTTTCGGCGACTGAGCTTCCCCAAACGGCTGCTGTGGAACATACACCTCCTGCCTCCGCCAGCGCTTGCGTGAGGCAGGAGGGGTCTCTGTAGCTTTTCCTGGGGTGACTGGAGCTTTTCCCGGGGTGAGCGGAACTTCAGAAGAAATGTTTGGCGAGTTTGAGACATTGTTTTTCGTGGAGCGGTGGGGTGACGGCAGCAGTTTATCACGCAAAGCTGGCACGGGAGGACTCTGGGCTGCACGGCACACGGTGCTGTCGTGAATTGTGCTGTCTTCCTCTTCACTCTGTGTGGTATTTTGCAACGCTTCTTCTTCAAAATGAAGAGGTCCCTGACTCGTAACTCTGACCGGAGCTCTGCTCCTGCTGAAGAAATCAGATAAAGACAACATGAACACATAATTTGCCATTGTAGGATATAAAAATCATGTGTTACACTATTACTTGAGATAAGCATGAAAAATTCTCTGAGCATAACTACTGGCTTGTCGGAACCAGTATACACCCATAAATGAAAGTGGTATAGCATTTCTTTCTCCTTATCATATCTAATAATGCAAGAGCTTGTCAGCTGCCTGTCATATTCAAGGGGCCCTGAACCACTTTTTATCGAAGTTGAGGAGGGCATTTAAAGTGAAAATAGGCTATTTCAGAAATACTTCGCTGCAAAAAGTACTTCAATGCGTTCAGCAGAAGCGGAGGTATTGGCAATTAAACATGGCCTCCACTGTGCTCCCGTTCCTTCTTCAATGACTTGCACTGCGAAGGCTGCAGCACAGTGGGGCGTGCCCACAACACTCCGCCTTCTACACGTCACCGTGGCACGCAGTTCACATTTCATTTCGGATGTTAACGGCGGAGTTCCAATTTCGGAAACTACGATGTGCCAAACGTAAGCTAAACGTGGTTGTCCTCAGAGAGCCACAGTGCGCTTAGCCAGTGGACTCGTGGCAGTAGCCCGTGATGGCTGCGGTGTCTACGCCATGTATCCGACCGCAGCTTGATGTCAGCTATCGACCAATAGCAGCTGTCTAAGGGAATGACAAAAGAGTGCATCCTATGACGAAATAGTGTGTCTAGAAAAGTGAGGACAGGGTCTTATGTTGAAAAGAGAGCGCTTGAGGGAAAGGCAACTTCGCGATCTGCTTGCGAGCTCCACGCATCGCATACGGCAGCAAAACTTGGCTGAGACGTTCACAGCAGCGTAGGTTACCCGCAGACTATGTTATTTCACCAAGCCCGAGAGGTGGTTCAGGGCCCCTTTAAATAAATACCCTATATTTAGGTTTCTACATATTCAGTTTAAACTGAAAAAAGAAAGAAAGAAAGAAAGAAAGAAAGAAAGAAAGAAAGAAAGAAAGAAAGAAAGAAAGAAAGGGTCTTTGAATTTTTTCCCAGAATCGCATTTCAACCAATAATGTCATTGAAAGCAAATTTACCAGAAAGGTAAGACAGAAATCAGCATGCACTCCTTCATGCACTCCGTTACAAGAAGACTAGTGAGCTTAAGGTTATGTCAGCCCACCACCCAAAGTATCATTAGTTCTTTCTTATTTCAGTTTCTTTTTTCTTATTTAATTCCTTTAACATGCAATGCTTAGTCTTTTTCAGCAATGACTCATAAGGCCTCTACATAATCAAGTTATTGTCATTATGGTAATCAAGCTAGACAATGTCACAAATAATGTCTCACTCTATCTGAGTTTGAAGTTCCAATGTGCTGAATTTTAATTCCCAAATAGCAACATCACCATGTGTGGTTTCACCCTTGCTAGACTGTTTGTTTAAATCTGTTATTCATTGTACTAGATGCAACTACAGTGTTGAAGAGCAGTATCTGCAGTTACACTGAACGTTTTAGCATCAGCATACTTAATGAATGGGAGATTCACCGAAGGAAAAGAAATGCTCGACGCGAAAAATTGTTCACTGAAAAAAGCCGGTGAAAATTTACTTTAAACAGGAGTATACTCACAGAAAAGAAAATTCTACAGGAAGTAAAAATTCTAAAAAGTATACCAAATGTTTCAGCTGGAAGCTGGTACTTGTTCCTTTCTGACGTCTTGTTTACACTACTTTGTGCTATACATCGTTCCAATGTAATGGAATCTATTAACTAGCCCAATCGGCCGCTCTTCCATGTTAGAAAAAATAAAAAACCGGAAATGCTGAACTGTACCTATATCAAGGCCTGTAACAATGCATAGTGAAATGCACATAACTGGACACCTCTAAGGAAGGCTGTGTGCTTACCTATTCCTCTCAGCGATGCCTCCCCTGCCAACAACCTGCGATGCAAACTGAGGGAACCCGCGCAGCTGTCGTGCTCCAGACTCTCGTTCACAGTGCTGCCTCCGCAGCTCCTGCAGCTTCTGAGCACTGCTTCGGGCAATGGCAACAGGAAGCACACTTGATACCCGGCCTTTGTTCCCAGTCACGGGAGTTCGCTGGCTGGCAGCTGGCTCACGAAGGTTTTCTGGTGGTGCATAGGCAGAAGGCTTTCTGTGGACTCCTTTCAATGGCAAACTGTGCTGGAGCCTTCGGACAGCACTTGTGTAAGGAGGGAACTCCCTTAAACAGCTCCTAGGCAAGGAGAGTGGGAGAAGGAGAACACGAAGAGACTGTACTACTATACATGAATTAGTAATGGGTTGATGAGATAAGTCAAACATTAACACAAGTGTATAAAACAAATTTTCAATTTAGCCCAACTTCCAGCACACAGTAGTACTGCATATCATAGACAGTGAACAGCTGTCAGTATTGTTTAACTTCTTGCTTAGCTTGTCACCTCACTGCCAGTTTGCATACCATGGCACAGCTTAGCAACGCACAAGGACAGAAGGGCTTTCAAGGCATGGACAACAGCAAAGACAAGTTCGCTATAATAAGAAAATACTCATTGAAAAAGAGCGCATGTTTGAGCCTCTACCACTTCCAAAAAATAATATCGGGCAGTGAACTTCACAGCAGCATCAACACAAATTCACTTGTCTATACAGCCACCTCCTGATACTGCAAAATGCACTTTCACACGAGCATTTCACCTGACAACAGTCCATAATGTACACAACCTAAGGTAGTCATAAAAGAAAAGTCGGGGCACATCGCAGTATTTCCTGGGTGTGTAGCAAGATTTCAAAATCAGTAGGACTCGCAAGAGTTCAAGAAGATGGAATTACTACTATGCTTCATGCACAGCTTGAAAAAGACAGTTACTACTATGACTGATTTGTTAATGAAGATTTATGACTTGTCACTCAAGAATCAAGAGGATCTGATTCACTAATCAATGTAATCACTAATCACTCTTAGGAGCAATTAGATGTTACATTGAGATTATTAACAAGCTTGAATGGAAACATGCATTTTCTTGCGAAGAAAATATACAGCTGTATGAATTAGGAGCACAAATATGAATGGATATGTTCAACAGTAATTGAAGCCCCAAAGCTTAGAGCAAGATAAAAATTCCAGGAAGCAACAATTTACTCTCTGCAAACACAAAGCGACTAACCTGAGAAAACTTTAAAATGTGCTAGGGATAGCAGTCAGTTACATTCAAAACAAATATATATCTGAAAAGTTCACCAAAATGCAAGAACAGCTGGCACTTGCTTCGCTCTACAGAAAAGCACTGGGCCACATGCACAAAAACATCTGCACGGACAAGCTCTGAAATGAATTCAAGTATGTCAAAATATACTTCTTTTTGTAAAGTGACATATTTTTTAGCACAAACACCTACCCACCCAGCGTAAACCTGACACACGACATATTGAAGTAGTATTCAGCTCTATCCTGCGGCCAATAACAGTAGTTATTTGAATATAAGACGAGGTTTTTGCCAGAATCCTTAGCATCAAATTCACCCCCCCCCTCCCCAAATCGTACATGCGAGTATAATAGATTCAGTTACTGTTTCAATATGATGGCAGCAGTGCCACCTTTTTGGTGATCCATATTTTAGACAGCAGTGCAGATTGTAGCAACTAATAAACCTTGACAGGCAATTACCGTATCTTTTCATGTATAACCTGCACCTATAATTTGAACATTTTAACAGTTAAGATAAAGTGTGTGTTTTATGCAAATATCACCTTGAGGTGCAACTTCCCGGCAGCGTGAATTTCACCTTATAATGTGGCTTTATGGCAGTGAGTGCTTAACTGCTGTGAAGCCACACCACAAGGCAAAATTTGCATATAACTTGTATTGATTATTTTTATTATTCCAGGAATTTCCGATTATTTCAAATTTCCGGCAGTCCCTGCCAAGTCTCAATAATTCATCGGCTACTCTATATCACCTTACATTAGTTTGCACACTTCAGTTCTTTTTCTCGGGTCCCCCAACTGCACCCTTGATTTATAATCATGACCACATTATAATAAAAAAAAATATGGTAAGTACAGTTGGGATACACTAAGGCTGCGTTCACACTTGGTCTCGGAGCAGGCGGAAGTGGAAAAAACTTGATAATATCCACCCGCCTAGGTGGAGAAATGGGCGGAAAATCAGGCGGCGAGCCCGATCGGTCTAGGACCAATTTTTTTGCCACGGCGAAGTGGAAAGCAGTTCCGCTTCACCAGAAGCTGCACTAGCATGTAAACATCCGGTTGTAAAAGTTAACATTTTCTGTTGTTCATTGTCTATATTTGGGAAAAGCAACTAGCTAAAAATATCGAAACTATGTCTTCTTTATCTTCCACAGTAAACGAAAGTTAAAGATGACGCGCAGTTGCGCGAAATTATGGCTTTTAATAACTGATGGGTCAATGAATGAACGTATGTCTTGATATAGTGCGCTGAACAGCGCCACTACGCTGACAAACGTACACAAACTAGATGGATGTGGCCGAAAGTGGCAGTGGTTTCCGCTGCAGTGGTGAAACAAACGTGAACATTTTGTACATGCGCGGAAAAGATTTTCCGCCCGCTTGCCATTTCCCAAGTGTGAACATAGCCTTAGAGATTGATATTCGAGCTTCTATCAGAATGTGGCTGTCGTTGCTCGAAATCAAACCCGCAACCTAGTGCTCAGCAGCAAAACCACTAAGCCCCCGTGGTGGGTCTAACATGGAATCTAACAAATAAGGCCTGTAGAAAAGATGCCCATACCTGGTTTCGTACTCTTGAGCCAGATGTGTCGTGTCATCACAGAGAACACTGTGGTTCCATCCACAAGGTAGTGAAATGTCTGTCTGGATGCCAAACTCACGACTATGCTGCTGGTGGGATCGCAGAGCATGCTGAGCGATGCGCACTTTCGTCGGAGTCAGGACCCTGTTCTCGATGTAAGGGTTCATTTCCACCATTCCCGCCGACGAAAGCAGCGAACAGCGGCTGGAGCAGATGGAGGTAGAAAGGCTACCGTCTGTCTGACTGGACATTTCACGCTGCACTTTGTTGCTGGCTGCGACATTGTGATCACCTCGCAGAGGACGTACCGTAGCCGCGGGAGCTAGCGTTGCTGGCATGGACGCTTGCAGCTGAGGCATTGGCAGTGCAGTCTGAGAGGACATTTGCGCAGCTGCAAGAGAAGTCGACTTAAGAATTGCACTTCCAAACTTGAGGACATGGTGTGAAATTGAAATGTTCTGTTTAGATGCTGCAGATTTATGAACCAACACTAACAGATGTAACTGCAAAGCAGATACAAATAAACAGAAGATCAAAGTAAACTTTTGAAATAGACTTTGCCAGGTATGATGAGTCGATGCTTACAAGATATCTACTGCAACAGTCAAGAAAATTATGAAGGGACAAAACAGAAAGACAAGCCACCTAGCCCACGGCCATAAATGCTGTCAGATAAAGCACAGAACGAAAATGACAGTTAGAAGTAACAATTCTTAATGCAATTCTTTAAACCTGAAAATAAAAAATAAAAGAATAGTGTTCTTAAGTGCACCTAATAATGGCCTCCACCTACTTTCTACCAACCTCTTAGCTTACCTAAAAGGTAAGGTAAACATTTAATAAAAAATGCCTTCAACTTCTATTAATTCAACACCAGGGGCAAGATTAATCGGCGCTAAATATCAGATGTTCAACTTATCACCATTACTACTAGCAATACTATCCCCGTCATTGCTTGGCATCAGCTAACATTGTCATCAACGGCAACAGCCAGTTTCGGACTATTTTCTCTAGTGCTCTCAATAAATTCAGTCATCTCCTAAAAAGTGCACGAAAATTTACTGCGTAAAATGCATTTTTGATTCAGTCGAGGCACCTTTTCAAATCGTATGCTTTGTTCTAGCTATCTGCCAATTCGCTTGAATTCATCTGAGAACACCGTCTATAACCACTGCCAATTTCTACCGCATATTTCATCATGAATGGCAGCGGGTTATTTTATTGCTGGTACCACAGAACCTTGCCTAGACTAAGTTTGCGCTACCACCACAGTTACAAGCAAGGCACTGCACAACTTTCTGGGCTCCTAATTAATAATTTAATTATAGGGTTTCATGTGCCAAAACCATGACCTGATTATGAGGCACGCAGTAGTGGGGGACTCTGGCAATTTCTGGCCACCTAGAATTCTTTAACGTGCACCTAAATCTAAGTACATGGGTGTTTTTGCATTTCGCCGCCATCAAAATGCGGCCACTATAGAAGGATTTGACCCCGCGACCTTCTGCTTAGCAGCTCAACACCATAGCCACTAAGCAAACATGGCAAGTAAATTTTGGGCTCCCTTTCAATGCGTTGAGCAATAATTATATTTGATCTAGACAATCCTCCACAGTTTACAATGTTTCGGAAAAGAAAAAAAAGAAAAGAAGTTGGCTCTGGAGCCAAATGGAGCCAATCCCCCATCGTGGATAGGAGTCACAAGTGTGACAGGCTACAACAACAACAACAACAACAACAACAACAACAACAACAACAACGGCTCTGGAGCTGGATTCACAAAGTTTTTACAGCATAGCTATTAAGGGGTAGTTCCCCCAGGATCGTGTCAGTGTGTCGACACAAAACTCAAGCCTTCTCCTCCAACGTGCTGTCAAGTACATCCCGTGATTGATGCAGCCCTACTAGAATAAAATGCATTATACGGGCCGATCCCGAAGACAGTGCAATGCCGGGTCGACATGCGGCGAATGTGAAGCAGGCGTTAAGCACTCACTATATGTGGGTCAATCCCGAAGATAGTGCAATGCCGGGCTGACCCTCAGCGGAGGTGAAGCTGACATTAAGCACTCCGCATACGTGGGCCGATACCGAAGATAGTGCAATGCCAGGCTAACCCATTACGGAGGTGAAGCAAGCGTTAAGCACTCCCCATACGTAGGCCAATCCCGAAGAGTGTGCAATGCCTGGCTGACCCTCAGCAGAGGTGAAGCAGACGTTAAGCACTCCCCATACGTGGGCCGATACCAAAGATAGTGCAATGCCGGGCCGACCCTCAGCAGAGGTGAAGCAGACGTTAAGGACTCCCCATACGTGCGCCAATCCCAAAGGTACTAGTGCAATGATGGGCCAACTTGTGGCGGAGGTGCAGTTTGCCATTAAAGGGACACTAAAGGCAAATACTAAGTCGATGTGGACTGTTTTAATATCCTTCCAAAAACCTCGCATCGCTTGTTTCGTGCAAAGGAAAGACTTAGTTTGGAAAGACTTAGTGGCATAGACTGCTTGGGCATCCCGCGACATTACATGGAAGCTGAATTCTCTGCTACTTGCAGTTTGTGCGAGTTGCACGAGCCAGCAAAATTAGTGCAACACTATGCGGTAACGAAACTAAGGAAACGCAAAAGCATGGGAGGCGCTGAGTCGAGCGAAAATGAAACCTTTCAACCATCTGCATCATTGTAAAGGGCAATTTCAATTAGTATTTTTTTTTAATGAAAAGAACTGGACAAGTAGCATTTTATTTCAGCTTATAATACACTAAAAGGTTCTTTTTTGCAAGGAGTGGTTGAGTGCTAGCGACAGAATTTAACTGAGGAGTGCAAGTACATTTGGCAAGTACTTGAATGTCCCGGGGGAGTCTCTAATCATGTCTTGCATTTACCTAAATTTATCTATTATTGGGGCTCTGTTTGCAATAATATTGGCGCCTCAGAGATTCTCTAGCACTAATCTATCACTTTACCTTGACTTAATATTTGCCTTTAGTGTCCCTTTAAATGGACCACGTACACAGCTTCAATGATCATCCTTCTTCACAGAGTGGAAAGGTACCAAGTTTTTTTGTTTATAAGTACTGTTTCCTATCGGTCAGCCGCCTTTGCTTATCATCAAGTGGTTTGTGCATTATGTTCAAATGAAGAAAAAGAAAGAAAGAAATATGATGTACAGTCAAAACTCTACATAATGAACATGGATATAATGAATTATCTTATATATAAGAAAGTAAATATATATTTTGGTGAGACATGCTTTATTTCAATCAGTACTCTAATGCTTATAACGAAACCAAAAATGCAGGATCTTAAGAGAATATCGGCTACAGCAAAGCATATATACGTTCACTCAAAGCTCAATATACTATATGCATTCTGGCAGCAAGAAAGTAAAATACTCGGCAAGAGTAACTTGAAACGGGAGGAGAACATCTCTCCGGAAAATCCGATGTCCTTGCAAGAAAACTTAGGTCTTCCACAGTAGTGCACGGAGCAACTCTATGTCCTTCAAGGAGAGTCTTGCACGCTTCCACGAATTCTGGGAATCCCAACAAGTAATGTTTCATATCGACATGAGAGTGGCAAAATGAACATATTGGTGAGGGCGACAGTCCCATTTGGCAACCAGTGACATTAAGCAACGAATGCAAAGCGTCACCAAAGTTTTCATGCAATATTCTCATTGCGTACGGACTGAGCTTGTTGGAACGACATAAGTCTACCTCTACTCCTTATAATTGCCTTGATATGTTTTGGTAGTGTTAAACCTGCTTATGCTGCAATTAACAGCGCGGAAATGTGATGGCTGCAGAAACACGTGGTAGTTTGTGGTCACTGGGGTCACGCTTATCTTTCTAATCTGTTGTGCTATGACTAGCTAAGGCAGTAAAAGACTGTCTTGACTCCAGTTAGGCAAGGTACATTCCATATTTACCCAAATTTAATGCGCACCTTTTTCTGAGATAGCTGGTCCAAAAATTGCCTGTGCATTACATTCAGATACGAAACCAAACACGAGTTCGTGGCATTGGTAACTGGTTGTAAGTGCCATTTGTAAGTGTAAGTGTGTGTCATTTTGTGGTCAACGACCTGGAGCGGTATTCTCGATCAATTACTTTCCAAGATAACACTTTCACGAGATTTCATGCGACTCAGCATCACATGCTTCAGCATATATGGTTTCCAGCATTTCTAGCAATGCATCAAGCTCACTATCTGCATACAGGGCCAGGAACACTGTCGGCTGTATACTTTGACAAGTCCAGTGTAGACGAACGTAAAACCACACAAAAGTGATTACAGTATCTCTAAAAGCAATTGTTCAAGAATACCACCAACTGTGTTCTCGGTATCCGTGGCTAATGAAACAGAAATGGCAATGACAAAGCACCGCTTTCGTTATGAAAGCTCACTAAATAAACTTCCTTTCTGTGCAGTCAAATTCTGCACAAAATTTTTTTTTCTGATCGTGAACATGGAAGGGTGTGCTATAAATTTCTTTTATATGTCAATGGCACATTTTATGCAGCTGTATTTTTATTTTCTAACTTTAAAGTCTGTAAAAATTGGGTGCACGTTATATTCAGGGGTGCGTTACATAATTGTGTAGACATAATACTATGGGGGCAGCTTCAAGTGAAGCAAACAATGGAGCACCTTTCCTCCTGAGTCCCATAATGCCCCTTATCAGGAGCCACTTGAGGGTGTGCACCACTTTCTAGAGTCGTCTATTAAACCCATGGCCTCATACTTGACAGCACAACACCACAGCTACAGTGTCTTCACAACAGATGCCATAGCCAATGAGCCATCAACTACAATAAACTTGGACGCGGTTGAATAAGCATGGAAGAGCACAAAAATAAGGGTGGGCTTAGACCTGGATAACTTACAGGAGAGATTTTGCTGCGTTGATAGGTCAGTCTGTTCTTCACTGGCAATGTTTGATATCCCAGCCATGGATGACGATATCCTCTCCAAGGATGTTGAAAAGTCGGCGTCGATTGAGCCTCCAGAGTCAAAATTGGGAAGCTGTTGTGCTGCCTGACCTGGCTGTAACGCGTGATGAAACCTTTGGCTTCGCCTGGCTTTTCGTAGTGCTTCGGCTTCCTCTGCAGCCTGCTGCATTTTGGCTATCAGCAGAAGGCGTGCCTTCTCTTCGCGTTCCTGCAAAAGGCATAACAAGTAATGTCATGTGAAAGCGTAAGCGCAAAAGGTGAACCTCGAACATGAAACTGTTTGACTGAGTGGCTGATTCTGAAGGCATGTACACCTTGGTTATGAGAGATATGTCAGTAGAGTGCTCTGGATTGACTCTGGCCAATTATTGTCCGTCCCTGTGAACTGAAATGCCGTATTTATCCGCATCTTAACACACACCTCCTTTTCAGTAAAATGAGTCCAAAAATTTCTTTCACGTTACAGTCAGATACAAAACCAAAACAACGTTCATAGCATTGACAACTGCCTTTGCGGTGTTCATATGCTTTACCGCATAAAAGGAATGTCATGCGGCGAAGCTGACTTTAAAAAAAAAACGGCTGCTATGTGCAACACATATTAGACCCTTGCCCATATTTCTTGCTAGAAAATCACGTAAACGTTAGATTTCTACTTTGTTTAAGAGCTTTAATGCAATTTATATGCTAGTTTTCAACTTTGGACACAAAGAAAGTGGGCGCGCACTTGATTCGGAAGTGTGTCGGAATTGGGAGAATAGTGCCCAATGAATCAGTGTCATGTTATGCCGTTTTTTGCTGCACCTTGTTTAATTCGACCTGCCGGATAATTCAATCAATTTCGTCAGTCCCGCCAGAGCTGAATTAATGGAAGTCGACTGAAGCTGAAGATCACCAAACAAAATCGAATCGAACAGTGAATGTTCAAATAATTCAATTTGCGAAGAGAATATCTACTACAGTAAAACCTTGCTACTACGAACACTATGCTAGCAAACATTTCGATTAATTAACTTTTCAGAAATCCCCTGCTGACCACTTATACTAGCTTCAAGGTAAAAATGTTTCAATAGTATACAAACTTTAAAATACCAAACTTTTCAGAATAACGATTGTTGTTCAGTTTCTGTGTCATGTTAACAAAGCCTCTGTACTATGAATAAATATTCAGAAATCTGATTATTCTTAGATTTTTGCGTATCCTTCCCGGCAGCCGGAACAATAGGCTAACAGACGACAAAGCGCTGAAAGAAGGTGCCACTGCGGAGGGGTTCTGAAAACCTAAGACAACGCCGGTTTTGCGAGCGCATGCTCTGCCCAGACAAGTGTCACCTAGCAACAAAGGCGTGTCTTCTTTTCCTACTTTCGCCCTTCTTTCTATGGTCGTACTAGCTACACACACAAAGAAATGTAAACTCTGTGCTTGCAAAGTCAGGCTTTCCCGAGGATGTTGTTTACATGTGCTTGAGCTTTGGAATAGCTCAGGTGTCTGTATCGAGCGAGACGGCTGCAGTGTCCATGGCAAGGAGCATGAAAAACAAGCAAACAAAAAGAAACATTGCGCTTTTTGTCAGTGGTTTTCTCAGCATCAGCTTCTCTCTTGCATGCGCCGCTCTTACTACAAAGTGCTTCTGTGGTGTGTGGCGGCGGAATGCATAGAAAACAGCAACAGCGCAGGCTCAGAGCCAACGGCAATGTTTTCGGGGATAGCTCACACGGTGACATCTGATGACCTGATGGGCTGATGGGGGGAATGGTTAATTCTGGTGCTTCCACTATAATGATCTTTCAGAATTATGGACAATTCGCCACAGTCCCTTGATGTTCATTATATAGTAACTTCACTGGATCAAATTTTTCGAATTGCTATATTTGGTAACTAGAGACCCGCACACTGCTGCATGTTCCACATGCTGCGGAGCCCCTCGTGCTCGATGCCACGTAAGTGGCATGCACCAAACGTTGTCGTTTTCGACAGAAAAAAAACTGTAGAGAACAGCCACATGTGGAGCACCGTGGAGTGCAGCCACGCACTCGTATGTTTCCCCTAAGAATGAATGACTCTGTACAAGCACGTACACGCGCACCAAGAAAAATCAAACGAGTTGCCCACTCTGCAATAATGTTCCCTGCCAAAGTTTCAAAATGCTGCTCTCGCTATTGCATTATTGTACGGATGTGCAAGAGAGCCAAAATTCTTTCATCACTGTGGCGTCACATTTATTTCTGGGTTGGTAGTGGCAGCGCATGTCAAGAGACACAAATCTGTACCATCTTTAAGCTGCATTCCTGTCAGATACATAGTACTAACGAGGTCTCTAACTACCCTCAAATTTTGATATGCCCAACATGGATATAGTGACATACGAGATATAAAGAAGTAAATATAACATTTCTTGGCTATATCGGCACATAGTGAATACACGCTTATAGTGAATAATGGACATAAAGAAGGCAACTTCACATCAGATGAGACTTCGCTTTATAAAGGTTTGATTACTACTGTTACTGTTGCTGTTGAATTGAATTGTGGGGTTTTACGCGCCAAAACCACGATTTGACTATAAGGCACGCGATAGCAGAGCGGTAATTTTCACCACCAGAGGATCTTTAACGTGCCCCTATTGCATGAGAGAAGGGCATTTTTGCATTTTACCCCCATCAACATGTGACCGACACCACCAGAATTTCATACCACAACTTCATGCTTGGCAAATGTTGCTGTTTGTTAGATGAAAGTGTCGAGGCACACCTTTTTCTCTCGTACTTTACGTTGCTCTTCCTGATACTCAAGTTCTATCTTCCGCCGTTCCTCCTCCAGGCGCCGTTCTTGCTCCCGCTCTTCCCGAATTCTGGCCTCTCGCTCGGCACGCAACCGCTCTTGCTTCTCTTGCATTTGAGCCTGCCAGAGAGAAGTACAAGCCATTCGTTGATTCATTAACAAGAACTGCTTGAATAAAGCATGTCTCCATAAAAACAACTGGAAATACCATGATAACAAAGCTACACGAAGTAGCATCTACTCATATCATATCGTCGCACAGCTAAAAATATTGTTGTGCAGAATTATAGTGCATTACATGTCATTGTCAGTAGTCTAGTGCACACAAAATTGACAGGTGCAGATTAAGCCAGCTGGCATTATGCATCATTGATTTTTCTATCGATACCAACACCAAAATTTCTCCCGGAGAAAATAAAGAACAGGAGGGCTAAGTAAGAAATTGGTTACAACCATAATAGGTTGTAACTTATAATATGTGAAATAAACAAACATAAGAATTGTTGAAATGCAATGTTGGCGCTTAAGAGAGCCAGGCCAGAGAACATTACTAGAGGTCTGTGAATATCAAAATTTTCAAATCCGAATTGAATACGAATAGTACTTCACAACGAATATTGAATGGAATATCGAATAACAATATGCATGTGTATTTATTAGCAGGTTGGTTTATTTTAACACGTTGTAACATTGAAATTACATTGTCATTGGTAACAAAAATTTAACTAGTAAGCCATTATACTAAAAGATTGTGTATCTGGCTCATGTGAGCTTTGGAAAATTGAATAATTTGTGCTAGTTGTCTGTTCTCACCAACCTGTGCCTTATTATACCGCATCAATTTCTCGTAAACTCAGCGGCATTTTACCATGTACCAGTTGTCACTCATCACATTTGCTGTCAAGCAATAAGCAAAGGATTGAGGGTGGAACCTCTAAAAGAGTGCGTCTTCGCTGTTTGCAAACCTGTGCCCCTTGATACTGAAAGGCTGGCTTTCTTGCACAGCTTCGACGTCGAGGGGCTAAGCATGTTTTGCATGCAAAATTTAGCCAGCAGCATGAAAATATAGCAAAATTCAGCACAAAATTGGACACACCTTTCTTAGATTACATAAAAATAAAAGCTAAGAACCATGTCTGCTTCTGCACAGCCAGAAATATATTCGATTTATTTCGAATATTCTTATCCAATCGAATATTCGAAAATTTTCGAATACCTAGTTTTCGAATCGAATAGGAATATTAAAGATACAATATCCGATAATATTTGAAATTCTAGAACATTCGCACAACCCTAAACATTAGGTATCACAATGGGATTTTATAGATCACTTTTTATCCAGAATTTTCGTTCAATGTACAGAGCGCACGGTGGTGCTCTACGAAAACCTCTGTGATGAAGGCCGAAAAATTGATTAGCTTGCTTCTTGCTATTACTTAATCCATATTAAATGATACTGGTAATAAATCAACCAAACAAATATAGAATCACCAGGGCACCTGAATGGCTCGCTGATATTCCATTGCTCTCATCCGTTTCTCATCATTCGCCGACGTCTTGGCATCGATACCAGGCCGGTAACCTTGGCCTCGTGTAACAGACCATACGCTGTAGAGGAAACACAGATCCATTGAAACAAGAGAAAAAAATTATGCAATTATGCACAGCAACGCCAGCATTTTTAACTGTACATGTCACAAAAATATCTCCTTTTATTGACCTAACTTTCAGGTTCACTCAAAATCAAAAGGGAAAGAAAATCATAATTTAATATTAGCTTCAACTGCAGTTACAGTTCAGCTATATTTAATTTTTTTGTTGAAAATATTCGGCCTTTGGTGCCACTATTTAAGGAGCCACTCAATGCCACATTGCGTCGCAATGACAATTTTGCTTGTTCAGCATCAGTTAGTTCCGTCCACTTTATTTATTTTGTGCGTACAAGCAAGACAATACATATAACCTCCCTTGCAGCTCCTGTAAAGCTGTTTCCATATATGTAAATAAACAGTACACATCGTACATGTTCATTCAGAGATTATAATAAAGAAATGCTGAAAGTTCTAGAGAACTTTTGTTACTCTTCAAAAACACAGACAACATCCATTACCATTTACCCTTTACTGGCCGGTACTTCTATACTACACTAGTAATTTAACCATTCTCTACTAGAAACTGGAAGTAGTAGTCACATTAGTGGTAACTAAACCAGTTTATTCATTTTCATTTTTTTACACTGGCTTCCACTTTCTATCGCAATTTTTTACTCATTCTGGTAAGTATCTCATCTTAACCTAGTGTTCTCAAATGTTCTCTAATAAAGTCCCATCAGTGACAAATGCATTTTCTTCCCTTGACTATAATCTTGCAAACATTTTAAGCCTCGTGTGACAAAAACATGATAACGAACTCTTTCTAAACAAGTACAACATTAAAAATAGTTCAATGGTGCCCTCAATGTTGTCTTGTTATATGTATGGGCATGTGTAGAACATTAACATTCCCGAAATGCCTCCCTATTCCAGGAACAATAAAATTTCACAAAGTGCAGCCATAAGGCAGTGTTTGGCTATGATACCAGCCTGCTTTATTCTGATGAATATTTTCTGGACTTTGCCCATAAGAATGAACTATGCGTCCACTCTGAGCATTATTACTGCGCAGATAAGAATATGAAAAGAAAACCACATTGGCAATCTCAATTCAAAATTACACTGCAGAAACATGGGACATCATGCAAGAAACTGGACTCCAATCATCAAGTTTCAATTAAGAAAAACTTTCAAATTCAAATATAAAGTACAATCCACTGCTAATGGGAACACTTAATTAGAATACCAGCACCCATCACTACTCAAGACTAGACAAGATGTCGCCTGCAACTGCTTTTTTTTTCTTTTTTCAATTGATATTTGCCCAGTGTAACATATCATCCACCAATTTTCTTAGATATCAAAATATTTCTTGAAGTTATGTAAATAGAATAATAAATTTGTGTTCCTATTAAGAGTGGACGGCACTACACAAACAGCAGAAAGCAGAGAATATCCAAGAGTTTAGCCTCACCTCTCTGAGCAATCCTCCCCAGGTCTCACCAACTTCTCAGACCCCAAGGACTCACTGTCGGCCCAGCAGGAGCCATTGCTGAGGGATGCATGACGGTTCTCCAAACTACGCCGCTGGTTATCTTCCCGTTGGTGTTCTGACGTAATGCAAAGAGGTTCATGAAAGCTTCAGTAAACATTTAAATCGAAAAATAAGTCGCCAAGATTTCTGAGGGTGTTGCTGTTTATAAAGCCACATGCACACAGCAGGGCCAAACAAGACCAATGTTCCCAGGAAGGATGGAGGAAAAATGTGTGTCAAACAAGCGAGGCGGCTGGAGCCAATGTTTCAACAAGACTTCCCTTTGCATACCGAAGTTCTTTTGCCAAAAACACTGGCTCTAGTGCAAACACTGTTGAACATGCACAGCAAAAGGCCATTTTACACCCAATCTAATGCTATTATGTGTAAGAAACTACCGTATCTACATGATTGTAAGTCGACCCCCCCATATCGCGTGACAGGAAAAAAAAGAATAGGAGAGCATACCCGAGGGTGCATTCGATAACGAAAATTTATTAATAGCTGACATGGTCACTGGACTACTCATGTTCACTCGTGCTGCCATCGTCATCGTTGCTATGGTCCCACAGTGCGTCGTCGTCCCGCGAAATTTAACAAATGGCAAACGACCGCACCACGACATCTTGTGGAACAGCAGCCCACGCCAAATGCACCCAACCACACGCAGTCGTCAGGGAGGCTCTTTTGATAGGTCTGGTTGGCATAATTTCACGGTCTTCTGCCACCAGCCACTCGTTTACTCACGGCGGAGCAGGTCCTTAAAAGGTGAAGATCTGGGCTTGCTTCATGGCCATGTCGCACTTCAGTGGCAGGGACTGATCGCACATTTCAGTGACGTACGCCGCAAGCTTAGCCTACAGCTCCGGAACGCATCCAGACTTCGGCATGTGGGAAATTCCTCACTTGCCGTCACAGGGGAAAATTTCACTTCGCTGCAGTCGCCCCTCTCGCACCACCCGTTTAGAAACATTGAACTTGCAGCCCGCTGCGCAGTGATTTGTTTCTTCATCGTAAAGGATGGCAGCCCTCTTGAACACTGCTGCGAACGAGTGCCGAATGATTAGTGGGCCTGGAGCACTCATGACAACTGAGGAAGCATAGAAGTAGCACGTAGCCGGCAGTCAAGTGGAATGCGTCAAACCAATGCCTTTCGTCAAACTATAGTGAAAGCTAAGCGCAACAGGCAAAGAGAAACCCGCGAGCGGTGTCTGCTCTTCCATGAACTACCGATGCTCCCCCCCGCAAGCGCCGCCGCAAATGGAACAGCAGCGCTTCCATCAACTATCGACACCCCCTCATGAGTGTTTTGTGCACTGTAAAACTCTCAACAATGTTGAAAAACCCTTCCGAAAAGTGAAAAAACACTTGAGATAGCGAAAAGCTACGGGTAGGGCCATAGAGCAAACATAAAATTGTAACTACGTTGTAGCTCCCGTTGGTCTCGCTTTTTTGGCGGTGCCATGTTTTGGTTTCGATTGTAAGTCGACCCCCCCCTTCAGGTTTTCAAATTTAAAAAAAGTGGTCCACTTACAATCATGTAAATACGGTAGTACTTCAGTGTGCTACAATAAAGGAGTACCATTATTGTTTTGCCTTCTTGCATGCTTTTCTTAAAACGCTATTTTAATACTTCTAAGCCCCTTAAATTGTGAAAGATTTGGTAAATAGTTTCACTTTGCATGTGCCTGTCCTAGAACTAGTATTCTTCTTACAAGTTTTCGAGCAAGTGCATTGGGCTGACCCTGAAGTTTTGCAACAAGGCAATATAAGTGTCGCAAGTGTGATGAACCTGAAAATGTAACGCTTTTTTTCCCCTGTAATTTCACATTTATTTTGCTTTAAACAAATTCTCACTTGTAACACCGAAGATGCTAAGTTGTTAGTGCTCAATTGTCAAAAAGAATAAAGTAACCAATCAACAAGAAATATTAAACAGACCACAAATCACTTGAGCCAAAGTAAAACATTAAACTTCATCACCAACCAAGCTCTTGAATCCAACGCCTCTTCGCTTCCTCCTTCTCGTCCTCTGGCACATCGTAAGCAGGCTGGAAAGAAATATCTTGGAAATTAGGCTGCAACAAATTACTCACACATTTCAAAAAGACAAAGACAAAAAGACAAGTCCGCTTGATGAAACATTAGCTCCCGCATTTACCTTGTTCTCATTTTGCTCATCATTCATTATATGTCACACATCACACCTTGTCTCTCTCCACATTCTTAATGAAACAGGTACAATAAACACGTGAACTTAATCCCAAAGGTCACTGCTACGGCTTTTAGTCCCATCTCCTGCTTTTTGATGAAGGAAAAAGAATGAATGAATGAATGAATGAATGAATGAAGGTGCTGTAAGCACGCAGCTGGGTACAACAAACAATTATAGAGAAGCCAACAATATGTATGCCACTTTTTTTTTCCTGGGCTTCTTCATTTTCTTTCGCTGCTGCAATACCTAGCGATTTAGAAATATAGCTTGATACTGTAGCCTGCTAGTCTATGTTCCGAATAAAGGTTTCTGTGATCTCTCCCTTGCAAAATAAATTCTGCAATGACCTTCCTGTGCACGAATGGCACATGTACAGTACTCAGCAATTGAAACGCCATACTCAGACAGCATGGCACCAGGCACTTTTCTGCAGCAGTGGTGGGCACTGGGAACACTGAGCTGATCGCATTTTTGTATCACATAAAGGAGAGAGTCTTTTTGATGTATCGTGACAGCATTCGGCTCCCTCAGTGATCACCTACTTCTCACCGGTAGTGCAAAAAGCCATGCTGCTTGAGTATCACATTTCAATCGCTCAGCACTCTACATAGAAAGTTTGCATCACTTCGTTTTAGAGGTTTACAGTTATATTGATACAGTGCAATATTTTTAATGAATATTTATACAGAGCGCTGCTCAAAATGGCATACTTCCTAGTCCTATACTTTGCACAAAGGCACTAGTGATAGGATGGGAAAAGGAAGTGAAAAGCTATATATTGTAACATACTATACGCACCCTCCCAGATGCCTTTGCTCAACAAAGGCATCTGGAAATGCACTCAGGTTCCTGTCCCACACTTTTCTAGCTGACTTTGTGACGGTATCAAAATAAGTTTTACTAAGAGCAGCAGTCTTATTTTCATTCCATTATAGAATTTACTTGCACAAGAAATGGAAAGAAATAAAGCCTACCCACATACAGCACAGACCACTCATGACATAACTGCATATAGTGCAGGACCAGATATAGTGTGGTCCTTCCTGAGACCTGTTTATCCTCCCATAAGACTCAATATAAATGCACACCACATACAGTGCAGCTGTGAAAACAAAATACTAGTTATAACGTAGCTGCCGGAAAAATACCGTAGATAAGCCAGTGTCCTTCTCATTGAGGTGCTCTGGCCAAGGGGAGAGCAACGAAGGCATTGCAGAGAAGGAGGAGACGTGGAGCAAATGAACAAAGGAACAAGAAGGAAAAAATGTGGTAGCAAGGTGCCATATGTATGTGCTCTGCGGCAGCACAAGGTGACGAATAAACCTATACTTGAGCCACTTGTCAGTAGCGCGCGTGCTCTGCACCGAGCATGTTTGCACGGTCGCTTTTTGGCTTCTCAGTTTGCATGTGTAAAGTGAATACAGCCACAGCCAAATTTTGGCGGATGAGGATGGTGTTGTAAAAATTCCGTGACGGTCGAGGTCACGGGTGCGTTTCGTGATTGCCCGTCGCGATGCGCAATGCCATGAAGTATCACATATGCACATGCGACCTTGACTCCGCGATGCTGTTAGTTTAAAGGGACACTAAAGCGAAACAATAAATCACTTTAGGCTAATGAAGCATTATTTGAGAACCCTGCTGGCAGTCATTTAAAAAAAATAGTCTGATTATTAGATGAGAAAACGGAGGTCCAAGTATCAGTATTTGAATTTCGCGCCGAAACCCCAGCGCCGGTACGTCAGCCTGACGTCAGGGATTCCAAAGTATGTTTTCACATTTGGACCGCATTGGCTGAGTAATGGTTCCCGAAACTTGTTATGTTGAATATTTGGTTCCTTTAGAACACATTGTAGTCAATCTGTACCGCAATATATAATTAGTAGGCCCTAGAAGATGCCATCAAAATCCAAGACGTCACAGCCCCCAGGCATGGGAACATAAGTAGGCGTCGCCACCCGTATTTCGTTCTTGCGCTTTTTCTGGCTTACCAAACGTCTTATTGTTGTAAGAGTGGTGTTTTTGGTGTTGTAGAACGGTAATTAACTGATGCAGAAGAAATCATTCTTCCCTTTAGTGTCCCTTTAAGCTGTGTTAGCAAGTTCAGTTCGGAGCATCTGTTGTGTCCACTACGTGAGCTTCCACCAGCACACACAAGCTTGCACTAGTTGCCGGCTGATCGCCCGCGAATCCAAACTATGCTTCATGTGGATTGTTGTCAGTTCAGCCTGTATAAGTGATTACATGCCCAATTTCCATGTAATTGCCTAGGGATATGAACATATCAAGGGCAAGCTTCTCCCAATGACATGCCACTTGACACCCCCCCTCCCCCTACCAGCTAGGCCTAACCAGCACGCCTGCCAACGGATGCAAACATCCTGGTCGTATGCTTCGTCTCTGATACGCACGGCTGCCTTATCGACATGTTTTGCACATGTGTAACCTTTGAAAAATGTTGTCGTGCTTATAGTCTGGTACCGCTTATAGTGCGGATATTCGCAACTCCAGCAAGTTATAAGCAATCTATGCTGTACTTAAGCAAAAGCTGAAAATATATTTATTCCATGATTAACTGTTGTATTTCAGTAATTCCTTCAACTATATGTGTATTATGATGATTTTTATGCTAGTCACTCATTAGGCTGCTTTTGTAACTTCACATCTTGATTTAAGCCTTTGTTGCCTCTTCTTTATATTGCATGTCTTATTGTATTAATACAGGAGGTCCCACCTGCACATTGTGAACTTGGGGCCACTTCGTGCATCTAATTATTCCTTCATGCACTAGTATAGTGCACTCATAATAAAGACTGAGACAGACTAAGCGATTCCCTCCTAGCCGGTCAATGTCTGCTAACGTGTTCAAAAAACCAGTGCCTGAGAGCCGCTAAGACTGCACGGTTTACGCCCACCTACCCCGAATGGCAGTTGACTCCGAAGGTAGGGGGGCACCCTGCGAACGAATGTAGGGCTCACCCCTCCTCCATTTGGCGGCAAGTGCGGTAGAGTTGGTGGAGAAGGTGCTCGTGATGGGTAGGCGCCAGTGGAAGACGCTGCTGTGGTTGCTTGTAGTCTCAGAACCTGCAGGCAATGCGAGTTCATAGCAGAAGCTGCCTTACTCTTGTTTTGTTACGTGGTTAATGCTAAACTAACACAGCTGACTTGTAAAATCGACAAAATTTTTTTTTCTGACCTAACATTATTCGGCAGTTTTCAGAGGTCACAAGAGGTACATAATTATTAAAACAATAAATATGGCGTTGAGTATCCCAAAACAGTGCAGTGGGTTATGACGGATGCCATACTGGAGGGCTCTGGATCAGTTTTGAACTTTCGCAGCCCTTTAACATGCATTTAAATCGAAGTACACAAGCATTTTCACATTGAAATGCAGGCGCTGCAGGCCGGTATCAAACCTGCGACCTTTTGCTCAACAGAACACCATAGCAACCGAGCCCCTGCAGCGAGTAAACTCCTCTTTTAATTATAGCATTTAATTCCAGCAACTCTTGCTTATCTCATTTCTATGAAGTGGACTCTATAAGAAAAAAAGCAATGCAAAATAACAATAAATAATAGATGATGCTATATACAACTATGTTTATTTCTTCATTTCACAGAATTATAATAAAGTCTCAAAGCTGTAAACAGGGTTCACATTTACTGAAACTAGATACAGCGTGGAGAATATCATTTATGATATTTTTTTTTTGCTAATACTGTACATGATAAAACTGAGACTGGAACTAAATGAGACTTGGAACTAAATATTTACACTTGGGCAATAACAGTGATTGCGAGATTTGATTGGACCTGGGCAACTTAGCCCGAGCTTGAATCCCACTATGTCAGCAAGCAAAACAGCTTACAGTCAACACCTCCACAATGAATTTCTTTATAACAAAGTGGCCTCAATAATGAAGGGTTTCATATGTCCCGGCCTAATTCCTATCTGCCATGTGCACTGTGAATGCCTCGATAGAGAAGGGCGCTACACAGAAGGAATATAGGCATTCCCGAGGGCTACTTTGTTGTTTTACAACGAATGCACGTAGTGGCACTACCACTTCCCTCCATAGTAGCAAGAAAGCGGCGATGCACATAAAAAGCACCACTATGTGGGAGACTCTAGAGACATCACAGTAGCTATGGTACACCCTCCACCCCCATTTCCCCGCATTCTACTTTCAACTGACTTTATGATCTGCTTGGAAGTGATGACTCACAACATCATTGAGGCCATCAAGGATGGCAGTGGCGACGAAGAGCCGGCAGGCTAACCAAGAATTTTTACTATCAAAGCATGCTGAATATGCTTTTTACATTTTACCTCTACCTCAATGCAGTTGCCATGAGATCACTCTTTTAAGAGGTTAGTATGGGTGCAGATATTTTCCTATCCATTATAGTACATTGAACAAATAGAAAAACATATGTGCAGAATGAATAGTTGTATGCAGCAGCCAGCGGATAGTAATCACCATGTGGCATTTAAATTCCAACAAGCTAGCAGTGAGAAGAAAAAAAAAATTTTAGAGCTGCATGCCCAAAATGCAGCACCCAGTTCATCGCTTACCTGAGTGTCGGTGCGCGGTGGTACGGCTGCCACTGGCTGGAAACGGGGTGCGCCCCCACCTGGACGCCCCCAGGGATGCCACTCCTGCATTTCAGCTAAACGAAAGTGCAGATAGCACTTATGGTTCATTATTATTGTCAATGTTATCATTATTACTGTTTTTGCAAAAGTTAATGTTAGAGGGACACTACAGAGGAATGTTCAGCTCAGCTATACTAGTAAATTAATCATCGTACCTTGCTGGTGAAGCAGCGCATTGACACAGACACAGTGAAGACGCACAAGAAAGGACAACACTCGCTGCACTTGCAAATATTTTATTTCAGAACACATACTTCATATTCATATACCTGCGCACCCTCAGGCGTCAAAGATAATCAAGTAAATTAAACATCTGAAACAGTGCATAGGCACTATTAACATGCAGACAGGCTTGAAAAAAAATCTAATTATGGGGTTTTACGTGCCAAAACCACTTTCTGATTATGAGGCACGCCGTAGTGGAGGACTCCGGAAATTTTGACCACCTGGAGTTCTTTAACGTGCACCTAAATCTAAGTACATGGGCGTTTTCACATTTCGCTCCCAGTGAAATGCGGCCGCCGAAGCCGGGATTCGATCCTGTGACCTCGTGCTCAGCCACTGAGCAACCACGGCGGGTGCCGACAGGCTTGGTAAAAGACGTAATAACAAATGACATGCATAGTAAACTGCTCATTGGTAATGAATAGACACCCAATTTTAGGCACCTAAAATAATGCGGTTTAGGTACCTACAGCAGGCACTACAGCCATCATTCAGGGTGCATACAGGTGCCAAATACTGTCCTTTAGGCATGTAGACCCGATGAATTATAACTTTCCCTGTGCATTTGAGGATCAACTGCGATTTTCCAAGGAACACAGCCCCAGAAACCAATTTTCTTGTGCCTGTACGTGTGCAATTCACTTTCTTTTCTCATTAAAAGGAACAGAGGCAAGCTGTGCAAGTAATAAGTTTCATCTTAAATTTAGTGTGACTGTACACCATGAGAAAATTTGTGAAAGCAGTGACATACAATCACCATCTGAAGATTTGGGGGTTTTCTGTAGCACCATTTTTCATCAAGTTTTGGTATGTATGCCGGAAAATAACGATAAACATCCATTGAAGTTTGAGGCACCTATTTGTACTTTGGAATGTTCGATGTTCCGTCACCCTGTAGAATTGCAGATTGTTCACTGGTCAGAGCTGGGATTTTAGTCCCAGACAGACTAAAGTTTCAAACTAACTATATCAGCAACAGGTCCATGCGGTATGGTGGCGAACTTTTCCTGAACGTCCAAAATGAGCCCCACATTACAGGTCAGAGTTGTGCCCAAGCATTCAAGTTTCGCTATGCTGTTGTTTAAAACCGTGAAGCGAGTGCACAAATATGCTAAGTCACCTACAAGTATATCATATCGTAGCGTAATTTTAGCCCTTCTCAAAGCGATGCTCTCGTCAGCTGGAAAGTTGTTGATGGCCTTTACACTGGTTTACACTGGCAAAGTGTTTGTGCTAATAATCAGCTGCCTCAAAAGGTTACCCAGTGGGCAGTAACATGATAAACAAAATAAAGCTAGGACAGAAGACAGAAGAAGGCATTATTAGGCTCGGAACATATAATACAGGCACCATCATCAAAATACACATATACAGGCACAACAAAAGTGTTACTAAAATGGTTCTCGTCCCATAGTTTGTGCTTATATGTTAAATGTGCACAATAAGGATGCAAGCAAAAAGTAGGCATTTTGTCTAATGGTATGAGTGCTACTGATGAAACACAACATTGAATTGTAAAGAAACTCCGAACTCCACCTAGCAAGATTTGATAACTTTTTCTGTGCTAAAATGGCCCAGACAGCATAAAAGGCTTCGAAATCTGTGATGTCACAATGATATATTAAAGCTCAGGCTTTAGTAGGAAAGTCAAGAAAGGGAAGTGAGGCCTCCAGTTTCTCCACTAGTAATCAAGTCTTTACTATTGAATGAATGAGTTTTGAAAGAATAATTTAGCCATCTAAATTCGTGTAGCATCATTCTTCTGCGTTCCTTCAAAGGTGACTCAAGTTTGAGTCGAGAAAGCACATTTTTTGCCAACCTTTTTCCTTCTCCCACTGCCGCTGCTTTTGAGCCAGCTTGGAGAAAGGACGACTTGACCCTGTTCCGAGCTCTGGATGTGAATTTGACAGCCGCTGAGGAAAGCCAGCGAGGGATGATTCATTGGAGTGTTGAGTGCCGCGGGGAGCTGTGCTGTTGCGTTTCACCCAGTTTGGCAAGCTGTGCATTCGTCAAAGATGACAATTGAGGCTTAGCAACACTTCTCTTCTAAACAGGAAAATTTCAAAGCGCGCTGGTTACACAAAGTCACCGAAAGTACCAAACAAGACCTGAAACAACCATGAAATTGTGATTTCAAAAGTAGTCCTTCAAATGACCAATTCATTCCATGAAAGTCATTCATGGAAGAATGTGACCCGATAAAAAAGATTGCTTTTAATTAGGCGACAATGGGGGGGGGGGGCACTGACCAGCACGAAAGTGTTATTTGATGCTGAAAAAATAGAAACATTCCATGTGCTCTTGAAATTCTTACACGCTCAGTGCCATGCAACATCACAGGTGTCTTTCAATCACACAATGTTCCGAAATCAAATCTAACTGTGGGATTTAGGATCGCATGAGGAAGTGGGCTGTAAGAGATGCCGCAGTGGCCGGGCTCTGGATTAATTTTGACCAATTAGGGTTCTTTAATCCGTACCTAGCTGTCCAGTAATTCTATCAAGGAAGAATGTTACCGTATATGAAAGGTTACTTTTTATCGAGTTACAATCAAAAGTGCCTGGCATGACAACAATATATGATGCAGAATTGAAAAATATGTCTCAAGCCTCTTGATAATACCACATACCGAGTAGCATACATCATAGCTGAGGTGTACCTCAATCGCATGGCAATTTACACTTCATGCCGGCTGCATCTTCATTTCACATTTTCGCTTTATTTGGGAACAAAAGCCCCATTGGGTTCGAAATTGTGTGTCTGTTCTTTCTTCTTTTACAGCAAGCATTTTAAGAGAGCACACTGGGCAAAGTGATAAATACGTCATGTTGTATCAGCCAACCAATTCACGTGCACACAGCAAAGGCTTTCATAAAAGCTTCCATGCCCTGCCAGTACCTGCAAAAATGTGTGTTGGTTGTCTTAAACATAGGAAAAACATGATACACCTGAAGTGTGAAAATGCTCATGCTACTGCCACACGATTTTTTTTATAACTTGAACACATCTCTCTAAATGTGCAAGAAAGCAGAGACACTCATTTACTAGGCACCAGATCTAACTAAACAAACTTTGCTACATGAAAACAAGACTGAAGAAAGTATGGTTGGTAAAAAGTGAGTAAAACTATGCATTCAGCAGAACTTTTTCTTTAGCAGCGTGTTCATTTTGGGTTGGTTGGTATGTGTTGTCATGCAGCAGGTTTTTTTAATGGTGTGACACAGGATGAACGATGATGATGCATGTAGATTTTTTTGGCCCAAGGGCCAGGGATGGCAAGAGCGCCAAGAAACACAGTATGAAGGAAACAGGATGAAGGAAAGAGGTACAGGACAAAGAGCTGTCATTTGCTTCTTTCATTCGTCCTGTAGTGCGCTGGTAAAAAAAAAAATCTGCTTTGTGACAAGTCTCTTTTTTTTAAAGTAAATTCCAACCTAAATATAAAATTTGAAGAAACTCATTCTAACATTTTGCAGAGGTTTCACATAATTACAATATCCCCAACTTTGAAACAGCATTTGATATTACTACTTTCATCCGGCATTAGATGAACAATTTATTCTGACACACTCTGTAAGAGCTCTGCACTGTCCTATTTATGAGTCCCGCACAACACTAGTACTTATATAACACAAACATTTAAAAGTAAGGCCGAACAAGAACAAGGCACACAGTAATGCATATAAGCAACGAAAGGAAGGACTGAGACCTCACCAGTCATCTCCTGAGATGGGCAGTTTGTTAAGGGCACTGGTAATGGTTGGCACTGAGGCAGTTGTTATTGTATCAGATGGCTCTGAAACATATGCAAGCATAGTTATAGAGATCGGGTTTTAGAACCCGATAACCTTTATGCATGTGAAAGCCAACAACTTTTATAAATGTGAATGTCAAGCAGTCATCGCGACCACTGGATTCAATGAAAGATGAGCGAAATGAGGCGGTACCTCACGGAAACTAAACGCGGAAACTACCTTTTTCTAGTCATTCTTCTTTTTTTTTTCTATACTATAAAATTATTTCACGAATGCTCTGACAGCAAAGCTGGTTAAGCTTTTCAAATGCACTAGGTAGCGCAATTCCTATAATCTCCGCTTGTTCGCGGATCGTTCTTGCTCGTAGGAACTAAACTTTAAGTTCTCTATTTAAAAGAATTAAATGAAAGCAGTTAAAAAAGAAATAGAAAATGACCAGTAAATGCGAAAGAGGAAAGCACACAATTTCACACCGAAGAGAACTGATAGGTCGTGTAATTCGAAATTCACGGAGCTAAAATAAATGAAAAGTCAGCAGTGATGTTATAAAGGTTTCCACATACCTTGAGCTTCCAATGCTCTGAGCAGTTTTTGTAACTGGGCTTTGGTGAGCGTGATTACATCCTCCGAGCCCGCGGGTGCTTTGGAAACCCAGTGGTTTGGCTCCGATGACGGGAACTGATTCCGAGACTCATTTCCTGGAATCATGCTCTCCCTAAACGAAAGCTCGTCAACTCAGCAGAAGGTACTCCAAACTCCAAATCTCGCAAAGGAACTGCACAAGAACATCGTAAAGGCATTCGGTGTGCGAAAGTGACAAAACAACGATTAACAATATCAGCGGTAAAGCGCAACGGGGAGCAAGCTGTCAAAAAAAAAGTTTGAACAGGGTCAACACCATGACAACGGTTCCACTGGCCGACTAAACAATCCCCGCGATGTCCTTTCGCAAGCGCACGATGCGTGGCGAAGGCAAAGGGATAAAAACATACGCACAATCAAGGACAAGCCAGGAGGGCTGAACATAAAAGGCATTCCTTCGCCAGCTATTTTGCGCGTATCAATACATGAAGCCGACGACGCTGAAACAACACAAACAACAAACGCATTAAACATATGTAGTGCTCGCGCCTCGAAAATTGAAATGATACCAGACTCCGCCGACAAGCGCTAGTTTCGTTTACGGCTAATGGCCATATTTGAGAGTGTGTATACAAAAAGCCACAAATAATAAACCAACTAAAACACACTATTAACAATAATACAAGAAGAAATTAGATAGGCCATTAGTTTTACAAGTGCGTACTTTGCTATGCCACCAGAACCGAAACTGAACATGTACGTTGATTTAATAAATATTATTTGTTAATGTGCTTTCAGTGTCTAAAAAGCTTATTGATGCTAATATACTAACTTTTGTTTAAGAAATACCAGCTAATTTTAGTTTTACTAGCCTTTAAACATTAAAAAAAAAAAGCTCACGTTTTACTAAATTACCGAGAGATGGCAGTACATAACCACCAATAAACCGTTTGCTGGGTTGTGACGTCATTATACAATGTTTTCATCTGTTTTCATCAGCGGCAAGAAAAAAGAGCAAAAAAATACCAGATCTTCACAAAATGGCGGCACCTAATAGTGTGTCGGCTACCGAAGGGCAGTCATGGAATTCTTGGGCCGAAACTATCGGCTTCAGGAGTCCAGAAAGTGAGTAGAACTGATTGTTCTTCCTCCCGCTTTCTTTGATAATGCGTGTGACAAGTGATGGCGGACCGCCTTTGGCTGCGGACAGCAGCAGAGAGGCTCCCTGACACAAGCTAAGACTAAACGAATAATAACAAGCACCGCTGACACAGTTACATACGTACTTCTTATTTTAGCGTGTCGCATCTTTTCTTTTGATAACGGTTTCTAACGTCACGCCTTGAGACGAGCATTAATGGGATACTCTGCTTTTCAGCAGACGAAGAAGCCGATACAGAGGCAGAGACAGCGAAAAGAGAAAGCGATGCCATGAAATTAAGAAAAGAGGGTAAGAAAACCTCGTCCACGTATTCTTGTTCCTTTCTAACTTTTTCACCGTCTTTACTCTGACATGTGTGGTCAATGAGCATGACTGTCGACGCGTTCAGTGCACTTTCGAACGCTGTACGACGCGCGAACCGAACAGTGCTGGCCGGACGAGCGCTCATGTTTTGGTGCGCCGTTCGTGTGAGGCTCGTGGTTGTTCGCGATGAAAACAAGCCCTCCCCCGTAACTCGCTTTCCGTTCGGATCATACTGACTGCCGGCTGACGATTCGAACTGATTGCACGTTTCGAAAAAAGCCGTTGTCTGCGCCGCGTTCTGCACAATTCGGCCTGGCCCTCCGACAAACTGTGACCTTCAAGGAGCGAGCAAGCTGCTCTGCTCCGAACGGCTGCTGCTGCGTGCTAAGCTTCGTGTCTCGCTTCGCCTCCGTTCAGGAAGCGCAAAATTGGGGAGGGTGGCGGATAACGGAGACGTTTCGCCTCCGTTGCTCCCGATGCACTCGCGGATTCCTTGCTTTTGTCGCGACTCTTTCCACAGTTGCGTTACAAAAGTGATCGCCGATGTGTCCGTGCTGCGCGCGTGGTGTGGTTACGTTCGGAGCTAGCCTCCGTCGCACCCCTCAATAGCGCGTCGCGCAACCGTAGTCATGTGGCGCTTGCCTCTTTTCCCCGTTCCGATGCTTCTGCATGCGTTCCGAAACAAGTGAGCGTTTCGTATGTTTTGATGCATTTGCTTATACGGTGGCGGATTGTTCTTCCAGCTCTTCTTTTTCTTTTTTTTTTTTATTACCTCCGCTGTTACCCGAATGGTGACGTGACGGACGAAAATGGGCGTTTGCGGTGCATTCTGTTTCAGATATGGAACTTTTCGGATTTTGTCCAGCGTGGGATGATTTCTATTTAGTTGTGTGTGAAATATGTAACCAAGTCACAAAACCACAGGCTCTGCGAAATCACTTGGGTATGTTGTTCTTTCTTTCTTGTTCAATGAAGTAACCATAACGCACTGAATATAAGCACATATGATCATTTTCAACAGTGAATGTTTGAAAAAGAAATGTTGCTTTTTCTAGAGTAAATATTTTGCTGTGATATTAGTTGTGAATTGCTGTAAGCTGTCTACTGTTTGCATGGCTCAAAGCCGTTTAGATGTGCACTTGTGTCCTCCTTTTGTTGTCGATGATAATGTGCTGCTTGCAACTTGAAAGCACAATGCGTGCTCGCTCAAAAAATGATGCCCAGTATTGTTGCCACTACTTGTCCGTAACTAGCAGAACCTGATGGTTGATGTTTTTGTGCATTTAGCTGTGTTATGTCAAAGATCGTGGCATTTCGCTAGTAGGTAAAAGGTGAAACACTTTTTCGCTGTTGCCTTTTTAAAAATTTTCAGCCTTTAATTTGTTGGCTCAGAACATGAGACTGTGAAATGGTGTCCACATTGCTAATATGAGGCATTCTTGAACGAAAGTAGCTTTTGTGTGGTTATCAGTGTAATGTCGCCTGTTATGCAGCTGCTGCCACGATGTTGCACAATGCTTGCATACCAGCTGTGTGGGATGCACACGACGTGTAGTAAATTTCCAGCACTAAAAAAATTTTTTTTTAATGCTGCAACCTGTAAAGATATGAAAGGCACTACAATAATTTTTTAAATATTTTCTTAGCCTCACCTACATGAAATTTTGTAATCGTGTTGATCTGCCGTTGCATATACGAGTTATTTGTCCTATGGAATGTTCATTATCAGCCAGGTTTATTTCCTGAAAAGCTAGTCTGTAAGTAAAATCATGTTCAGTTCACAGAAACAGCTTTCTTTTTGTGAGCAAATAATAAGTTGCTTATTCAGAGGAAATGATGCGAGTTCTCTGCTGCTTAGAAATTTTTACATTTCTTCAGTAAAATTAGCTTGTGGTTTTAACAGCATGCAAAGTGCCAGTGAATGACGTTAGCTTCAACAAAAAGCATTCAAAAAAGACCTTAACTCTTGTGGCTGAATTTACTTAGCTTGTCGTCAACAACCTGCCAACATAAATAATGTGTTTTTATATAACATGATTTCGGATGTGATGATAAACATTTTTTACATCATTCTGTTGTCACACCAATTATTTTGTATTCTGACACAATCCTAATTTAAATACCAGCTAACGTTTTAAAAAAACAAGTTAGAGAGATTGAGAATAGGCATGTGCCTAGATACTCCTGTGTTCTGCACTCCTGAAGCTGATAGCTTCAGCCAAAAAAATTGACTGTCCTTCAGTAGCCAACACACCATGTTCATTTTACTCAATGTAACACACAGGTGCACTTGTTTTCCAACTAGTGTGAAATGTAATTAACTCTAAGTGGCCCTGCCAGCGCCATGGTGGCAGTTGTCCTTACTGCTTTCCCTCTGTACTTCAGTTCTAGGCAGCATTGAGGGGATTACAGAGGAGAATGCCGTTGGTGCATTTTTTATTTTACTTATGGGGAAGTTAAGGGGGAGGAGGGACTGAGCCTCGTGAACCCCAATTCTATAAACTTATTTTTTTTTATTCTCACCTCCTTTCCTTTTGCCTAAAGGGCTAAGCAGGTCTGTCGTGATTTAAACCAAACATGTTTCTTTTGCCTTAGTTAACCTTCAACCTGCTTAAGAACACAACTACCAAAATAGTGAAATTTGTCGTTATATTGGTCTATTGCACACATCTTCAGTTTCATTTCCTTGTTGCATAAATCCTTTCCTTCTTGCCATGCATTGAGAGCTGTGTGTGACCCCGCTTTGTGCCTTGTGGCCCTTCAGAGCAGCGGCATGGGAGCATTGGCACGTTTGGTCGAAGCGACCACACTGCTGACCCGTCCGTGCTCCACCCGGCGGGTGGAGGGAAGTCGTCGGGGCACAGCTCCTCGTCTTCATCGTCGTCATCATCGTCGTCAACATCATCGTCTTCCGCACCACGACACTCGAGCGGGCCTGCCGGGCGCCCGTCGTCAACAGCAAAGGCTCCATCTGGGTCTTCACTGTCAGGTATGCGTTCTTGGTTGCAAGGATTTTTCGCTATTTCTGGATGAATTAAACTGTGCACAGGCTGTACAGAAAGTCATATCGGGAAGCTTCTGCACTTTTACCAATGCATGCCTGTGTACTTTCCCGAATTTTTCATAGCATTTCCAAATTTGGACTTGTTTTGTGATTGTACAAATGCCGCATCAAGCTTCATGGAAAATAAATCCTGTTTGTAAAAATGTTCCACTCTAAGGTCCCTGAACCTTCCGTTGGAGCCCTTCTTATAAAAGAACACAAGAGGAGGTACTTGCTTCGAGCAAATTTATACAGACAATTTTCTAAAGCAGCTGAAATCATTAGCAACAGCAGAGCTGCTGAAAAGTCACTGTAATCTAAGAGCAATGGGACCAACCAAGTCGAGAAGCCCAATCGATTCCAGCCAAACGCGAGCCGTTGTGTTCCAGCCTGCGAAAACCTAATTATGCATCTTCCTCATTACAGTAGGAGGAACATTTCCAGGAGGCCAGGTATACATTAATACATTGCTCACCCTTTGGATGAATAATAAAGTAAAATGGGTGCAAATCACCACTGCATTCAGTATTTTGGTCATTTCAGACCTCATCCAGTTTTTGACAAAGCACACATCTATGCAGGGAGGCATAGCAGTGCGGTGGAAAGGCTAAAACGCAACAACCACACGCTGGCCCCCGTTGTCCGGGTGGAGCGAATGCCGCTTCCACGACAGCCCGAAGCCATGGCCGTTCGCAACAGCTCGCCAGGGCGTGAAAAGGAATTGCCTTCACCTCAGCAGCCACCGCCTTTAACCCCTGGAGGACTGGGACTGCTGTCTGGGCCGGGGCCAGGGCAGGCCAATCACATAACACCCGACGCAAGCACCAGCAGCACGTCAGCAATGGCCCCTGTGACGACTCCTGCTGCGACACCTACTCCCATCAGGAAGACACCTTCCAGTGGTTCCACAGCGAGCACCAGTTCATCTCTTGGAAAGAAAATGCAGCGGGAGAGAAAACTGCTGCCTTGCAAAGGTGCGAGTCCTCTCTCTTGAAGGTTGTTACAAAGGAATTGACTCCTACATGTTCTTTGGAATTCTTGCCGAGAGGTTGAACTTAGAAATATCAGATTAACCCCTTCAGTGCCAATTAATCTTGTCCATTTAAGAAAATTAGTTCAACCAATTTTTCTTGCATCTTCAGGCTAGTGAAAAACTTGCAGGTGCAGAACACATTGAGAATTCACCAATTCGTCAGCGAGTTTTGCTAAATTTACAAAATGTGGGGTTCATGCGCATTCTGCAGGAACATCAAACACAGGAGCATCCACTATTTCTTGCCTCGCATATTTAGGAAGCACCCATTCATCAGTGCTCTTGCTTTTGATGCACTATCTTGGCACACACATTTGTATTGCGTACACAGTGCCTGAAGGTGTTAAAAGGGCACTAAAGATCAACACCCAATTAGTTCAGACTACTGAAGTATTCTTTCTGAACTTTATTTTGGTTTATTTGTTAAGCAAATGTAGATATTCACTAAGAAGGTTGAAGTTATTGTCCTTGAATTTGGCATGGAATCCTCACTGCTGGTACAGCAGTGTGTGTCACAAATTACTGAGTCCCAGAAACTTCCAAGGTTAGTCTTTTGTTCCTTTAGAATGCAGTGCAGTTCTTGAAGAGATAAGCATTTCACTACATCTTAGTCAACACAAAAGATATGACATTGCAGTGGCCGATTGTGAGAACTCGAGCCACGTGTCCTTGGTTCTTGAGTATTTTATGGCACCCCGTCTCCTCTTACAGCAAGATTAACCGGTTTACTATTGCAGAAGTATTGTTTGCCAATACACATTATTGTCACTCCTTAGGCTGGTAGATTATATTAGTGCAACTGCAATTAGGTCAGCATTACCATGAGCAGAGGTGTTTGTAAGCCATAAAGGACTCAGGAAAGAGGGATGACATCATCACCGCGAAATTCATCCACTAACTTTCTGTGACATCATAAATTTTGACAGGATCTGGTAGATACTAATCTAACATTATAGTGATAAAAAAATTATTTCATTGCATTAAAAAATTTTAAACATTTCATGACAACTTATGGGCTTTTTTTATCCCTACAAATAGTAAATCTAGAACATGTAATCGCTGGTGTGAATGTCACAACTGAGATGTTAGGCCATAAATGTAAAGAAATGACAAGCTTAACTGGCCAATAATTATTCTTCCTTTGCTTTAGAAGTGCGAACAGTTTTGGAAGAGTAATAGGCCATGGGTAATGTTTTCTCATCTTGATTTATACTGAGCATCCACATGTTTTAAATAATTTAATCTTTATTGTCCTTTTAACAATTTACCTAGCTGGTTTTGGAGCATGCCGCCCACCACAGTCTTGCTGCAAACTTAGTTCACAAAACATAATTGTTATGCATAACTTATGATTTGTGGGAAAATGCTTATATGATCGATTTACATTTTTATCGCAGTGCACATCGTACCTTTTCACGTCGTACAAGTAGGTACCCTCAAATACAGTATTTACTCGAATCTAGGCTGGCCCCGATTCCAATCCGACCCCCGAAGACATAAAAAATTTTAAAAAGTTACCTCGAATGTAGGCTGAACAAAAAAGGGAGGACAGTGTTCACAAAATGAAAACAGTATTCATTTAAAATGAACATGCCGAGCTCACTCTACGTTATCATCACTGCTTGCCTACAAGTCTAGCCTTGCAGTGGAGACTGTGCATCTGCATTCCTTTTTTCATGTGCATAGCGATTGCATAGTGTTGTGGGACAGTAGCTGGATATGCTGAAAAGTGATTTCAAACCCTTTTGTATATGTAAAAAAATGGAAAAATGTTGTCAGCCAAACTTCGATAGGTTTGCACAAAGGAGAAATTGTTTCCAGGGGTAATGATTTCTCAGCGCTGTTTATTTTGAGCATCCACATACAAGTCATGGCACATGTATGAGGGTCATTCATAAAGTTTGTACTATTGCCATGAAGGAATGAACATTAAGTGGTTAAACTTTGTTGGGAGTCTAATCTTTCTCTGAATATCCTCTCCCCAAGACCACATACCTATGCCAGCAACAGATGAGTTGCCGCAGACCATCACTGTAGGACTTCTTATTTTGAGAGTTCACGGGGAGCTGCACGAGTTAGCACTTCCTCGTCGTTCTGGAAAATCTTCCCGCAGAGATGGCTCTTCTTGCAAGGGGAAAGAAATCATTGGGTGCTAGGTTGGGTGAATGTGAGGGCTGGGGCAAATTTTCATAGCCTAAGGGTACCGTGTGTGTCACCGTAACCTGGTCCGAGTGAGCCAGTGCATTGTCGTGGAGCAGAAGGACTTCTTTTTTTAGCTTTCCTCTGTGCTTTGCCTTGATGTCGTCTCACAACTTGATGAAACACTAACAATAGTAACTTCCTGTGATGGTTTGGTCAGAAGTGCACCTCAACAGTCCCAGAGCATGCTCAGCATGACCTTTCCTGATAATGGCACAGCCTTGGCCTTTTTTGGTCGGGCGAATTCAGATACTTCTACTATTTGCTTTGTGATCTTGTTTCTGGGGCATGTGGGGATAGAGGAATGCGCCGGCACCATTGTACGGGTGCATTCACCTGTTCTGCCATCCCTATGCCCCACCCACTTCCCACTCGCAACTGGTTGTCAGCGGAGGCACCCCACTCTATGATTTGTAGTGAGGCGGGGTGTTGATATTACGATGCGGCCGGCTCTCAGCGAGAGTGAGTCTCTTACCTCCGCGACCTCACTGGGTACCTACATGCTCCCTCTTGTCTACTGACACCTTTGTGACTAGGACTTGAGCACAAGGTACCTTTGCCCATGCAGGGAGCGCATATTTTGTGTTGATCTTGTCTGGATGCTAAGCCAAAGAACGGGTGCCTAGTGCTCGCGTGAGGTCATACCATGCCGAGCCGCACTTATCGGAGGCCCAAGCCAAAGCAGGTTGCCCGAGCTCCTTCAAGTTGCCCATTGATTATCGCAGGATAAAGTAGCACAGCCGCTGGTACTTTGCCTGGTGGCGCATGTCTCAGCTTGAGCCTGTGCTCTTGCAGCGACGTGCTATAGGCACCCCTGTCTATATTTTTGCCCTTGATGGGGACCCCTTTGGTTCCTATGCCGCCCCGGGGCCGGACATTTGTGCAGTGTTTGGTGCCACTGGAGACATAGACGGTTTCCATTAACTCAGGGCAATACTGTGTGCTATTGTGCGCCGCTCGGTAGCCCCTTGCTGCCTGAGCTCGCGGCAGCAGCTCTCCAAACTCGAACTCATGGTGGTCGGTACTCCTGTGAGACCCTAAGACCCCACAAGCATAATGGTGCACCCGACATACATCCATAGTGATGAGGCGTTTAAAAAAGCCTCTCAAAGTTTTAACGTTCCTGCTGCTGCTTCCTTTCACAAGTCTTTTTGCATTGGCATCAGTAACCTAGAAGCCGAGCTTGTGGCAACCTCTGTCATCATGTACAGGTTCTTTTGAAGGATTTTGTGCACTGAGCCTACACTGTTGCTGAACTATTTGTTCAACAGTGATCCACCAGTTCTAGGGAACACTGGGGCCTCCGCTTGGGCCATTATTTGGGGTTCATCATCAAGCAACAACGGGCCACTCCACCCTTCATTGTCCAGGCTTGTTTGGCCGTACTGAAATCATCTGCTCCATTTCACAACCATTTCACGAGCTGAGGCATTCACACACCACCACCAGCTCAGTGTGGATCTCCTTGCAATTGTGCCCTTTCAAGCGGAGAAAGCGGATCACTGCTCATGCTTCATCCTTCCTGATGGACGCTTCAATTTCGTTTGGATGCCATAGCTGTGTTCTGCAGTAGATATAGAATGCAACTTTTATATTTCACTAAAGCTAGAGAGACATGTGCTCGTTTGATGCCTGTCATGTGTACCTGTTGCAAATTTATGGTGCCAATAATATGAACTTCATGAACATCCCTCCTACTTCTGCACTTTCTTTTAGTTTTTCACGCTGACAAACCTTCAGCCTATGTGGTGGGGAGCCGTGTTGTTTGGCAGGGAATTGTTTTTTTACCAGGGGTGATATTTAATGAAGTGTTTGTCTGTGTTAGTTGTAGAAGCTCTTATTTTGTGTTTTGACACTTGGAAAAACCTTACTGATAGCTTTCTACAGCATTTGTTTGTGTGCAGCTACAGTGCTGAACGCAACTGAATATTGTATTTACTGACTGCATGGTAGACTGCTTCAGTGTGAACACTTCTAAACTGAACCCTGTGATAAGCTGTGTAGTTTGGGAACCTTCATCTGGATATACACTTATCCAGTTCACATCTGTTGATTCAAATTTTGATAAGGTAAACAGTCTCAAAGTTCCCTTGTTCTCTTAATTGTAGTCTACTGTACGTTGTACATGTAGTAGAAAGAGACTTGTTTGCCTTATTATTTTTTTTTTATAAGAATTCAATCACCTAGTGACGTGCCTCCAATGTTTGTTTTTCTATCCTCAGATCGTGAGTATGACCCAAACAAGCACTGTGGTGTCCTTATTGGAGACAGTGGGAAGCCATGCACACGCTCCCTCACTTGCAAAGTGAGTGCTCATGTATACCATGGTTTAAGCTCCTGTGTGTGTGTGCAGCATCACAAATGGCATCATACTTGTTTTATTTGTTATTGAGCTGCATACTTAACACCTTACCTTGTTGCAACTGTCTAACCACATGGGGTCTTGCTGCTTTATTCTCTTTCAGGACTAGGCCATTGTGTAATCTTCTTTTTTTTTTCTTTTACTTGCAGACTCACTCCTTGACGTTACGCCGAGCTGTTGCAGGGCGCCGCAAGAACTTCGACGAGCTTCTGATAGAGCACCGAGCCACAAAAGAAGCAGCACTTAATGCCAGCAAATCAGCACATCCGCCATCGTCATCCACTAGTTCAGTAACCGATGGAGTTGCCGCATCACCCGCACCATCACCACTGTCATCTCATCATGCCGGTGGCCCATCATCCACCAACGTGGCAGCATCTTCTGCCGGCAAACACGGATGCCCCAGTGAATGTGAGTTGTGTTACATTTCCGAAGTATACTTGCTCTAGCAGTGCTAAACTCCGGTTCTTTCTAGTGCATCTTTCTGGTTCTAAGATTTCGCAATGGCACCAAGGAACCTTACTGACTTTTGATAAAGAGTCCAGAAACTCTCGTTCTTACCTTCCTGCCTACAGAATGCACAACGTAGTACTACTACAAGGCTGGAATGAAATGTGAACAGCAAAGCTCACAGCTTTCAGTATGCAGTGTGTGATCTGAAAGTGGTTGCGATAGACCACTGTTTACGCACAATTAAATGAAAAGGTTCATGAGGGCTTCCCGCCCTTTTTCTGACGTTATTGGCAATTACTTGGCTTACCAGCATTTTGTTAGCATGCCAGTGGAGCACTGCATACTTCTGCTTGCATGCATTGCTCGGCGCTGGACATAAGCAGAAAGGAATTGTTAGTTCTCTCTTTCTTTCCTTTTGTTTTATTTAGGTGGAACCTGTTGGTTGGGGTACCCATGTCTAGTGATGCACACTCTACGCTTGCAGCCCTTGCATTCTTTTGCTAGCATTCTAATGAAACGGTATCAAATGTTGTGGTGACGAGGAGCACAAAAGTAAATGCCGCCTTTAGTAAACACTTCAACAAGTCGACCAACCTACAGGAAGCGATGCCTTGTAAATTAACTGCACCCATACAACACTTTTCTGCTGCCATGGTTAGATTGTTCACATTTCATTTTTGCGTGACACAGTGTGCATGTTGTCAAGAAATAAAATAGTTGCTGATCACGATACACTCACGGAGTACATTACTCAGGAATATAATTCAGAACAATTATCTATTACATACCCAAAGTTGTAGATTATAGAGTAAATATAGGAAATCTTTAGTGTAATGCCGGCTGGATGGAACATTACTTACCATTTGAACGTTCTGATTGTGCTGTCCTGGACTTATGGGTGAAACAGCAGGACAAAGCACTCTGACTGAGCCTCTTAACGACAGTTCCCACCATATTGTGCGCGAATTCTGAGAAAAACATGTGAACATTTTTAAGGTACACCTTGGAGCTTGGCCTTTTTGCCAAGTGTCAGCATTCTGGGAAATCCATGTAAGCATTGAAGAAATTGTGGTACCCATCTATTCCCAAGTCTTAGTGGACTTGTTTCCATAGTTTGACGAATTTTCATTCCTGCCTGCAGCTCTGCCAGGCAACAGGACATCTGGGGGTTCAGGGCATTTGCTTGTACGAGCCCCAAGCAGTGGTTCCAAGCAGACTGTGTTGTCCAGAGGGTCCAGTACAGCTGCCTCCTCCTCCTCAGCTGGAGCCACTGCCAAGCAGGACCAGCACACAAAAAGGTTTGTGCATTTTGGACTGTGACCGAACCTCAGCTCTGCTCAGCAACTGAAATTGTATCACTACACAAATATGGCCATTTTCAAATTACATGCACTTGCTTTCTCAGCATTTTAAGTTGCCCACTGCGCATGTGTGAAGCTGCGCTTCTGCATGCTTGCACATGCAACCATGGCACGTGTCGCCGCAAGGCTGTCACCATATGTAGGTACTATCGCATGACGATTGTGGGACACTGGGTTATTGGCAGCAGAGACGTGACACTCGAGGTTTGAGGTGGAAAGGTAGAACAGTGGACTATCACTGTGCAAGAAAAAGGCACTAGCATAGATTTTTGTTGTCAGATCAAAGTTTGCCTGTAATAAACTCATCATTAGATACGTCTGTATTTAGTGTTTGCTACAGCATGCTGATGGGCAAATTAGTCACCAAATGTTGAACCTACCATTAAGGCCCAGTGGCTGTGGTGTCCTTGATGAGTTCCGTTGCTGAGGTGGAAGTGAACTCACTTCACGGACATGCTTGCTGCATTACTGTGAACTGGTGGACTGCAAGGACGCACATCTACAAGGGTACATGCACATACAAAGGAACCCAGCTGGTCAAAATTATTCTACTATAGCACCCATCATAGCCCATTTTGAAGCTTTGGAAAAATAAAACCCCGACAATCAATCAGACTTTAATCTTGCAGTCCTGTCAACTTGGAAAGTGATCGCAGAGAAGAGGGTATAGCTTCCTCCAATTTTTGTTCCGTTCATGTGCGTGTCATTTACTTTTCATGTTTGACTGCACGATTCAAGAGTGGTCACAACTGTACACTCAATTTCTCTCTCTCTCTCTGTTTTTCTTTATTTGATTTGAATCGATAGCCGAAGTCGTGCATCCCATGCTGTGGTTTCGTTGTTTAGAAGACTTAAAAGTTTACTTTCAACTGTTGGGCAAAAGGGCCATAATCATCGAAACAAGGGTTCATTTCTAAAGAAGTGCAGTTTGTCTGATCAGGTGGACAAGGTGAAGTTGCATGCAGCTGTATTTCGAGTCAAGTACATCACTGATGGATGGCTCATGCAAATAATTTAGTATTTGTGGAGCTACGATGGCACCTCGTAAGGTATAAGGGTCAAAGACATGCATCCAACTTCAAGTTATCTGTTTGCGTTGAGTCGACTTGCAACAGGTGAGTGCGTATAGTGCAGCAATTCAGTGTAGCAATTTTTTTCTTTCTGGTCTGTACAGTCAAATCTTGTTACTACGGGCCCCACATTAATGAATTTCTTAAATTTAACGAGTGTTTTAAATATCCCCGCCAGATTGCCTACATTTTCAATGTAAAAAATAATTCAGAACTACGAATTTCAATACAGCATATGTTTCAGAATAGCACACATAGTTTATTTTCCCCTTTATAACCGAGGAACATCAGTATTACAAATTCGGCTAAAAGTAACAGCGCTGCAACTCTCGCATGGAACAGAAACTGCGAGTGCAGTAGCTATCATCACCATCTTGAGTGCCAACTGCTCCACCACAAACTTCACCAAGAACTTCACGACAAAGGTTTGGCGATTTTCACGCGAGATCCAACAATGAATGCAGCTAGCGACCATGCCAAGAAGAAGCGAAAGCAGTTTTCGCTGCAGGACATTTTGGACGTATTGCAGGACATCGGCGTGTGCAGACATCGTGGCATTGCCCCATCAACTGTCACAACCATTTTGAAAGACCGAGACAAGACTGTCAAGCTTCACCGAGAATCACAACTCACTCCTACGAGGAAATGGCTGCGACTCGGAAACTGTCAAAATGTGGACCAAGGTGTTCGCACGTGGCTCAAGGATGCCAGACTGCAAAACGTCCATGTGCCTGGCCCAATGCTCCAAGAAAAAGCCAACGAATGTGCCGATGCACTTGAAATAACTGGGTTCGATGCCAGTGCTGGTGGGCTTTTTCGTTTCGGCCAAAAGAATGGAATACTTGGCAGGTACTCGCAGGCAAGGAAAAGACTGCTGACAGAGAAGGCACGGATTCCTGGCGCAATGATCGTTTTCTAGAGGTGTCTGACTCGTACTCTGAACACTATATTTTTAACGCAGATGAGACCGCATGTTTTTATTGGCTCCTTCCAGTCCGGACGATGCACTTCAAAGGGCAGCAGTGTAAAGAAAGGAAGAAGTTGCACCTTCGCGTGACAGTCCTGTCCTGGCAACGGGCATGAAGAAAATTAAACCTCTCGTGATCGGCAAGTACGCGAAGCCTCGCTGCATGACAAACATCATGTCGTTACCGTACGACTACCACGTCAGCAAATGAGCCTGGATGACGAGAGAACTCTTGTCCAAATGGCTCATCAAACTCGACGACCAAATGAGGAGGCATGACCGAAGAATTTTACTGGTTGTCGACAACTGCTCTGCTCACACTGTGAATGTTCACTTGATGCACACTCGCTTGGAGTTTCTGCCGCCAGACGACACCTCCTTGCTGCAACCCCGAGACCAGGACATTATAAAGAGTGGGAAAGCAGAATTTCGTAAGCGCTTTCTGCAGTGGTTGATTATCAACCTCCGCCTAAAGCAGCCAACTGTAATCAATATTCGTCAGGCAGCGGAAATGCTCACAGAAGCTTGGTGGAACTTGAAGGCGTCCGCCATTAGCAACTGCTGGCGAAAAGCAGGGCTTGTCAAAGTGCCTGTGCAGCTTGAAGATAACCTGGAGGTGACCGACAACCCACGAGACTTGTGGACCGAGGTTGCGGAACTGCTGCCCGCCGTCTCTTCCTTCAACGACTATGTGGAGAGCAACAGCGCAACAATAACGGCGGCGGACCTGACAACCGACGAGATTGTTTACTGCATTCGCTACATCTCCAGTTCACCAAACACAAAAGGTGAGATTGTGTCGAACATTGATGTTTTAGTGCACATGAACAAAGTGCGCCTTCATCGCTCAGAGCAGTGACGTACCTGATGAGGTATTGCGCAAAGTGGAAGATGTAGACGCATTCCTAATCGACTGTGCATGCTGCATGCGCTTAAAGTCGCTGATTTCTTCAAATAAAGCAGCTTTGAAGTGAGTGAAACATTTTTATTTGAGGGTATGCTTGCCATCACATGCGTCTACTACCAAGGTATGTCATTTTTATTCCTGAGTTTGTCCACTGGCTTATAACTGCAAGTGTTTCATTACAACAATATTTCAAAATAACAAACAATTTTTGCCTGTCCAGTGCAATTTGTTATATCAAGATTTGACTGTATACCCTGTCACCTTATGTTCTCTCTGACCATGGAACGATGCTTTGGTCTTTTGCAGTTGTCAGCTTTGACCGAACGATTGTCAGAAGCTCATACATTTCACGCCGTTTTCTTTTTTGCATCAGCACTCCTATGGACACAACACCTGCTGTACAGGCAAGTACCCAGCCGGCCGGTAGCAGCTCTACGAGCTCTGGAAGCACAGGGCGCCAAAGGCCTGACCATAGCAATGATCCATATGTCTTGCACCACCCAAGGCCAGCAGCTGTAAGTTGGATTCAAGAGCTCTGCTTGCCTGGCTGTTCCTTGCCTTTAGTTTTGCATGCATTAGAAAAGTAATTAGAAAGCTTAGAAAAGCATTGTGCCTGAGAGTACTACAGACTCTTCCTCTGTAATTGCAAGCCGCACTGTTGACCACACTGCATTGTTATAGCTCGATGTCGTAACTTTCATGAACAGTTACAAAAGCACAGAGAAGTGAAGGCCGGCGCACAGGTAACTGTGCTCTACCCAGTGACTATGGGTACTGCACAGGTCGTTACAGTAGCCCAGTGGCCATGGCATTGTCTTGCTAAGCTCGAACTCACGGGTTTGATCCTGGCCATGGCAGCCACATTCCAGTAGAGGCAGAATGAAGAAACACTTGTGTACTGCACGTTGGGTGCATATTAAAGAATCCATGGTGGTCAAAATTAATCCAGAACCCCCACTACAGTGTGTCTCATAATCAAATCGAGGTTGTGGCAGTAAAACCCTTGAATTCTTTTTTCCTTTTTTCCTTTAGCTAACTGTGCCTAGCCTGGTCTCTTTCTAGTCTGTATCTGGAACAGGCAAGGCCTGATACAGTCGAGTCTCAATATATTGAACAGCACGGTGATTGCAAAATAGTTCAATATAGCCAGAATTCGATATATAAAATCATGTAAAAGACACATAAAGAACTTGCCCAAATCAATCAACGAATAAATCATTCTGCAGTAAGTACTCACATAAAGCTTCACACTAAGTATTTATTTCTTTGGCTGAAAGTACCGCAGCATTGTAGCCTGCTTCTTATTTGCAGCCGCGTGCTTAACCATGGTGTCCTCAACATAGTCTAGACGATCCACAAGCAATAGGCTGGTGCCTTCTATTGCGCCGAAGTATTGGCATAGAAGGGCCAAAGCAGCTACACCCTCAGTTGAAGTTGGGAGCGGGGCAAAATCCATGCTTGCAGGATCAACCTCGGCAGGATCTTCGTTTGGCCGCTAATTTCACTGCAATCTCCATGTCTGTCAATCAAAGGATTTTGAAACACTGTCAGTAACAAAGTATTAAGTAACGTCTGCCATGGGATCTATGAGTTAGCCCAGTGAATGTGTGCGTCTATGTGGAAGCAAACCTTCATTTCTCATGAGGTGTGGCAGGCGCAGAGCGCGGCACTGAGGAGGAGTCAGTGTGGCAAATGCAATGCGTCATTGACGTTGTTGAATTAGCCAAACCGCCACTTGCGTATGCCGCTGTGTTCAGATGGCACCCTCTGCGAAATCGATGTGTGCAGCTATAGTGTGCAGCAGTTGGGAACAGCCGTCGCACCACCGCAATCTTCGACGGTGTTGCGGGAAAGCGTGTCGCCTTTCAACAGAGCACACGTGGTCTTGGGTGGCGGAGTTGATATACCCATTTTACCTCCGACCCCGTTCTAAATAAAAAAATAAACAATGCATGTGATTTTCCAGGTGATGTAGAAAGTGGTTCAATATATCTGTGTTCCCTATATCGAGGTTGGACTGTACTCACATTCGTGAGGGTTTATGCCCATGCACTCCGGGACGCAAAAAGGCAGTGCTGCCCATGTCGCAATGGTTGGCATGGCTTTCTATGACGATCATTTTAAGCATGAAATGCTTTTAGCTTCCATTGTCGGCGACCTTCAAGTGACCTTGAGCCAAAAGCCAGAGCCGTTATCCGGGCACTCAAACAAGAACATGCAGGCAAGTTGCGAGAACAAAATGAGATCATCCGGGTAACCAATCAAGATTGCATTACATACTCTTGTTAATTCTCAAACAGATTACAATAAAATATTGCTGCCTTGTTCTAAATGTTTGTTCACAATATTACTCAAGCTGCAACTTCTAGTATGGGGAAATTTTGTCATATCCAATAGCAACATTCAAAAGGCAGATACAGGGCATTAAACTTGATTGTCATCCTTTGGCCCTGAGGCAGAGTTGCCTGTGCTCTTATCAACGCCAGAGGTCCGTCAGATCTGCAGCAACACTTGCAATGAGGTTTTGTCTGTGACAGGAAACTGTTGCATCTACTATATGCACAGTATGGCAGGGTGCGGTGTGGTTGTGGGGTGTGCCGTTGCGAACATGCACTACACCCATTTAAGATTGTGGCCAGTATCATCTCCAACCAATCTGCTATGTCGGTAGCCATTTTGACATAGTAGTTCAAGATATTGAACTATATATGTTCAAGATATGTTCAAGAAGTAGTTCAAGATATGAACTATATATTCAAGATATTGAATATTAATGTTCAATTTGTGAGTGGAATTACTCGAATGTTCGCTGTGTAATCTGAAATTAAATATTTGAGTACTCGGGCATCCCCATATAAAACTTCTCTCTCTCTCTCTCTCTCTCTCTCTATATATATATATATATATATATATATATATATATATATATATATATATATATATATATATATATATATATAAAATGATGACGATGATGGTCTCTATTGGTATCCCCACCACCACAGCAGTTGTGCCAGCTTTTGTGAAAAAAAGCTTGCTGTTTAGTGCCAGAGTAATTAGCGGGGAAGTTTCATTACGTTATGTATGCAACACTTCCCTTGGCAGGATTGCACGCTTATGCTATAGCAAAACAGTAGTGCTTGTGTTGCATTATTTGTGATTTACTCAGTTATCCAACTACTGTTCATAGTGACAGTACTGTCATAGTGTACTTATTTCCATTCGATCATTTGCAGGTGTGTACCTTTGGCTTGAGGCAAATGGGCAATGGCCTGTTTCTATTGGACCGGCGGTGGGATGCGACACGCGCGGCTCTGGCCTCAGCACTGGGTACTGATGGCACACAACCACCACCCCTGAAGTATGTGATGGCGTTGTTTTCTGGATACTTGTGCTGTCCTGCAGTCATTGAGTTAAGTTTGGAATATTTTCAGCTAAGGCAATTTTTGAAGGACTGCTATCGTGACACCTTTGGCTTGCAATTTCTTTTTCTCATTAAATGAAGGCCCATATCCTTCAAGGCCCTTTTAAGGGCCTTAAATACTTTACTATATTGCTTGTTTCTGTAAACGTTTCAATATTGGTACCCAGGAAGCTGAATGCATTATGTCATTTTGACGTATCATTGGCTCAGTCAAGTCCTACAATTGCTGTGGCAGCCTTACACAAACTCAGTCAGTGGGCAAATGTACAGAGGTGAGCAGCCTCGTCTAGAATGCGCCGCCGGGTCTCAAGGCAGGCAGCATCGTCTAATGTTAGCCGCTGGGTTCGAAATAGGTGTCCACTGCACGTGTGGGCCAAAAACAGCTGGTGCCTGCTCATTGCTTCCTTGTTCCAGTTCCTACCTTGCGTGTTCACTTCCTGCCCCCAGGGCCAAGCTGCATGACTATGTTGCGTTAATGTTGTTGATGTCTGTGGTGCATCACTGGCTAGTTCGTGGTCAAATGGGCAGCGCATTGGCCTGCTGTGCTGAGGAGACGGGGTTCGAAACCAAGCATTGGATCAATTTAGTTCACGCCGTTCATCAATGAACTTTTCACGCCGACATGGGTCACTGTAGATGCAGGGCTGAGTACTGCTGTTCGGTGCTGGTCTGCAAAGAACCTCTTTGATGCCAACTTTGTTCACTTGGTATGTAGGTGCGTGCCACTATTCAATGCACGTCTTTGACACCAAATTGGGGTAACTAGGTACTATTACAATGACGAGATCCCTTAATTTCTCCGATGCTGAGTGGAATTGAGCCCACGTCGCAAGGGTTCAAGTACAGCTACCCGATGCCTTAGCAGGCTGCACCACAAATGCACTGGATATGTAACGCTTTTCAAAGAACACCTTTCACGCCAACACTTTAGCAAGCTCTGCCGTGAATGCTCTGGGTATGTGCTGCTCTTCAATAAACCTTGCCAACTTGAGTCGCTGATTATGTGCCACTGAGTGTGCGTCAAGCGCACAAACATTTCTTAGTGTTCACAGGCAACGGCACACCACGCTTCTCGTCTCGGAAGCCACATGCGGGATTCTGGGCATTGCAACTGGATGACACAGTGTGTCCAAAAAGAAGTGCGATACAGAAGCCCGGTTGCCACGTGACGCATTTCTCAGCGTTTGCGCGTACAAGAACGCCATGCATTTTGTAGGCCACGTGCAGGCTTTGCGGCAACGGCGCTAGATGGCGCCAAGTGTTATGGAAGCACGAAAGAGGAATCGTACTGCAGCACACGCCTCATACACAACTAGTTTCATAAGTGGCAGTACGTTGTGTCACTATATTGATTCAATGCTAAAAACATTACCATCGACAGTTGTAATATGGGTTATGCCACCCCCACCCCCCTTTTTCTTTTTCAATACCTACTTCGCAGGGTACATAAAAGGAAATACAAACGAAGATCACAGACATAAAGCGTAGTAAAACAAAAATGGTCATTGCTTTCAATTCTAACAATATGAGGCAAAAGAGCATTTTGTTCACTTATAGAATTAAACTTGCGTTAAACTTTAGAAAGAAAAAGAAGGGGAGCACTTCAGAAAGAGTTGGATTGTGAAGGCTTGCTGTGTGACATGGTGCTTTCTCCCATTTTTTTTTTTTTTTCCACAATGCAGCCATATTAGTGACCAAGCCTTAGTTGCTGAGTTGTGTAATATGCAAGAGAGCCACACAGTATGCTGCGAAATGCCCTGTTTGGTTCTGCAAAAAAACATATGGTGTCTCACAAAATTAAACAAGAAAAAAAGATATTCCTAAGCTTAGTTGCAGCAATCGTAACTTGGCTCATCTGCTGTTTGCAGGAGACTCTGCGTGGTCGGCTCGCGGCTTCCAAATGCTGCTGGTTCCAGCTACATCAGTTCAAACAATGAACACCAGCGTTCTGCTGATTCATACAGCTTTGGCAACGCGGCAGTGGTGGAAACTCCTGTGGCAGTAGCCACGTCTCAGACTTCAGTGCCGCATTCTCTGGCTGCTGCTGTACGAAGCAGCCCGTATCCAACCAACACAAGCGGGGGCACGGCAAGCACTCAGGCAGTGCCTACAGCTATCGCCGCCCACCCAGTGTCAAAAGCCATGCACCCATCAAAGCAAGCAGCTTCGTCCAGGAGTTCAACGAGCAATGGTGGTAGTGGTGGCAGCAATGTGCTCCTATCCAGTGCTCCTCGCAAAAAGAAGCCACTCTCCTCCACCGTCACTGCTGTGGTGACGTCATCAGCTCCATCAGTAGCCTCATCACTGGCCACGTCAATGGCGACCGGTGCGCCAGCGTCATCTGTGGCTTCTGCAGTGCAAGTGCCGTTGTCAGGCACGCCAGTGACATTTCCATTTCGGACCCACATGGGCGCGCTGTCGAGACTTCAGGTGTCGGGGCACAGTGTGGCACCCAAGGACGGAGGGACGGCCATGTTAGTGACCACGGCGGATGTGCTCAACGGGCAGGTCAACAGCAGTGGCTTGCTCCACTCGGTGACTATCAGCAAACCAGCAGTGGCCACAACATTGCTGCAGTGTCGCCCTGTCGACGAGAAGGCCACAAAGCCATCTGCTGGGCCTACCCTGCTGAAGGCACGCAAGCCGAACCCTCTTGCCTCCGGGCGCACCTCGACACCTGTGATGAAGAACCACCACCAGCCTCCCATCTCCCAAGGCTTGGCCCTGCCGGTGAGTGCAAGGCTGTGTGCTTGTGCATAGGCATGCATGTGCAACGTGTACACATGTGTTCTTTTAAGCGTGAGTAAGCATGGTACCGTCACTGTAAAGACTAGTACAATAAACTTTCGCCAGTTAGGTTCAACTCCAGATAATTAAGGGAGTGGGGGCAAATTGGTACGCGTCACCTTTTCTAGTGTGTCTGTGGCTGTGCATGACAGAGTGCATGCGCAGTCTGTGCACCCTGTTTTAGAGATAATCTGCCATGTGTGCAAAGAGTGGGCATGCTGAGATGGCGTGGCATCATGTGCAGTGTCTTCCTGCACTTTTAGTACTAGAGGTTACGTAACCTTGAGATTCGGAGACACGTCAAAGCAAGAGGCAGACCAAGCATTCGCTCCTTGCTGCTGGCACTTTTCGTAATAGCATTGTCCCACTCCAGGAAACACTATATCTGCTGTGGGGGTGGAGGGGACATGAAAGCGTGACTGACTTCGCTGAATTCATACCGCCGATGCGAAGATGTCGCCAACTCACAGATGTCGCCAACTTTCAAATTCAACAAAACTTTCTTGCTCATTCAAATTCGCACATTTCAATTCCCCGATAAGCCGAAAGATCTTGCGATCTCTTCTGTCTTATAAAATTGAAGCAAACTAATCAAACTAACAAACTGAAACAAACTATAATCATAAAATGTCCTTACTATTAAAGGACTTAATAAGAGCAGCATTCCGGGCAAGTTGGTAATCCATTGCTTAAATGATAATGGAAGGGCGTCTTCTCACTAACGTCATGTTGCAAAAATTTTTTAAATCCTTCTAATTATAAGTGAAATTATCACACCGATGCCCTGTTTTGTCTCTTTTCGTTTCCCTTAGTATGTGGAAGCAGCACAGTGGAAAAGCCAAGAGGGCAAAGCCCTGGCCAAAAGTTTATTGTTGCAGCACTCTGTGGCAGGCACTGTAGACTATTTTACGCAGCACACCACTGCTATCTTGGAGGCTACATGCAGCAGATGCAGCTACATGCAATTTTTCAGTGTAGACCTACAATCCAAAGATGATTTTTGAGAGCGCAGGTGTACCGTTCATATAGGAGGTACATATAGGATCCCAAGGGAAGGGAAGCGTAGCAGGGGGCGGCAGAAAGTTAGGTGGGCGGATGAGATTAAGAAGTTTGCAGGCATGGCATGGCCACAATTAATACATGACCGGGGTTGTTGGAGAAGTATGGGAGAGGCCTTTGCCCTGCAGTGGGCGTAACCAGGCTGATGATGATGTACCGGATCTACTCGCATAATGATCGCACCCCTGGATTTTGCCGTCAAAATTCGATTTTTTTTTCTTTCCCGTGTAACAATCGCACCCTGAACTTGTTTTAGCGATATGTGGTGTGCCAAGTCTAGCTAATGATGATTGCGCTTACCATCTGTCAAATGCTGCGCAAACGACTCGAATACATACCAGGCGGTCTGCACGCACCCAACATTCTTAAGCAGATGCCCCATATCAGTCCTTTCAACACTTTCCGCACTTCCATGAAAAAAAAAAAGCTAAAACCAAACTTGCCTCGGCTTTATTATTTGTAGGTTTCATAATGGGTTTTGGTCAACAACAACAACAACATAAAGGGCGCCTTTCGATTCTTCTCGTCTGCACTCGTGGGCACGCAATAAATCGCAATCGGCAACGATAGTGGCCACGTTTACACTGACACATTAGATGTGTACCCTACTCATACGCTGACACTTGTAACGCAGCTAAGATATTCACTCACCCTTAGTAGAAACGTGCCGTTTAGGATAGCAGTGAAAACAAGTGCCGCAGTTTCCACAGCATTCCCACCATGTGTTTCTATGTCACTGGCAGCTAAGCCCGCCCATCTCTGTTTCTGCCCCCTCAAAGTGGACATGGTTACGTTATTCTCACAAACTTGCCGATATTAACAATATTATTAATTACTGATGCGGAAGGAACTGTTTCAACATGTAATGTACTCATGAGAAGAAAAATAATCACGTTCGGCTTGCTGCGCTGGCTGCCATTTTTGATTTCATGTCCCGCACTGACAGCAGCAGCCGCCTGCTTGTCATCCCACAGCAAATGCGGGATGAAAAAAGAAAATGTTTTTTTTTTTTTGGTAAATGATCGCACCGCGAAATGATCGCACCCCTGAATTTGCGTCAATTTTTTTTACAAGAAAAGTGCAATCATTATGCGAGTAAATACGGTGTTTGCATTATAGGTCGAATTTCAATACAAAGAAATTTCGATGTAAAGAAGCAAATGGTCAGTTTTACAGGCTTCGTTTTATCGAGGTATAACTGCATTTCGATCCTCAAATTGGCCCTGACCACATAAATTGAAATGGACTGGTCAGCATGAACTGATTGTCCTCTGAATGTGCATTGTAAAGCACAGCCAGAATCCAAAGCATGTCATCTACATATCATTGTTGTGCCCCATGGTCCTCCAGGAGTGTTATTCTTGCACAGTCTATGCACTACACCAACAGTTTCGAAGGTTGTGCTCTGCCACACTCTAACGAGAGGGGGGAATTGGGCCAGAAAAAGTGTTAGGCCTCATTCGCAGACATTAATTTTTTTTTCTCTCTCTGTTCTATCGCTATCAAGAGAAGAGACCATAACTTTTGTTATAATCGAGTTAATAAAGCATTATAATAGTTCCAGAGCTTTCATGTCAAGGTACCGCCTTTTGCCAGGGGAGCAATTTCTCGGATCAATATCTTCCTAAAAACGGGCTACCAGTAACATAGGTTGCTGCACCCATGATGGTGCCTCATCCCTTCAAAAACTAACTAATTGGGAGACTCACATACTCAATTCTCCTATTCATCCCTGTTATTTGTGCTGAATTTTAACTTTGAAGTATATACGAACTCCCCCGACAATGCACTTTCCAGAACCACTTGCACTACACTTGCACTTCACTACACTACACTACACTACAATTGCTTGCAAACAAAACGAAAATAAACTTCTCCAGAATTACTTTGAACTAGCTCACTTCCAAGGGGATAGATGAAACTACTACTTAGTATAGTGATTTATATACTACAGCTAGACTTACCCCTGAATGCAGAGATCTAACTTGGCTCGAACTTGACTTCTGGCAGTCTCAATACAGCTTCGCCGCGCATCCTAAATCGTGCTCGAGCTTGCAGACGACTTGCGAACGACTTGGCTGGGTCGAAGTCCGCTCAAGTTTAAAGTCTGCTCCCGGGCTAGCTTGAAACTGACTTCGTGTGTTATTCCAACATGGCAGCCTCCCGAACGGATGTCGCGCGGAGGTTAGCTGCTTTCGTGTTTGCTTGCCACACCATGGATACAGCATTTTCATTGGCGCAGCCCTTGCCGAAAATTTCGCGACCCGCCCTACGTGACTGAGGGAATCCGATGGAGCTGTACGACGACGAACAATTCCTCAGTCGCTACAAATTCAAGAAGAATGCCGTGTGACTTCTCGCTATGTTACCTATCGAGGAAAGAGGGGACAACAGAGGACAGCCTGTGTTGTGTGCCTCCCATGCTGCAGTTGCTGATGGCTGTGATGTTTTACGGTGCTGGCACGTTTCAAATAGCGACAGGGGGTCCGGTTGGAAAGGTGACTGCTCATTGCGAAGCACCTGTGCCCAATGCTGGTGCGCTTCCCGCAGTCGCGGAAAGATTGATTGTGAGCATATTTTCTCATCTCCAATGACTACACACGCTATCACCAGTTATTAGCGCTCACGACCATAGTTACGCTCAGCATGCCGAACTGTCGCGCACTCATCCACCGAATGCGAAACATGCGCATGAGCATAATAAAAAGTAGCTCAAATGAGCCAGTCACGCAGTACATGTGCGCTTACCAGTTAGGTGGCGCTCGCGCTTTTCTTTCGCAGCTTCCTCTTTCCGCTTTTGCTTCAGGTTGGTCCAGCATTTTTTCAGTTGCACGTGATTGTGCCGCGTAATCCCGTGGTTGGCATTATATTGTTTTGCTATTTCTTTCCATGTCTGATTCTTCTTGGTCAACGACGCGACATCAGTTTTTCTTGCATTCCACAATATGCTTGTAGTCGTTCACGAGTGTCGTCAGCAGGCTCTTTTCGTCTTCTGTAAAACGGGCTGCCATCTTGCATTGCAGTGCATTCTCTTGGGAGGCGAGCGTACGTGAGTGCCACATTTCAGCATCAAAGCCTGTTGACAGGACAGCAATTTCGTACCAAATGCGGCGCGCGGCCGTGACGCGAGCCTCACAACTTGTTTTTCTAACAGGCAACACTTTCCTAGCAGACGACACGCGTTGCCAATTTGTGATGTCTACAACTGTGCCACACTCTCCCTCTCATTGTTCTCGACAAACCCTCCATGCGAAGTAGACAAATCGTTTGCACATGTCACTTTATTTTGTTTTTATCGGGTGTTGTCACCGATATGGGTCCGGACAGGGGACTCTACGGTGCTCGGTACTCCTCGTTTGCAGCACATATTGCAGTTTTTTTTTCTTGTTTGTGACTCCGGCCTAGCGCGTTCGAATAGGTTGGCCTTTTCTTCAAAGGGTCACTTAGCCCGAGCAGAACAAGGGCTGTTGCCTTCCTGCTGGAATGCCTATAGGCGAAAAGGGACGCGCGAGCTCCCTCAGAAACCGACCGTATGCCTCGTCTCGGCCTCTTGTATCCGGTTGCCGGCCCAGACGGCGCATGAATGCCTTGCAGCAATCGAGAACAAAAGTCATTGAAAGACCATCATACCAACCAACCATTTCGTTCGCTTCTCTACGCCCAGTTACAAAAACGCGCAACAAGACCTCCGAGTTAAAAATAAGCTAAAACCACAATAAATGTGACTATAAAATTAATTTGCACTCAAATACACTGTCGCCTAAAAGTGGAGCACCGACTTGAAAAAATGATGAAACCTGCAACTAAAAAAGCGCGCCAAAACACCGAAACTTAAAGACCGCTTAAACCCGCCGGGAATGGGCGCTTTCCGCAAGCAACACTGCCCATCGCAGCGGCGGATGTAGCCAAATGGAATAAATTTACCCAAACTACACTTCAGCACTTATGCACTGGTAGAAATTTGGAAAGATACATATTTTGTTGTACAACGTGCCTTATGCTAATAAATTTATTATTAACCTCAAACACAGACGAGCAGCCTACTTTTGCTTTGAAGCACAGTCTTGACTTGATGAAGCAAATCAGCTTGAGTGTCTATGAAACGCGAAAGCCAACTTGGGTGTTTTGAAGACTGCTTCTTGCTTCGGGCCGACTTCGTCAAGTCAAGCCCAATCACGATCCAAGTTAGATCTGTGCATTTCGGGGGGTTAGTGTCTACACTTGGCCAAGGCTGTTTTCTTACAGGTGGTACTAGTGGTACTTGCTTATATAGGCAGCATAAGGCCACATTTTGCAGACCCTATATGAATGGCTAACACCTAGTGTTGATGACCGAAACCTGGCATTTCATTTTATACAGCTAGAGCTGCTGCTGCAGGTAAGATAATTTTTCAAAAGCCATATGTTTGTTTGATTAAGCCATGCGGTACAACCGCAACTACCATGAGGGCAGAATGCGGATATACGCATGTGTTTAGTTTTAGGTGGACAATAAGGAATTTTATGTGGTCACTATTAATGTGGTGCACTCCTTTTGGATGTTAAGCACCATCTGTAAAAAAAAGTGCACAACATTCATCTCCAATATTACACACACTGTGCTATGGTGTCTTTACTCACACGCTCTATACTCCATTTCATACATAGCAGGCAATGCTATGATGGCTAGAGAGACTTCTTTCACTGCCTGCATTCGCAACCAAAAAATAGTGCAACACATAGGAAACAAAGATACAGCTATGCATCATGCAGTTGGATGTATCATTTTTTCCTACTTTCATTTCACAAAGTCTGTTGGAGTATTTATTTCATAGAAGGCATTGTAGATCTGAACCTATTTACCACCGAACAAGCAGCGAAACACGTTTTTGCAGCCAGCGGCCACTGCGCATTGCTTGCGCTTACAACCAAAACATTGTGTCTTGCATACTGGAAGCGCAAAGGTATAACAAATAGAATGATTTGACGTAACCTCACTCCCACAAGTCGTATTTATAATATGTGAGGTAGGTAGAAAGTGTCACCGATCAAAAACAACTCGCTGCAAAAACATGGAGTGAGACTTTTGTAAAATCAGCACTCGCACAGCTTCCACAACGTTGCTTGCCAAGTATGAAGCTGAGTATTCAGTCAGTGTTGTCACCTTCAGTTGCCTCTTGTTCCATGCACACCGTGTTTTCTTGCGGCAGGAACTGTTGGCAGCACCACAAGTGCCTGTGCCTGCAGCAAGCCAGCTGCCCAATGGTATGCCTACAGTACTTGGGCAGAGCAAGTTGTTCTCTGTGCCCAACCACTCGGTGCAGGGAGTGCTGGACGGCACCACTTATCACCAGGCTCAATTGGTTGCAAAAGGTGAGCTGCTAGCAGTTGCATTGGCGAAGGGACAAAAATCTCAAATTGCCTGGAATATCATGCCCAAAGTTTCTGAGAACTTCTTAACAGTAAACAAGCATGCAGAGGTTAAAGAAAGACAAATGTGTTCAGCTGTGTTAGTCAATTAACCTTCCACAGTACCTTTCTAAAACCCACCTCAGTGGTTCAGCGATAGTGGCTTTCTACTGTTGAACGCAGTGTCACGTGTTCAATTTCCAACCGCGGTGGCTAATTCATTTGCAGACGTACCTCTTAACAGAAACTTTTGTAATGGTCAAAGCACCTTGCTAAGCAAGAATTATTTTAGAAGCCTTTACTTAAATAAGCTGTCACTTATTTATTATTGTACTGAATTTCTTGTACACTCTTGTATGCAAGTGGGGGTGTGTGAATACCGAATAGTAGATTTTGAATTGAATATCGAACCAAATCAAGAAAGAAAAGCCAAATATTGAATCAAACAAGAAAATTTATCACAAAGGTTAATGCTTACAAATTTTGTGCAAGCAAATGCAGTGCTTCACATGCATGGGAGTCTACAGTAACTTGGGGTACAAATTAGTAGGCCAGCACTGATTAAAGTTCAGTTCTGTAGGAAGGTGTGGAAAATATATTTTTTATAATCAATAGAACATCTGTTGAATAGAGCCATATCTTTTTCCTCCTATACACAAAAGAGTTCTCCCTAGCTCTTTACAACCAGGTGGGTTTTCATCAGCTCATGAAAGTCAATCTGCACGACAGACGAAAGCGCCAACCACCCATTGCATGCCTCGATCACCACTCAGCACGTAGCCATTGTTGACACTGCGCAGGTCTATCGTAGTCACGCCACCAGTGAAGACCAGAGGCCTTTTCATTGTTGGGCGTCATTTGCCATCTGTCACAGGTTCTGAAATCGGAATGACACGAAGCTCTCTCTCCTCCTTCTCTACGTGTCCACTTGGTGTTAGCGCAGACGTCTGCAGCCAGGCATTCAGCACACTAGTCACATGACACTTTCACACAAGCTCGAACTGTGTGAATATGTGTCTGCGTGAACACACTATCCGATATACGTGTGCCTTCCAGCGACTAATCAATCTTCTCTTATGCTTTAGCGCTTTCTGAAATATGCGCTACTTTTGTCGCTGTTCCCTCTGTTCATGTCGCGTTATCATTCCAATCAGTCCTGCAGACCAGCATACCTTGTATCGATTGTGCAAAGACACTGATCACTCCAGTAAAAAATTATATACAGTGAAACCTTGTTAAACTGTAGTTGGCCGGAGCTCGGAAAAAGTAAACGGTAGTACTTTACCGAAATAGCATGAGATCGCCCACTTACCTGTCAGAAACGGAAGAGAGGGTGTGATGAAAGGGGAAAGAACATGCAGTATTTATTTACTTCGCGCGACAAAAGTGTTATTTTCATTAGATGCCCCGGTGGCCTAGCACCGACGACAGCGGCCTCAAACTTACTGAAGCTGCGAGCCAACTTTTCAATGCCCCCTCTTTTCGGCGAACACTCGTATTGCGGATTCCTTGTTAGTGTTGCATATTCTCCGTGCCAAGGCGCGGTAGCGTTGCAGAAGTCGCGAGACACCTTTTCATTGCGGGGTGCTGTTCTTGTTGCGACGATTGCATTTGTGAGGCTGACGTATCGCACAGCTTCTGCCACTGTCGGGCCTGAATCGCCCGTGCTGTTGCTTTCCGTGTGATCCTTATCACTGTCGTTAGGCGACACTTCGGCAAAACAGAGGCAACGATGGCAAAAAGTCGAACCTCGCAGCCAACATCTCTTCGCGGTCGCAGCGGCGCTGCCGAGCAACTTCTTCACATTCCAAATGCCACACACTGTAGTCAACAGTAGACCCATGTCGCATCCCAGCGCCGACTTCTTCGTGTCACGTTTGACAGCAGAAACAATGTCTAATTTTTTTCTATGCTGAGCACCCGCCGTGTTTTTTATCCGAGCTTCGGCATGACACGAGTCCTCGCTTACACGACGCCCCAACGCTGTCTAGACGGCGCCGAAATGGTGTTGATGTTGATGTGGCTTCATGCGCAAACGCACAGGGCGCTTGGAGGCCGTTGTTCAGATCTCTGAGGCTTGTTGTTCTGCGGGGCCGCCCGATGGAGACAAAGCACTGCTGTGTTTGCGCGACGAAAAGTGGAAACACTACGTGTTAACCGATACGTACGCAATAAGCTGGTATGATTTATGAGAATACAAAACACATTATGTTCAATGGCCGTTGAGTCGGGCATTTGACTTTACTATTTTAAAACGAAACTGCTGTTTAAGCCGGTACAGTTTAACGAGGTTTTACTGTATTTTAAAAAGTATATATTCGATTTGATTCGGTAATAGTCAAGTGTTTGCACACCCCTGCTTATAAGCAAAGCTTTAATATTTCTGCTTGCTTTATTATGCCTTCATAAGAGGGTCACTGCAAAGGATATTTGTGCAAGACGGAATTGCATACTTATTCTAATCCGCCTGGTACGTAAGTACTGTTGCTGGGGTGGCCCCATTGGGATGGGGGTATAATGTAGAAGCCAAAATTAATCTGGAGTTCCTCACTATGGTACATCTCATATTCTGTGTGTTGCTTTGGGATAATAATCCACAGAATTTAATTTGGCTTGTTTTTATTGAGCACATGTTTTATTTTCTCAGCTCTTTGTATTCCTGCATTTTTATGTAAAGTGCCCATAAAAAAAAAAACGTAACTGAAGATATGTTTTGATTGAGGCATCATCTCATTTTAAACAAAGTGTTATTCCATACAGCATGCATTTTGTTTTCATGCCTCATTAGTGCTGTTCCCCACCACCCGTTTTCCCATAACAAGGTATTTTTTGTAAACCATTTGAGCTGCGATAGATGTAAGTTAAGCTGCTTCACACGACCACAGGGGCACGGAATGGCTCGAGGTCACATCCCGGCCGTGCTGTGCTGCCCGACACAGCATCGAGCCTTATGACCGGTTCTACGGCCACGTCACTGCCAGCCTCAATGGCCAAACAGCAGCTCTACCAGCAGGTTCTAGCAGGACAGGTGCAAGCTCAGCTGGTGCCAGCACCCCTAAAGCTTCCCCTGTTGCTCCCAAATGACGAGCGGCGTCACAGGCCACAGCAGCCGCATCTCAAGGTGCCTGGTGGATCACTGCCAACGTGAGGCTTGCCGACTTCATCATCAGTGCTGTTACTTTCCCGTGTGCCTGTGTAAATAAGTGGACAACATGACTGTCTCGAGATTGTGTGCAATTGGGAGCCAGCAGACAGCTCACAGCACCCACCAGGCTTCCTGCGGTGAATCACAGCAGATGCCTGTGAAGGGCCGAAAATTAATATTGTGGTACTGTACATCGGGTGGGCCTCGGGATCAGTGTCCACACCACACAGTGATTGACAACCTCCGTTAAGGCGACACTGTGACCCGGCCCTTTTTCCGCGTGGTGTTCCAAAAATGCAGAGAACGAACAGTGTTGTGCAGTGAAAGAAAGCTGCGGGGGCATAATGCGTCTGTTCGGCAGCAACAGCATGTTGCAGTGTTCACATCTTCGTTTGCCTTGCCATGACCAAATGAAAAAAGAAATGCTAAATTATGTTTGTTTGGGAAAATTAAATCTGGTTCTGCAGAGTGGTTTTCTAAATGCGCTGGAGACCTGGCCATTGTAGCAGGTAGAAACGCTCTGCTTGCTGGTGAGTTTTGTGCATTTTGCTTGCTTTATTGCGACCGCCTTGTGGAACATTGTCTGTTCTTTGCAAATGTTCAAAGCCTTCCCCTCCCTCTCCCTGGGTGCCACCCACATTTCTTCAGTGATGCCTTTCTTGCCCATTTATTTAATTTGTCTTTGATTTGAACAAGGTAAATCAAAAGGCGGCACTCTAATGCAAGTACACTATGCCATGCTGTGAACTCCCTTTCTTTAAACCTTTTGATGTGTTTAACTGCAGGCAATGGTTGGCAAATTGTAAGGTTTCTTGCTTCACTTACTTTGCTAAAAATAAATAATTGTTTCCCTCTCTTGTGTAGAGCCTTTCTCTTGATTGGCTCTTGTTAAAATGTCCATTCTTAAACCATTGTTTTGTGCATCTAATTTGATTTGTTGCTGTCACAGTATCTCTCAGCAAAAATTGGTGCCTGCAGTTAGGAAAATATCAAATTTAAGTGAAAGAATTGAAATGAAGGATCAGTCAACTTGCACATTGCTTAAGGATCCTAATTTTGAAATGATTTTGAATCGTGAAGGTCTCCATGCTTGTGCCTTGAATGTAATTTTGGGGTTAATGTACTTTTCGAATGTGTGGCATTTCCACAAAAGTTTGGTTTCTAGAAGAGACTAGCAGCATTCACCAGCATTCTGTCGTACCTGACTTGGAACAAACAAGTATTCTTAGTAAACCTTAGCATGCCTGCTGCTAGGAGTTCTTGTGCTTTACAAATGCAGATCTTGATCTGATTTTATAGCACAGCGACAGCTTGCTCTTCGACAAACTTGGATTGGATCCATGCATCTATGAGCAGCTCTTGTTAATACTTCTGTTGGAAATCCCTGGGAATGGAGTGGTGAGAGTGAATTGTAGTTACTTTATTCAAGTGCACTTGTAAAGACCTAATATCACCATTTCCTTCATGTCATGGATGAGTACTTTTCTGTATTGTATACAGCAAATAACTTGGGTTCAAGGAGGGAGGGCATTGTCAATGCTTATTAAGTATCCCTTATTTATATGCTGGTGTTTCACTTTTGCAGATTCTTTCATCCTTATTTAATAACAGGACTTTCTTCATCCCTGCTGCTATTGGTGAACCAAGAGGGCACCAGTATAACATTTTCTCGACTCATGGCTTGGCATTATGCCTGTCACACCACAAATACTGATTTGCCACATCTACAGCAATTGATCAAAGCCCGCCGCTCGCAACCGAAGCGGTGGTATGCACTTAATTCAACCGCGTTGTGTGTACATTTAGGAGGGGGGAGAGCAAGCATAGCATAACTACGCTGTGAGAGACCACTTGTTGATTGTAAATATGTACATAAAAACTTAGCTCAATGGCCCAAGACGTATAATTGGCTAGTCCGTTTTTTGTGCAGGAAATCAACCGCGCTACAAAGTGCTGTGAACAGCCATTTGCTCATTTTGTTTTGTTAGCTTTAGCATTCTGCACTGTTTCTGCTGCACTCCTAACGTTAAAATTTCTTTTCTGCCATACGGACTGCTTGGAGTGCATGTGTAAAATGTCAGTCATTCATGCTTCTGTTATGATTATGGTTCCCTCCCCCCCTTTGTTTTTTTTTCCTCCGCAAGATGAGGAAGAATCATTGGCTCCAAGCACATTTGTGTATTTCTACCTCTTGTAAAGATTACCATACGGTTTTTGAAGTGTATAGATGTTATACATAGATTGTGTATTATAAATTCTGCCTTACAGACTAATGTGCAGTGCTATTGCATGTCCTGATAGGCAGGTCACTACAGCTTTTTCCCTAGGATTCTCAAAGAAACATTGCTACTGGAAGCATGTGTGCGTTGACAGTTTTTGAACTTCTTCCGAGGTTGTTGGTGAAAGATTGTTGTTGTTTGCGAGGTCACGTCGACATAGGAAGGCTCACGTCCAAGGTTTTTTGTTACCTTGCTTGCTCTGCAGGTGTGAACAACACGCAAAGAAAAAAACATAGCTTTACCGTGTTTTGCATAACCTGTTGCAAAGCTGTAAGGTGCTTTCTAGACATCTTTCTTTTCCAGTAAGCGTGAAGGAGCCTATAGATAGGCCTAATAAGTCGTGTTGAGGGCTTTATTGCTCTTAATTTTTCATGTAGCTGGCTATGTATGCTTTACATAATTTCTAATTAGCATTGACAATTGCTACAGTGCAAAATGCTGAAATTGGGCAGTACACAAGCTTTAATGCAACCCCATGAAACACATTTGCAAGGTACTTTCAACATGGCGTTACCTGCTGTCTGTCACATCTATTTTGTGCTGTGTAAAGATTACATTTTAGACCTGGCCATAATGTCCTTGCATGGTTGCCGATCAAAGTGAAGACCCTCAATGGGGAGTGCATTTTGGGTATGGTAACAGCAGGCTTATTGCACCACATGAAATGGGCATGACAGCGTTAGGCGACACCGCATGAAAAATATATTGAAAATATGTTTTGTGTCGGTTTAGTCGGCAAAAAAAGAAAAAGAAAAAGCAATCAGGCATTGCAATGTTTATGTCGTTCGTGTTACATACCCATGCTGTTGGCTCTGTTTTATCCTCTCCAATGTGTGGATCGGGAACTGAGAGCTTCCGTGCGTGTGCCGCAGAAAAGCTTCTCTAATAGGCTTGCATACTCATGACAGGGATAATCCTTTGTGCGATCCCAATGCAGTTTACCTGGCTTCATCTGCCGCTGCACCCTGCTCAAGTCGGGGATTTGAGAAACAATGTGATGAGAGCAAAAAAAAATTAAACCAAAGTTGTAACTTGGGCATGGTCACCTGCAACGTGCACTAATGTCTGAATCGAATTAAACCAGCCAATTGACGCAAATTCGGACAAATTGCAAGAAGTTGGCAGAGCTGCACGTCAACTGCCTTAGGAAATGCATAGCGAATACCTTGCAATCTTTCTGCCATTGGCAAGCACATCACTTCACACATTATGCATCGTCTTGCCAATGAAACTTGGTACACAAATGTTTTTGTTTGAGATGTTAACATTCCAAAGTTTTTTCCGATTGCACGAAGAAGAGGAGAGAGAAGTTGTTATAGAACGCCAAATGTGTGTTACCTTGTTGAGATCAACAAGGGCCAGCTATCAAATGTCTTTTTGTTTTTTCTCTCATTCTGCGTGGTTGCTTTCATAGATGTTGGGAGCATGGGTGGCTTGGCTTTGGCTGTCATTGAAGTTGTGAGCTGCTTGTAAAGGTTGAAATTGGGTAAAGGAGTGAGGCTCCTTTCTCTGCGCGTGTCTTAGTATGCATCTGCTGCAAACATGCCAGTGTGCATTTTTTGTGCCCATGCTGTGATTGTGTGTGTGTGCCTGGAGAAGTCTTGTTTTCTGTTGTTTTTTACTGTGATACATGTGCAGAACAAGGGAGAGCGTGTATTAGCAGAAGGCGGACGCATGTCTCTGGTGCAAGAGAAAGGCAAAGCCATTCTGGAATATTTCTGAATGATGCATAATTTTGTACCACAGAGGAGGGACAGCTCTGCTTTTGATACAAAGCTTGTGAGAAAAAAAAACTGTATTTATTAGGGCTGCTCGACGTTTTTATGCAAGTTTTAAAAGGGGGTGGTGGTACGCACACCGCCGTGCACACTCTTGACAAAGCAGGTGATGAATTGCCTTTTTTTTTTTTCTTTATCTCTCACGCCATCTATGATGATGCAGCGTTTTTCTAGTCATCATATTAAAAGCAGTAGTCTCTGGAAGTTTGTGTCTAGGTTCTGCAAGGGCGTTACCTTCCCAAATGAACTAAGATTGTTTTTGCTACTTGCTGCTTCCGAAGAAAGCGGCATCATAGTGGGTCTGTGAGAGCAAGTTCATAATGTGTGTGCATGTGTGTGTTGTACATGTGTAAAAATCGTCTCGTTGCATTTAGAGCAAGACATGCCGCAGCTGTCAGCCTTCCCTGGCTGTTTTGAAAAAAAGAAAAAGAATCCTCTCATCAATTAATATCCCACTGTACTTTTGTCATTTATTTCAAACAACGAACATCGATCAACAACTTCTCTGTCATGTCTAAAAAGAGGTTCTGGGTACTTCATTTGCTGTTCCTGCCATGAGCATTGTTTAAAGTTTGGTGTGTAACATACAACACTTTGGTAACACTGACACACAAGGCCTTTTGTATATGCTGTACATATAAATAAAAAGCTATTTATCTATATATGCCCTACAAGCGATGTCTGCTGTTAACACTGTTTGTGGATTTCTCACTATGATCTTGCTTGGATCAGTGCACCCAAGTTGCAGAGGCGCATGCTTACCATCAAACGAAATGCAGCAAAACTTACCTAACCATTCAGAATTTGGTGCTAATCTTTACAGGGGCACTAAAAGAAACACCGATTCAATTTAGACTAAGTATTCTTTCAAAGCTATATATTTGTTTTCACAATGGAGGCTTATTATATAAAAAAAAATATTGGAAGTGGTGTATAGGTAGCTTGTTGTCATTTTTTTTTCACGCCAAAGCCCAAGTGCCACTCCGTCAATGCCAGCGTCACAGATTTTAAAGTATAGTTTTTATTCGGTCGATTGTGGCTCAGTAAATGTTGTTGAAACTTGGTTAAGTTCAGCCTTTGGCTTTTTGAGAATACACCGTATACGCAATATTTACTGATTAATTCCAGGCCCAAGTAGACGGTGATGGCAAGCTTCAACAGAGCAGAAAATTCAAGGTTCACCTCTCTTTCATTCTTGCACATTTTCGGGCTTGCTGAGCAGCTTGTCATGGTCATAGTGGCATTTTTGATATTCTGGAAGAGCGATTTACTAATGCGGCTCAAATAGATTTTCTCTTTGGTGTCCCAGGCTCTGAGACTGAGACACCTTTTCTTGAAACTGAGCTGCCTGCTGGAAGAAGAGCGGTGCCTTTAAAAAAAATGTGCTGCAAGAAATATGTGCCGTGAGAGAGACCTAATATAAACAGAGGTACATCAAGCTCAATGTTTACATTTCCCATTCCCCCTCAATTTATCGGCTCCTCTCAGCTGGAGCAGCATCAATAGCAATACATTGCTCATTTCTCCTTCCACGGTGGACTTACGGTAACACTGAGGCTGGCATACAACAAAGTCACCTGAAGGAAACAAAGGAGCAACGACAGGGTGCATTAACGACTGCCGGTTCCCCGTCTTTCTAGGAACTTTTGAAGGGTGTGTAAGTGCGTGCAGTGGCTGGCATCTATGGGCCGCCACACTTTGTGCAACATCATTGCTGGCATTGCCCAATGCTGGAGAAGTTAGGATTTAAAAAGCCACAAGACAGAATAGGTTTAATTCCTGCTGCATGCAGTGGAATGATATTTTAGCTTGCATGCTTGCAGTAGCGTCATGTACAGTTCACAAGGGTGACGGTATAGGCGAGTTGGTATTCCGTGACATTTTCTTGAAGTGAAGGAAACTTGAATGAAGGAAACTAAAGAGAAACAGGAGACAGAGGTTCAAAACTTCTGTTTGTCATGATACCTGTGAAAGCTTTTATACTGTGTGAAAAAACAAAGACGTGCTTATTCTACACGTGCTGACAGACCAGCTGCCATCTACAGCATCATCGTGTAAGGAATTGATCTTTCTTGGTCTGCCAGCGTATATAGAATGACCTGTGTCTGTTTGTTGTTTTTTCACGGAGTGTAAAAGCTCTCGTGTCGCAAAATAGAGAGCTGGAAGTTCAGTGCCCCCCTGTATCTTGTTTTCTTCACTCATTCTTGTTGCGCCAATTCAAGAAAATGTCATTGTCAATAGACCGGGAATGTCTTTCCATGTTCATAAGCTGTTGCATTTGTCTATTTGTTTTAGTGTACGGCTGTTGTGGGTGTAAAAAGCTTTTTTAAACTTGTATATAAAGATGAAACTTGGCACTTTTCCCCCCAAGTATGGCAGCGATGCACTCTTCTCATGTGAACCTTTCAGAAGTGCCATGGCAATGCAGCAGGCATTTCATTAAGGACTAATAAACTATTTCTACAGGAAAGTACAAGACTATAGAGGTGAAGTTTTTTTAAGCAACATGTTATTCGTGCTGGTAGTCATCAAAAGTTACGATAATTGCAGACAAGTTTGCAGTGAATTGCAAATGCAAAACTGGAACTGGCCACTGCTCGTCTCGTCATAGTCAGCAAAATCTATACTGGTGTTCCATATTGTTCTGCCCTGCAGTACATTAGGAAGGCTTTCTCATAAAATGAATGAATAAAAATATAAATAGTAATGATGAAGGATGGCTTTTAAACAGTGAATGGAGCACTTCACTGAATGTTAGTAACATATCAAAGCTATTACTAACCTTGGGATACCCAAGTAGAATAGCCATGGGCTGACTAGCTGCATTCTGAATTTTTAATGTATCCTCCAAGTAGAAGTTTCTTTTATATAATTATGTAGTTGGCCTGTGATTATCACAATTTCTAATGGCATGCATGAGCTTTTTCTCTCTGCTTTAGCATTTTTTTTTACTTCTTTTCTATACCCAGCACTAGCATCCTTTACAGATAGTGCAGTGCTTTAATCTCGTCATTTGTGTTGTGGAGTCACCTGGAAGAAAAGTTTATCACCAACTGAAGTTCTGGTTCGTAAACATTGTACTGAAATCGGGTAAATAGTCCTTTCTTTCAGGAAAACAATCATGCATGCTCAAGAATGAAACACCTTGTAAAGTTTATATTCATTGAAAGCTTAGCTTAGAAGTGCAGTTCTGCTTCTTTTAAATAATGTTAGTTTAAAAGAACAAAGTTATATCCCTTTATACAGGCTTCTCCTAAAGTATGAAAGCATGTATTACCTTTACTTTTATGTAATGAAATGCATAAAATATGTGAGCCAAGCAGACCCTGTGGTCAAGGCATGCATTACACTGGACATTCTCGTAGTGCAGGGGCTGAAATGAAAAAAGCCAAGAAAATCTTGCAAGTACTGCAATAAGAAAGGATGCTTCTTGACAAGGGTGTGAGGCTGGTTAGGCCACTGTTGTATGAATACTTTGAAAATGAGCCTTGCCGTTCTATCAAATGTCAGAGAAGCTGAAACATTGCTGATAAAGACAACCCATTGTGTAGAGGCAAGGCTAGTTGCATCACTTTGTTATCGATAGCAAAGCCTCATTAGGTGGCCTAGATAGGGACTATGAGCAGATAGAAATTGCTCAGCCCCTACCCCAAGATTTTGAAACATTGTGATTACTGTTAAAGATAGGGTGTCAAAACATTTTCAGCCTAGGCACTGCCTGTGTTTCACAAATAGCAGATGCTGAAGGCATAGCTATGGATGTTGAGGAAGCTTTAGCTCAGGTGCTCCCATCTAAATACATGTAAAAGGAGAATGTCTTTCTAGACAACCACTGCACCAAATTTGACAAGGTTTGTAGCATTTAAAAAAAGAACTTAAAATCTACTGACTGTTGCTTTCGAATTTTTTTATTTATATCGTCAATCTTTTATTAAAAATTGGCAAAAATCAAAAATTTTCAACGAAACTATAAATTTTTCAACTCCAACTCAGCAAGGAAAAATGATATCACAATTCTGTGCATTGCATCTGATAGTACATCTGAAGCAGACAAAATTATGTTACATAGAAATCTAAAAAATTTAAACAATATGGAAATACAGCTTTTGCTGTACCCTTGTACACAACGTAACAAATTCACCTAAGAAATAAAGCGACATACTGAATTAGTCCTCTTTGAATGATCGAACGGATGCCGTTTACAGAACCATGATATCGGTTCTTGATGCAGTGCTATATAAATTTATAAACTTAGTGCATCTATATTTTTCAAACTTGCATATTCTTTAAGATTCTTTTAATAAAATTCAGCCCCTAAATCGAAATTCTACTTCCAACAGTAACTAGAATTTAACTTTCTCAAATGCAACAAATTTTATTAAAATCAGTGCAGGGGCTATCTCGGAAGAGCATTTTTGTGTTTACATGTATTTGAATAGGCCACATCGGAGTTGGGCCCAAGCGCAAGCTTCCTCTTAACCGTGATTTGTGTTTGCTAAAAGTCTGCTTACCATGGTGAGATGAACCTCATGGTGAGTCTCTCAGACGCCAAAACTGTTAGGAGGAGAATGCGCTATGATAAACACGTTTCAACAACAATATACTTTAACTGATTTAGCAAAACAATTTTATACTTTTGCTTCGATTTTGAAGAAACTAACAAAGTAACACCTTGAATATGCACAGCACACTGCTAAAGGTGAAGCACCAATATTAAGGCAAAAGCCTTAAGTGGCTCGTTGCAATGCCTCATACCTAAAAAATGCGGTGTCTAATCAAGTGGTAAAAAAAATATCATCATCAGCAATGGCTCATACCCCCGTAAGCAAGCAAGCATGCGAAGTAAAAATGCAATGGCTCATAACCCCTTAAGGTAGAGGCTACAAGCACTCAGCAAAGTGAAGCGAACAGTACATACATTCATTGAAATCACCATACAACACATAGAACAGCATACATTTTAATAAAGAACAAGCTCAAAACAAGCATCCAAACCATCAATAAAGCATTGCACACCCCCCTCAGATGTATGCTATGGCCAAGGATGCTCGCCAAGCGAGAAACAAGGTGTGAGTGCAAAGTGGCGGGAGCAAGGTGTTCGACCACGAGTGCTGCTTTCCCCTGCTGAGAGGATGCAACGTAAAGTCGAAGAGAAACGTCATTGGTGTGAGTCTCACCACACTATACGCGCGCGTGAAGCCGCAACTAAGAATAAGAAACGAGCCATAGAAGCCGAACTGCAAAAGTAGCAATGCGACGATGCGAGACGGAAACGTAGAGAGGAGGCCGAAGCTCGCAGACAATGGCTTGCATTTACTTCAGGGCTCGTTATGTCTTGCAAGAATTATGTACCCTCTGATCATGTAACTTAATGCATTACCAAGTGGCCAGCAGGCTTTTGCCATCACGTGTTACAGGAGTGAAACATGCTGCCAAACTTGTTTTTGTTTACACATCCTGCAACCTTCTAAAGCACCTTGAGTCAGGCTTCTGATGCAGGATGCGTAAAGCCTCTTCAGAGCAAAAAAAAAAAAGATTGTGAGGTGCACTAACCAATTACTTGATGCTTTGTCACCAGCAGTGCACACATACGAGTATAGCTTGTGAACAAATCTCTACATTCATTGTATCAGGTTGGAAGTGGTGTATAGGTAGCTTTTTCTATTGTATACATTGTTAAGCTATGCCTTGTTGCACACGTGGCCATTGATGGGAGAACATAGCACACATTCTGATAAGCTGTCCCGAGTTTGAACAGCAAAGGTGTGCTCCGAGGACAACAATATATAATCATCCCTGAAGACCGTCCTTTGAGCACAGAAAAGTTGCTTGGGTCATGGGTTAACGCGTCATTACATCAATCAGCTGTGAAAGCTTTATTAACTTCCTTAACTGAAAGTATCTGTATTAATATTTGGAATGTCATGGGTTTTTGTATTATTTGATTTACTTGATTGACTGACTATGCAGTTTTTTTATATCGACTGTTTGGGCAAAGTTTGTAAAGTGTACTTTATTGCTGGAACATATTTACATATAATTTCAAACGATCATCAGATCATTGGACAATCATTTATAGAGAAGCTGGTTACACAATAGTTGCCAGCATTTCTAATTTAGTCCAAATAAATCACTCACGTTTCCAGCACATTTCCCTTAATGCTTAAACCATTTTAAGCTTATTCTTCAGCAGTATGTTTGTGTTGTAAAATGCTATCGAATACCTCTGTATGCCTGAGAACCTGTGAACATTTGTAAAGCCCCAAGGAAACTACACCGCAAGGGGGGAATAGCGTGCATTACTTTCAAGATTTCCCTGAGCGCACACATTTTGTGGGATGTATCACACAAGCAGCATCGAACTTAGAACAGCACAAACTGACGAGCAGCATACTGTTATCTGATCGCAGTGATTTTTCTTCCAGCGGCTTTAGTGTTGCAGATTTTGGCTGCTTCAGGAACTTGTCCGAACAAGACTGCTCAGACTACGTACCCCTCTTGTGTACTTTTACAACATTAAGTCTTCCAACAGTATGATCAGGAACCAATGAGCAAAACTTTTTTGCAAACAATTTATTTTTTTTTTTCGTAAATCTTGACACAAAAATTATGAAATGAGCCCAAATTTGTGAACATTATGGAAAATTCGGGAGTGTCGGCAGGTAGGCCCATGCAGCACTTCTTCTAAGGAAGCTCGCAAGAAGACACGTTGTTCATACCTTCACACTTACGCTGCCTTGCGAGAGGCTTTTATTGAAAGAGAGAGAGTGGGTGGAAGGAACTATGTACACAGGCAACATAGTAGTGCCGATGGCACCCCCGTTGTGCAGACGGCTTTCCCTTCAGCATGATGACGGCCGCCGCCTCTCGGCATCAGCTTGATGTCAGCTGTTCATTCAGCGGCTCAGAACGGCAGGAAGGCGTGGCAATGCGTTTGTGCTTTGTTGCCTCCATGGCCTTGGACGAGGGGAACAGTGGTCGTCTCTCGATGTTCACTCAGCGCTTCCTGTGAGACAATGCGGAGAAAGAAAAAGTGGCTCTAGCTTGAAAAAGTAAAATTACATAAGCTTTATAACTACTGGGTTCCAAAAATACGGGATTCAACCAGGAAACAAAAGTAAAACATACGTAGAGAAAAACACTAGTACTACCTGCCACCAAAAGGTGCAACAGGTGCAGAGGCATGCTAGAAAGAAATATTCTGCTACTTTTTTTTGCATACGAAAAAATTAAATATTAATAAACTATGGAGGTAACGTCCCAACTGTGCACAGTGGGATATGAGAAATGGCATGGCAAAGATCTCTAGATGAATTTTGACCATCTGAAGTTCTTCGACATGCACTCAAAGCACGGTACATGATCGTTTCTGCATTCCGCCTGCATCAAGATGCAACCGCTGTGGCCGCGGATCGGACCTGTGACTTCATGCTCAGCAACAGACCACCACAGCCAGAGCCACTGCGGCAAGTTTTCATAACATTGAGACTCGGCGAGTTAAAATAAACGAGTATGAGCAAGCTTGTCTTTTTATAACAGAGTTATTATACAGTAAACCTTCGTTAACTCGAACGCTGATATCTCAAAATATCGGTTCAGTCAATCTTTTTTTTTTGCCCGTGCTTTAAGCCCATGTGTCTTGCACTTCTTATCTCGAAAAGTTTTTGCACCGTTTTCTGGGGTATCTCGAAATGTCGACTTCAAAAATACCAGGAAAAAGGCAACGGGAGCATCGGCAGTGTCGCTTGTAATCGCTTTTCACCCAGTGGCAGCTCGCTAGCTGAGCCAGACACCAGGCTCCGTGCTTATCTTTCTTCCTTCTTTCTATCTATCACCACTCACATGCACTCGCTCAGCTGCTCGCTGCCACTTTGTCACGGCCTCACGCAGCAGCGATCAGCTGGGAGTCAAAGTCTTTTGCCTCCTCTCGCTGACACATCAATGTAGTCTCAGCATATTAATCGTGACCTTGAGCAAGATGACTGGCACTTTTGAGCAGCAGCGATCGGCCCACCCCCTGCGCCCCCCAAAAAAAGCCAGCATGCGAGCCTACAGCATTTCAGCGAGAGCATGGCTTGATAAGTGCGCTCGCTTCATGCTCGCACAACCGTAAGGTAAAAATGCCACTTCACTCATTGGCGTTTGCTAAAGACGTCACAATTGCACTCCTCCGAGGTTTTCGGTTTTTGAAGTTAAATTGTGTGGAACTCATTATGATGCAGAAAGTAGCAGTTTCAGCTTTTTGGATGTCTGAAAACGGTTATGCTCGAATGACTGGCTTCAAATATATCATTAGGATCAATCGTCTTGACTCTGTGCTGCCTTGGCACGGCGCCAGTAACGCCCTTGCACACGGAGGCTGACATCTCCGGAGTCGGTGCCGAGAAAAAGATTGAAAATATTGCTAGCGGTATTTTGGAAAGGCTCCACGTGGTCTATGCGCAGCCAGAGGGCTTCATTTTCGTGATTTCACTTATTTCGAATCTCCACTTATCTCGAATGTTTTTCCCATTTTTACAGCGTTCAAGTTAGTAGGGGTTTACTGTATATTTCAAAGCAACCAATCAAAAACATCTATACGGCTCAAGTATTCTGAGCAATACACTGCATTTGGCAGTTCCTCCAATCGCGAATTAGTAGGTTAAAAGATGCCACGCTACCTTCTGCCTTCACAGACTCCATTTCACACAACACAAGCAACACTACAAAGACTACAGAGATTTCTCTCACTGTTTGGCAACGAGAAAATTGTGTGTCATATATTAAAGAAAGATACAGATATGTCTCAGGTAATTCAATGTAACATTATGTCTCATACTCTTATGTCACAAAATATGACATAATTATTACACGGTAGGTGTCCCAGACATTAGCTTATTCACTACCGAAAGAGTGGAGTGGCACATTACTGTAACCTGCAGCTTCAGCACACCGCCTGCACTTGTGACCAAAACATAGTACATCGCATACCAGAAGCACAAACATGCACAATCTATACGTTATTTGACGTAACTGTGAGGCCACAAGTTGTAGTTGCAATGTATGAGGGTAGCTGTTCCATAGAAAGTGTCGCAGATCAAACACAACTGCATTGTGATACATGCGAAGTGAGAGATATATGACCAAACTACTTGCGCATCTTTCACAGCGTTGTCTGTTACCAGTTATTAGTTATGCATTACCAGTTACCAGTTACCGATACCAGTTACCGATACCAGTTATTAGCAATGCATTAGCCAAAAAATGCATGCAGGCTACACACATCAAAAATGCAAAATATTGTTTCTGCCCCAGTTAAACTGTGGGCCTTTCAAGGACCACAAATAGTTGCAATGAACAAAAAGTTGATCAAAACAAAATGTGCCTTACGTCTATCAGAAGCGTGTGGAGACCTGCAATCGAATATGCCCAAAGCGCTACATATGTAGCAAGTAGCCGCTTCTAAATGCGTTACGACATTGTTTCTTGAAATTTTTTATTCAAAAGAAGGAAGTGATTGCAGTAACAAACCAATTTTAAGTACATAAACACATAATATTGAAACACTGATTCAATGCCTAAAGGCAAGATAAGCAGTGGTGCAACATAGAACAACGCAGTATTTTGAAGCAAGAGGTTTTTAAAAATATATCTTGCTCTCATGTCTCCCAATTAATTGGCATCATAGTGAAAAACACAAGTCATGCCCAGGCTCAGATGTTTCAGTATTCTGAATTCCAGTGTCATAAAATTAAGCATATTCTTATTTTAGTACATACGGAGCATCTTTTATTAAGGCCAAAAATTGAGGAAATCTGCCGCCATTTTTTATAGCAATCTATGCAGTTCATCTCTCAATTTCATGCTCGAGCTACAAGAAAAATGTTTAATGACTTTAAAAAGCATTTGTCTACCAACGTACTACTTCACACTTGTTTTTCATAACAGTGAACTTTAATGAGTATTCTAACAGAAAATTTTGGTCTTGTTTCTATTTTTTATTGGATAGCCATCAACCCAGTATTTCCTTTTTTTTCACGTCCATAACCGCAATGCACTTGGCATGCGTTTAGAACGGGGTGCACAAAAGGCACTGTAATATTTGCGGTGCTCTTGAGGAACAGAGGCTTCATATCGCAATTGTGGAGTTGGAAGCTACCTACCTAACAAAGTAAAACAAAGTCAAGCACAAAATTTTTTGTCAGAACTCTTCTAAAACACATTTCTCTTGCACAAGGTGCCAACTCTTAAACCTCAACTCTTCTGGTATGGTGAAGGCCCTATAGTTTGTAAACGGTCAGAGATCAGTAAACTTTGAGAGCGCATACTTATTTCCGAAGATGAGGTCCGCGTCAGGAGCTCCCTTAGGGTGTTGATATTTGTGCCTCCGGTCGCGGTTCAGGTTTAACACCACAGGTCTCTGCTGCGCTGCAAGCATTTCTTAACAAAAGAAAAAAACAACGAAAAAGAAATTAAACTTAGTTGCATCAGCTGCACAATATTTTTGCAGAAACAACTCAAGCAATGAAGCAAAAATTCACTTTTGTTGTTTCCAAGGCATTGTATTGTGAAAAACAGTGATGTAGATGAACTTGATGCAGAAAATTATACTACTGCAGAACCCATCTCATGATCACTATCGACGGTAATGTGTTTACCACGTCTCATTTCTATTTCTGAATTTTTAACAACCATATCGCTATAGCTTTGTGTTAAAATGTTAGTTGCCTGTGCAATGGAGCCAGGTTAGAGCCCAGTTCTTGCCATTTGTGCAGGTTAGACTGTTTGCCAAGGTGAGATTCTTGATACAGTAAACTCCTGTTGACTTTTCACTTTATTTGAGCACACTGGAAAGTTTTGGAAAGAAACCATTTGTTGCTTGGAAGTTAAGCTTGTTTAGTTAAAATGTGAAAGCATGCCACTTCAGCTAAAGGCCAACAGCAACAAAACTTTTGACTGTGTAAGAAGAGCAGTTTCAGATAATTTAGACAAATTGCAGCCTCTGTGAAACCTTTTATGCTTGCAACACGAGTGCATGCATTGCAAAATGCTAGCAAAAATCTACGTTTTTTTACTAAACTATAAAAAAAATGCCGCCATTACCACTCGCCACAAGAGACGTACAATTTAAACTGTAGAGAACTAGCACCCGTGTCATCTGCTTCCCTTGCTTGTACCATTCCCGTGTATCAGGCCCTTTGTGTGTGCCTCTGTGTGTGTATTTTTTTAACCTTTTCCCCCTTTCCTCTCTGTTCTCTTTCTAACCCCTATCTCCCAACCCCAGTGTAGGGTAGCAAACCAGAGACTAATAGCTGATTAACCTCCCTGTCTTTCCTCTTCATCTCTTTCTCTCTCGTTCTCTCTCTCTCTCCCCACTTGTAGTAAAGAATAGAAAGCAACAGAGGCTCGGCGCTAAGTGCACATTAAGTCTCGCTTGTTTCACCCTCACATCACATCAGATTCCAGCTTTGCCAAGATTACTCTAATGCTAGTATGGATTCTATGGATGTAGAGCCAAATTAGCCCAAGAGAAATTTCATTGCAGTTTGCCTTTAATCCAGCCTGCGTCTTCTCGCACATGCGGTGGTCACTAAAAACTTGAAAACAGGAAATTCAGCAGATGGCACTACTGCTACCCTAATTGTGAAGCTGTTTTATTTTTATCTTTTAGTGGCTGTGATGACCCACTTATGGGCAAAGGTTCGTGTTCTCAATGTTTTAGCGGTTCTCTTAGGCGGAGCCTCCGAGAACCCAATTGAGGACGAAGCCGTTGGTTTGGACACACACACAAAGACTTTTAATCACACACAAAAGAAGCATAAAGCAAATAAAAAGAAACAGAAAACATGCTTAAATTACACACTCAAGAAAACAAGAACACACTTAGGGCTTTAACGAGGTTAACGAGGGCGCGAGTCTGGGCGTGCCCACAAGGGCGGGGACGCGTCGCAGTCTCGACACGGCAACGCGGCGACAAGCTGGCAGAAGGGGTGGCGCCGGTCTCACCAAAGGTTGCGGCGTAGGTTGACCGACCGGGTACCGGGAGCGCGCCACATCTGGTGAGGCGAGGTAACGCTGGCGGCTGGGTGGCAGGAGTGGACGGCGGCGGCGTTCTGGCCGGGCAGAGAGCTCGGGCCCGTAGCCCGACTGCTCCCCTCTCGCCCACGGGCACGGAAGCTCGAACGCCGGCCTCGGGCAGCAGGTGGCACGGCAGACGGGGGTGGCGTTCTGGCCGGGCAGCTGGCGTAGAACTCGGGCCCGAAGCCCGACTGTTCCCGTCCTGCCCACTGGCGCAGAAGCTCACCGGCGTCGAGGAGCTGACGGCACGCTCAGGTAGACGGGCGACGCACAGGAACAGGTTGGCAGGAGGCCCCGGGCGGGTGAAGTCCTGGTGGGCTCGGGTCCGGAACCCGACGGCCCGTCTTCAACGCCCGCTCCGGTGGTTGACCTCCTCCTGCCGTCGTTTCCTGGGACGATCCTGGCGTCTCCCCGGCGTCTTCCTGCGTGTCCTCTTGCGTGTCGCCCCCGTTCTGCCAGCGCACCACGTTTTTTGTAGTGGTCTGGCCGATTTGGCATTTACTGATTGGCTGCCCGACGCCCCGTGGTTTTTTCTCATTGGTTGCTTTTTCTTTTGTTGTTTTTCCTGCGCCGCGCGTTCACGTGCCGGGTGCTCTTCGGCGTCGTCGTTTTTCCTCCTTCCAGCTCGGCGCGCGTGCACTCCGCGTCGTCTGCTCTCGACCGTCCCGAGCCCCGCACTGTGTCGCGCACCACACATCACAGTGGCCTATGCTCCTTCCGCCCAGAAAACCATTAGTTCCTGTTTGTTTCATGTCACATCATGCTGAGCAGCATTTAAACATGGCGGCGCTCTGTGCCACACGCTGGATGAGTCACAGTTTAAAAGCAAGAAGCGAAAGGTCACTACAGGCTACTTTAAGCAACGAAAAAGTTTTGAATTAATTTTGCTGCTCTTTGTTAATTCAACCTTTCAAATAATTTGAACAAATCTTGCAATTCCGCAAGGGTCAAATTGACATGAGTCAACTGTAGCCTGTGACAAAGTGGTGAGTAAGTAGTGAGAAATTAGCCATTAACATCTGCTGGCTTTAATTGCAAAGAACAATTATTGCACAAGCTGCTGTTCTTGAAACGTTACCAATGTTCCAATGGAACATTTGAAACAGAGCTCACACCCCAGTAATACAAGCCGGCACAGCATGTTTTTCTTTTTCCTCCTTACCTTGGTAATCTTCTTCCTCTTGCCTCTCATTGATGTTCAATGTGAGCATCTTCACTTGTTCCTTCTCTGCTCTCTCAGCCTGCAAGAGCCGGAAAATGCATAAAGCACTTTAGTAACAGTACAAGATGGGAAAAGATGCAGTGTTTATGCACACAATTAGTGGAGCTAGTTTGTGGCTAACCACTTAAACTTATGCGAAGCACTTCATATTAATAATAAAAAAAAGAGAAACGTATCAAACTCAAAGAACTAGTTAAAGTAACAACAGCACACTAGACACTGCGACAAGAAGCGCAAGGTTTCTAACCATTAACAATAACTAATGATGGATCATGATGAACTTGCTTGGCAGGGACACTCACCTCCTCCCTGTCCTTCAGGTTTTGTGCAAGTTCTGAAGACACTGGAACCTCCAAGCTCTTGAACTGCGCACACACAGGAAATATGACGCATGGCTTTAATATAAGCTTTTTTTTTTCATTTCCACAAGCAACAAATACCTGTCAACTCCATTGCGATATTATCTGTTTTAATTTTTAACGACAGGTAAAAGCCCTTATCAATAAGTGCAGTCACAAAGTTAATTCGTACAAATCATTCCAATGTCCTTTGCTTGCTAAGGCAGGATAATATCCATAAAAGCAGCATACCTGAAAGTCCTTTGCACTCTACTGTAAGGCAGGCCTAGCGTAAAATTTTTACAGGCAACTTTTGGTAAGCCATACAGCAACCAAAGCATGTGATGAGGGTTAAGCAGTAAATATTTGCAAACAAAGCATTTTCTCACAACTCTGGAAGCCTTGTAAGAAACATTAAGCAAGAAGTTATTACCAAGCACTGTCTCCAACAACACAACCATTCAGCATTTTCAATGTTTTTAGAGACAATGGCGGGGAACTGTACAAAAAACAAAAGTGCAGCTAACGGTAACAGCATCAACCAGCTAAGTAAGAAACAAAATGTTTTGTCTCAGACCTGGGGCTTGTTTCCTTTGCGGGTCATCAGAATAAAGTTCATGGTGTTCTTGTCTTCCTCGCCTTTCTTTTCCAGAAGGTTGCTATCTGCAACGACCAGAAGACAAGAAGCTCGACATTGCTAGTACTAAGCAGCGCCTTGAAGTGGACCAGCTGTCCCAGCTTACACAGACCACCTTTAAAAAAAAAAAAAAGCAAAGCCTTCTTTGCAGATGAAAACAACCGCATGTTGCTAGTAACTTCCTGCAGAAGCCTCCAGTATTTTCTGTTCTTACTATAGATCAATTAGTATTGATTATTGATCAAACTTCTTAATTAGTGAATTAGCCCGCAAAGCCATTACAATGTCACTGGCTTGTGCACCCCATCGGCTTTCCTTTAAGCATGAAAAAAGAAAAAGAACTATGCAATCAGTAATGCGTTGCTAACAACTGAAAAGCATCATTTTCAAGTGAGCTCCACAAACCTTGCACTGACATACTAACTGTAAACTTAGTAATGAGAATTCCCTTGATTAATCAGAACTAATTATTCTATTAATGAAAGCACAACAAATATTGTAAGCTTCTTGAGAAGGTCGCTTACACATACAATTGGGTTCACTCGCACAGAAGCTCCTGCTTATTCTTTTTCAATTTCTTTTTTTTTTTTACCCACTGCATATTAGCAGGGACACCCCATAGATGCAATAGAATGCGATGAACAGCATAAGGTAACAACAAATGAACCGCACAATGCACACATGCCATAAGGACTAGAAGACTGCGTGATCCCTTTCGGGCAGAAATTATTTCTGTGTGCTGAAATATACATCAATATATATATATATATATATATTTCATCGCATTTCTAGCATCATTAAAAACAGAAAGCACAAGAATATGCAGAATTTTTTTTTTGTATGCACTCCAAAGACTAATTTCGGCAAAGATTGTCCGTCTTGCTGAAAGCGTATATGTAGTGCTTGAAAACGCACAGCCAGTTGAAAATTTCACCTGATGTAAATTATCACTGTCAAAAACAACAAAGCAATAACAACTCTCTACATGATCACATGCTGGTGCTACCGAAAAGCACACAGACCACCTATCTCACCGCACTTTTTTTTAATATGCTAGGCACACAATTTCAAAGAATCGATATAAGCTGTCTAATGATGTGCACAGAAGGTTTAATATTATTTTTGTTAGTTCTTGTGATTATCAGGTGTTCTGTGTTAGGTGCCACGCTATAAATGGGGTTGTGCGCCCTTATAGTATACTATACCAACTATTTCTATTGTATACTATAGTATAGTATATAGTATAGTAACTATAGTATACTACCAACTAGGCCTAGCTGCAGTCCTTTTCCCAACATCTTCGACGAGATCAAGGCAATTGAAACCACTTACATGTTTTTTTCTGTTGGCCAGTGCCCTTTAGGCTCATGGGGATAACAATATCTGCTTGTGGTTTCACTGAGTCTTGGCTGCGATGCTGAAACATAGGTACATTTTGCTCAGAACTCTAAAAGAGGTCTGTTTCTGTGAAGTGAAAAGTGGGTATGCAAGCAGAGGCTGGACATTAATGGCTGAATAACTAGTACTAATACAATCACTTGTGCACATTCACAATTTATGAAACACGCAGAATAGTTATGCATGGATAATCAGCCTTTCTGCGAAGCCCACGTCTCCAATTTCCAATATCTGAAAAGGGGTGGAGAAAAAAAATATCTGCATGCTTATCAGTCCGTACGAATGACCACGCACGACAATGACCATATCTCCATAAAAGTGACCGGGCACAGTTGGCGTGAAACAAAGCTGCGGAAGCAATCCTGTTTTGCATGTTCAGTCATCAATGCTTTCAGCACGGCTCACTACTGCAGAGCATTGCTGCAACGCAGTAAAGCAAAGCATTGTCATGAATGGTATGCCGCAAAGATACGGCATCTCCTTGCGGTAGCAAACCACAAATGAAGATTTCCTGATGCTCTTTGTTTAAACCTCAAGAAAACTTGAGGTTTAAACTTTTGCATACTCGTGGAAATGACAAAAAATTTACAAAATTTCACAGATTTCCAGATGCCTGGTAGAGAAAGGGGTTAATAAGCTGGAAGTGCCTTGACAGTGTTTCAGAAAGTTATGAAACTAAACAAATCATTATATAGTCAAACCTCAACATAATGAATATGCATATAACGAATTATCAGCTATAATCAAGTAAATCTAAAATCTTCCTTGTTAATATCAACCTGCAATAAATACAGACTTAATAACAAATTTTGAATATAAATGTCAAATGTGGCTTCATTGTAATTAGGCTCAACTGTATCAAACAGTTAGTAAGCCAGGTGAAAACTAAACCACAGCATTGTGCGAATGACTGACCTACTCTGAACAATGGACTACCGAAGGTTCAAGAAAAAGGACTTTGTCTTTTGCAAGCTCCTTGCCACGCAACATGATTCTGCAGGTAACACACAGGTGCCAGAAATTAACAAGAAGCCATTTTCTAATCGAGAAGGCAGAGTGCAGCGACCGCATCATCTGACAGCCTCGGCAGCATGCAAACTGGGTATAAGTGCTCGCAAGATTCTGGGACATGCACAGAATTCCAAAAGGGAGGCATGAGACTCACAAGTATGCTTTCCGACATCATCTTGTCAAATGCTGCCATGAAGTCGTCGTCCTCAGGACACGGGGCACGTCGGGGCCTTTGGTTGACCAATGTCACATCTTGCTGGGAGCTGCCTGGCTCCTCCTCCAAGTTGCCGGCTTCGTCCTCCGTGCTTGACCCAACCTCATCCTGTACAGCAAAAATCGCAGCATCAGCGAGTGGCCTTTTTTTCTGAGTGAGGGTGGGGAGGGGCATCTTACCCCCTCCCCACCTCCCAACCACAGCTATCTTTCAGGAACTCAAAAAGTTAGTTAAGAGGTTTTGCCAAAATTGTGATTTGATTATGAGGCAAGCCAAAGTGGGGGTCTCTGGAATAATCTGGACCACCAGGGGTTCTTTAATGTGCACCTAAATCTAAGTACACGGGTGTTTCTGCATTTCGCCCTCATCAAAATGCGGCTGCCATGGCTGGGATTCGATCCCGTGACCTCGTGCTTAGCAGCCCAACACCATAGCCATTAAGCAACCAATATGTTTGATTGTAAAGTTTGATAAGCTTGATTGTTTCCGAATATGTTTGATTGAATCCCATTTCTTTGACATTTTGCAAGTTTCCCAGCGCTTCATCACACATGGATGATGTAATAGTTCTGCAGAAACTCCCAAGGTGGAGAGAAGTAATTAATAAAGGGAAAATGAGACGTCCACTCAATTGTAGCAATATCAATTGCTACAAAGGAAACGCATACGGGTTCCTCAAAAGAAAAGCCTCGCAGTTGCAGAAAAATTCATCCTGGTCCGGGACTCGAACCTGGGACCATCATCTTTCCAAGGCAGCCGCTTTACCATCTGACCTAACCAGGTAGCTAGCATATGGCAGGGCGAAGTCGAACTTATCAACAACTTGAAGCAAAGGAAAGAGTTTGATGTAATAGTTCTGTGGAAACCCGCAAGGTGGAGAGAAGTAATTAATAAAGGAAAAATGAGACAGCCACCCAATCATAGCAATTGCTACAAAGAAAACCCATACGGCTTCCTCGAAAGAAGAGCCTCGCAGTTGAAGAAAAATTCATCCTGGTCCGGTCTGCCGCCTGGTTAGCTCAGATGGTAGAGTGGCTGCCCCGGAAAGGCGGTAGCCCCAGGTTCGAGTCCCAGACCAGGACGAATTTTTCTTCATCTGTGAAGCCTTTCTTTTGAGGAACCCATATGGGTTTCCTTTGCAGCATTGGTTACGACTGGGTGGATGTCTCATTTTCCCTTTATTAATTACACACATGGATGAGCGGAACTATGATCTCGTTTTTTCGCCATGCTAAATTGCCACTCATGCTAATCATTACTCTGTGGTATCAACAAGGATATCCAACATCACTTCAGTTGAGTACTACTTTAAAAATACTTGACACTTTTTGCACTCGCGCTCCTTGCTTAACACCATGGCTGACAGTAAGCCTATGGAATGCCAAAGCGGCTGACACCGCGGCGAATGATGGAGTCTGGTGTTGCTAGTTGTGAAATGTGGCATTCGCTCTCTAGCTGGTTGAGACTAACTACACTAGGGCGCTAAACAAACCTGTCAGCGTAAAGAGCAACGCTGCGGTCAACGAAATAACGCCATGTATGGTTTCCCTACTGCCATGAACTTCCAAATGGATTGGATTACGTTGGATTTTTTTTTTTGCCAATGTTGTCAGCCCAAGTGCTGGACGCGAATAGAAACGAGATGCAACAGCAATTTCCAGGAGATTTTCCTGACAGACATACAACTGGAAGAATTGGTCAAAATCCGGGAGTCTCCCTGATAATTTGGGAGACTTGGTAGGTATGCAGTTTCAATCGTGATTCGGATTTCTCTATCGCGATTGGGTCGCTTCCTCAGCCTGCGCAAAGGAGCCAATCACGATCAAGAATTTTTATCTTGATCAGGCTCAACTGTGATCAAAAGTGCCTCGTGTGATACAGGTATAAGATGTACACTGCCCAGATCCCCCACCGTTGCCACCTTACAAACAACTACATTAAAGTCTTACATGATAAAACTCATAGATTCCAAGGCACATATTAAAGCCACAGATAGAAGCACTTTTCCACAGGAAAATCGTACATACATAAACTCATATAAGACAGCTACAAAATAAGGAATTTCAATCAACTGTTATCTGAATCGGATAACAGCTACCTGTTATCTGTAATAGAAAAACAGTGAAATGAAATAATTAGTAATGAAATGGCAAAGGTGGAAAATGCAATGCAGTCAACGACCGACTTTCTGGATGCCTGATTTTTCTGACATGTCTGATAATTCGCATGCCTTCGTAGCATTGCCACGTACCCCATAGAGTCAATGTATAAGAATGTCTGAAATTTCGGATGCAAAAAACTTTCACCGCCCGATTTTCCAGACATTTTGCCATGACCGCAGGTCCGAAACGGCATTAATCGTAGCCACCACCAGCACCATTTTTATTATCTCGCCTCCTCAAAATGGTGCTCTCACACACAGATCCGCTGGCAGCCATGGCCACCACCACAGCAATGCTTGGCCTAGCTACTTTTGACGTTCGCTGCCAAGCTTTTTTCCTTTCGGTGCAGTGTTTTTCACTGAAACAATTCAATACTATTTGTGATGGTGCCGACTCCACCTTTGTAATCCTCACCAATGTCTTGGAAGCTCGGAAAGCACGACGTGTTGCATAATGCCGGTGGCCAAAAGTCAGCTTCGCCTCTATATAGCAATGTTATGCAGTGAAGCATACACAAAGTATTGCAATGAGTGGGAAGGGGCAACTGTCACGGGACACGGTATGTATTCCTTAATTACACAACCATGCACCCGCCGTCTCCTATTACAGTATGAGCACCGGTACGCCTAATAGGTGTACTGGCAAGCCTTCAGAGCTATTTTGGGTGTGTCTGTGTCGACTTGAGCACTTGGGGGGCTGTAAAACACATGCATTCGTTTTTTTCAGACTGCCAGATTTTTCTGATGTTTTCGTGGCCCCTGGGGAGTCAGGAACTTCAGATGTTGCCTGTACAATATAGACATGCTATGCTAAATTTTATAACAACGAAGCAACAAAACTGTTTATTTCTTATTGAAGAATGAAATTTCAGCACATTGAGAATACAGTAAAATGAGATTTGGGAATAGAACTTTCATTATATACCTTAGACCACTTATAATAGACCACCTACAGTGCAGAACCAGCTATAACGCAGCCTTTTCTGACTCCCATTTACCTTCCCACAGAACTCTATGTTTACACGCACTGCTTATAGCGCAGCCGCACTAGATAAAATACCGGTTATAAAGTGGCTTCCATGGAAAAATCTCGCAGACAAGTGTGGTAAAGCACGCTTCTCAATAAGGTGTCCTGGTCAATGCTCAATTCACATCGAGACTGCGATGAGCAACAAGGGCAATGCAGAAGAGGGGGAGATGCGGAGCAAACGAACAAGGAATGAAAAAAGAAAAAGCGGTGGCAGCGCGATGCAGGTATGCGGAGGTTTCCTAGGCAGTGGAGAGCCGTGCGCGTTGTCACGCTTAGGTTCTTCAGTAGAAGGATCGATATTTGGGCGAGTTGGTACTGGTTCAACATCTCGTAGGGGCAGCGCAATATGACGAAGACAGAAGGCAGGAACTAGGCTCTTCAGTTTGTGTGCACCTGTTGCAGTGTGCATCGTCATGAAGAGATGTTGTCAGTTTAAGCGGCGTTCTACAAATTTAGTTCGGAGCTCTTAGGCTTTATGACCACATGCAAGCTTCCATCGTTCCTGCCTGAATGAGGACATCGAAACTTGGTTGGCATTCACAGTAGTTGCCACATCTGATCGCCCAAGAAACCAAACTCCACATCGTCCAACCGCTGTCAGTAGCCCTTGCTCGTAATCACATGCCCAATCTCTACGTGTCTACGCTCGTACAAACATATCAAAGGCTAGCTTCCCATGACGGCATGCTGCCCGATACCCTGTAGGTTATGCCTAACCAGCACAGCTCGACGAGAGGGTTTGGTCAACGAAATGCGTGGCAGTGACTGTATTGCACTTGGAAAGCGGAGGAACCACCTCGATCACGAAAGTGAGGGCATGGGTGGCATGGGCAACAATTGAATGGCAGCAACTTAGCTTGAGGTCACCATGTTTCCAACATCGTGCACTCACGCATCAGTCTGAGAAATCAAACGAGGCACTGTACAGCAGCCGAAATTTTGGTCACCATTCTGCATTGGCTCTGTGATGTTGGTGGCAGTGCCGGGGAAATTTTGAATAACTGAGCAGATCTGAAAATTTAGTCGGCAACTTACTTTCTTCTATGTAGTTTTCTTTTTCTTTCTTTTTCGGCGGTACTTCGTCTGCTTCATGAAAAGACTTTGGATTCTCGGACATTAACCTTTCAACATTGGCAAATTTAAAAGATGTAAATATCCTGGTTACACATTTCGGTTCTTAGATACACATGGCTGCTTGTTCTACATGTTTTTCACATGTGCAGTAACTGAAAAAGGTTGTTTTGGTTATATAGTGCGATATTCGCAACTTCGGCGACTTACGCTATAAGAGGTCTATGCTGTATTTGCAAGCCTTGAATAATTTTAGAGATTAATATAAGGCCAATTGTTAAATTTAATCACTCTAAAGTTCCTAAGTAGTTTAAGGGACTAAGTGCCAGCTTAATCAGAAAACAAGTTTAGCCTAAACATACTTCAAGTGGTTGGCTCTGGCTTCCACTGTAGACATCTGTGTCACCATCACCCTCCACATCTCCATCTTGGTCACTGCATTCACCACTATGGTTCTCGTCATCAGGCTCCTCTGAAGAAACAAAAAGAGTTGTGTGCAGTGAATGCCACACATCACATTCATATAGCTTCATAAAGTTTGGTGTACCAAATTATCACAAGTTAGGCAAGCTGAGTGCCGTCCATCTTTGAGAATAGGGACGGCATAAGCAAGGAACTTAATTTTTGGCTTAGGCTTTCATTTAAAGGCCACCTGCAACGAAATTTCCCTTTGGCTAAATTAGTTTTAAACTAGTAGTATAAACTACTTAAGCAAACTTGGTAAAACTATCAGGGCTGATAACTGTCTAAGTTTCCTATCAATAGCCTATGAGTAGCACCAAAGCAAATAATGTGTGCATCTGGTAGCTAGCACATACAACACAAATCTCTGTACATCACGTCCGGAATTTTCAGCTCACTGCAAATGCCACTCTATTTCAGAGGTCATGCCAAGGAGAAACAGTGAATTTCAATATTCTGGGTTTCGCGTCATTTCTGGAGCATCGGACGGAATATTTTTGAGAGCATCTGTTCTCGTATTCTAGTCATCTATTCAGACTCAAGCACTCGTATTTTCAAATTAAAAGTTTTCTACAGAGGCCTGCTCTATATCTACACTATCTGACACTAGGCTTTTTACACAATCCAAAATTTTGTTGCAGTTGGCCTTAACAGCTGTTCTCCTTTTAATATTCCACCTCCACCACAGAAAGTGAAGTGCAGTGTGGCACCTTGATTTGATCACACTCCACTCCTCAACCTCCAATTCTTGAGCCATAATGTCAGCACTTATCTGATGAATTGCTGTAAAAAGGGTGTTTCCAAAGCAACCTTTCATCATAATTACTTAGGAGCATCATTCAAGTTGAGTGTACTCTACAGTCAAGGGCCACATTGTGCTGCAGTCAGTTAAAGAGGTTCGAGCAACGGCACACTTGTGAACACATGCGCAACTTTCGTATAGTAAAGTAAGAAAACTTAGTGCCTCGAACAAGGCATATCATGATGCTTTTCAGTTGCTATGACCTCAGCAAAAGAGCAAGAGAGACTGCATATCTAATTTCATTCTCTTGCAGTAAATTATGTTTTAGATGCACTGCTGCAAGAAGTGGTTATGTGTCCACGCTCCGCAGGTTTACATTAAAACATTAGCAACACAACCAACCTTCCACTTCCTGAATCGGGCTCAGGTTTTCCAACTCTTTGGCTTTGTTTCCATCACCATCATCACCATCTGCTGCAGCAGGAGACAGGTACTCAGCTGCAAAGACAAAAAAATAATCTGCAAACAATGTAACTTCCAATCATGCTACATTAAAAAGACAGAACTTAACCGCCGCACACTGGGACACAATAATCACTATGTAAAGTAGCATCGGCAGGAAAAGCTCCAGCGTCATGCCAGCATTTGCAAGAGCAAACCACGAAACAGTTAATTAGGCAAGTGGGTTCAGTGTGGTTAAACATGAACACATAAAATAGAAAGAATGGGCAGGACCCAATGGTGACATCCAAAAGCAGCGTTACTAAATTTTACCAAACCAAGGAAAGCTAAGACAAACCAAGACAAGCCAAGTGCAGCAAGCACAGCAAACATGACGAGGATGAGAAAGGGAACCCAAACACAGTACTGTCTTGTTCTAAACACAATGCAGACGACAGAGCAAAGTAGAC